>NC_092103.1:43158009-43758009 GCF_045679555.1 Salvelinus alpinus | reverse complement strand
GCCAACCTGCTGGAGGAATGAGGGTTTGAATGAGACAGCTGAAAGCTGTGGATGATTAGTTGACCATAATACAGTAGTAAAGTACAGTCAGTGCAGCTGGGAATTTGGCCCGTATTCACAAATCAGTTTAGCCTTTTAGATCATAATGAATAAGATTATATCGACAGGGGGACCTGATCCTAGATCAGAACTCCTACTCTGAGACGCTTTATGAGCCCAGACCTGGGTTCAAATAGTATTTGCCATAGTGATGTGAAATGCCCTCAATAGGAATCCATAGTGACGTCAAATGCTCAATCGGAAGTCACTTCTTTGCCAGGTTAGTGGAGAGTGACTCAGTAGAGAACTTTTCTGTGTGTGTGTGTGTCCGTGTGTCCATGTGTGTGCATGCACGTGTGTGTGTCGTAGGTCCAAGGCCAGTAGTTGTCTCCTCCAGACCGACCCGCTGAGCTTGAACTCAGTGATCCTGCCATTCAAACACCCAGGGATGACCTACACGGCAGATGAACAGTGTCAGATCCTCTTCGGAGCCACCGCCTCCCACTGTCAGAACATGCAGGTGAGTGAAGCACTAGGAAATGGGAGTTGATTACAAAAGGCATGAACTGCATCGCTGCATCGGAAATGGCGCCATTTCTTTTCTAAGGGTGCAGTCACACTGAGCAGCACAGAGTAAAATGGTGGAGCCAACTGAATGTATTTCAATGGGGAAGGTGCATTGGTTTGCATGAGGTTGCAGCACACCAAGCACGGCCTCAAAAAGCGCGTAGCTTATACTCTGTTACCTCTGTGTGGGATGCGTCGCGAGGTCATCCTACATCTGAACCGAGCATGTTGGGATCAGTACCTAGTTTTGAGTTCAGAGAATATTTCCCCCTATTAAAGACAAGAGCTGTGTTCGAATACCCATGCTAACATACTGTATACCGCATACTTAATGAGTATATACTACATACTACATACTATTAGTTCATTTTAGTGTACTGTAAATAAACGGTATCCTTTTAGATGAGCGTACTAGAGCTTTGCCTGTCTACCGGAAGTTGATGCTGTTGCTATGCAACCTCTTACTAGCTTGTTAGCATAACAATTACTAGCTAGACTTTTTACGACTTCGGGTGTGTTCTTAAATTCAATCTGGAGTGCCAGCGTGCGCTCAGAGACCGCTCTGGGCGTTCATCAACTCAGAGAGTTGTCAGATTGTCAGTTCATAAATTCAGAGCGTTTCGCTCTGGGAGCGTTCAGAGCGCACACTGGACACTCTGGCCCGAGGAGTAGGGTTGACCCGAGTGTTCTGGCCTCACAACGGCAGTCAAGCACCCAAGCTAACGTTGGCTAGCTTGCTAGCTACTTCCAGACACAAATTAGAGAACAACTCACTCTGATCATTTTACACGCCCTAGCAGAGCTGGTTAGGCAGTTTTCATGTTATCTAGAGTGTTGGTGACTAATTGTGCTGCTGCTGGCAACAATTGAATTACTCTGACACTGGCCATATTCAACGGGTGTTGAGCATAAATTCATCAGTTATTCTGCGCTCGAGAGCGCTCTGAAATCGGAGTAGCTAGCCAGAGCGAATTTACAAAAGCACCCGAATGTCCATTGAGAACACACAATGACAATACCACTTAGCTAAGAATGAGAGGAATAATCCAGTCAATAAACATTGGGTAGTTAGTTAGAGATAGCATATAGTTAATATACTGGCAGATTTCAGTTATTAGTAGACAACTAACATTAGGTAGCTAACTAACATACCGGTACATACTACTGTAATGCTATGTGGTTCGTAAGGATAGCATAGCTAACAAATTGTCAGCCAACATAATGTGTAAGGTAACTTATTTGAAAGTCATTACTTTATTACATTGTTCAAAATGTTCTTAACATTTGTCATAATTTGTTAAAACAATGAATTTGTATCTGTTCTCGTTGGACTTCGGCTGCATATTTTCCGCCATTTTCTTCAAATCTGAAAACGATGTGAAGCCACGCCCATTTTCTGAAGAATTGCATTATGGGCCCTAAAAGCACGTAAATAGTGTCCACTACTTGTATACTTAATATTTTGGCGATTGTAGTACGACATCCGGGAACTTTTGGCATACTAACTACATCCATACTATGACCAATAAGCATACTATATACTCAATTTACGCCAAAAATAGTACAGTTAGTGCGGTTAGTATGAGCATTCGAAGATTTGTGATTATGTACGGAAGTTCTCCCCTTACTAAGATAACAACAACAACCAATGTCATATTTCTAAAACTAGAAAATGACTCAAATTAAAATAGATTTCCTACATAGCAGAAATCAAAGCGATCTTGACTTCAACGATTCCTACTTATGTCACAATGGCACACTCACTGAAATACAATTGTACTTATTTTGCACTGTTGCCACTGTATGTTTGTCACCGTGTTACTATGGAGACACTGGTATCAACCACATCCATCAGTTCCAGAACATATCCCCCTTTCCGAAAGGAACCGATCTCTATCTCTCTGAGAACCCTACAAATCACTTCCTCCGAGGTCTCGGGGGGGGGGGGGAATGTTTTTACTGTTTCGATAACCACTCAAGCTTTAATTCATAAAAACGGAGACATATGAACTCTCCCACCAGTCGCTCTGAGTGAATCCTTAATCTCCACCATGAATCACCAACAATAGTTTTTTTAAACGGATGACAGATAAATGAAATAAAGAATTACCAAAGATTCGATCGAGGTTCCTCACGTCGCGTCCTGTCACGATAAGATGGCGGCGCGGCCTCGGCGGTGGACCCGTTTGTACCCCAGAGGCTCAGCAATCTCATAAAAGCAACCCATTAATTAAGCTGTGTTATCAGGCACCATGGCAACTGCTGTGTTTACGAACCAAACACCCCCCTAAATGGCATTGTGATTTTTTTTCCACCAGAGTGCAAGCGGTTTGAAGAGGACGTGAGCTTTTTAATCCATCGTTGGGCTTGTGAAGCTGTATTTAGAGCCTGCCTGCAAGTGTTTTTAATGGGCCAATGAGTTTTTTTTTTTTTTTACTGAGAATGTTAGGGGTTGTTTTATTGTTGTCAGGTGCTAATGGAAATCAAGAGGTCCGTTTTCCTTCTTTTCTTTTCTCATTGAGTTTGTTGCGATTGTGTAATTAGTGAAAATGCATGTAGGCGTGATGCCCACTGTGTTGTTGTTTGAATCACAGAATGCCCCTTTAAAAATATGTCTTGGGGGCCTAAAGTAAAGCCTGTATGTGGTTAGAGGTCCTTCACGCAACAGGTGGCTACTTGGTGCATCTGGCCTCTTTAACTGTGTAAATCCTAAACCCTTTAACTGTGTAAACCCTACACCCTTTAACTGTGTAAACCCTACACCCTTTAACTGTGTAAATCCTAAACCCTTTAACTGTGTAAACCCTAAACCCTTTAACTGTGTAAACCCTACACCCTTTAACTGTGTAAACCCTACACCCTTTAACTGTGTAAATCCTAAACCCTTTAACTGTGTAAACCCTAAACCCTTTAACTGGGTAAACCCTACACCCTTTAACTGTGTGAACCCTAAACCCTTTAACTGGGTAAACCCTACACCCTTTAACTGTGTAAACCCTAAACCCTTTAACTGGGTAAACCCTACACCCTTTAACTGTGTAAACCCTAAACCCTTTAACTGGGTAAACCCTACACCCTTTAACTGTGTAAATCCTAAACCCTTTAACTGTGTAAACCCTAAACCCTTTAACTGGGTAAACCCTACACCCTTTAACTGTGTAAACCCTACACCCTTTAACTGTGTGAACCCTACACCCTTTAACTGTGTAAATCCTAAACCCTTTAACTGTGTAAACCCTACACCCTTTAACTGTGTAAACCCTACACCCTTTAACTGTGTAAATCCTAAACCCTTTAACTGTGTAAACCCTAAACCCTTTAACTGTGTAAACCCTACACCCTTTAACTGTGTAAACCCTACACCCTTTAACTGTGTAAATCCTAAACCCTTTAACTGTGTGAACCCTAAACCCTTTAACTGGGTAAACCCTACACCCTTTAACTGTGTAAACCCTAAACCCTTTAACTGGGTAAACCCTACACCCTTTAACTGTGTAAACCCTAAACCCTTTAACTGGGTAAACCCTACACCCTTTAACTGTGTAAATCCTAAACCCTTTAACTGTGTAAACCCTAAACCCTTTAACTGGGTAAAGCCTACACCCTTTAACTGTGTAAACCCTACACCCTTTAACTGTGTGAACCCTACACCCTTTAACCGTGTAAACCCTACACCCTTTAACTGTGTAAACCCTACACCCTTTAACTGTGTATACCCTACACCCTTTAACTGTGTAAACCCTACACCCTTTAACTGTGTAAACCCTACACCCTTTAACTGTGTGAACCCTACACCCTTTAACTGGGTAAACCCTACACCCTTTAACTGTGTAAACCCTACACCCTTTAACTGTGTATACCCTACACCCTTTAACTGTGTAAACCCTAAACCCTTTAACTGTGTGAACCCTACACCCTTTAACTGTGTGAACCCTACACCCTTTAACTGGGTAAACCCTACACCCTTTAACTGTGTAAACCCTACACCCTTTAACTGGGTAAACCCTACACCCTTTAACTGTGTAAACCCTACACCCTTTAACTGTGTAAACCCTACACCCTTTAACTGTGTAAACCCTACACCCTTTAACTGTGTATACCCTACACCCTTTAACTGTGTAAACCCTACACCCTTTAACTGTGTATACCCTACACCCTTTAACTGTGTGAACCCTACACCCTTTAACTGTGTAAACCCTACACCCTTTAACTGTGTAAACCCTACACCCTTTAACTGTGTGAACCCTAAACCCTTTAACTGTGTAAACCCTACACCCTTTAACTGTGTGAACCCTAAACCCTTTAACTGTGTAAACCCTACACCCTTTAACTGTGTGAACCCTACACCCTTTAACTGTGTAAACCCTACACCCTTTAACTGTGTAAACCCTAAACCCTTTAACTGTGTATACCCTACACCCTTTAACTGTGTATACCCTACACCCTTTAACTGTGTAAACCCTAAACCCTTTAACTGTGTGAACCCTACACCCTTTAACTGTGTGAACCCTACACCCGTTAACTGTGTGAACCCTACACCCTTTAACTGTGTGAACCCTACACCCTTTAACCGTGTAAACCCTACACCCTTTAACTTTGTAAACCCTACACCCTTTAACTGTGTGAACCCTACACCCTTTAACTGGGTAAACCCTACACCCTTTAACTGGGTAAACCCTAAACCCTTTAACTGTGTGAACCCTACACCCTTTAACTGTGTAAACCCTAAACCCTTTAACTGTGTATACCCTACACCCTTTAACTGTGTATACCCTACACCCTTTAACTGTGTATACCCTACACCCTTTAACTGTGTAAACCCTACACCCTTTAACTGTGTGAACCCTACACCCTTTAACCATATGAACCCTACACCCTATTCCCTAAATGGTGCACTACAAGGGGTCAATAGGGTTCTGGTCAAAAGTAGTGCACTATAATATAGGGAATAGGGGGCCATTTGTGACTTAGCCTTGGTTTGCCCCTTAAACCTTCTATTTCCTTTACACCACCCCCTTCACTTCCTCTCAATGTATTGGGGCAGATGTAGAAACTTAGGTGAAAGACATGCTTCAAAAGAGGATTCCTTGATGATTGGTTTTCTATTGCAACCTTGCAAACTCTCAATACAAATAGCTTTTCATTGGTATATTTACAGTGTGTTAATCTCAGTTAACCCAGAACTAAAATCTTGCATAATTAGTTAATCTGCGTGATTTAGTTCTGGATTCATATGTATTAGAAATTGAGTTCCGGTTTGTGAAGAATCCACCCTTGCAAAAGGAAACTCTCAGCCAAAGTCCCCACCCCCCATTCCGCTAATTTCACCACACACGCAAAGCTTTCGAAGTTTAAGCACCGCCTACGCCCAATCCTGATACATCTAAATAATCTGTGACCTTCGCCCAATCCTGATACATCTAAATAATCTGTGACCTTCGCCCAATCCTGATACATCCAAATAATCTGTGATGTTCGCCCAATCATGATACATCCAAATAATCTGTGACCTTCGCCAAATCCTGATACATCCAAATAATCAAATCAAATCAAATTGTATTGGTTACATACACATGGTTAGCAGATGTTATTGGGAATGTAGTGAAATGCTTGTGCTTCTAGTTCCGACAGTGCAGTAATATCTAACAAGTAATCTAACAACAACTACCTAATACACAGAGGTTCCTTGGTGTCCACATCAACAATGATCTATCATGGTCCAAACATACCAAGACAGTCGTGAAGAGGGTACGACAAAACATTTTACCCCTCAGGAGACTGAAAAGATTTGGCATGGGTCCCCAGAGCCTCAAAAAGTTCTACAGCTGCACCATCGAGAGCATCCTGACTGGTCGCATCACCGCCTGGTATGGCAACTGCTCGGCATCTGACCATAAGGCGCTCCAGAGGGTAATGCGTACGGCCCAGTACATCACTGGGTCAAGCTTCCTGCAATCCAGAACCTATATAATAGGCGGTGTCAGAGGAAAGCCCATAAAATTGTTAGAGACTCCAGTCACCCAAGTCATAGACTGTTTTCTCTGATACCGCACGGCAAGCGGTACCGGAGCGCCAAGTCTAGGACCAAAAGGCTCCTTAATAGCTTCTACCCCCAAGCCATAAGACTGCTGAACAAATAATCAAATGGCCACCGGACTATTACATTGACCCCCCCCCCCCCCCCCATGCATAGTCACTTCACTCCTACCTACATGTACAAATTACCTCAACTAACCTGTACCCCCGCACACTGACTCGGTACCCCCTGTATATAGCCTCGTTGTTGTTATTTTACTGTGTTACTTTTCACTTTAGTTTATTTGGTCAATATTTTCTTAAACTCTTCTTGAACTGCACTGTTGGTTAAGGTCTTGTAAGTAAGCATTTCACGGTAAGGTTCTACACTTGTGGTATTCGACGCATGTGACTAATACAGTTTGATTTGAAGGAATTGGACATCATTGTGAAGAGTAGTAGTGAGTGCCAATACTTTTTTATTTTGTCATTTTCCAATAAGAACACCTATTTCCATTATGCATTGAAAGCTTTTTTTATAAACCACATGTAACATTTTTTAACAGTGATTCAAGTAAATAAACATAGACTGCATCATAAAAATGTATGTCAATAAACTTTATTTCTGTCTGTGTGTGTGTGTGTGTGTGTGCGTGCGTGTGTGTGTGTGTGCGTGTGTGTGTGTGCGTTTCAGTATGTGATGTGTTCAGGGCTGTGGTGCCGGGTGGATGGAGAGAAGGACTGTAAAACCAAACTGGACCCACCCATGGATGGCACAGAGTGTGACCCTGGAAAGGTAGTTAGAACCACAGAAATGTATTACGATACAGTACATGTATTTGTGTAGAACATGTGGAGGACTTCTGTCATTTGTGGACACTGCTCTTTTTCACATGACTTCATTCAAGTTTTATTATAAAAACTAATTATACAAATTATACCAAATGGTATAGTGTACTATTTTTTATATAGGGTGCTATTTGAGACGTTTTGTCCTATTGTTAGATCGAAACAACTTAACTTTATAATTACAACATACAGCTTTTCAGACAAAAAAATGTATTCGATTATTTTTCAGGGTAGACTCTATTGCATCCCTTTCTACCTCTGTGTCCGCATCCCAAATTACGCTTATATCCCTTCTGAATATAGTGCACTACATTTGACCAGAACCTTATGGGGCGTGTTCAAAAGTAGTGGACTATCTAGGGAATAGGGTGCTATTTGGCACGTAACCAATGTCTTTATTAATTCATCACATTTTCATCATCTTAAAATCAGCCAATCAACACGATATAGGTCACTACCAAATGGTCTCTCAATACCAGCCTCACAAATATGAAATCATCTTTTCCACACAAGCCCAA
Source organism: Salvelinus alpinus (assembly GCF_045679555.1). Classification (NCBI taxonomy): domain Eukaryota; kingdom Metazoa; phylum Chordata; class Actinopteri; order Salmoniformes; family Salmonidae; genus Salvelinus; species Salvelinus alpinus. The sequence goes on along the minus strand of NC_092103.1, from coordinate 43,750,021 downwards.
GCAAGCAGCCATTGCTGCAAGAGAAAAGAGAGCGAGTGAGGGAGAGAGAGAGAGGGGGAAAGCGAGAGAGCGTGAAAGAGCGAGTGAGAGAGAGAAGAGAGAGAGACAAGAGAAAGAGAGAGCCATCCTCTCCGAGATATATTATAAACAGGGAGATGAGAAACAGCCTGTGGGCCAAGGGAAGGGGCCAGCTGTGGCCGCTCACGGCAAACCCCTGGCCCCGCTTCAGACTGTCTCCACGTCCCTTTGTGTATCCACGCTGACAGGCAACATGATGCAGAGCACCGCGCGGAGTCCGACCATCGTAAACCCTGCTAGTAACGCCACCAGGAACGTGTTGTATGTACGCCACGGTTGAGTTTTAGGTATTAGAGTAGTGAAGTACAGAAGGGAGTCTATTGAGACTTTGTCCTTAGATGCACCATTTATAATCTGTAACAGCCCATGTAGAAATTCAAGTGCAGTCTCTTGAAGAAATATGCTTTAATTGATCACCGAAGTGTACGTTGGGAGGAAACATTTTTGGGGGTGGGGGGGGGGTCTTTGAATAAGGCCAGTGAACTCTGGAGAATGTTACTCGTCATCAGAGTGGACAGGACGTATTAAATAGTGAGATCCCACTTCTAGGGCAGTGTTTGAATTATTTCAGGTATCTTGGAATGGGTGGATTGTATCAGTGAAAAGTTGACGTTAAAGAGTTCCATCCTGTCCAACAGAAGTGTCAATAGTAGTAATGATGAGCACAAACCAGAGTAAGGGAGATTGCCAGTGTTCAATCAGACCCTGAATCCTCTGTTTACATAGCTCAACACATCAGCCGCCACATAATCAGCAGCACGTCAACGGCAAGGCCGAGTTACACTGTGAGTGCAGCGTTGTTTTGTATTAGTGTTGGGTTCAGGAGTGTTTGCGTTCACAGTTGTTCAGTAGTGGGGTTTCATGATGTCATTGGACAGGGTTGTAGGTTTGGACACTGTGTGATTTATTCAAGTGTGTGTGTGTGTGTGTGTGTGTGTGTGTGTGTGTGTGTGTGTGTGTGTGTGTGTGTGTGTGTGTGTGTGTGTGTGTGTGTGTGTGTGTGTGTGTGTGTGTGTGTGTGTGTGTGTGTGTGTGTGTGTGTGTGTGTGTGTTGTACTCATGCAGTGGTGTCGTGCTGGGGAGTGTGTGAGCAGAGCGGTGCCAGTGGAGCAAGCCATGGGGGAGTGGAGCACCTGGGGGTCCTGGGGAACCTGCAGTCCAACCTGCAGCACTGGCATCAGTGGACGCCAGCGCAAGTGTGAGAGTCCCAGGTACTTTACACTATAACGACTGTCTCTGAGTAGAGTCCCAGGTACTTTACACTGTAACGACTGTCTCTCTGAGTAGAGTCCCAGGTACTTTACACTGTAACGACTGTCTCTTTGAGTAGAGTCCCAGGTACTTTACACTGTAACGACTGTCTCTGAGTAGAGTCCCAGGTACTTTACACTGTAACGACTGTCTCTGAGTAGAGTCCCAGGTACTTTACACAGTAACGACTGTCTCTGAGTAGAGTCCCAGGTACTTTACACTATAACGACTGTCTCTGAGTAGAGTCCCAGGTACTTTACACTGTAACGACTGTCTCTGAGTAGAGTCCCAGGTACTTTACACAGTAACGACTGTCTCTGAGTAGAGTCCCAGGTACTTTACACTATAACGACTGTCTCTGAGTAGAGTCCCAGGTACTTTACACTGTAACGACTGTCTCTCTGAGTAGAGTCCCAGGTACTTTACACTGTAACGACTGTCTCTTTGAGTAGAGTCCCAGGTACTTTACACTGTAACGACTGTCTCTGAGTAGAGTCCCAGGTACTTTACACAGTAACGACTGTCTCTGAGTAGAGTCCCAGGTACTTTACACTATAACGACTGTCTCTGAGTAGAGTCCCAGGTACTTTACACTGTAACGACTGTCTCTCTGAGTAGAGTCCCAGGTACTTTACACTGTAACGACTGTCTCTTTGAGTAGAGTCCCAGGTACTTTACACTGTAACGACTGTCTCTGATTAGAGTCCCAGGTACTTTACACTGTAACGACTGTCTCTGAGTAGAGTCCCAGGTACTTTACACAGTAACGACTGTCTCTGAGTAGAGTCCCAGGTACTTTACACTATAACGACTGTCTCTGAGTAGAGTCCCAGGTACTTTACACTGTAACGACTGTCTCTCTGAGTAGAGTCCCAGGTACTTTACACTGTAACGACTGTCTCTTTGAGTAGAGTCCCAGGTACTTTACATCTTTGAGTACATTTTAGTCATTTAGCAAACACTCTTATCCAGAGCAATTGGGATTCAGTGCTGAAGGGCACATGGACAGATTTTTCACCTTGTCGGCTTGAGGATTCGAACCAGCAACCTTTCAGTTACTGGTCCAACGCACTTTATCCGCTAGGCTACAGGAGCTTTACTTCTTTGATCTTGACCTCCATTCCATGCATTTTGTTTTGTATTGTCTCTGTGGGACCAGTGGGAAAAGCCGGGACTGTGTCGGCTCCAGGATGCAGTACAGGCTGTGTGAGAACCTACCCTGCCCTGCCGGGAGCCCCAGCTTCAGAGATCAACAGTGCCAGACCTTCAATCGCCCCTCCCTACACTGGCACTCCGTCATGGATGATGGTATATATCTAGATCATAGACTGTATAAAAAAAAATCCATTGTAGATCAGACTTGCAAAGGATGCCTACCATACACCCCCGATTTCGCATTTCAGCACCATTGTCTCACTCCTTGCGCCTCGTTGCGCCTCGTATCGCCCCGTAGTTGAGGCGACCATGTCAAACCACACTGCTGTCTCGTCGATGGTAATGATTCTCTCCTTTATCTTATATTGCCCTACGATACTCACTGAAGTTCACTCCGGCATTTATTTGAAACGTTTATTTGCTGAAATGCTGATGCCCGGCTATTAAAAGGGACAGGCAGCTATTTGAGACTGCGTTTAATTGAAGTTTTACTGTACACTATTCACAATTACTGCAGTGCAGTTCTCTAAACCACCAACTCTCTCAGACACTAACTCTCAAACTCTAATATCTTGCTTTGCTCAAGCCTCTTTCTTGGTCTAATTGTGCCTGTTAGGGTAGAGTTGGTAGCCAAACCGGTCTGTGTGTGTTTGAGCGTGCTATGCGTGTACCTGTGTGTGTGTGTGTGTGTGTGAGGCCCATGTTAGCGGCAGCCCCAGGCTACAGTAATTGAACCTGGGTTCTGTGTAGAATGACAAACAGGCTCTCCAGTGGCTCTCTCTCTCTCTCTCTCTGCTCTGGATGACATCACTGGAGGACATCACTAGATGACTTCATTGCACAGACGCTCTGCCTGCTGGAGCACAAAGCTCCTTTCATCAGGCAAGGGTTCTCTCTCTCCTTCTCTCCCTCTCTATTTCTCTCTGTCTTCCTATCTATCTATCTCTCTCTCTCTCTCTCTCTCTCTGTCTCTATGTCCCTCTCTCAATTCAATTCAATTTCAAATTCAAATTCAATTTCAATATAATGGGCTTTATTGGCATGGGAAACATATGTTTACTCACAAAAGTTCCAGAAGAATAAAGACATTTCAAATGTCATAGTATCTCTACATACAGTGTTGTAGTGATCTGCAATAGTTAAAGTACAAAAGGAAAAATAAATAAACATAAATATAGGTTATATTTACAATGGTGTTTGTTCTTCACTGGTTGCCGTTTTCTTGTGGCAACAGGTCACAAATCTTGCTGCTGTAATTCCACAATGTGGTACTTCACCCAATAGATATGGGAGTTTATCAAAATTAGTTTTATTTTCAAATTCTTTGTGGGTCTATGTAATCTGAGGGAAATATGTGTCTCTAATATGGTCATACATTTGGCAGGAGGTTAGGAAGTGCAGCTCAGTTTCCACCTCATTTTGTGGGCAGTGTGCACATAGCCTGTATTCTCTTGAGAGCCAGGTCTGCCTTCTGCGGCCTTTCTCTCTCTCTCTAATTATCTCAATGTCCCTCTCTCTGTCTCTACCTCTCATTTGATTGGTTAAAGATCAGACACTGTCCCTGAAGATATGCAGCAACTGCTTCTTTGGAACCCTAACCATATTATCCAGGTGCATTTGTGATAACTAAAAGGTTGCAGATTTCAATCCCTGAGCTGATTGGTGAAGAATCTGTCGATGTGCCCTTGAGCAAGGCACTAAACCCTAATTGCTCCTGTAAGTCGCTCTGGATAAGAACATCTGTTAAATGACTAAAATTATAGCTTGCGGATACAATGCATTCCTCAAATGCACTCATGGTTGATATAGATGATCAAAACCATCTTTGATACGTAACAGGTATTCAGACTGGCTCCCGATGCTCCCAATCCCACATTCCTCCATATTTGGAGCAGAGAGGGGTAAAAAGTGGCTTTGACTGGGAGATTTGGGAGATAGCGAGTGTTGGACATCCCATGTGTACAACACGATGCTGCTGCTGGAAGGCTGCTCGCATAGCTCTGACCTCAAGCCTGCGTCTCAAACGCCATCCTATTCCCTATATAGTGCACTACTTTTGACCAGAACCCTATGGGCCCATTTGGGATGCAGACCAAGTGTGCGCTCGGTGCCAAGTCCTGGCATATTGCACAAATCAGTATAAACCTGTCGGCCGCATGTACGCACGCTTAAGTGTTCAAAGATGGGGATTGAATGTTTACAACGTAGCCTCGTCAAACACTGTAAGAGATTAATGCGCCTGGAAGATGTTTCGCGACCGTTTCGCGACGCCGCAATTAGTTACATCTTGGCCCCCTTCTCAACCGAGCTGGACTAAAACGAAGGCGGGTGGCTTTTTAAACATATCGCTGGCTTTTTAAACATATCGCTGGCTTTTTAAACATATCGCTGGCATAAACATTTTGACAGGTGACGAGATAAGGATGTAAGAGAGTGTAGGGTTTATGAGGAAAGCAGCTGGCCCTGATCCAGCGGTGTTCTGTTTAAAGCATCATTAAGATTCCAGACTCCACGTGAGCTTTTAAAAGGGCAATCTGCAGTTCAAACAACAACAACAAAGTGGACACCCTGCCACTGTTTTGGTAAACATCTGAGAATTGGAGCTGGACATTTTTTACCACTTTCAAATTCATAGACATTGCTATGGTATCACGTTTTAGGGAAGACCCAGATGGAGACAGTGTCGAAGTAACAAACGTTTATTACTAGAACAGGGGCAGGCAAAACGACAGGTCAGTAATCCAGATCAGAGTCAAAAGGTACAGAACGGCAGGCAGGCTCGAGGTCAGGGCCGGCAGAAAAGTCAAAACCGGGAAAACTAGAAAACAGGAACTATAGAAAAAGAAAGGAGCAAGGGGAAAAATGCTGATAGGCTTGACGGACAAAACGAACTGGTAACAGACAAACAGAGAACACAGGTATAAATACACAGGGGATAATGGGGAAGATGGGCAACAGCTGGAGAGGGGTGGAGACAAGCACAAAGACAGGTGAAACAGATCAGGGTGTGACATATGGATACAAGGACTAACAATTGATGAGATCAACATTTTAATTCAAAAATACATGTACCAATTGCCGATTGCCCCTTTAAACACTGCATATTTATCTTGTTTCGAAAACATATACACACTTGCTGCATGCAGGCTGCACAGTAGGCCCTCCTAGTCCTATAGATATCTTAGTATGGAGTCAGTCCACCACCTAAATGTATCGTGTAACCCAGGGCTCTCCAACTCTGTTCCCGGGGAGCTACTCTCCTGTAGGTTTTCGCTCCAACCCCATTTGTAACTAACTTGATACAGCTTATCAACCAGCTAATTATTAGAATCGGGTGCACTAGATTGGGGTTGGAGTGACACCTACAGGATGGTTGATCTCCGGGAGAGCCCTGATGTAAACCTGTAAATGTCAATACAATGTTTAGTATTTTAGGTTTCTCAGAATAGAAACCTAGAATTTGCACATTGACCAAAGATTGTCTGTGAAAAATCTAATTTGCGTCTATGCAATGCATTATAATGTGTTATAAATGTGCGTCTATGCCATGCATTATAATGTGTTATAAATGTGCGTCTATGCCATGCATTATAATGTGTTATGAATGTGCATCTATGCCATGCATTATAATGTGTTATGCATAGTTCCTAATGTGTTATAAATGTGCTTCTAAAACATCATGAAGAAGTTATCCATAGAAAACAGAAAGTGTCACCAAATGTTTTTTTATAAATGATGCATCCAATCCAGTTTTATTATTCACCAACATTTAGTCAGTGTGTTTAAACCCCAGAGATAACAGAGCTGCATGAGCTCAGACACGCCGCGGAGACTAACGGCTGAAAGCTGCAGTTGGCCGTTCTATCGCCTCTGAATATCAGCCGTCAATTTCTGTTAATTTTCCAACGATTCTACATGTTAAAACGGCCCAAACAGCCAAACAATGTTTGTCATCACCCAGCAGGTGATAGCTAACACATTGCAGCCACACGCTGCTTTTAACCGTTCGATCTCTGGCGTGTCTGACCTCTAAAATGTAACTTGCTGAGATGTCTGGGTTGAACGTATTTTTAGCTGGTTGTCATGAAGGTCACAATGGAGTCGTGTCACGGTCATGAACATAGAGCATGGTGATATGATATCATATGCCTTAACACAAATATCTGTGGTACACTCTTAGAAAAAAAAGAGTTCCAATGGGTTCTACATGGAACCAAAAGGGTTCTACATGGAAGCCAAAAGGGTTCTTCAAAGGGGACAGCCAAAGAACCCTTTTAGGTTGTAGATAGCACCTTTCTTTCCTGAGTGTAGTAGTTCAAAGCTAATAGATATGGTATCGTGCATGAACGTCAAGATGAGGTCATGTAGGTGTTGTGTATGGGTAATGATGGGGTTGTGTAGGGGTCAAAATGATAGAGCATGGTAATATGATATGAAAGGATAGGATCTGATCTGATAGGTTCGGAAATTCTAGGATAGGATAGGATATTCTCTATATGAGGACCTACTTTACATTAAATGGCACCCTATTCTCTATATGGTGACCTACTTTACATTAAATGGCACCCTATTCTCTATATGGTGACCTACTTTACATTAAATGGCACCCTATTCTCTATATGGTGACCTACTTTACATTAAATGGCACCCTATTCTCTATATGGTGACCTACTTTACATTAAATGGCACCCTATTCTCTATATGGTGACCTACTTTACATTAAATGGCACCCTCTCTTCTCTACTCTCCCCAACCCCCACCTCCTTACTTGTCTCCACGTCTCCTCCCCATATCCTCTCTCTTCCTCTCCCCTCCCTCCCTCCTCCTCGCTTCCTCCTCCTCTCTCTCCTCCCCTCCCCTCTCTCTCTTCCAGAGAGGCCCTGTACACTGTTCTGTTCCTCCACAGGGAAAGAGCAACCCCGCCTCCTGGCTGAGAAGGTGCTGGATGGAACCTCCTGCGGCTCTCAGGAGTCTGGCCTCTGTGCCAACGGGACATGTCAGGTACACCAGTCATGTGACAGGGGACTTTTCAGGTACACCAGTCATGTGAAGTTGCCCCTAGACGCTGATCTTGGGTCAGCGCATATCCCCACTAATGGTTAAGGTTAGGATTGTGGCAGGGGAAGCTGATCCTATATCTGTACCTAGGGGAAACATGTCATGTGATGTGGCATGGGACTTGTCAGGTACGCCAGTCATGTGACAGGGGACTTGTCAGGTACACCAGTCATGTGACAGGGGACTTGTCAGGTACACCAGTCATGTGACAGGGGACTTGTCAGGTACACCAGTCATGTGACAGGGGACTTGTCAGGTACACCAGTCATGTGACATGGGACTTGTCAGGTACACCAGTCATGTGACATGGGACTTGTCAGGTACACCAGTCATGTGACAGGGGACTAGTTAGGTTCCAGTGTGTTCTACATTTTCAGTAATTCTATGGTAGATTCACACAATATAGTTCTAAATAAAGCTGGAAGTTTTGCATCGCTTAATGGCACACAAAACCCAAAGCGCTGGAGATTTTTTGTAAGTGTTACTTGCAGCCATCTCAAGCAACAAAACTTTTTTTCCTGACGTCTCTGATGTAGGTTAGTCTGATCTGATGTCACAGTTCTCGGACAGCAAACCTGTGAAGATTTTTCCATATTGCAGAGAGAGAAAGTCATTTTCCAAGCTGTTTCCCCAACACATATTTTTTTAATACCACAAAATACACATTCCATGTCTCCTTCCAAACAAAGTCTTCAATGTCAAGTCCAGCAAGAAAATAAATGGTGCTTAAATCACTGACACAAAATGGTGCCCTATTCTCTATTTAGTGCACACTTGTTTTTACCAGGGCCCATAGGGCTTTGGTCAAAAGTAGTGCACTGTGTAGGGAATAGTGTTCCATTTGGGTCACAGACCCATTGTTATCGGCGGAGCCCCACGGCCACCCTCCATTATGTTGACTGCACTCCCAGGAGCAGGGGAACGTGCCTTCAGTAGACAGACAATCACTCCAATGACCCTCTTTCTCTGGTAGAAAAATAGACAACTGGGGAATATTTCAGAAAACACAGGGATGATTTGCGGGGATTATTTCCTGCTATCTGGGCTGGAGAGAGATGAAAAGAGAGAGAGAGAGAGAGAGAGAGGGGACGAGAGAGAGAAAGAGAGAGAGAGAGCGATAGAGCGCAAACAACAGACAGGCAGACAGACATGATAGAGAGAGAGCACGCAAGAAAGAGAGAGAGAGAGGCAGACAGTCAGACAGACAGTCAGACAGACAGACAGAGAGAAAGGCAGAGAGAAAGGCAGACAGAGAGAAAGGCAGACAGAGAGAAAGGCAGACAGAGAGAGAGGCAGACAGAGAGAAAGGCAGACAGACAGTCAGACAGTCAGACAGAGAGAGAGAGAGAGAGAGAGAGAGAGAAACAAAGTAATATGTTGCCCTGGCGTTGTAAGGATGTTTCCACGCTCCCAGAGTAGGTCGTGGCCCAAGCCCCAGCACACACCCATCATCCTCTCTGACACACGGATGGCCCATCTGTGAACTGCTGGCACTTGGTCAAAAGAATCTGCTCTCCAGCTACATATTTCTTTTGACATTAATAAAGGTTAAAAAAATAAAAATAAACTAGGTAAGTCAGTTATGAACAAATTCTTATTTACAATGACGGCCTACCGGGGAGCATTGGGTTAACTGCCTTGTTCAGGGGTAGAATGACAGATTTTTACCTGGTCTGCTCGGGGATTCAATTCAGCAACCTTTCAATTACTGGCCCCACACTCTAACCACTAGGCTACCTGCTGCCCCTATTGCATAGTACTGTCTGCTCACCATAGTACTGTCTGCTCACCATAGTACTGTCTGCTGACAATAGTACCGTCTGCTCACCATAGTACTGTCTGCTCACCATAGTACTGTCTGCTCACCATAGTACTGTCTGCTGACCATAGTACTGTCTGCTGACCATAGTACTGTCTGCTGACCATAGTACCGTCTGCTGACCATAGTACCGTCTGCTGACCATAGTACCGTCTGCTCACCATAGTACCGTCTGCTCACCATAGTACCGTCTGCTCACCATAGTACTGTCTGCTCACCATAGTACCGTCTGTTCACCTGAATTGGGTTAGTGAAGGTTCTGGAAAAACTGGTCCCGTTTGGTTCCTAGTGAATACACCCCTGGCTAAACTGGGCCCGTTTGGTTCCTAGTGGATACACCCCTGGCTAAACTGGGCCCGTTTGGTTCCTAGTGAATACACCCCTGGCTAAACTGGGCCCGTTTGGTTCCTAGTGAATACACCCCTGGCTAAACTGGGCCCGTTTGGTTCCTAGTGAATACACCCCTGGCTAAACTGGGATGTACAACAGATGCTGGCCTACATTATACTTCTCTATCACCCACCTCCGGCCCAAATCAGCCCTCCATCCAAAGTAGTCTCCTATTGTACAAACATATGTCAAGGCCTGTCTGAGATTACAGTAGTATGTAGACAGTAGTGTGTAGACAGTAGTGTGTAGACACTAGTGTGTAGACACTAGTGTGTAGACAGTAGTATGTAGACAGTAGTGTGTAGACAGTATTGTGTAGACAGTAGTGTGTAGACAGTAGTATGTAGACAGTAGTATGTAGACCGTAGTGTGTAGACAGTAGTATGTAGACAGTAGTGTGTAGACAGTAGTAGGTAGACAGTAGTGTGTAGACAGTAGTATGTAGACAGTAGTGTGTAGACAGTATTGTGTAGACAGTAGTGTGTAGACAGTAGTATGTAGACGGTAGTATGTAGACCGTAGTATGTAGACAGTAGTGTGTAGACAGTAGTATGTAGACAGTAGTATGTAGACAGTAGTGTGTAGACAGTAGTATGTAGACAGTAGTATGTAGACAGTAGTGTGTAGACAGTAGTATGTAGACAGTAGTATGTAGACAGTAGTATGTAGACAGTAGTGTGTAGACAGTAGTATGTAGACAGTAGTGTGTAGACAGTAGTGTGTAGACAGTAGTATGTAGACAGTAGTATCTAGACAGTAGTGTGTAGACAGTAGTGTGTAGACAGTAGTATGTAGACAGTAGTATGTAGACAGTAGTATGTAGACAGTAGTATGTAGACAGTAGTGTGTAGACAGTAGTATGTAGACAGTAGTGTGTAGACAGTAGTGTGTAGACAGTTGTGTATAGACAGTAGTGTGTAGACAGTAGTATGTAGACAGTAGTGTGTAGACAGTAGTGTGTAGACAGTAGTATGTAGACAGTAGTATGTAGACAGTAGTGTGTAGACAGTAGTATGTAGACAGTAGTATGTAGACAGTAGTATGTAGACAGTAGTACGTAGACAGTAGTACATAGACAGTAGTATGTAGACAGTAGTGTGTAGACAGTAGTATGTAGACAGTAGTGTGTAGACAGTAGTATGTAGACAGTAGTATGTAGACAGTAGTATGTAGACAGTAGTACGTAGACAGTAGTACGTAGACAGTAGTATGTAGACAGTAGTATGTAGACATAATGAATGGCCAGTTCAGTTTTACTGAATATTTCTGCATATTGTCCAAGTTCTCCAAAGCACCCGAACTAGACTGTCAATCAACTGTCGATCAAACCTTTTTTTAAACCACCACTGCCCCTCCCCCCCCCCCCCCGTCATCAAAGTTCAACATCATTTTAAGCTTTATTTCTGTTTAACTGTATTATCTACAATGTGAGAATGTTGTTAACCTGAGGTGTCTTATGTTGTTGTCTAGAAAGTGGGCTGTGACCGGATCCTGAGTTCGATGGCAAGAGAGGACCACTGTGGGATGTGTAACGGCAATGGCAAGTCTTGTAAAGTCATCAAGGGGGACTTCAACCACACCAAAGGAGCAGGTACCGTACCGTCAGTACCCTCACTAACCCCCCTCAGTAGGTTTAGGGCAACCTTGCCTCTAGACGCTGATCTTGGGTCAGTTTTGCATTTTCCCCACTAATGGTTAAGGTTAGGATTCGGGGAAGGGGAAGCTGATCTAAGATCTGTACCTAGGGGAATCTTCAAAAATGACTATACTATAACGTTACCTCTGGCTGCCAATCTCCCTCGGTTTGTCTTAGAGAGTCTCACAGAACTGGACTTTATCTCCTAACAAGCTGTAGCGCTATTACAGGGAATGTTCTTAAAATTTGAATGAAGTGTTGAATTACTGTTGATAAACTCCCTAAATGATTTACATCCAAGTTGGATTGAACTTTGATTGAACTTTTATGGATCATTCATCACTTTCTATTGTAGCTTGTTGGTTAAAACATATTGGCTGTATGTTTAAGCAATAAGGCCTGGGGGGTGTGGTATATGGCCAATATACCACGGCTAAGGGCTGTTCTTGAGCACGACGCAACGCTGAGTGCCTGGATACAGCCCTTAGCCGTGGTATATTGACAATGTACCACAACCCCCCCGAGGTGCCTTATTGCTGTTATAAACTGGTTACCAACGTAATTAGAGCAGTACAAATACATGTTTTGTCATACCCGTGGTATACAGTCTGATATACCACGGCTGTCAGCCAATCACCATTCAGGGCCTGACCCACCCAGTTTATAATGCTCTATAATCATTTTTACATTTAAGTCATTTAGCAGATGCTCTTATGCAGAGTGACTTACAGTAGTGAGAAACATTTTTTTTAGTATTTTTTCCCCATACTGGTCCCCCCGTGGGAATTGAACCCACAACCCTGGCATTGCTAGTGTCATGCTCTACCAACTGAGCCACATGGTACCAGTACGGGGGGAAAAGTAATGACATTATTATTACTACCAATAAAGGTTTACCACAGCCCAAGGAGAGAGCGAGAGAGAAGAGGAAGGAATTACAGCTCTTCTTTTTTTTTCCCACACGGGGTCCGATTATTAAAACTCATCATTATTCACAAGAGACACAGTTAAGTATCAAACGTATCAGTCAAACTGGATGTGTATCTCTCACGTCACAAACGGACAGTTTTTTAGTGAGGTCATTCATTACTTGCAGAGTTATTTTCTGCTCCCCCCCCCCAAAAAAAGGACCCAGCCTCTCCTGCACGGACCCTGAATCAGCACTAAGCTGTATCTTAAAGACTGGACAAAGTTTACAAATCACCCTTTTGAATACTACTTCAAAGCAAGTTCAGATAACACAGCGACAATGTCAACATCCGTGTGATGAATGGCTATGGCTCGGCAACGGTGAGGAACACCTTCTCGACCTTGAACGGATCTCATTCATACGTACTCAAGCTCCCCGGACCACGCTAGGCTAACTGTGACCATCAGTTAGGTCGCAGGGGGACCCCACACATAGATCCATTCACGGCCTGTGATCACGAGCACAGGGGGTAGAGACACACACGAACACACAGTACAGTACTGTAGCTCTTCCAGTCAACCCTATCTGGCTCTCTTAGAAGTGAAGTGACTGAACTGTACGTTACATGTACACATGATACTAGTGAGCAAGATAGTTCTAGTTCAGGCATGGACCCAACAACCGTACAGTTACATCCCCACCACTTACCCCCCCCATCTCTCTCTCTCTCTCTCTTTATCTCTCTCTCTCTCTCTACTTCTCTCTTTATCTCTCTCTCTCTCTCTTTATCTCTCTCTCTCTCTCTCTTTATCTCTCGCTCTCTCTCTCTACCCACCCCATCTCTTCTCTCTCTCTCTCTACCCACACCATCTCTCTCTCTCTCTCTCTCTCTCTACCTCTCTCTCTCTCTCTTTATCTCTCTCTCTCTACATATCTCTCTCTCTCTACCTCTCTCTCTACCTCTCTCTTTATCTCTCTCTCTCTCTCTCTCTCTCTCTCTCTCTCTCTCTACCTCTCTCTTTATCTCCCTCTCTCTCTACATCTCTCTTTATCTCTCTCTCTCTCTCTACCTCTCTCTTTATCTCTCTCTCTCTCTTTATCTCTCAATCTCTCTCTCTCTCTCTCTACCTCTCTCTCTCTACCTCTCTCTTTATCTCTCTCTCTACCTCTCTCTCTACCTCTCTCTTTATCTCTCTCTCTCTCTCTCTACCTCTCTCTTTATCTCTCTCTCTACCTCTCTCTTTATCTCTCTCTACCCCTCTCTCTCTCTCTCTCTCTCTCTCTCTCTCTACCTCTCGCTCTCTCTCTCTCTCTCCACCTCTTTCCACTCAGGCTATGTGGAAGCTGTGATCATCCCCAAAGGGGCCAGGAGAATCAGAGTGGTGGAGGAAAAGCCTGCACAGAGTTATTTGGGTAAGATACGGACCGCTGTGGCTTTGAACAGGGTGATACAGTAGCAAACAACTCTCTTGAATCTAGCAGTAGTCATTTGTATGTCTCTAATATAGTGCCCATTTGACTTTAAATATAACACATTCTATAGCAGGTGTCTCAAACTCATTTTGTCTGGGAAGCACATTTTCTCTTCACCGAAGTCCAGAGGGCCGCACTGCAATTGATGTAGGCTATATATCCCTATGGCCACCTCATCCAGCTTTACAGCGAGAGAACCTCTCATCACTCCTCTCATCACTCCTCTCATCACTCCTCTCAACACTCCTCTCATCACTCCTCTTAACCACTCCTCTCATCACTCCTCTCATCACTCCTCTCATCACTCCTCTCAACACTCCTCTCATCACTCCTCTCAACCACTCCTCTCATCACTCCTCTCATCACTCCTCTCATCACTCCTCTCATCACTCCTCTCATCACTCCTCTCAACACTCCTCTCATCACTCCTCTTAACCACTCCTCTCATCACTCCTCTCATCACTCCTCTCATCACTCCTCTCAACACTCCTCTCATCACTCCTCTCAACCACTCCTCTCATCACTCCTCTCTTCACTCCTCTCATCACTCCTCTCATCACTCCTCTCAACCACTCCTCTCATCACTCCTCTCATCACTCCTCTCATCACTCCTCTCAACCACTCCTCTCATCACTCCTCTCATCACTCCTCTCAACCACTCCTCTCATCACTCCTCTCATCACTCCTCTCATCACTCCTCTCATCACTCCTCTCATCACTCCTCTCAACCACTCCTCTCATCACTCCTCTCAACACTCCTCTCATCACTCCTCTCAACACTCCTCTCATCACTCCTCTCATCACTCCTCTCATCACTCCTCTCAACCACTCCTCTCATCACTCCTCTCATCACTCCTCTCATCACTCCTCTCATCACTCCTCTCATCACTCCTCTCAACCACTCCTCTCATCACTCCTCTCAACCACTCCTCTCATCACTCCTCTCATCACTCCTCTCATCACTCCTCTCAACCACTCCTCTCATCACTCCTCTCAACACTCCTCTCATCACTCCTCTCATCACTCCTCTCAACCACTCCTCTCATCACTCCTCTCAACACTCCTCTCATCACTCCTCTCAACACTCCTCTCAACACTCCTCTCAACACTCCTCTCATCACTCCTCTCAACACTCCTCTCAACCACTCCTCTCAACCACTCCTCTCATCACTCCTCTCAACACTCCTCTCAACCACTCCTCTCATCACTCCTCTCAACACTCCTCTCAACCACTCCTCTCATCACTCCTCTCATCACTCCTCTCAACCACTCCTCTCATCACTCCTCTCATCACTCCTCTCAACCACTCCTCTCATCACTCCTCTCAACACTCCTCTCAACCACTCCTCTCATCACTCCTCTCATCACTCCTCTCAACACTCCTCTCAACCACTCCTCTCATCACTCCTCTCATCACTCCTCTCAACACTCCTCTCATCACTTCTCTCAACCACTCCTCTCATCACTCCTCTCATCACTCCTCTCATCACTCCTCTCAACCACTCCTCTCATCACTCCTCTCAACACTCCTCTCATCACTCCTCTCATCACTCCTCTCAACACTCCTCTCATCACTCCTCTCATCACTCCTCTCAACACTCCTCTCAACACTCCTCTCATCACTCCTCTCATCACTCCTCTCAACATTCCTCTCAACCACTCCTCTCAACACTCCTCTCATCACTCCTCTCATCACACCTCTCATCACTCCTCTCAACACTCCTCTCATCACTCCTCTCATCACTCCTCTCAACACTCCTCTCATCACTCCTCTCATCACTCCTCTCAACACTCCTCTCATCACTCCTCTCAACACTCCTCTCATCACTCCTCTCATCACTCCTCTCAACACTCCTCTCAACACTCCTCTCATCACTCCTCTCATCACTCCTCTCAACACTCCTCTCATCACTCCTCTCATCACTCCTCTCAACACTCCTCTCATCACTCCTCTCATCACTCCTCTCAACACTCCTCTCATCACTCCTCTCATCACTCCTCTCAACCACTCCTCTCAACCACTCCTCTCAACCACTCCTCTCATCACTCCTCTCATCACTCCTCTCATCACTCCTCTCAACCACTCCTCTCATCACTCCTCTCAACACTCCTCTCATCACTCCTCTCATCACTCCTCTCAACCACTCCTCTCATCACTCCTCTCAACACTCCTCTCATCACTCCTCTCAACACTCCTCTCAACACTCCTCTCAACACTCCTCTCATCACTCCTCTCAACACTCCTCTCAACCACTCCTCTCAACCACTCCTCTCATCACTCCTCTCAACACTCCTCTCAACCACTCCTCTCATCACTCCTCTCAACACTCCTCTCAACCACTCCTCTCATCACTCCTCTCATCACTCCTCTCAACCACTCCTCTCATCACTCCTCTCATCACTCCTCTCAACCACTCCTCTCATCACTCCTCTCAACACTCCTCTCAACCACTCCTCTCATCACTCCTCTCAACACTCCTCTCAACCACTCCTCTCATCACTCCTCTCATCACTCCTCTCAACACTCCTCTCAACCACTCCTCTCATCACTCCTCTCAACACTCCTCTCAACACTCCTCGCATCACTCCTCTCATCACTCCTCTCAACATTCCTCTCAACCACTCCTCTCAACACTCCTCTATCACTCCTCTCATCACTCCTCTCAACACTCCTCTCAACCACTCCTCTCATCACTCCTCTCATCACTCCTCTCATCACTCCTCTCAACCACTCCTCTCATCACTCCTCTCAACACTCCTCTCACCACTCCTCTCATCACTCCTCTCAACCACTCCTCTCATCACTCCTCTCACCACTCCTCTCAACACTCCTCTCAACACTCCTCTCATCACTCCTCTCATCACTCCTCTCATCACTCCTCTCAACCACTCCTCTCATCACTCCTCTCGACACTCCTCTCATCACTCCTCTCATCACTCCTCTCAACACTCCTCTCATCACTCCTCTCATCACTCCTCTCAACACTCCTCTCAACACTCCTCTCATCACTCCTCTCATCACTCCTCTCAACATTCCTCTCAACCACTCCTCTCAACACTCCTCTCATCACTCCTCTCATCACTCCTCTCATCACTCCTCTCAACACTCCTCTCATCACTCCTCTCATCACTCCTCTCATCACTCCTCTCATCACTCCTCTCAACACTCCTCTCATCACTCCTCTCAACACTCCTCTCATCACTCCTCTCATCACTCCTCTCAACACTCCTCTCAACACTCCTCTCATCACTCCTCTCATCACTCCTCTCAACACTCCTCTCATCACTCCTCTCATCACTCCTCTCAACACTCCTCTCATCACTCCTCTCATCACTCCTCTCAACACTCCTCTCAACACTCCTCTCATCACTCCTCTCATCACTCCTCTCAACCACTCCTCTCAACCACTCCTCTCATCACTCCTCTCAACCACTCCTCTCAACACTCCTCTCAACACTCCTCTCAACACTCCTCTCAACACTCCTCTCATCACTCCTCTCAACACTCCTCTCAACACTCCTCTCAACACTCCTCTCATCACTCCTCTCATCACTCCTCTTAACCACTCCTCTCATCACTCCTCTCATCACTCCTCTCATCACTCCTCTCATCACTCCTCTCAACACTCCTCTCATCACTCCTCTCAACCACTCCTCTCATCACTCCTCTCATCACTCCTCTCATCACTCCTCTCATCACTCCTCTCAACACTCCTCTCATCACTCCTCTTAACCACTCCTCTCATCACTCCTCTCATCACTCCTCTCATCACTCCTCTCAACACTCCTCTCATCACTCCTCTCAACCACTCCTCTCATCACTCCTCTCTTCACTCCTCTCATCACTCCTCTCAACACTCCTCTCAACCACTCCTCTCATCACTCCTCTCATCACTCCTCTCATCACTCCTCTCAACCACTCCTCTCATCACTCCTCTCATCACTCCTCTCAACCACTCCTCTCATCACTCCTCTCATCACTCCTCTCATCACTCCTCTCATCACTCCTCTCATCACTCCTCTCATCACTCCTCTCAACCACTCCTCTCATCACTCCTCTCATCACTCCTCTCAACCACTCCTCTCATCACTCCTCTCAACACTCCTCTCAACCACTCCTCTCATCACTCCTCTCATCACTCCTCTCAACACTCCTCTCAACCACTCCTCTCATCACTCCTCTCATCACTCCTCTCAACACTCCTCTCATCACTTCTCTCAACCACTCCTCTCATCACTCCTCTCATCACTCCTCTCATCACTCCTCTCAACCACTCCTCTCATCACTCCTCTCAACACTCCTCTCATCACTCCTCTCATCACTCCTCTCAACACTCCTCTCATCACTCCTCTCATCACTCCTCTCAACACTCCTCTCAACACTCCTCTCATCACTCCTCTCATCACTCCTCTCAACATTCCTCTCAACCACTCCTCTCAACACTCCTCTCATCACTCCTCTCATCACACCTCTCATCACTCCTCTCAACACTCCTCTCATCACTCCTCTCATCACTCCTCTCAACACTCCTCTCAACACTCCTCTCATCACTCCTCTCATCACTCCTCTCAACATTCCTCTCAACCACTCCTCTCAACACTCCTCTCATCACTCCTCTCATCACACCTCTCATCACTCCTCTCAACACTCCTCTCATCACTCCTCTCATCACTCCTCTCAACACTCCTCTCATCACTCCTCTCATCACTCCTCTCAACACTCCTCTCATCACTCCTCTCAACACTCCTCTCATCACTCCTCTCATCACTCCTCTCAACACTCCTCTCAACACTCCTCTCATCACTCCTCTCATCACTCCTCTCAACACTCCTCTCATCACTCCTCTCATCACTCCTCTCAACACTCCTCTCATCACTCCTCTCATCACTCCTCTCAACACTCCTCTCATCACTCCTCTCATCACTCCTCTCAACCACTCCTCTCAACCACTCCTCTCAACCACTCCTCTCATCACTCCTCTCATCACTCCTCTCATCACTCCTCTCAACCACTCCTCTCATCACTCCTCTCAACACTCCTCTCATCACTCCTCTCATCACTCCTCTCAACCACTCCTCTCATCACTCCTCTCAACACTCCTCTCATCACTCCTCTCAACACTCCTCTCAACACTCCTCTCAACACTCCTCTCATCACTCCTCTCAACACTCCTCTCAACCACTCCTCTCAACCACTCCTCTCATCACTCCTCTCAACACTCCTCTCAACCACTCCTCTCATCACTCCTCTCAACACTCCTCTCAACCACTCCTCTCATCACTCCTCTCATCACTCCTCTCAACCACTCCTCTCATCACTCCTCTCATCACTCCTCTCAACCACTCCTCTCATCACTCCTCTCAACACTCCTCTCAACCACTCCTCTCATCACTCCTCTCAACACTCCTCTCAACCACTCCTCTCATCACTCCTCTCATCACTCCTCTCAACACTCCTCTCAACCACTCCTCTCATCACTCCTCTCAACACTCCTCTCAACACTCCTCGCATCACTCCTCTCATCACTCCTCTCAACATTCCTCTCAACCACTCCTCTCAACACTCCTCTATCACTCCTCTCATCACTCCTCTCAACACTCCTCTCAACCACTCCTCTCATCACTCCTCTCATCACTCCTCTCATCACTCCTCTCAACCACTCCTCTCATCACTCCTCTCAACACTCCTCTCACCACTCCTCTCATCACTCCTCTCAACCACTCCTCTCATCACTCCTCTCATCACTCCTCTCAACACTCCTCTCAACCACTCCTCTCATCACTCCTCTCATCACTCCTCTCATCACTCCTCTCAACCACTCCTCTCATCACTCCTCTCAACACTCCTCTCATCACTCCTCTCATCACTCCTCTCAACACTCCTCTCATCACTCCTCTCATCACTCCTCTCAACACTCCTCTCAACACTCCTCTCATCACTCCTCTCATCACTCCTCTCAACATTCCTCTCAACCACTCCTCTCAACACTCCTCTCATCACTCCTCTCATCACTCCTCTCATCACTCCTCTCAACACTCCTCTCATCACTCCTCTCATCACTCCTCTCATCACTCCTCTCATCACTCCTCTCAACACTCCTCTCATCACTCCTCTCAACACTCCTCTCATCACTCCTCTCATCACTCCTCTCAACACTCCTCTCAACACTCCTCTCATCACTCCTCTCATCACTCCTCTCAACACTCCTCTCATCACTCCTCTCATCACTCCTCTCAACACTCCTCTCATCACTCCTCTCATCACTCCTCTCAACACTCCTCTCAACACTCCTCTCATCACTCCTCTCATCACTCCTCTCAACCACTCCTCTCAACCACTCCTCTCATCACTCCTCTCAACCACTCCTCTCAACACTCCTCTCAACACTCCTCTCAACACTCCTCTCAACACTCCTCTCATCACTCCTCTCAACACTCCTCTCAACACTCCTCTCAACCACTCCTCTCATCACTCCTCTCAACACTCCTCTCAACACTCCTCTCAACACTCCTCTCACCACTCCTCTCAACACTCCTCTCAACACTCATCTCATCACTCCTCTCATCACTCCTCTCATCACTCCTCTCAACACTCCTCTCATCACTCCTCTCATCACTCCTCTCATCACTCCTCTCAACCACTCCTCTCATCACTCCTCTCATCACTCCTCTCATCACTCCTCTCATCACTCCTCTCATCACTCCTCTTAACCACTCCTCTCATCACTCCTCTCAACACTCCTCTCATCACTCCTCTCATCACTCCTCTCAACACTCCTCTCATCACTCCTCTCATCACTCCTCTCATCACTCCTCTCAATCACTCCTCTCATCACTCCTCTCATCACTCCTCTCATCACTCCTCTCATCACTCCTCTCATCACTCCTCTCATCACTCCTCTCATCACTCCTCTTAACCACTCATCTCATCACTCCTCTCATCACTCCTCTCATCACTCCTCTCAACACTCCTCTCAACACTCCTCTCAACACTCCTCTCAACACTCCTCTCATCACTCCTCTCATCACTCCTCTCATCACTCCTCTCATCACTCCTCTCAACACTCCTCTCATCACTCCTCTCATCACTCCTCTCAACCACTCCTCTCATCACTCCTCTCATCACTCCTCTCAACACTCCTCTCAACACTCCTCTCAACACTCCTCTCATCACTCCTCTCAACCACTCCTCTCATCACTCCTCTCATCACTCCTCTCAACACTCCTCTCAACACTCCTCTCAACACTCCTCTCATCACTCCTCTCATCACTCCTCTCAACCACTCCTCTCATCACTCCTCTCATCACTACTCTCAACACTCCTCTCAACACTCCTCTCAACACTCCTCTCATCACTCCTCTCATCACTCCTCTCACCACTCCTCTCAACACTCCTCTCACCACTCCTCTCAACACTCCTCTCAACACTCCTCTCAACACTCCTCTCATCACTCCTCTCAACACTCCTCTCAACACTCCTCTCAACACTCCTCTCATCACTCCTCTCAACACTCCTCTCAACACTCCTCTCAACACTCCTCTCATCACTCCTCTCATCACTCCTCTCAACCACTCCTCTCATCACTCCTCTCATCACTCCTCTCATCACTCCTCTCATCACTCCTCTCAACACTCCTCTCAACACTCCTCTCAACACTCCTCTCATCACTCCTCTCAACACTCCTCTCAACACTCCTCTCATCACTCCTCTCATCACTCCTCTCAACACTCCTCTCACCACTCCTCTCAACACTCCTCTCAACACTCCTCTCAACACTCCTCTCATCACTCCTCTCAACACTCCTCTCAACACTCCTCTCAACACTCCTCTCATCACTCCTCTCATCACTCCTCTCATCACTCCTCTCAACCACTCCTCTCATCACTCCTCTCAACACTCCTCTCACCACTCCTCTCATCACTCCTCTCAACCACTCCTCTCATCACTCCTCTCATCACTCCTCTCAACACTCCTCTCAACCACTCCTCTCATCACTCCTCTCATCACTCCTCTCAACCACTCCTCTCATCACTCCTCTCAACACTCCTCTCATCACTCCTCTCATCACTCCTCTCAACACTCCTCTCATCACTCCTCTCATCACTCCTCTCAACACTCCTCTCAACACTCCTCTCATCACTCCTCTCATCACTCCTCTCAACATTCCTCTCAACCACTCCTCTCAACACTCCTCTCATCACTCCTCTCATCACTCCTCTCATCACTCCTCTCAACACTCCTCTCATCACTCCTCTCATCACTCCTGTCATCACTCCTCTCATCACTCCTCTCAACACTCCTCTCATCACTCCTCTCAACACTCCTCTCATCACTCCTCTCATCACTCCTCTCAACACTCCTCTCAACACTCCTCTCATCACTCCTCTCATCACTCCTCTCAACACTCCTCTCATCACTCCTCTCATCACTCCTCTCAACACTCCTCTCATCACTCCTCTCATCACTCCTCTCAACACTCCTCTCAACACTCCTCTCATCACTCCTCTCATCACTCCTCTCAACCACTCCTCTCAACCACTCCTCTCATCACTCCTCTCAACCACTCCTCTCAACACTCCTCTCAACACTCCTCTCAACACTCCTCTCAACACTCCTCTCATCACTCCTCTCAACACTCCTCTCAACACTCCTCTCAACCACTCCTCTCATCACTCCTCTCAACACTCCTCTCAACACTCCTCTCAACACTCCTCTCACCACTCCTCTCAACACTCCTCTCAACACTCATCTCATCACTCCTCTCATCACTCCTCTCATCACTCCTCTCATCACTCCTCTCATCACTCCTCTCATCACTCCTCTCAACCACTCCTCTCATCACTCCTCTCATCACTCTTCTCATCACTCCTCTCATCACTCCTCTCATCACTCCTCTCATCACTCCTCTTAACCACTCCTCTCATCACTCCTCTCAACACTCCTCGCATCACTCCTCTCATCACTCCTCTCATCACTCCTCTCAATCACTCCTCTCATCACTCCTCTCATCACTCCTCTCATCACTCCTCTCATCACTCCTCTCATCACTCCTCTCATCACTCCTCTCATCACTCCTCTCATCACTCCTCTTAACCACTCATCTCATCACTCCTCTCATCACTCCTCTCATCACTCCTCTCAACACTCCTCTCAACACTCCTCTCAACACTCCTCTCAACACTCCTCTCATCACTCCTCTCATCACTCCTCTCATCACTCCTCTCAACACTCCTCTCATCACTCCTCTCATCACTCCTCTCAACCACTCCTCTCATCACTCCTCTCATCACTCCTCTCAACACTCCTCTCAACACTCCTCTCAACACTCCTCTCATCACTCCTCTCAACCACTCCTCTCATCACTCCTCTCATCACTCCTCTCAACACTCCTCTCAACACTCCTCTCAACACTCCTCTCATCACTCCTCTCATCACTCCTCTCAACCACTCCTCTCATCACTCCTCTCATCACTCCTCTCATCACTACTCTCAACACTCCTCTCAACACTCCTCTCAACACTCCTCTCATCACTCCTCTCATCACTCCTCTCATCACTCCTCTCAACACTCCTCTCACCACTCCTCTCAACACTCCTCTCAACACTCCTCTCAACACTCCTCTCATCACTCCTCTCAACACTCCTCTCAACACTCCTCTCAACACTCCTCTCATCACTCCTCTCAACACTCCTCTCAACACTCCTCTCAACACTCCTCTCATCACTCCTCTCATCACTCCTCTCAACCACTCCTCTCATCACTCCTCTCATCACTCCTCTCATCACTCCTCTCAACACTCCTCTCAACACTCCTCTCAACACTCCTCTCAACACTCCTCTCATCACTCCTCTCATCACTCCTCTCAACCACTCCTCTCATCACTCCTCTCATCACTCCTCTCAATACTCCTCTCATCACTCCTCTCATCACTCCTCTCAACACTCCTCTCATCACTCCTCTCAACACTCCTCTCATCACTCCTCTCATCACTCCTCTCAACACTCCTCTCAACACTCCTCTCATCACTCCTCTCATCACTCCTCTCAACACTCCTCTCATCACTCCTCTCATCACTCCTCTCAACACTCCTCTCATCACTCCTCTCAACACTCCTCTCAACCACTCCTCTCAACCACTCCTCTCAACACTCCTCTCAACCACTCCTCTCAACACTCCTCTCAACCACTCCTCTCATCACTCCTCTCATCACTCCTCTCATCACTCCTCTCATCACTCCTCTCATCACTCCTCTCATCACTCCTCTTAACCACTCCTCTCAACACTCCTCTCAACACTCCTCTCATCACTCCTCTCATCACTCCTCTCAACACTCCTCTCACCACTCCTCTCATCACTCTTCTCATCACTCCTCTCATCACTCCTCTCATCACTCCTCTCATCACTCCTCTTAACCACTCCTCTCATCACTCCTCTCAACACTCCTCGCATCACTCCTCTCATCACTCCTCTCATCACTCCTCTCAATCACTCCTCTCATCACTCCTCTCATCACTCCTCTCATCACTCCTCTCATCACTCCTCTCATCACTCCTCTCATCACTCCTCTCATCACTCCTCTTAACCACTCATCTCATCACTCCTCTCATCACTCCTCTCATCACTCCTCTCAACACTCCTCTCAACACTCCTCTCAACACTCCTCTCAACACTCCTCTCATCACTCCTCTCATCACTCCTCTCATCACTCCTCTCAACACTCCTCTCATCACTCCTCTCATCACTCCTCTCAACCACTCCTCTCATCACTCCTCTCATCACTCCTCTCAACACTCCTCTCAACACTCCTCTCAACACTCCTCTCATCACTCCTCTCAACCACTCCTCTCATCACTCCTCTCATCACTCCTCTCAACACTCCTCTCAACACTCCTCTCAACACTCCTCTCATCACTCCTCTCATCACTCCTCTCAACCACTCCTCTCATCACTCCTCTCATCACTCCTCTCATCACTACTCTCAACACTCCTCTCAACACTCCTCTCAACACTCCTCTCATCACTCCTCTCATCACTCCTCTCATCACTCCTCTCAACACTCCTCTCACCACTCCTCTCAACACTCCTCTCAACACTCCTCTCAACACTCCTCTCATCACTCCTCTCAACACTCCTCTCAACACTCCTCTCAACACTCCTCTCATCACTCCTCTCAACACTCCTCTCAACACTCCTCTCAACACTCCTCTCATCACTCCTCTCATCACTCCTCTCAACCACTCCTCTCATCACTCCTCTCATCACTCCTCTCATCACTCCTCTCAACACTCCTCTCAACACTCCTCTCAACACTCCTCTCAACACTCCTCTCATCACTCCTCTCAACACTCCTCTCAACACTCCTCTCATCACTCCTCTCATCACTCCTCTCATCACTCCTCTCACCACTCCTCTCAACACTCCTCTCAACACTCCTCTCAACACTCCTCTCATCACTCCTCTCAACACTCCTCTCAACACTCCTCTCAACACTCCTCTCATCACTCCTCTCAACACTCCTCTCAACACTCCTCTCATCACTCCTCTCATCACTCCTCTCAACCACTCCTCTCATCACTCCTCTCATCACTCCTCTCAATACTCCTCTCATCACTCCTCTCATCACTCCTCTCAACACTCCTCTCATCACTCCTCTCAACACTCCTCTCATCACTCCTCTCATCACTCCTCTCAACACTCCTCTCAACACTCCTCTCATCACTCCTCTCATCACTCCTCTCAACATTCCTCTCAACCACTCCTCTCAACACTCCTCTCAACCACTCCTCTCATCACTCCTCTCAACACTCCTCTCATCACTCCTCTCATCACTCCTCTCATCACTCCTCTCAACACTCCTCTCAACCACTCCTCTCATCACTCCTCTCAACACTCCTCTCAACACTCCTCTCATCACTCCTCTCATCACTCCTCTCAACCACTCCTCTCAACCACTCCTCTCAACACTCCTCTCAACCACTCCTCTCAACACTCCTCTCAACCACTCCTCTCAACCACTCCTCTCAACCACTCCTCTCAACACTCCTCTCAACACTCCTCTCAACACTCCTCTCATCACTCCTCTCATCACTCCTCTCAACCACTCCTCTCAACCACTCCTCTCATCACTCCTCTCAACCACTCCTCTCAACACTCCTCTCAACACTCCTCTCAACACTCCTCTCAACACTCCTCTCATCACTCCTCTCAACACTCCTCTCAACACTCCTCTCAACCACTCCTCTCATCACTCCTCTCAACACTCCTCTCAACACTCCTCTCAATACTCCTCTCACCACTCCTCTCAACACTCCTCTCAACACTCCTCTCAACCACTCCTCTCAACACTCCTCTCAACACTCCTCTCAACACTCCTCTCAACACTCCTCTCAACACTCCTCTCAACACTCCTCTCATCACTCCTCTCATCACTCCTCTCATCACTCCTCTCATCACTCCTCTCATCACTCCTCTCAACCACTCCTCTCATCACTCCTCTCATCACTCCTCTCATCACTCCTCTCATCACTCCTCTCATCACTCCTCTCATCACTCCTCTCATCACTCCTCTTAACCACTCCTCTCATCACTCCTCTCAACACTCCTCTCATCACTCCTCTCATCACTCCTCTCAACACTCCTCTCATCACTCCTCTCATCACTCCTCTCATCACTCCTCTCAACCACTCCTCTCATCACTCCTCTCATCACTCCTCTCATCACTCCTCTCATCACTCCTCTCATCACTCCTCTCATCACTCCTCTTAACCACTCCTCTCATCACTCCTCTCATCACTCCTCTCATCACTCCTCTCAACACTCCTCTCAACACTCCTCTCAACACTCCTCTCAACACTCCTCTCATCACTCCTCTCATCACTCCTCTCATCACTCCTCTCAACACTCCTCTCATCACTCCTCTCATCACTCCTCTCAACCACTCCTCTCATCACTCCTCTCATCACTCCTCTCAACACTCCTCTCAACACTCCTCTCATCACTCCTCTCAACCACTCCTCTCATCACTCCTCTCATCACTCCTCTCAACACTCCTCTCAACACTCCTCTCAACACTCCTCTCATCACTCCTCTCATCACTCCTCTCAACCACTCCTCTCATCACTCCTCTCATCACTCCTCTCATCACTCCTCTCAACACTCCTCTCAACACTCCTCTCAACACTCCTCTCATCACTCCTCTCATCACTCCTCTCATCACTCCTCTCAACACTCCTCTCACCACTCCTCTCAACACTCCTCTCAACACTCCTCTCAACACTCCTCTCATCACTCCTCTCAACACTCCTCTCAACACTCCTCTCAACACTCCTCTCATCACTCCTCTCAACACTCCTCTCAACACTCCTCTCAACACTCCTCTCATCACTCCTCTCATCACTCCTCTCAACCACTCCTCTCATCACTCCTCTCATCACTCCTCTCATCACTCCTCTCAACACTCCTCTCATCACTCCTCTCAACACTCCTCTCAACACTCCTCTCATCACTCCTCTCAACCACTCCTCTCATCACTCCTCTCATCACTCCTCTCAACACTCCTCTCAACACTCCTCTCATCACTCCTCTCAACACTCCTCTCAACACTCCTCTCAACACTCCTCTCATCACTCCTCTCAACACTCCTCTCAACCACTCCTCTCAACACTCCTCTCATCACTCCTCTCAACCACTCCTCTCATCACTCCTCTCATCTCTCCTCTCATCACTCCTCTCATCACTCCTCTCAACACTCCTCTCAACACTCCTCTCAACACTCCTCTCAACACTCCTCTCAACACTCCTCTCAACACTCCTCTCATCACTCCTCTCAACACTCCTCTCAACACTCCTCTCAACACTCCTCTCATCACTCCTCTCATCACTCCTCTCAACCACTCCTCTCATCACTCCTCTCATCACTCCTCTCAACACTCCTCTCATCACTCCTCTCATCACTCCTCTCAACCACTCCTCTCAACCACTCCTCTCAACACTCCTCTCAACCACTCCTCTCAACACTCCTCTCAACCACTCCTCTCAACCACTCCTCTCAACCACTCCTCTCAACACTCCTCTCAACACTCCTCTCAACACTCCTCTCAACACTCCTCTCATCACTCCTCTCATCACTCCTCTCAACCACTCCTCTCAACCACTCCTCTCATCACTCCTCTCAACCACTCCTCTCAACACTCCTCTCAACACTCCTCTCAACACTCCTCTCAACACTCCTCTCACCACTCCTCTCAACACTCCTCTCAACACTCCTCTCAACCACTCCTCTCATCACTCCTCTCAACACTCCTCTCAACACTCCTCTCAACCACTCCTCTCATCACTCCTCTCAACACTCCTCTCAACACTCCTCTCAATACTCCTCTCACCACTCCTCTCAACACTCCTCTCAACACTCCTCTCAACCACTCCTCTCAACACTCCTCTCAACACTCCTCTCAACACTCCTCTCAACACTCCTCTCAACACTCCTCTCATCACTCCTCTCATCACTCCTCTCATCACTCCTCTCATCACTCCTCTCAACCACTCCTCTCATCACTCCTCTCAACACTCCTCTCAACACTCCTCTCAACACTCCTCTCATCACTCCTCTCAACACTCCTCTCATCACTCCTCTCATCACTCCTCTCATCACTCCTCTCAACCACTCCTCTCATCACTCCTCTCAACACTCCTCTCAACACTCCTCTCATCACTCCTCTCATCACTCCTCTCATCACTCCTCTCATCACTCCTCTCATCACTCCTCTCATCACTCCTCTTAACCACTCCTCTCATCACTCCTCTCAACACTCCTCTCATCACTCCTCTCATCACTCCTCTCAACACTCCTCTCATCACTCCTCTCATCACTCCTCTCATCACTCCTCTCAACCACTCCTCTCATCACTCCTCTCATCACTCCTCTCATCACTCCTCTCATCACTCCTCTCATCACTCTTCTCATCACTCCTCTCATCACTCCTCTCATCACTCCTCTTAACCACTCCTCTCATCACTCCTCTCATCACTCCTCTCATCACTCCTCTCAACACTCCTCTCAACACTCCTCTCAACACTCCTCTCAACACTCCTCTCAACACTCCTCTCATCACTCCTCTCATCACTCCTCTCATCACTCCTCTCAACACTCCTCTCAACACTCCTCTCATCACTCCTCTCATCACTCCTCTCATCACTCCTCTCAACCACTCCTCTCATCACTCCTCTCATCACTCCTCTCAACACTCCTCTCAACACTCCTCTCATCACTCCTCTCAACCACTCCTCTCATCACTCCTCTCAACACTCCTCTCATCACTCCTCTCAACACTCCTCTCATCACTCCTCTCAACACTCCTCTCAACACTCCTCTCAACACTCCTCTCATCACTCCTCTCAACACTCCTCTCAACACTCCTCTCAACACTCCTCTCATCACTCCTCTCATCACTCCTCTCAACCACTCCTCTCATCACTCCTCTCATCACTCCTCTCATCACTCCTCTGAAACACTCCTCTCAACACTGCTCTCAACACTCCTCTCATCACTCCTCTCAACACTCCTCTCAACACTCCTCTCAACACTCCTCTCAACACTCCTCTCATCACTCCTCTCATCACTCCTCTCAACACTCCTCTCAACACTCCTCTCATCACTCCTCTCAACACTCCTCTCACCACTCCTCTCAACCACTCCTCTCATCACTCCTCTCAACCACTCCTCTCATCACTCCTCTCATCACTCCTCTCATCACTCCTCTCATCACTCCTCTCATCACTCCTCTTAACCACTCCTCTCATCACTCCTCTCATCACTCCTCTCATCACTCCTCTCAACACTCCTCTCAACACTCCTCTCAACACTCCTCTCAACACTCCTCTCAACACTCCTCTCATCACTCCTCTCATCACTCCTCTCATCACTCCTCTCATCACTCCTCTCAACACTCCTCTCATCACTCTTCTCACCACTCCTCTCAACCACTCCTCTCATCACTCCTCTCAACCACTCCTCTCATCACTCCTCTCAACCACTCCTCTCATCACTCCTCTCACCACTCCTCTCAACCACTCCTCTCATCACTCCTCTCAACCACTCCTCTCAACCACTCCTCTCATCACTCCTCTCAACACTCCTCTCAACCACTCCTCTCATCACTCCTCTCAACCACTCCTCTCAACCACTCCTCTCATCACTCCTCTCATCACTCCTCTCAACCACTCCTCTCAACCACTCCTCTCAACACTCCTCTCAACACTCCTCTCATCACTCCTCTCAACCACTCCTCTCAACCACTCCTCTCATCACTCCTCTCAACACTCCTCTCAACACTCCTCTCAACACTCCTCTCATCACTCCTCTCATCACTCCTCTCAACACTCCTCTCAACCACTCCTCTCATCACTCCTCTCAACACTCCTCTCAACACTCCTCTCATCACTCCTCTCATCACTCCTCTCAACACTCCTCTCATCACTCCTCTCATCACTCCTCTCATCACTCCTCTCAACATTCCTCTCAACCACTCCTCTCAACACTCCTCTATCACTCCTCTCATCACTCCTCTCAACACTCCTCTCATCACTCCTCTCATCACTCCTCTCATCACTCCTCTCAACCACTCCTCTCAACCACTCCTCTCAACCACTCCTCTCATCACTCCTCTCATCACTCCTCTCACCACTCCTCTCAACCACTCCTCTCAACACTCCTCTCATCACTCCTCTCATCACTCCTCTCAACCACTCCTCTCATCACTCCTCTCAACCACTCCTCTCATCACTCCTCTCAACCACTCCTCTCATCACTCCTCTCATCACTCCTCTCATCACTCCTCTCAACCACTCCTCTCAACACTCCTCTCATCACTCCTCTCATCACTCCTCTCATCACTCCTCTCAACCACTCCTCTCATCACTCCTCTCAACCACTCCTCTCATCACTCCTCTCATCACTCCTCTCATCACTCCTCTCAACCACTCCTCTCATCACTCCTCTCAACACTCCTCTCATCACTCCTCTCATCACTCCTCTCAACACTCCTCTCATCACTCCTCTCATCACTCCTCTCACCACTCCTCTCAACACTCCTCTCATAACTCCTCTCATCACTCCTCTCAACCACTCCTCTCATCACTCCTCTCATCACTCCTCTCATCACTCCTCTCAACCACTCCTCTCATCACTCCTCTCAACCACTCCTCTCATCACTCCTCTCATCACTCCTCTCATCACTCCTCTCAACCACTCCTCTCATCACTCCTCTCAACACTCCTCTCATCACTCCTCTCATCACTCTTCTCAACACTCCTCTCATCACTCCTCTCATCACTCCTCTCACCACTCCTCTCATCACTCCTCTCACCACTCCTCTCAACACTCCTCTCAACACTCCTCTTAACACTCCTCTCAACACTCCTCTCAACACTCCTCTCAACACTCCTCTCAACACTCCTCTCATCACTTGGTCCGTTCAAGTCGCTGCTCTTTGATCAGTCCTTCCCCATCTGAAGAGAGAGAACACTTAAGCCGGGCGTACACTGCACGATTTTGTCCCCGATTTAGCTGTCCCAGACACGTTTTTGAGATCGTAGACAAAATCCCCATGTCGTTGCCTACTTGGGGTTACGGTCGCCACTGACGCTGTTTAATGTGAGCGGGTCAGAGAGCCAATCTGAGGGTCCCGTCTTTGAGTCGTCCCAGAGGTCCTGTTATTTTCAAACATGTTTTATTTTATCGGTACAAATACTGCAACACTCTTGTAGTGTGAGATGTGCAACGTCAAGTTTTGAGAAAGGTGATCAGCAATAGCCAATGAGAGAAGAAGCCAGTGAGATGATGACGTTGTATCGCGTCACCCAGAATGTGTAGACTCCAATGATGTATATAAACCATGGATTGCTGATGCTATGTATTAGCCAATGAGAGGCTTTGAAGCCACCGACGAACCTATGTATTAGCCAATGAGAGGCTTTGAAGCCACCGACGAACAGTGACATCAGTCCTTAAAAAGAAAATGATGCTTTATGGAAAATGTTTTTGTATATATTTTCTTTTTTTATGTTTAGCTCACATAATATAATTTTAAAAGTATCCATTAAGGTGTCTGTAATAGAATAATCATGGTAAAAACCAATGTAGACATTAATAAATGCATTTCTCTAGCTGGCAAAATATTTCTTTTTACAACGTTGGGGGAGTGCCAAGATGGAGGTGAATCGGCTTCAAAACAGCGCTGTTAGGTATCTAGTGTATATATAAATCATTGGTGGACTCTCGAGCAGGAGTGATTGGTGGACTCTCGAGCAGGAGTGATTGGTGGACTCTCGAGCAGGAGTGATTGGTGGACTCTCGAGCAGGAGTGATTGGTGGACTCTCGAGCAGGAGTGATTGATGGACTCTCGAGCAGGAGTGATTGGTGGACTCTCGAGCAGGAGTGATTGGTGGACTCTCGAGTAGGAGTGATTGGTGGACTCTCGAGCAGGAGTGATTGGTGGACTCTCGAGCAGGAGTGATTGGTGGACTCTCGAGCAGGAGTGATTGGTGGACTCTCGAGCAGGAGTGATTGGTGGACTCTCGAGCAGGAGTGATTGGTGGACTCTCGAGCAGGAGTGATTGGTGGACTCTCGAGCAGGAGTGATTGGTGGACTCTCGAGCAGGAGTGATTGGTGGACTCTCGAGCAGGAGTGATTGGTGGACTCTCGAGCAGGAGTGATGACTACTACTAGCCTACTAGTATGCTTACTCTGAAGTTCACAAGCAATGTTATTCAATTCAAAATGTATTGAAGCTGCTTTGAGCCACAGCTCGTTATAGCTGCACAATCTAATCACATCATTGTTTTCACGAGACAGCAGGGTTTCCAGAATCCTCACGACCAACTGAAGAACCTATAGTGTGTGACCACCGTCTGCCAGAATGTTTAGTGTGTGCACGACTACGTTGGGAAGACAAAAAAAAAACGTAATGAAAGACGTTTGTTTAATGTGATAGGCTCAGCGATGTTAAGCTTTTGAAAGTCGTGTAGTGTACGCCTGGTATTACTCCCCCAGCTCCTACACATCTATACAGAGATCACCCTTCTCATCTTTCATGTGCCCAGTCCATTGCTCTTAGATAAGCCCTTCCCCCAGCTTTAGTGAGAGAGTGTTACTCCCCCAGCTTTCGAGTCTCACTAACTTCCTGAACTCATCCACATTTCCTCTCATTTTTCACGTGCCCAACCCACTGCTCTCAGATTAGTCCTTCAGCCAGCTTTAGTGAGAGAGCATTAGTTCCCCAGCTCCACACATCTCCTCTCATCTCTCATATGGCTCTCTTTCAGATGTCTCTCTTTCAGATGACTCCTAGTGTAACCACACAACACAAGTCCTGCGCTGTATCCATCTGTCTAATATGTGTCAGCAGACCTGCCTGCTATCAGGGAATAATATGTCTCAAGTGGCACCCTATTCCCTATGTAGTGCACTACTTATAGCCATTTGGGATTCAACCTGACTGTTTTCCTCCCCTGCCTGCCAGCGTCCTGACTCCTGCCTTTCATGTGATTAGGAACCACGAGGCGGCTCACTTCGATTACACTGAGAGGCTGCTGGGGCAGTCCTCTCTACTTCCCCAGAGTCTTTACTTCCCCCTCCTCTCTACTTCCCCCTCCTCTCTACTTCCCCAGAGTCTTTACTTCCCCCTCCTCTCTACTTCCCCCTCCTCTCTACTTCCCCCTCCTCTCTACTTCCCCAGAGTCTTTACTTCCCCCTCCTCTCTACTTCCCCCTCCTCTCTACTTCCCCAGAGTCTTTACTTCCCCCTCCTCTCTACTTCCCCCTCCTCTCTACTTCCCCCTCCTCTCTACTTCCCCCTCCTCTCTACTTCCCCAGAGTCTCTACTTCTCCCGCCTCTCTACTTCCCCAGAGTCTCTACTTCTCCAGAGTCTCTACTTCCCCAGAGTCTCTACTTCCCCAGAGTCTCTACTTCCCCAGAGTCTCTACTTCACCAGAGTCTCTACTTCACCAGAGTCTCTACTTCACCAGAGGCTCTACTTCACCAGAGGCTCTACTTCCCCCTCCTCTCTACTACCCCTTCTCTCTACTACCCCCTCCTCTCTACTACCCCTCCTCTCTACTACCCCTCCTCTCTACTACCCCTCCTCTCTACTTCCCCTCCTCTCTACTACCCCTCCTCTCTACTTCCCCAGAGTCTTTACTTCCCCCTCCTCTCTACTTCCCCCTCCTCTCTACTTCCCCCTCCTCTCTACTTCCCCAGAGTCTTTACTTCCTCCTCCTCTCTACTTCCCCCTCCTCTCTACTTCCCCAGAGTCTCTACTTCCCCAGAGTCTCTACTTCTCCCGCCTCTCTACTTCCCCAGAGTCTCTACTTCTCCAGAGTCTCTACTTCCCCAGAGTCTCTACTTCCCCAGAGTCTCTACTTCACCAGAGTCTCTACTTCACCAGAGTCTCTACTTCACCAGAGGCTCTACTTCACCAGAGGCTCTACTTCCCCCTCCTCTCTACTACCCCTTCTCTCTACTACCCCCTCCTCTCTACTACCCCTCCTCTCTACTACCCCTCCTCTCTACTTCCCCTCCTCTCTACTACCCCTCCTCTCTACTACCCCTCCTCTCTACTACCCCTCCTCTACTTCCCCAGTGTCTCTGCTTCCCCACCACCATTCCTTCCTCACTCCCCATTCGCTAAGCCATCCCTCTCCACCCTCCCAGGATGCCAATCTGCTAAGGAGAAGCCAAATGAGTTCAAACGCATGTAGAGGGAAGAGTGATAAGATTGGACAAGAGGTTACTGTTAGGATTCTGGCGAGTGTGTGTGTGTGCGTGTGTGTGTGTGTGTGTGTGTGTGTGTGTGTGTGTGTGTGTGTGTGTGTGTGTGTGTGTGTGTGTGTGTGTGTGTGTGTGTGTGTGTGTGTGTGTGTGTGTGTGTGTGTGTGTGTGTGAAGAGAATAACACCATTCTACAGTATGTTGTAGAATACATTATCAAAGGAGATAAACAAGGTTAAAAAAACAAGCATCAATTGTTGTAAATATATATTGACGTTTCAAATAATTTTGTAAACACGTCTAAGATGAAGGACCTCACAGCTAAACACATCTAAGATGAAGGACCTCACAGCTAAACACGTCTAAAATGAAAGACCTCACAGCTCAACACGTCTAAGATGAAAGACCTCACAGCTCAACACATCTAAGATGAAGGACCTCACAGCTAAACACGTCTAAGATGAAGGACCTCACAGCTAAACACATCTAAGATGAAGGACCTCACAGCTAAACACGTCTAAGATGAAGGACCTCACAGCTAAACACGTCTAAGATGAAGGACCTCACAGCTCAACACATCTAAGATGAAGGGCCTCACATCTAAGTGGTAAACAGAACTTTGGCCAGACTGCTGCCTTGTATTTTTCCTCCCTCACAGTATCAACAACATCCGTCCACAGAGTGGGTACAAGTTACATGTGCATCAGTGGAAACATCCCAAAATGGTACTCTATTCACTATATAATGGACTACATTTAACCAGAGCCCATGAGTTACTATCTAGGGAATAGGGTGCCATTTGGGACTGTAACCATTAAGTCCCAAATGATCTCTGCTGCATTTCCTTGTTTACTTTCTGCAGCACTCAAAGACACAAACAAGCATTCCATCAACAGCGACTGGAAGATAGACCGCCCAGGAGCCTTCAACATGGCGGGCACCACCGTTCACTACGTCCGGAGAGGACTGTGGGAGAAAATGTCAGCCAGAGGTCCCACTACCTCCCCGCTGCATCTCATGGTGAATTACTTCCTTATTTCCTTATGTCTCTGTAAACCTGGGTTCAAATACTATTTGGAATCTTTGAACCTACTTTCAGCGTTTGCTTTAGCCTGCCTGGAGTGGCTCAGTTGTTAGAGCAATGGCACTTGCAATGCCAGGGTTGTGGGTTCGATTCCCTCGGGGCATTAGTATCAATGAAAAAGGTATGCATTCACTACTGTACGTTGCTCTGGATAAGAGTGTCTGCTGATGTGCAGGGTTTTCACTTATGGGACTTTTCTGTTGGTTCCATTACAACAGGCAAGCTCAATGAAGCACATCATTTTTAAGTGATTTCAGATTATACTTGAACTCAGGGCTGCTCTGTGGGTTTACATCCATTTGTGGTCACGTCCCCTAGTCCTGAGGTGCTACCAGGGCTATGCAGTTTCATTATTGTGGTCACGTCCCCTAGTCCTGAGGTGCTACCAGGGCTACGCAGTTTCATTATTGTGGTCACGTCCCCTTGTCCTGAGGTGCTACCAGGGCTACGCAGTTTCCTTATTGTGGTCACGTCCCCTAGTCCTGAGGTGCTACCAGGGCTATACAGGATTTCCTTATTGTGGTCACGTCCTCTAGTCCTGAGGTGCTACCAGGGCTATGCAGTTTCATTAGTGGTCACGTCCCCTAGTCCTGAGGTGCTACCAGGGCTATGCAGGATTTCCTTATTGTGGTCACGTCCTCTAGTCCTGAGGTGCTACCAGGGCTATGCAGTTTCATTATTGTGGTCACGTCCCCTAGTCCTGAGGTGCTACCAGGGCTATGCAGGATTTCCTTATTGTGGTCACGTCCTCTAGTCCTGAGGTGCTACCAGGGCTATGCAGTTTCATTATTGTGGTCACGTCCCCTAGTCCTGAGGTGCTACCAGGGCTACGCAGTTTCATTATTGTGGTCACATCCCCTAGTCCTGAGGTGCTACAGGGCTATGCAGGATTTCCTTATTGTTATTACTCTGCTGTACAACAGACAAAGCAGTAAACATGTCTAATGGAACTACGGAATTTCTGGTGGTACTATATCCACAGGTGGAAGCGCACACCCCATATGTCAGGTCAGGTTGTGAGTTGGCCTGTGACCAGCCTGGCAGCCTGAGCGCAGACGCGATTAATGATTGAGGATATGATTGGCTGCACGGCTGCCGTTATTAGCTGGCTGGGGCTAGCGACAGCTCTGTCATTGCTGAGATTAGGGTTATAATTTGAATAGGATTAGCCTCCTGACAACTACTAATGAGATTATGTTAACGGGGGGGGGAGGGGGGGGGGAGAGGTGTGCATCATGATAAATCGGGTCCCGCACAGTGGTTTCATTAAGTAATAAATGTTAATTGATAACAGTAGTGTGTGGGCGGCAATATGATATCAAATCAATACGATATCAAATCAATATGATATCAAATCAATACGATATCAAATCAATACAATATCAAATCATGTCTCAGTGGTTTTGGAAAGTGTCTCTTCAAAAACAGTTGTTTGTTTCTCCTCCATTTTGGAAATGAAGTGTATGTATTGTAATGTTTTTATTTCAATGTATTTACAGAGGAAGTAGTCTTTTGAGAAGCTATGCAGCGTTTGTGTACTTTTTTCTGAAACAATCCCTAGTCCCTAACCCCTAGTCCCTAACCCCTAGTCCCTAACCCCTAGTCCCTAACCCCTAGTTTCTTGCTCCTAGCCAGGGATACTCAAATCTGGACCTCGAGTCCAGTTCCAAATCTGATTTGAATGTTTTACCTGGTAGTTAATTGTACTCACATGGTACCCCAGGTTTAAACCAGTCCCTTACTAAATTGCAAGAATGAAAATCAGTGTGGAACTGGACTCGAGGTCCAGATGTCACGTCATGTAAATCTGGAATATGGCCGTAGCTCCACCTTGCCCTCCACATTGATAGGCTAGTTGGAATTTACCTATTAAATTATTTTCAGTCCACCTGCCTAGGGTGTAATAGGGGCTGTGGTTTGTTATTGGAATTGGTTGACTGAATCCACAAACTTAAGGCAATAACGTCAAACATTAGACAAATATTAGACAAATGTTGAACTCTTATCCCCCTGACCCAGGTGCTGTTGTTTTTAAACTTGAGGCAATAACATCAAACATTAGACAAACATTAGACAAACATTACTCAAACGTTGACCTTATATTATCCGCCTGACCCAGGTGCTGCTGTTCAATGAGCAGAACCATGGCATCCATTACGAGTACACCATCCCCACAGAGGCTAACATGGAACCCCAGGGGGGGTTAGGACCGGGGGCCATGCCCAGCGAACCCCTCTTCATGTGGACCCACTCTGGCTGGGAGGACTGCCATGCCGTGTGTGGAGGAGGTAGGACCACCAACACAACCCATTGACATCCAGGAGTGTGTGTGTGTGTGTGTTTTAAAGGAGAGGAGTGGAGATTCAGTCTCATTACGTATTCTATTAGGTATTAGCTAGATGAGAAACAGAGGCCGGGACATGTTAAGAGGCGTTATTAGCTAGATGAGAAACAAAGGCCGGGACAGGTTAAGATAAGTTATTAGCTAGATGAGAAACAGAGGCCGGGACATGTTAAGAGGCGTTATTAGCTAGATGAGAAACAGAGGCTGGGACAGGTTAAGATAAGTTATTAGCTAGATGAGAAACAAAGGCCGGGACAGGTTAAGAGGTGTTATTAGCTAGATGAGAAACAGAGGCCGGGACAGGTTAAGAGGCGTTATTAGCTAGATGAGAAACAGAGGCTGGGACAGGTTAAGATAAGTTATTAGCTAGATGAGAAACAGAGGCCGGGACAGGTTAAGAGGAGTTATTAGCTAGATGAGAAACAGAGGCCGGGACAGGTTAAGATAAGTTATTAGCTAGATGAGAAACAGAGGCCGGGACAGGTTAAGATAAGTTATTAGCTAGATGAGAAACAGAGGCCGGGACAGGTTAAGATAAGTTATTAGCTAGATGAGAAACAGAGGCCGGGACAGGTTAAGATAAGTTATTAGCTAGATGAGAAACAGAGGCCGGGACAGGTTAAGAGGAGTTATTAGCTAGATGAGAAACAGAGGCCAGGACATGTTAAGATAAGTTATTAGCTAGATGAGAAACAGAGGCCGGGACAGGTTAAGATAAGTTATTAGCTAGATGAGAAACAGAGGCCGGGACAGGTTAAGATAAGTTATTAGCTAGATGAGAAACAGAGGCCGGGACAGGTTAAGATAAGTTATTAGCTAG
Source organism: Salvelinus alpinus (assembly GCF_045679555.1). Taxonomy (NCBI): domain Eukaryota; kingdom Metazoa; phylum Chordata; class Actinopteri; order Salmoniformes; family Salmonidae; genus Salvelinus; species Salvelinus alpinus. The sequence goes on along the minus strand of NC_092103.1, from coordinate 43,711,237 downwards.
ATGAGAAACAGAGGCCGGGACAGGTTAAGATAAGTTATTAGCTAGATGAGAAACAGAGGCCGGGACAGGTTAAGAGGAGTTATTAGCTAGATGAGAAACAGAGGCCGGGACAGGTTAAGATAAGTTATTAGCTAGATGAGAAACAGAGGCCGGGACAGGTTAAGAGGAGTTATTAGCTAGATGAGAAACAGAGGCCGGGACAGGTTAAGAGGCGTTATTAGCTAGATGAGAAACAGAGGCTGGGACAGGTTAAGATAAGTTATTAGCTAGATGAGAAACAAAGGCCGGGACATGTTAAGAGGTGTTATTAGCTAGATGAGAAACAGAGGCCGGGACAGGTTAAGAGGTGTTATTAGCTAGATGAGAAACAGAGGCCGGGACAGGACATTGCTTGATCCCTTTCCAATACTTTGTCGTTCATATTCGATTTTTCTTCTCTAGGAGAAAGAAAGACAATCGTCACCTGCACTAATATTGTCAACAAAACTACAAGTGTGGTGGACAACCGAAGATGTCGTCACCTAACCAAACCTGAGCCTCAAGTCCGCAAGTGCAATGATCAGCCCTGCCAGACAAGGTAAAGATCAGCCCTGCCAGACTAGGTAAAGATCAGCCCTGACAGACAAGGTAAATATCAGCCCTGCCAGACAAGGTAAATATCAGCCCTGCCAGACAAGGTAAAGATCAGCCCTGCCAGACAAGGTAAAGATCAACCCTGGCAGACAAGGTAAAGATCAACCCTGCCAGACAAGGTAAAGATCAACCCTGGCAGACAAGGTAAAGATCAGCCCTGCCAGACAAGGTAAATATCAGCCTTGCCAGACAAGGTAAATATCAGCCCTGCCAGACAAGGTAAATATCAGCCCTGCCAGACAAGGTAAAGATCAGCCCTGCCAGACAAGGTAAAGATAAGTGCTGGTACAATATGGATGTTCCTTCTTCTCCCTTCCCTCTCAGGCTTTGTTATAACTGGCAGATAGTCTGATAGTTTGTGGTCCCGTGTGGCTCAGTTGGTAGAACATGGCACTTGCAATGTCAGGGGGACTAGTATGAACATCTATGCACTCACTCTGGATAAGAGTGTCTGCTTAAATGACTAAACATTTTACCAAAAAAAATGATGGGGGGGGGGGGAATAGTGTAATAGCAACATTCATTGAGAACAGACTTTTTAATTCTTATAGAAGAATTATGTTACTATTGAGTCATATTGCACATGTAGCTCAAAGAGAAATCAAACTTCACTTCGCCATGCCAAAGTCTGGGATGCTTGTTAACAATGACAGTTGATCATGTGTTCTTCTCATACTAACAGTCTTCATCCAGCAAGTTCTGGTAGTTCCTGGAAATGGTTGTTCCACTTTAGTTGAAGGACCTTCTGTGGCAACTTCTTAACACATTTATAGAAGTGTTCCATGATATACTCTGAAGTGCTGCAAACTCCGTCGTTAAAGGGGGAATCTGAGATTGGTACATACTTTTTAAAAAACTTTTAAATTAATTATGTATAGCCATTGATTCTTGAAGAATATGACAAATAAAAAATAAAAAATGAGCTTAGCTCATTTCGTACTCCATCAGAATCCTAAATATAAGCTTGTTTTACGCCAATGTTTTACTTGTCTTACTCCCAGCTGTTTTTCAATGATGGGGTGGGCGATTTCTCGCTGTTTAGATCCCAGATTGCCTCTTTAATGCTGACGTAAGATGAGCCTTAGATCGTCCATTGCATATTGGATTGAGGTGATACACCAAGTCACATTTGTTGACAGAAGCCAGTACAAACATTTACATGAAGCCCACAAAGTTGTTTTGCCTTGATTATAAACGTGTATCGCAGCCCTTCTTCCCCGGGCCTATACCAGTACAGAACTTTCCCTTATCTTCCTGCAAGGCTAGTCAAAGGCTAGTCCAATGCTAGTCCAAGGCAAGTCCAAGGCTAGTCCAAGGCTAGTCCAAGGCTAGTCCAAGGCAAGTCCAATGCTAGTCTAATGCTAGTCTAATGCTAGTCTAATGCTAGTCCAAGGCTAGTCCAAGGCAAGTCCAAGGCTAGTCCTTGGCTAGTCCAAGGCTAGTCCAAGGCTAGTCCAATGCTAGTCCAAGGCTAGTTCAATGCTAGTCTAATGCTAGTCCAAGGCTAGTCCAAGGCAAGTCCAAGGCAAGTCCAATGCTAGTCTAAGGCTAGTCCAAGGCTAGTCCAAGGCTAGTCCAAGGCAAGTCCAATGCTAGTCTAATGCTAGTCTAATGCTAGTCCAAGGCTAGTCCAAGGCAAGTCCAAGGCTAGTCCTTGGCTAGTCCAAGGCTAGTCCAAGGCTAGTCCAATGCTAGTCCAAGGCTAGTTCAATGCTAGTCTAATGCTAGTCCAAGGCTAGTCCAAGGCAAGTCCAAGGCAAGTCCAATGCTAGTCTAAGGCTAGTCCAAGGCTAGTCCAAGGCTAGTCCAAGGCTAGTCCAAGGCAAGTCCAAGGCTAGTCCAAGGCTAGTCCAAGGCTAGTCCAAGGCTAGTCCAATGCTAGTCTAATGCTAGTCCAAGGCTAGTCCAAGGCTAGTTCAATGCTAGTCCAAGGCTAGTCCAAGGCTAGTCCAAGGCTAGTCCACACTCGCTGCTGACATTTACATTCCACCACAATGCATCCCCTGGAAATCATTAGTTTCTCTCTCTTATCTGTCATATGTATCTGGGGTATTACACTTCATCTGCAGCCGAGCAGTAAGCAGCAAGCTGTGAGCTTTCATCACCCCGAGCCGCGGATAAATAACATTTACAGTCCTGCCGTGCTCAACAACAACAAAAAACCCGGCGATCAGATAATGGCAGAACAGACCACTGGATCTGTGGATCTGATGTCAGATGGGGATGTGGGGGGGGGGAGGAGGAGAGAGGGAGCGTGATAGGTCAACAAGGCCACGTCATGTTCCTGTTTGGCCCGAGCAGACTTCCAGCTGGACCCTGTCCTCTCCGGCTGCTCTACCCTGATCGCAGTCACCGAGGGGAGGCTTGGATGGAGCATATCCACCCCACCATCACCATCATCCACCAGTAGAACCAGACTCTCCCTGGTGCCTCTGCCTGCACATCTGTCACCCAGATGGGGCCAGATTACGTCAGAACCAGCCTGGTAGCCTTCCTCTAGGGCTGTGCTTGGGCCTGGTTGTCTGTTTATGGGGCGTCATTAACACTGAGATGAGATCCCCCCCGCACACACACACATATACATGCACACACACGCACGCACGCACACACACACACAAACACACACACACATACACTCACCGTTCACGTTCCTGCTCCTTGGCTTAGGTTTCTCTGTTGAATGGGAATGAGGTCTGGTGGCCACATTGTTTACACAAAGCAGAAGGTTGTTGTGGGGAGAGATGTTTTTGTGATATATGGTGTCTGTCTGTCTGTCTGTCTGTCTGTGTATGTGTATGTTTATGATTGTATGTGTGTGTGCGTACTGTGTATATGTTTGTGTGTACTGTGTGTGTGTGTGTACTGTGTGTGCGTACTGTGTGTGTGTGTGTGTGTGTGTGTGTGTGTGTGTGTGTGTGTGTGTGTGTGTGTGTGTGTGTGTGTGTGTGTGTGTGTGTGTGTGTGTGTGTGTGTGTGTGTGTGTGTGTGTGTGTGTGTGTGTGTGTGTGTGTGTGTGTGTACTGTGTGTGTGTGTGTGTGTGTGTACACAGTATGTGTGTATCAATGTGCTCTCTACCCCTCCAGGTGGATGATGACTGAGTGGACGTCTTGCTCTCGTACCTGTGGTAGAGGCTCTCAGAGCAGACAGGTTGCCTGCACCTTGCAGCTAGCCAACGGCACCCTGGTCAAAGCCAAGGACCGCGACTGTGCCGGCCCCAAGCCGGCCCCCACACAGCGCTGCGAGGGCCAGGACTGTCTCACCGTGTGGGAGGCTGGTGTGTGGTCTGAGGTGAGGCCACTTAGTTGTGATGCACTATTTACTCTATTTATTTTACATCAAAAGAAAATATGGATTCAAAATGCATTTATTCTATGAATATTGTGTTTCAGTGTGATTTTACACACATGTTCACTTTTACACAAGTCAAAGTGGTGACCATGTGTCCCTCTGTAATCTATGGCTGAATCTCAACTTGAAAACTGGGCCACAGAGCCCTTTATCGAGAGACCGCTTAGCTGATGTGTTCAGTAGTGACCACTAGTGTCCAAATTAGACATAGCTGATGTGTTCAGTAGTGACCACTAGTGTCCAAATTAGACTTAGCTGATGTGTTCAGTAGTGACCACTAGTGTCCAAATTAGACGTAGGTGATGTGTTCAGTAGTGACCACTAGTGTCCAAATTAGACTTAGCTGATGTGTTCAGTAGTGACCACTAGTGTCCAAATTAGACTTAGCTGATGTGTTCAGTAGTGACCACTAGTGTCCAAATTAGACTTAGGTGACGTGTTCAGTAGTGACCACTAGTGTCCAAATTAGACTTAGGTGACGTGTTCAGTAGTGACCACTAGTGTTCAAATTAGACATAGCTGATGTGTTCAGTAGTGACCACTAGTGTCCAAACTAGACGTAGCTGATGTGTTCAGTAGTGGCCATTGAGACAATGCCACCTGGTCAAATTCAAAACGTTCTAAACCATTGTGTAGCCAGCTATGTTATAAAATAGCTAGCTTGCAGTCAGTTATGTTGCTAAGTAACAATCCTAAGATTCATGGGTAAAGTCTGCTAGCAAAGACACTGAGTAGATAGATGCCTCACTTTGGTAGCGAGGAGAATTGAGGGCGTAGTGGAACCCTCGACAATTCGACAGCTAGCAAATGAGATAACATGATTATGAACTTTAGTGAGCAAGAACGCAAAAATAAAGTGGTATGTATAAGTGTTCAGTTTAAGATTCAACTCATTCAGAATGGGCAGAATGTACTTAATAAACACTTAGTCTATTCACATTTTACATGACCACTTTTAAAAAGTCTCACCAGAGTACAAACTCACATAGACAGGGCTATTTAAGCTAATATGCCAATGTTTAGCCCCAGAAGCTTATGTAGAGAGAGGTTTTAGAGAGCTCCCAGAATATTTCCCTTGGCACTTCACATAGAGGGGCTTACGCAATGATGCTGAGATTCCTTTGAGTTCTCTGTATAGCACCTGCACATCACTGGCTCAGGCCTTGCTGCCAGCATCTCCCTCTACCCCCATCCTCCCCTCTCCCTCATTCTCATGCTCCCTCCTTCCCTCCCACCCTTTCAGGGCCTGCTGGCAGCAGACGAAAGGAACCAGGCCTCGACCAGTTCTCTAACAGTATCGATAAGGAGAAAATATCTCAATCGAGATTCTCTCATGTGGCTCCAATTTCTCATTTTGAAGATTTTCGTTTTCTCACACATTAAACACTGTTGCTTTTTCTCGGCCCCCGTTGAAGTATGTTTATGTAAGAAGTCGATGAGGGAAAATCCTTCTGTTTTGATAATGCAGTTGATGAAAGGCCGTTAATACTATCAAAGGGGAGTACATTGATGAATTGTTTTATGGGTAAATGAGTTCATAGCTTTCTAGTATTTGTAGTGTTTGCAGCTGTGTGTATGTGGGAGTGTACGTTTGTGGTTCCCCCTGTTTGTGGATTAGTCATTCGGTAAAAGGCAAGGTTACTCTAGGTTTAGACTTAGCTAATGCCCTGTGGACAGACACAACCTCCCCTCATAAAACTTGGGGCGGCAGGTAGCCTAGTGGTTAGAGCGTTGGACTTGTAACCAAAAGGTTGCAAGATCAAATCCCCGAGCTGACAAGGTACAAATCTGTCATTCTGCCCCTGAACAAGGCAGTTAACCCACCGTTCCTAGGCCGTCATTGAAAATAAGAATTTGTTCTTAACTGACTTGCCTAGTTAAACAAAGGTAACAAAAAAAAACTCTAGGTAAAGACTTAGCTAACGCCCCCCCCCCCCCCCCAGACAAACACATCCTTCACTCATCAAACTCTAGGTAAAGACTTAGCTAACGGTCTTAGCTTTCTCAATAGCAAGGCTATGCTCACTGAGTCTGTACATAGTCAAAGCTTTCCTTACGTTTGGTTCAGTCAGTGGTCAGGTATTCTGCCACTGTGTACTCTCTGTTTAGGGCCAAATAGCATTGCAGTTTGCTCAGTTTTTTTGTTAATTCTTTCCCATGTGTCAAGTAATGATATTTTTGTTTTCTCATGATTTCGTTGGGTCTAATTGTGTTGGTGTCCTGGGGCTCTGTGGGGTCTGTTTGTGTCTCTCTCTCTCCCTCTCTCTGTTTCTGTCTCTCTCTGTCTCTCTTTCTTTCTCTCTCTCTCTGTCTCTCTCGATAGTAGCCACCCCTGCAATAATCCCCAATACATTAACCGAGTGATCTCATTTAGAGTTCAAAGGGCAACTAAATTAGTGTGTCTAGACCAAACAAGTGGAATTGACTGAGTCCTGGGCCAGCGCAACCGACCTCCTTTCCTTAGCATCTGTAAAAAGACAGGTTTGTAAAATGGGGGGGGGGGGGGGGGTGAGGGGATGGCCTACCCTCCACCCCACAAAGTAAGAGAAGCTGCTCCCCTCCAATACCTCCCCCCTCCCTCCCATTCTAGCATATGATTTAATGCTCCCCCTGTCGGAGGTTGCGGAGCAGACCATAACTCACCTGGGGACGGGGGTTGCTCGGGAGGGTCTAAAGCGAAACATCTGCCAACACCAGGGGGGTTTTTCGGGGCCGGGCCAAGAGGGCCAAGACTGACAGTGAATGTCCTTGCCTTTGATCACCCCTCCTTGGTCCAATCCCCCAGGCAGCTGTGAACACGTAGGGGCAGAGGAGAGAAAAGTGGGAATTTGAGAGGAGATGTGAAAAGAGAGGAGTGGAGGATAAAGGGATAAAGAGTGACGTGGCCTGATAGATAGGCTACAGGAAGAAGTGTTCCCCCCCCCCCACCACCAGACTGATCTGGAATTAGCTCACACTAAATCAGTCCTGTTTGCAACCACTCCTTGGCAGGAAGTAAAACTGACTCTAGTTCAGTGCCTAGGGGTAACATTCAAGTGCACTGCCTCGTGGCTGATTGGGTCATCTCTGTCAGACTCTCTAGCTACCTAATATGCCCCGACAGATTGAAACAGTGCTTCTACAAAAAATTATCCACTGATATAAAAAAAGGTATTGACAGTCAAAGGCAATATGGCAGAAACCTAACCTTTGACCTTACAGTAAAAGAGAGGTGAGACAAGCATAGAGCCATCAACACATTATGACAGCCATGCTCCTTTTGGAATAAAACGTCTCTTTCTGGAACGCTGCGTTTGCCTTGCAGCGTTGTGTTACAGAGGCAGTTGAAGTGCGTTCTGTGTGGTTCATACGTTGAATTTATCAAACATATACGTCAAACTGTATGCGTAGACTGCTTGACAGAAACGGTAGCAGAAAAGTGAATGTTGAACTTTTGTTGCACAAATAACCAGATGACGCTGTCGGTGTGATCTAGGCATCAGATCATCCTAACCCCTTGACCTTGTCTGACACATCCAAGATACCTACCATACTTAATGTGTATATGAGTCCAATTCCCTACATAGTGCACAACTTTTGACCAGATACTATGGGTCCAGGTCAAAAGTAGTGCAACGCAATGCTGCAAGGCATTTCCATTGGAAATGAATGTACTGAGACGCAGCCCAATCCATCCATTTCTGTGTTGCAGTGCTCGGTGAAGTGTGGGCGGGGGGCGCGCCATCGGCTGGTGAAGTGCACCAACCCACGGAAGAAGTGTGACCTGTCGACCCTGCCCCGTGAGACGGAGGACTGTGAGGACTACTCCAAGTGTTACATCTGGAGGACAGGAGACTGGGCCAAGGTGGGTACATAGAGATATAAAACTACTACTACTTCTAATTACTACTTCTAATTACTACTACTAATGCCACTACTATGAATACTACTACTACTAATACTAATACTGCTAATACGAATACTACTACTACGAATACTACGAATACTACTACTACTACTACTACTACTAAGAACTACTACTACTGCTGCTGCTGCTACTACTAATAATACTACTACTACTGCTGCTACTACTAATACTACTAGTTACTACTACTATTTACTACTAATACTAGTTACTACTATTACTACTGCTATTAATATTACTACCAGTACTACTACTACTACTACTATTGCTTCTGCCACTAGTACTACTACTGCTACTACTACTACTGCTAGTATTACTACTAGTACTATACTGCTATTGTTACTACTAGTACTACAACTAATGCTACTACTACTATTGCTGCTACTACTACCACTACTAGTATTACTACTAGTACGACTACTACTATTACTACTACTGCTACTAATAATAATACTAATAATTTAATAATAATGATAATAGTGTTCTATTTAATTATTTGAGTTGTTATTTGTCTGTATCATCTCACCGATTGAGAGTAGTTCCACAATAAACAGTAAGTGAATTGAGTTCCAATCTTACTGACCTCAAACCTGATTCCAGCAATGACCTAAATGACAAATTAGCTCGTAAAATGACTGTAGGCTTCTCTGCTGTATTAGCAAAACGTGTGGTTTGTAATGGCGGTCAGGTGTCTCCCATTGACTAGCTTCTGCCAGCCACACTGAGATAAAAGTGTCGTTTTAAGCCATTTTGGTGAAGTATAAATGGACGATGCAAAGTATAACATCTATGTAAGCTGACTTTGAACTGGGACACAGTTGAGGTGTAGGGGGTAATACGGCATTTGTTTTGTATGTTCAATGTACTGTGAACTCCATGTTTACTGGACGGTGGCAATACTAATAATTAGGGTTGCACATTTTGGGGAATATTCAGAGGTGGAAACTTTCCGTGGGAATTAACGGGAATATATGAGAATTAACGAGAATATATGGGAATTAACGGAAATATATATGCAAATGAATATTAATACCATTTAAATGTAGATATATTTACCATATCATATGGAGACAGAAACATACACCTTTTACCTAATTTATTTATTATTTTACATAATTGCAAAATGATTAAATCCTTCCAATAGAAAAAAAAACAATTTAGTTACGAATTGAATTTAAATTAAATGAGTTGACTCTTCACATGGGATGATTTCACTGAACAACAAAAGAAAGGGAATATTGAATGATCCTCAATGATCCATCGCGTCTCCCAAAAACGTTTTCAACATACATCTGTAAAATGATAGTCTAAAAACTACTGCTTTGGTTGTCTTCCTCTCAGGCTTCCATGTCTTCTCCCTGGACCTCCTCAATGTCCACCTCTTGAACATCAGACTCTGAGGCCTCATCTTCACTGTCACTTTCCAACCTTTTGAGGATGGCTCGTTGTCAGGGTCAAAAAGCCTCAAATTTGCCCGGATGGCCACCAATTTTTCAACCCTTGTATTGGTCAGCCTGTTGCATGCTTTGGTGTGTGTGTTCCCAAACAAGGACCAGTTGCGCTCTGAGGCGGCTGATGTTGGTGGGATTTGGAGGATGACGGCGGCAACAGGGGAAAGAGCCTCAGTTCCACAAAGTCCCTTCCACCAGGTGGCTGATGAGATATGTTGGCACGACTGTCATATTGCATCTCCATCCCAAAGCCCTTGCTTGGAAGTGTATTTCGCCAGACTGCCAAGAACCTTGCCCTCATCCAGGCCAGGGTGGCGAGACACAGTAGTGATGACACCATAGACCTTGTTGATCTCTGCACCAGACAGGATGCTCTTGCCAGCATATTTGGGGTCCAACATACACGCTGCGGCGTGATTGGGCTTCAGTCAGAAGTCTTCACGCTTTTTGATGTATTTCAGAACTGCAGTTTCCTCTGCATAGAGCAACAGTGAAGTTGGCAGGGCAGTACGGATTTCTTCTCTTACATCTGTAAGCAGAGTCTGAACATCAGACAGGATGGCATTGTCTCCCTCAATCCGTGCAATGGCTACTGCTATAGGTTTCAGGCTGCTTACCACTCTCTCCCAAAATACATCATCCAGAAGGATCCTCTTGATGGGGCTGTCCATATCGGCGGACTGTGATATGTCCATTTCTTGGAGAGACTCCTTCCTCTCCAGGAGACTGGCAAACATGATGACAACACCACCCCAACGGGTGTTGCTGGGCAGCTTCAATGTGGTGCTCTTATTCTTCTCACGTTGCTTGGTGAGGTAGATTGCTGCTATAACTTGATGACCCTTCACATACCTAACCATTTCAAATCAAATCAAATCAAATCAAATCAAATTTTATTAGTCACATACACATGGTTAGCAGATGTTAATGCGAGTGTAGCGAAATGCTTGTGCTTCTAGTTCCGACAATGCAGTAATAACCAACAGTAATCTAACCTAACAATTCCACAACTACTACCTTACACACACACACAAGTGTAAAGGGATAAAGAATATGTACATAAAGATATATGAATGAGTGGTGGTACAGAACGGCATGGCAGATGCAGTAGATGGTATAGAGTGCGGTATATACATATGAGATGAGTACTGTAGGGTATGTAAACATAAAGTGGCATAGTTTAAAGTGGCTAGTGGTACATGTATTACATAAAGATGGCAAGATGCAGTAGATGATATAGAGTACAGTATATACATATGAGATGGGTAATGTAGGGTATGTAAACATTGTATTAAGTGGCATTGTTTAAAGTGGCTATTTCCTTGGCTCTCTTGTAGTGTATCCATTGTTTTCAGTGCCATGATGTCCTTGAGGTGCAGATTTAATGCATGAGCAGCACAGCAAATGGGTGTGATGTGAGGGTAGGACTCCTCATGAAGCAGCCTTCATGTTCACAGCATTGTCTGTCACCATTGCAAATACCTTCTGCAGTCCAAGGTCATTGATGACTGACTTCAGCTCATCTGCAATGTAGAGACCTCATCTGCAATGTAGAGTCTGTTGTCCCTTGTATCTGTGCTCTTGTAGAATACTGGTTGAGGGGTGGAGATGATGTAGTTAATTATTCTCTGACTACGTTCCTCCATCGAGTCAAAAAAACTTCTGATTCCAGAAGGACCATGAGCTGTTGCTATCGATAAGGTGTCTGATTCATAATTTTCACCTCGAATAGAAGTAGAGGGACTTTTGTCAGAGGTTGCTTGTTGTGAGCGCTGAGGGAACTTTATGCACTTGGCAAAATGATTCTGCATCTTTGTTGCATTCTTCACATATGATTTGGCACAGTATTTGCAAATGTACACAGCTTTTCATTTTACATTAGCTGCAGTGAAATGTCTCCACACATCAGATAGTGCTCGTGGCATTTTCCTGTAAAGATTAGAACATTTTTGTTAAAAAAACACAAATATAATTCCATGTACAGATAAATAGTTAAGCAGTTTGATTAAACAACTCCTTTGTAAGATAAATGTTTTAAAATGAAACATGTATGGAAACAGGTGAATTAACAAGCTAGAATCCACATGGTAACAAAAACTAACTACCAGACATTGTTAACAAGTTAGAAATGATTTAAACACACTTTGCTGTAGGCTACTATTTACTAGTTAACAAAAAATCTGTATGTCATATAAAATATATTCACCCCACCCAGTGCTGTAATCCAAACTTACCAGAAAGCATGTAGTCCCTGGCTCAGACAGTGTAGTAGTGTGGGCAGTGTGGGCTCAATAGCATCTCATTAGTGTGCAAGATCTTGAGAATCATCTGTACATGTGATGGAAGAGTGCACGGTGGATACAGAGGGTTACAATTCCATTAAATTGGGGATAGTTTAACCAAAATATGCCACAAGACCTAGAAATGCCTTGTGTGTATCTCACAAAAAAAGGTTAACTGTAAGCTAACTTTTTTGATGAATTTAAGCAAAATTCCCCAAATTTACATGGAAAATGTACCGGAAAGATTTTGACCCTTTGCAACCCTACTAATAATCCACATTTCCACCGTGTTAACAGTTGACTCAGATGGCCCGTCCCTTTGTGAACATTGTTCCAATGGGATGGCAAAAGGGGTGAGGTTGTGAGAACTGGGAACGGACGCTTTGTTTTCGAGTAATCTTTTTTTTCTCTTATTTGCTTCGCCTGTGGCTTGCAGAACCACAAATCCCTTAATATGTGACTATAAACCACATCATTTGTGGTAATGCTAATAAAAATACCCCTAGATGACTTGACATAGTCGTTATAACATGTTCACAGCCTACTGTAGCCGTACAGTAAATACATGGGAATGAACTCAATCACATCTATAAAATATTTTTAACTAAATCTATCCTTATATAAATACATGGGCTTACTTTGACTTTTTGAAAAGCGGTATTTGATTATTTCCTGTCTGTTGCATTGTTGTATTCCACGTCTAGATCTCTGTCTAGATCTCTCTCTCTCTCTTTCTCTCTCTCTGTGTGGAAATCTGGAAATCTACAAATTGTCATGGAGAGTGCTCTGTCATATCACTGCCAAACCCTGAGATGTATTTGCCATCTTCCCGAGTCTCGGTATGGCTAAAGCAGACTAATGTATCGGGTGAATAGGAGCGCCGCCGAGGCTTTTCTCTCCCCGCTCGCCCCGTTCAGACATGCCTGATCCCCAACATGCTGTTCTAGTCACAACAGCTGTCTGTTATTTAAACACTCACCTCCACATAAATGCATTACGAAGTTAGCTCATGTCGAAAAAGCCTCGAGTTGAAAGCGGACGGACTCCATCTCTCCAACCCCCACTTCTTTGAATGTCTAGAAAGCTGTTTTTAAAAAAGACATTGGAGAAGGGATTACAAGACTATATTAATCTGGCTCTGCCACTATTCATCGCAGCGCCTCCTGTATAAATTCACTCTGTCTCTGCCGGGTTGGACATATTTAGGCCTGAGTATCTCTGTGTTTTGGCGAACAGCAGTCGACCACGGAAACAGCTCGGGCTGGCCGCAGCCAATCGCTGAAGCCGGTGTTCCACTCATGCCTTGGCAGGTCTTTCACCTCAGAGACTTTTGGCTTGGCCCAAGTGAGTGATGCAAGCTCATTATATGGATCACTCATACATACAGCCACATACTGGGGCACGGACCAGGGGCTGTGGTAGGTGACACTTAACATGAGGTCAAAAGTCATAATGCTTTCGTAATCAAACGGATATCATATCATGGTCAAACTCATTCCATGAAGGGCAGGAGTGTCTGCTTTTATTTCCTTTCAATGTGTCAAATTAAGACCTAGACAACCAGGTGAGGGGAGTTCCTAACTCATCAATTAAGACCTAGACAACCAGGTGAGGGGAGTTCCTAACTCACCAATTAAGACCTAGACAACCAGATGAGGGGAGTTCCTAACTCATCAACTGAGACCTAGACAACCAGGTGAGGGGAGTTCCTAACTCATCAATTAAGACCTTGACAACCAGGTGAGGGGAGTTCCTAACTCATCATTTAAGACCTAGACAACCAGCTGAGGGGAGTTCCTAACTCATCAATTAAGACCTAGACAACCAGGTGAGGGGAGTTCCTAAATCACCAATTAAGACCTAGACAACCAGGTGAGGGGAGTTCCTAACTCACCAATTAAGACCTAGACAACCAGGTGAGGGGAGTTCCTAACTCATCAATTAAGACCTTGAAAACCAGGTGAGGGGAGTTCCTAACTCATCAATTAAGACCGAGACAACCAGGTGAGGGGAGTTCCTAACTCTTCAATTAAGATCTAGACAACCAGGTGAGGGGAGTTCCTAACTCATCAATTAAGACCTTGACAACCAGGTGAGGGGAGTTCCTAACTCATCAATTAAGACCTAGACAACCAGGTGAGGGGAGTTCCTAACTCATCAATTAGGAACTAGACAACCAGGTGAGGGGAGTTCCTAACTCATCAATTAAGACCTAGACAACCAGCTGAGGGGAGTTCCTAACTCATCAATTAAGACCTAGACAACCAGCTGAGGGGAGTTCCTAACTCATCAATTAAGACCTAGACAACCAAGCTGAGGGGAGTTCCTAACTCATCAATTAAGATCTAGACAACCAGGTGAGGGGAGTTCCTAACTCATCAACTGAGACCTAGACAACCAGGTGAGGGGAGTTCCTAACTCATCAACTGAGACAACCAGGTGAGGGGAGTTCCTACCTCATCAATTAAGACCTAGACAACCAGGTGAGGGGAGTTCCTAACTCATCAACTGAGACCTAGACAACCAGGTGAGGGGAGTTCCTAACTCATCAATTGAGACCTTGACAACCAGGTGAGGGGAGTTCCTAACTCATCAATTGAGACCTAGACAACCAGCTGAGGGGAGTTCCTAACTCATCAGTATGAGCTCATAACAAAAAGTAAATATATTATTATTATTATATTTTGCATTGTATTTAACATTATGGCCACTGACATAATCTTATGCTGTGTGTTATGGTGTTGACAGTGCTCGGTCACCTGTGGTAAAAGCATGCAGTCCCGGGTTATCCAGTGCATGCACAAGATCACCGGGCGCCACGGCAACGAGTGCTTCTCGTCGGAGAAGCCAGCGGCGTACCGGCCATGTCAGCAGCAGGCGTGCAACGAGAGGATCAACGTCAACACCATCACCTCGCCACGCCTGGGTGAGTATCACGCAACTTGTCATCACTGTCACCACCTCCCGAGTTCATGTTTAACAGGGTAGGGATCCATTCCAATTCAGTTCCCAAATGTTATTCAGAAAATGAATTGGAGAATTGCCCTTTCTTTTCAGAGTCAGGGTTTTATCAACACAGTTTATTCTTAAAGTTAACATAGATTGAATATCACAGAAGGCCAGAACTCACTTGATGCTTGCATGGGTTTAAGACACGCCGAGAAAAGACAAGAGTTGAGCTCTATATTCAGCTATAGATCGATCCTGATAATAATTAATCTATAGATTAATATAATAAAATAATAATAAATACCTAATAATAATGAAGTCCTGTTGTTTCTACTACTTACAATAACTGTTCTCCAGACACAGCTTGTATCACCATTCCAGATCCCTTACCTATCGTAGTTTCCCAAGTTCATCGAAAGTTCCCAAGGGTTGTTCTGTCTCATTATTTGAGTACGGTACGAATCCATTAGATACATCATCCGTCTCGCGCACAACGGGCTCATCGCGCTGTGTAGGGTTTCCAAAAAAGTATCCTCAAAGTATCTCGAGCTCATTCCCGAGTCAGTTCAAAACCCATTAATTGGCGAGCGTTGATGTGGAAAGTTTGGCCCACCACTTCCCCAGCAAGGCGGAGGGCCCCGGCAATCTAAATGTGCCATGTTTTGATGACTTCATTAAAAATATTATGTGCGGCCTCAAGCTGTGGGATTATGCTGTGTTGTATAATACCGCCTATTCACAAGCATGCCAGACACACCACTCAACGACCTCCGTTGACCCCAGACACAAGTGCCATTAAAAAAAAAAAAATGTAAAGCCTGCAGTGAATTTCACAGTTTACACGTTCCACCAACCCTTCTGCCCACTCGTCCCTGGGTGTGTCCCTATGGGCCCTGGTCATAAGTAGTGAACTAAATAGGGAATAGGGCTCTGGTCAAAAGTAGTGCACTACATAGGGAATAGAGTGCCATTTAGGATGCAATCACTGTGTTTATGGGCTGGATGGTACCAGATGACGGCGTTCGAAAATGTTGAGCCTTCTGGGAAGAGTGCGCATAGTTGATCATAAATTGCAGCTGGGGAAGAGTTGCTGAAGCTGGGGCTGATTCTGCTGAGGTTGAGAATGAGGCTGCTGAGGTTGAGACTGGGGCTGATTCTGCTGAGGTTGAGAATGAGGCTGCTGAGGTTGATTCTGGGGCTGAGGCTGATTCTGCTGAGGTTGAGAATGAGGCTGCTGAGGTTGATTCTGGGGCTGAGGCTGATTCTGCTGAGGTTGAGAATGAGGCTAGCCGAGGTTGAGACTGGGGCTGAGGCTGGGGTTGCTGAGTTTGAGGTTGGGCTGAGGCCGGGCGGATATATGGCATGATGTTTATAATTAGTGTACGCCGGCTCACGTTCTCGTTCCGAGCAGAGATGCAGCTGGAGGGAGGGATGTCTGTGGTACGCACCAGGGTAGCAGCTCTGCCCCCCCCCCCCCCTAAAACCTTCACAGCTGGTAATGCTAAGCTCCTCCAGGAATCTGGAAAATATGAACGTTTGTGCCTCAAGCCTCTCTTGCATTCATTTTTTGTGTATTATTTTTTATTCACTCCCATTCATTTTTTACATATTTCCTGTTTATCCATTCTATTTAGAACAGACATACGTCTGTTGGAGTACAATGTACAGTCAATTGAATCTGTATAATGGTACAATAGAGATTGAAGGGAAAAAAACAGACAATTGTCTGCTCAATAGTCTGTTCAATGTGAGATTAGGGCTACAAAGTATAAAATAAAACAAAAATACTATGAAAACATGCTTAGACACAAGGCTAGCCCACAATCCACACAGTTGTCATGGATATAGGACCAATACCACTGACATACATATTACCATGCAGTCAATAGCAACTAATTCTATCACTGTTTTTGCATACAATCAGATAACGTCTCTCTGTTCCTACTTCCCGCCTACAAGCAGCAACTCAAGAGGGAACCATCAACACAGAATAGTGAAGTGCTGGACAGAGGAGGCAGACTCAATGCTGTTTTGAGAATAATGATAGAACTACAGTACCAGTCAAAAGTGTGGACACACCTACTCATTCAAGGGTTTTTTTCTTTATTTTTTACTATTTTCTACATTGTAGAATAATAGTGAAGACATCAAAACTATGAAATAACACATATGGAATCATGTAGTAACCAAAGAAAGTGTTAAACAAATCAAAATATATTTTCTATTTGAGATTCTTCATAGCCACCTTTTGCCTTGATGACAGCTTTGCACACTCTTGGCATTCTCTCAACCAGCTGCATGAGGTAGTCACCTGGAATGCATTTCAATTAACAGGTGTGCCTTGTTAAAAAGTTAATTTGTGGAATTTCTTTCCTTCTTAATGCATTTGAGTCAATCAGTTGTGTTGTGACAAGGTAGGGGTGGTATACAGAAGATAGCCCTATTTGGTAAAAGACCAAGTCCATATTATGGCAAGAACAGCTCAAATAAGCAAAGAGAAACGACAGTCCATCATTACTTTAAGACACCTCCCCCCCTCAGAACAGTCTCAATTTCATGAAGCATGGACTCTATAAGTTGTCAAAATCGTTCCACAGGGATGCTGGCCCATGTTGACTACAATGCTTCCCACAGTTGTCAAGTTGGCTGGATGTCCTTTGGGTGGTAGATCATTCTTGATACACAGAGGAAACTGTTGAGCGTGAAAACCCAGCAGCGGTGCAGTTCTTAACACAAACCAGTGCACCTGGCACCTATTACCATACCCTGTTCAAAGGCACTTAAATCTTTTGTCTTGCCCATTCACCCTCTGAATGGCACACATACACAATCCATGTCTCAATTGTCTCAAGGCTTAAAAAATCCTTCATTAACCTGCCCTTCATCTACACTGATTGAAGTGGATTTAACAATTGACATCAATAAGGGATCATGGGGCCTCCCGAGTGGCACTGGTCTAAGACGCTGCATGGCAGTGCTAGCTGTGCCACTAGAGATGGTTCGAGTCCAGGCTCTGTCGCAGCCGGCCGCGACCGGGAGACCCATGGGGCGGCGCACAATTGGCCCAGCGTCGTCCAGGTTAGGGGAGGGTTTGGCCGGCAGGGATGTTCTTGTCCCATCGCGCACTAGCAACTCCTTTGGCGGGCTGGGGGCAATGCACGCTGACACGGTTGCCAGGTGTACGGTGTTTCCTCTGACACATTGGTGCGGCTGGCTGCGGGGTTAAGCGGGTGTTGTATCAAGAAGCAGTGTGGCTTGACTGGGTTGTGTTTCAGAGGACCCACGGCTCTCAACCTTCGCCTCTCCCAAGTCCGTACGGGAGTTGCAGCGATGGGACAGGACTGTAACTACCAATTGGATACCATGAAATTGGGGAGAAAAGGTGTGCATTTAAAAAAAAAATAATAATAATATTTGAGATCATAGCTTTCACCTGGATTCACCTGGTTAGTTTATGTCATGGACAGAGCAGGTGCCCTTTTGTACACTCAGTGTACAACATCAGTCACAGGCTTCATTAGAAAATGTGTTGATGATGTTGTACCCACAATAACAATCCGGACATACCCCAACCAAAAACCCTGGATGAACGGAGAAATCTGTACCATGCTGAGAGCCTGTATTGCAGCGTTCAATGTCAGTAGAACGAATCCCGATGACTCGGCGGTGCGCGATGCGTACATGATAAACAGAAAGACAATACAGACTCAAACTTTTAATTGAGGTTCGACAATTCAGACCCGCAACGCATGTGGCAACTACAGACTACAAAGGTAGACAATACCGAGCCATCCAGGAGGACTCTCGCTGTTCCAGACGACTAGGTGCTTTCGCTCTCCGAGGCTGACGTGAGGAAAAACTCACAAAAGAGTGAATGCTCACAAAGCCGTCGGCCCAGATGGCAACCCTGGCCACGTCCTCAGAGTGTGTGTTGACCAGCTGGTGGGCGTCTTTTCAGACATCTTCAACCTATCCCTGTCCCGGGCTGTATACCCCACTTGCTTCAAGGACACCATCATAGTCCCAGTGCCCAAGAAAAAGAAGGTGACATGCTCAAATGACTATCGCCACAATAATCGTGAAGTGCTTCGAGAGGCTGGTCATGTTCTGTACAGCACCCTCTGCAACTGGGTCTTGGACTGCCTGACGGGCAGACTACAGGCTGTGAGGATTGGCAACAATCTCTTAACACAGGGGCCCCCCAGGGGTGTGTCCTCAGTCCTCTGCTGTACTCTCTGTTGGCTTTGCACGACACCAACTCCATCATCACGTTTGCTGACGACACCACGGTTGTAGTCCTGATAACCAACCAAGACGAGTGAGACTATAGGGAGGAAGCAGAGGGAACATGCACAGATCCACATCAACGGAACTGCAGTAGAGAGTCAACAGTTTTAAGTTCCTCTGCGTCCACATCACAGAGGACTTGACATGGACCAACACCACCACCACTCTTGTCAAGATGGCTCAACAGCGTCTCTACTTCATAAGTCAGCTGAAGAAATTCATCATTCCGCCCCGGATCCTCTCCAAATACTACCCCTGCACCATTGAGAGTGTCCTGACCGGTTGCATCACAGCCTGGTACGAGAATTTCTCTGTCCACGACCGTAAGGTCCTCCAGTGGTTGGTGAAGACAATTTTTATCTACAATGCAAAAAACTAAATATATATATATTCTACTGAGTCATTTACTTTGTTTATATTCTTATTTTAAATAAAACAAATTAAAAATATGGTATTATTATTGTTTCTTATTGTTGTTGCATTGTCCAGAAGGAACCTGCAAGTAAGCATTTCATTGAACGGTGTATACCATGTGTATCCCGTACCACTAATAAAAACACTGTTACACCTCTACTACTGTGTATCAGTCGCAATAACAATGGGCTCAGCCGCGCAGCACCAAACTAGACTTAGCAGTTGAATTTCCCATGAAGCCAAAAATATGACTCAGACTTTTCCTATGAAGCCAAAAGGATGACTCAGATGTCGGGAGGCAGAAGAATGAAGAGGTGTGAGTTGTTTTACTGTCTGTCGCCATGGCGTTCCCACTAATCCCACCCCAGCCACGGGTGTTGTGTTCCGTTGTGTTTGCCTTGGTGGAGACTTCACGCCATCTCAAAAACAGCAGAACGCCATCAAGAGAAAGTTACGTCTCAAATGGCACCCTATTCCCTATGTAGTGAATTACTTTTGACCGGGGCCCATAGGGGTCTGTAATGCACTAGGGAACAGGGTGCCATATGAGACACCATCCAGGAAGTGGCAGCCCTCTTTAGCCGCCTCTGGAACGTTCCCGAGGTAGATAGAGACCCATGGCAGTCCCAAACGGCACCCTATTCCCTACGTAGTGCACTACCGCATGAGCCCTGGTCAAAAGTAGTGCACTACATAGGGGATAGAATGCCATTTGGGGAATCAACCAGCGTTGGTGGTCCCATCGCAACGTCTCATTGGCAAAGAGGGATGTTTACAACTCCTGCCTTCATTACCAAGGCCTGTTCGCTTCAAGAAAATATGTCAACACAGTGTCTATGCCCCCGAGAGCTGAGTTTATTCAGAATGCTGCCGATGCAAATGGAATGCGATGGAACGGTCATAATATAATGTTTTGTTGATTGTGTGACAGAGTAGTGTGTGTTGCAGAGTGCTGACTCCCCTACCCAACAGCCCCGAAACACAAATGAAACAAGGTTATCCTCGTGACCTTGCGTCTTCTTGAGAACTCTGCTCTCGTGTAAACGGGTGTTAATGGACTGAGGACAGATTTTACTGGAGAGAGAGACAGAGAGTGAGACAGAGAGAGAGACAGAGAGAGAGAGAGAGACACTATTTGGAAGTTTTTGGACAATATAGGACTGCTTGAGTCTGTGGGAATGTGCAATAATCTGCTTCTGCCATCATCTTTTAGTCATTGTGTGTTTAGGTGTGGCTAATAATTTGCTACTATAACACCCATTCTTTTTGACAGCCCTGAAATTACAATGTGGCAACTGGACTTTCAATATAATCTCTGTTTTACATGATAGATTTGGATTTATATTTTTTTTTAATCTCCAATGAATGCAAATTTGAATCAGTACAAAGAAAAGTAAATGTGAAATGTGTATAATACTGCCACCTATTGGTGATGCACTGGAATAACCATTTGATAAAAAGCCATGTTCATCTGTTATTCAGTTAAAACTGCATGCAACAACAAAACTTATTGTATTCACATGTATAGGTGTTACAGTACATGGATGTTTCCTAATCCTGGTCCTCTGCACTAACACACCCATTTCAACCAATCACAGGCTTGATGATGAGTTGAATCAAGTGGGTTACTGCTAGGCTGGAACAAAAATGTTCACCATTTTGGATCCCCAGGACCAGGATTAGGAAACTGTGCACTATGTCAAACTGAATCTCTCCTTTCATCCTCCGTAGCTGCCCTGACGTTCAAGTGTTTACGGGACCAGTGGCCGGTTTACTGCAAAGTCATCCGCGAGAAGAACCTCTGCCAAGACATGCGCTGGTATCAACGCTGCTGTGAAACTTGCCGGGACTTTTACGCACAGAAGATGCAGCAGAGGAGTTGACCCTCCCCTCGCCCCCTCGCCCCCTCCTTCCAGGGGCGAACTTAGGTGTCAAATCCTATTTATGTATATCAAGTGCACTTATTCCAACACGTGGGATGGACAGAACACACCTGTTTCAACCTAACCAGCGGTAGATTATAAGCACTGTAAATGTGTCATTAGTACGTTGTGTTATTGGTATTGAGTCCATACTATGTCATGTTATTGGTATTGAGTCCATACAATGTCATGTTATTGGTATTGAGTCGATACTATGTCATGTTATTGGTATTGAGTCGATACTATGTCATGTTATTGGTATTGAGTCGATACTATGTCATGTTATTGGTATTGAGTCGATACTATATCATGTTATTGGTATTGAGTCGATACTATGTCATGGTATTGGTATTGAGTCGATACTATGTCATGTTATTGGTATTGAGTCGATACTATGTCATGTTATTGGTATTGAGTCGGTCTAAGCACATCTCTTTTGAGGGTGTAATTGTTGACCAGCCTTCACCTGAGATCCGTTGAGCTGATATACTGTAGATCTACATAAGGATCCAACTCTTTGGTGTTTTTGGAGAAGTTTTTGTTTTTAATCATGTTAATTCATGCTAATATTTTGTAAATGTCTTACTATTTTCCATTCTGTATTTTTTTCCTGATTTATCTTCATTAATATCACATTGAAGATCAGACAAAATCCATCAAGGTATACCACTTGTAGTTTCCATAAATTTTGTTAACCCCGTATAATGTAACCAATGCAATAGTGCCAAAAGTGCAAACTACAAACTTCATCAAGCGTACCATCGGACCTAGGTCTACTGGTTTCCTATCAGTTTCTTCTTCTTCTTCTACTGTTTATCCTCCCAAGTACCACTGTTTATGCTCCCAAGTACCACTGTTTATGCTCCCAAGTACCACTGTTTATGCTCCCAAGTACCACTGTTTATCGGACAACCTTTCTATCTGTAAGGATCTTCATCAGGTCAAAACAACCTGACAAAACGACCTGACAAAACGACCTGACAAAACGACCTGACAAAACAACCTGACAAAGCAACCTGACAAAACAACCTGACAAAAACAACCTGACAAAACAACCTTACAAAACAACCTGACAAAGATCCTTGTGGATGGAAACGTTGTCTGATAAAAGATGCTATTTGGGAGCATAATCAGTGTGTTGGACTTTCCGTTTTTTTCCCTCAAGTTTACTTCTTTAGCCCAGCACAAACATTTCTATCTATTTCAGCATTGGTGAACTTCATGCTATCTGCTTGGTATTAGCCACTGCTGAGACTTTGGCTTCCAGCCGTGAGTAATTACAATGACGTTCTTGTCCTTCGTCAAGTTTAAGCAAAAATGTGTTTAGAGACACAAATGGTACTGTATGTTTAATCTATTTCAAACAGAATTCACAATACTGTCCATTTAGAAGCAATACTGAAAGCATTACAGCTGCAAAGACACTTATGTTTGATTGATATGATGTTTTAGGGTTTAGGACATTCAGCGCTTCATTTGCTTTGTACATGTTTGGCTTAATGTCGAACACTGTAAGCAACAATGTGGCTTTGGAGGGATTTGGATAATTGATGACACTTCTAGTAACGACAGCAAATATATTCTTATTATTTAGCTTTAAATGTCTCTTTGTAGTAACGTGGTGCTAATTAGTGTACTTGAGTGAACTTTTGGGGATCTAGGCTTAAACATAAAGTGTTGCCAAATAGCCGAGGCTTGCTTAAAGTTGGAGAAAATACCTTATTGTAACATTTACTGAATTAATCTATGTCTATGCATATGTTAACAATGGTGCTGCCTTAGGATCTGTTGGGACTGAAACAATTGTGTGGAAAGCTTGAAGACCCACATCTTTTCCCTCAAATCTAACATTGACATCAGGCGTGTGTTCAGTACGTCACATAGCGGTCTTCAACGTTTAATTCAACGGAAATGGTACTGTACTGAACGACCAGTTGAAGAACGGTGTATGGTGTGTGTGCTGCCTAAACCAGATCTTTACCATGATAAGGCCAGACCTTGCTCGACATTGCGGGGGCCAGGTTTGTCCTGCGTCCCGCAGTCGTGTGAGATTGTATGGTGTGTGTGTGCTGCACAAGTTTTGCGATTTAAAAAAATGGTCGCACACATATTGATCAGGTCACACCCATATTGATTGGCCCACACATATATTGCTCAGGCCACACCCATATTGATCAGGCCACACCCACCAAACGGGGGCAAACATACCTCAAAGGCTGTTACAGGAACGCTGCGCATCGTTTGGGGGAAATGTAGTTCAGTAGCAAACATTGAATCGAACTGAATGTATCCCAGTTACGCGCACGGATCTCTCCAAGTTAGGATTTGGATCTCAGTGTCTTCAGGAGAGTTTCTAAAGGGAAATTATCCTCCATTTTAAAATCACATGATCTGTATCAATATTTCAAAATGTGTTTCAAAATCACTAAAAAGGGACATTATTTAGTCATATAGTAAACTATCATTCATATTTTCCGTCAAATAGTTAGTACAGTATGGCCTACCTTGGTTGTGTACGTCAGGATGAGCCCACGGCTGTCTTGTATGTTAAAGTCAATGTTAGAGCGACAACATCTGAACAGCAAGCTGCTTCACTAGAACAATCTGCTGTACATGCTATTCACACAACGATGACTGTTTCTAGTGTATCACTCCACGGCCCTCTACTTGAATAGAGATAATGTAGAACTAAGAAACACTGTACATGTTTACACTGAAGTACTGCTGCACTGGTATGGGTTGGCTCTGGGGTGAAGTATCCCCTAGGTACAGCTCTAGGATCAACTTCCCCCCCCCCTCAACCCTGACCTTAAGAATTAGTGGAGAAAAAAATGCTAAAGTGACCCTAGATCAGCGTCTAGGGGAAACTTCACCCTACTCTGGTTCCCATGAGCCCTCAGTCTAGGCGTCACGTGGTGCAAAAAAAATACTGCTTGGTTTATACCTTCTGTCATTGGCTGAAAACAAGTTGAAGTTGAGTGTCGTTGAATTGAATTAAAATTGACATTTTATAGCACTGTAAGACCGTGTCATTTTTTAATGGCTCCTACATACCTGTATGTAGCGTTGTCTCGTAATGTCTTGCGGTTGTGTAGGAGAAAAAACTGCCTGCATATCATGTTCCTGAGAAAATAATAAAATAGATTCTCCATTATTTGTTTGTTCCTATGGTTTCCATGTCATATTGTATTTGCTTGGATTTTACTTGAAGGCTAAAAGTTGTCCTCAAAACAACTATATAAATAAATACAAATTGTAAGCCTAATTTTTTACCAACTGAGTCATACCAGGCCACTAATTGTTGCTCCTAGATCAGGCCTGTCAATGAACACAATGAACTATACAGATTCCCGACTTATTACTGTGTCTCAAATTCAGGCCCAAGGTTACAGCTTACCAGATACCACTTAGAATTTTGGTTCCGGGTCTGGTTGCCTAAACCAGATAATTACCATGATAAAGCCAGACCTTGCTCAACATTGCGGTGCCAGATTTGTCCAGCAGTCGTCTGCTATCAGGGATATAAACCTTTCATTTATTCTGAGTCTGCCTCAAATGGTGAAACTTTGTAACATATTAATACCCGAGATATAACTTCTGTGGATTTAATAAGACTACTACAGTTTATTACTTAAGGAAAAAAGTCTTACATTGTACAAATCTTGCATTGTCTTGCATATCCTATGATACTTATAGCAATTTCCCAGTACTGTACTAGTTACAGCCTAATCAAGGGCTTGATAAATGTTGATCAGTTAATGAGTAAATCAGCTGAGCTCCTATTGGAATAGATCAACTAAATGTATAGGTTTGGGAGACACTTACTTATATAAATATCACACCTTAGAGCATTGTATTAGCCTGGCATTAGACAATAGTCAGGTGTACAGGTGTCTGTTACCTGGGGTACCATGTCACCCTGCTGCCTGGTACCGTTGGTTAGTTCCCATCACAAGAGGTCAGGTTGGGTTACACACACACCCCTGCAAAAGACACCTGCTCATAAATAGCGGCTCATCAATAATTCCTGATCTGATGGAGGCACCGTGTGTAGCCTCATGTGTACGGACCAGAATTGCGTTCAACAAGGCAAACAGTGTGTGAACGTATGCTTGGTTGAACGCGTCTCAGCTCCTGTAGAGCTCCGGCTAAAGAGGACCTACGATGGACATATCGGTTCTGCCCAACAACAACCACCCGGATAAGTTATTTCAGCTGGACGTGGGGATGCTGCCGGCCACCCACGGAATGTTCCAGGTCGGGGCAGCTCTGTCGGGTCAGAGGCAGTGGAGTAACCAAGTCTATCAACAGGTAGGCCATGTGTCTCTGTCCTTTAAGTCTAGTAGACGTTCACTGTTAAAGGCAGGTACTCACATGATATCTAATGGAAGGCTTGTCTGCTTGGAGTGGCTCGGTCATGTAGATTCAGTATGTATGTAAAGGTGTGAATACCTCTGGCTCAAATTTAAGTCTAACTATAAGGACAGCACTTTATTTCACAATCTTGCACTTCAGGTAATCCAAACAATTTAGGTGAATACTTCAAGCCAAACTCAGAGGTGCTTAAAATCTGTTTAACTAGGCTAATTGAATTGAAGAGTCATTTAAAATGCTTATTGTCTTGCCATCATTTCAATAAAAGGAATATTTTATTGATCTCTTTTCTGTAAGTAACAGTGTTCTAGTAAAATACACATGAAAGATAGGCCTATTTTATTTGTGTGTAAAACAAAGATATACTAAAATAAGAGGACCAAGTTACTTTCGTGACGCACACAATGACAGCTATTGACTTTCCAATGAATAGTAATGAATAGTCATAGTGAAGAGTTATTGCATCAGTGTTCCATCACCATGCTTGCCAAAGATCACAAAGGGTTTACACATAATAAACTGACATTCTTTTTGAGTTGCAGACAACTGTGAATTGATTGATTCAGTCTGGATTCGTTCTTTTTCAAATGTATATCCAACTCTCCATCTTTGTTGTTTTTAAGTCAATATGGCTCCATAATTAACCACAGCTTCTGGTTGCAGTAGAATCATGAGTCAAACAGGAATGAGTCAGTCATTGGAGTTCAATGAGAATAACAAGTGAGCTTATCAGAATTGGTTAAGGTCACAGTTTCTCAGTCTGTCCATATCTCCTTTTCTGCATTTTACACAATTAATTGATGAGTGAAAGGCTGTGAATCGTTTCATCGTGATCTAACGCAAGCGCTCCATCATTTAATTGCTGCTTCAAACAAGGGAAGAAGATGGATCATTCCGCCGTCTGTTTTTTGCGGTGAACACACAGACATGCAGGAATATTGGGACTTTGAATCACCTGTGTATATATATGCATTACGGATGCATTATGGGCCATGTATGAATACATGAATAGCCTTTACTAAAGAATACTGTCATAAGGAGCCATGATATGTTATAACTGACAAAGCATAAAGCATCCACTCTGGGAGTAGGAGCATTATTTCAGCCTGCTGTTGCATCGAACAAGGCTGGCCAACTGAGACTTTGTTAGGTGTGATAGAAAGACACAACAAATGCATTATGCACAGCTGGTTTAAAGAAAGTCATAACAAAAGTGTGTGTATCCCCTTGCTTCCCCTAGTAACATCCCAAAATGGACAGGGAAAAACACTGTTACCACAGTCAAAGTAATATATAAAGACAATTCCCTTTTTCCCTCTCTCTCTCCATCTCTTTCCTCCCCCAGAGGGAACGTAGGACTGTGAGTGACACTAGGCCTTCCCCGTCCCCCGAGGGCAGCCCTGTGGTGTTTGTGGACAGATACCTGGAGAAGCACATCACGCCGCACACCTTGAATTCCAAGATCAAGAGGAACCCTCTGTACACAGACATAAGGACTATAGACATGGGGGAGAACCAGAAGTCCAAACCCTCCTGGACCATCCAGGAGTTTGACAGACACTCAATCCACTCCAACCTGGCAGGCTATCTAAAGGTAAATTGAAGACTTTAAAGGCAGGCAGGCAGACAGGTAGACAGGCAGGAAGGCAGACAGGCAGACAAGCAGGAATACAGACAGACAGGCAATCAGACAGGTAGACAGACAGGCTGGAAGACAGACAGACACAGGCAGGCATACAGGCAGTCAGGCAGACAGACAGACAGGAAGGCAGGCTGCAAGGCAGACAGGCTGGAAGGCAGACAGAGACAGGCTGGGAGGCAGACAGACAGACAGACAGACAGACAGACAGGCAGGCAGACAGACAGGCAGGCAGGCAGACAGACAGACAGACAGACAGACAGACAGACAGACAGACAGGCAGGCAGGCAGGCAGGCAGGCAGACAGGCAGGCAGGACAGACAGACAGACAGACAGACAGGCAGGCAGGCAGGCAGGCAGGCAGGCAGACAGACAGACAGACAGACAGACAGACAGACAGACAGACAGACAGACAGACAGACAGACAGACAGACAGACAGACAGACAGACAGACAGACAGACAGACAGACAGACAGGCAGGCAGGCAGGCAGGCAGGCAGGCAGGCAGGCAGGCAGGCAGGCAGGCAGGCAGGCAGACAGACAGACAGACAGACAGACAGACAGACAGACAGACAGACAGACAGACAGACAGACAGACAGACAGACAGACAGACAGACAGACAGACAGACAGACAGACAGACAGACAGACAGACAGACAGACAGACAGACAGACAGACCGGGTTTAGATTTGCAATAACATCAGCAACAGTAGATCAGTTCCAGGAAATAGAGCATGTTTTGGATATACAGACTTTGTCACTGTCACACAAAGTCACATATGCCAAGTAAAATAAGTTAAGATATCGCAAATTTGGCAGTGATGTCTCCTTCTCTTAGACCTGAAGTAACTGTCTCCTGAACCATAGAGGCTGATAATGGGAGGCTACATGCAAGTTGACCTTAAAATAAGGAGAGCTGGAGGTGACAGCATGGGATCAAGTCCATGCAGACAGTATTAAATGCTACATATACACATCCACAGTCCAAAACTACACACTACTAGTGCCTGGCAAACTTCACAGCACCAATTGTTATCCCTTTGATGTTTGCTCTCGGCGGTAGCTGATTATCTGCGATACGTATCCTTGAGCAAACTCCCACAGAAAGCACCATCGTAACTCCATCAGGCAGCTAATGTTTCACCTGACCAAACCAATCAGCCAAGTGACAGCTGATATACCATCCTCAAAGTCCCCAACCAAGGCACTGTGGGACACGTCAGGGACTATGACTGTCACCCAAACCAATGCTGCACAGGCTAGCCGAAATCAAATTAAAAACTCTCAACGGGCACCTCCAACATCGCCAGCAGGGAGTCAGCTCTGCAATGAAGATGACAAGTGTAACAGCATCCAATTATTTCCCTGTGAAAAATAATACAAAGCTGTCCTTTTTATTGCTGAATCAGAGACGTGAGGGATATGTTGTTTTTATTGCTGAATCACAGAGACGTGAGGGATATGTTGTCTTTATTGTTGAATCACAGAGCAGTGAGGGATATGTTGTCTTTATTGTTGAATCACAGAGCAGTGAGGGATATGTTGTTTTTATTGCTGAATCACAGAGCAGTGAGGGATATGTTGTCTTTATTGTTGAATCACAGAGCAGTGAGGGATATGTTGTCTTTATTGTTGAATCACAGAGAAGTGAGGGATATGTTGTTATTATTGCTGAATCACAGAGAAGTGAGGGATATGTTGTTTTTATTGTTGAATCACAGAGCAGTGAGGGATATGTTGTTTTTATTGCTGAATCACAGAGCAGTGAGGGATATGTTGTTATTATTGCTGAATCACAGAGAAGTGAGGGATATGTTGTTTTTATTGTTGAATCACAGAGCAGTGAGGGATATGTTGTTATTATTGCTGAATCACAGAGCAGTGAGGGATATGTTGTTATTATTGCTGAATCACAGAGCAGTGAGGGATATGTTGTCTTTATTGCTGAATCACAGAGCAGTGAGGGATATGTTGTCTTTATTGCTGAATCACAGAGCAGTGAGGGATATGTTGTTATTATTGCTGAATCACAGAGCAGTGAGGGATATGTTGTCTTTATTGCTGAATCACAGAGCAGTGAGGGATATGTTTTTTTTATTGCTGAATCACAGAGCAGTGAGGGATATGTTGTTATTATTGCTGAATCACAGAGCAGTGAGGGATATGTTGTTTTTATTGCTGAATCACAGAGCAGTGAGGGATATGTTGTTTTTATTGCTGAATCACAGAGCAGTGAGGGATATGTTGTCTTTATTGCTGAATCACAGAGCAGTGAGGGATATGTTGTCTTTATTGCTGAATCACAGAGCAGTGATCAATAAGTCATACTCGTTTCTTTCCCGTCTCCATAATGAAATCAGAAATCCGGTATGTGCCGATGGTTTGATAGAAATCTGGTAAGTGTCGATGCACAGAACAGCGCAAACTGGCTGTAACCAGAATAGAAAGAGGAGTGGGAGACCCCGGTGCACAACTGATTAAGAGGACAAGTACATTAGAATGTCTAGTTTGAGAAACAGACACTTCACAAGTCCTCAACTGGCAGCTTCATTAAATAGTACCCGCAAAACACCAGTCTCAACGTCAACAGTGAAGAGGCGACTCTGGGATGCTGGCCTTCTAGGCAGTGTTGCAAAGAAAAAGCCATATCTCAGACTGGCCAATAAAAATAAAAGATTACGATGAGCCAAAGAACACAGACACTGGACAGAGGAACTCTGCCTAGAAGGCCAGCATCCCGGAGTCTATTTCTATTCTGGTTAGAGACAGTGTGCGCTGTTCTGTGAAGGGAGTAGTATACAGCGTTTTACCAGATCTTCAGTTTCTTGGAAATTTCTCGCATGGAATAGCCTTCATTTCTCAGAACAAGAATAAACTGACGAGTTTCAGAAGAAAGTCTTTGTTTCTGGCCATTTTGAGCCTGTAATCGAACCCACAAATGCTGATGCTCCAGATACTCAACTAATCTAAAGAAGGACAGTTTTATTGCTTCTTTAAATCAGAACAACAGTTTTCAGCTGTGCTAACATAATTACAAAAGGTTTTTCTAATCATCAATTATCCTTTTAAAATTATAAACTTGGATTAGCTAACACAATGTGCCATTGGAACACAGGAGTGATGGTTGCTGATAATGGGCCTCTGTACGCTTATGTAGATATTCCATAACAATTTTTTTTTTTTAATCAGCCGGTTCCAGCTACAATAGTCATTTACAACATTAACAATGTTTACACTGTATTTCTAATCAATTTCATGTTTTATTGCACAAAAATTTTTGCTTTTCTTTCAAAAACAAGGACATTTCTAAGTGACTTTTGAACGGTAGTGTATGTGCATTTCTCCATTACTACAAATGTACAGTATAACATTTACAATATTACTGTAAATTTGTATAATGCACAATGTCTAGTTTGATGTGCTGTTTTACTTATGATGTAGGCTATTGTTTTACTATTATTACAATAAAATATACTGATTATTACTCATGTATAATGTATAAAGTACTTTTTATTTACAACTTACATTGAAATACATGTATTTTACTTTATAGCCTGTTACATCTCTTTTGCTAACACCTTCCTTGAAGTGGATATGCTTACATGCAACAGTCATAATCATTACATCTAATGTGACATAAACCATTATAACTGCTTATAAACAGCCGACTTCAGCTCATGATAACTAACGCGTCGTGAAGCTATAAGTAGCTTTATCCATTGTCATTGAAAAAATGTGTCATAACCTGTCGTCACATGTTATTACATACCTATAATGACAGTGTCGCGATGTCGTTGTTACACTTTCAAAATGCTCCCTTTTGTTTCAGGAAGAAGAAAAAGGACCCCGGGATCTAGATTTTTGGTTGGAGGATGTCTACACACCTGGTTACGACTCCTTGTTGAAGAAGAAAGAAGCAGAGATTAAAAGGAACAGACTTTGCAAAATACTGACCTACGTCATTCTGTCAGCGTGCGTCATCATTATCATCATCACAGTGCCAATTGTAGTCACCAGAAATGTAAATAAACCGTGACTGATTTGTAGAATCATGCCAAGGTGGGTCAAATTCTTTCAAAAGGTTAATGGATGTCTCATCATTCGCTATAACATGTACAGTAGGCTATATGTGTTTGAAACACATTGCGTATTTGGGACTATTGTGGCATATTGTTCATACTCTCACATTTATGAAAAGACATGAGAGAAGACACTTGAGCTGTCACGATTCACAAGTGCTTATTTAAGCAATAAGGAACGAGGGTGTGTGGTATATGGCCAATATACCACAGCTAAGGGCTGTTCTTAAGCACGACGCAACGCGGAGTGCCTGGACACAGCCCTTAGCCGTGGTATATTGGCCATATATCACAAACTCCCGAAGTGCCTTATTGCTATTATAAACTGGTTACCAACGCAAATTAGAGCAGTAAAAATAAACATTTTGTCATACCCGTGGCATACGATCTGATATACCATGGCTTTCAGCCA
The DNA here is from genome assembly GCF_045679555.1 of Salvelinus alpinus. Lineage (NCBI taxonomy): Eukaryota > Metazoa > Chordata > Actinopteri > Salmoniformes > Salmonidae > Salvelinus > Salvelinus alpinus. Next base: position 43,679,542 of record NC_092103.1, on the reverse strand, counting down.
AACAGAATTGAGGGCTCAAACCACCCAGTTTATAATGTCTTATAAATAACATGACTAGGTAAAAATGGGGAAGCTGAGCATTTCACACCTGCTTAACTAATGGATCATGATTAGTTGCTTATTTGAATCAGGTGTTTGATCACACAGTCCTGTGCTCCGTAGTCACAAAGTGTATCACAGTAGGAGTGCTGATCTAGGATCAGGTCCCTCCTGTCCAAATAATCTCAGTCATTATAATCAAAAGGGAAATCTGACCCTATATCAGGACAACTCTGACTGAGACTCTTTGTGAGTAGGGGCCCTGAAGGTTAGAGATTGTATGAGGTTGGTGCTTGTGAGTGGGTCTGAGTATAGGCACTTGAATGACACTGAACATCATTGTTGCAGGTGTGTGGCCCCATTTCTGTTTAAAAAGGGGTATAAGACCACATTGAGATTCTCTCTTTGATTACAGGGCTGGTGCTCAGAGTTAGTTGTCTGTCAAGGTACAGCGTAGCTGTCACGTTCCTGACCTGTTTTCTCTTGTTTTGTATGTCTTTATTGGTCAGGGCGTGAGTGTTGGGTGGGCAGTCTATGTTTTGTATTTCTATGTTGGGTTTTGTGTTCGGCCTGGTATGATTCTCAATTAGAGACAGGTGTGTATCGTTTGTCTCTGATTGAGAGTCATACTAAGGCAGCCAGGGTTTCACTGGTGTTTTGTGGGTGTTTGTTTCCTGTGTTAGCGTTTGGGCCACACAGGACTGTTGCAGGTTAGTCACGTTTGTTGTTTTGTTTATTTGTAGTGTTTGTTGGTTTGCCATTAAAATCATGAATACCTCCTACTCCGCATCTTGGTCCGATCCATGCTCCTCCTCGTCTGAGGAGGAGAACGACAGTGACAGCCGTTACAGAAACACCCACCAAACCAGGACCAAGCGGATTGGAGAAGGACGGCAAGAACAAAAGCAATGGAGAGAAGAGGAATGGACATGGGAGCAAATACTCAACGGAGAAGGACCCTGGGCTAAGGTGGGAGAGAATCGCCGCTCTCGGGAGGAGAAGGAGGCAGCCACAGCCCAGGAGCGCTGGTATGAGGAGGCAGCACGTAAGAGAGGCTGGAAGCCCGAGAGGCTCACCCAAAAATTTCTTGGGGGGGGGCTAAAGGGGAGTGTGGCGAAGCCGGGTTGGTTACCTGAGCCAACTCCCCGGGCTTACCGTGGAGTGAGAGGGCGTCGTACTGGTCAGACACTGTGTTATGCGGTAAAGCGCACGGTGTCCCCAGTACGCGTGCTTAGCCCAGTGCGGGCTATTCCACCTTGCCGCACTGGGAGGGCTAGGTTGGGCATCGAGCCGGATGTCATGAAGCCGGCCCAACGTATCTGGCCTCCAGTACGTCTCCTCGGGCCGGCGTACATGGCACCAGCCTTACAGGTGGTGTCCCCGGTTCGCCTGCATAGCCCAGTGCGGGCTATTCCACCTCGCCGCACTGGCAGGGCTACGGGGACCATTCAACCTGGTAAGGTTGGAGAGGCTCGGTGCTCAAGAGCGCGTGTCCTCCTTCACGGTCCGGCATATCCGGCGCCACCTTCCCGCCCCAGCCCAGTACCACCAGTGCCTACACCACGCACCAGGCTTCCAGTGCATCTCCAGAGCCCTGTTCCTCCTCCCCGCACTCGCCCTGAGGTGCGTGCCCTCAGCCCGGTACCTCCAGTTCCGGCACCACGCATCAGGCCTATTGTGCGTCTCAGCCGGCCAGAGTCTGCCGTCTGCCCAGCGGTGCCTGAACTGCCCGGCTGCCCAACGCCGTCTGAGCCATCCGTCTGCCCAGCGCCGTCTGAGCCATCCGTCTGCCCAGCGCCGTCTGAGCCATCCGTCTGCCCAACGCCGTCTGAGCCATCCGTCTGCCCAACGCCGTCTGAGCCATCTGTCTGCCCAACGCCGTCTGAGCCATCCGTCTGCCCAACGCCGTCTGAGCCATCCGTCTGCCCAGCGCCGTCTGAGCCATCCGTCTGCCAAGCGCCATCTGAGCCATCCGTCTGCCACGAGCCATTAGAGCCGCCCGTCTGTCCCGAGCCGTCCGTCAGTCAGGAGCCGCTAGAGCCGTCCGTCAGTCAGGAGCTGCCAGAGCCGCCAGCCAGTCAGGAGCTGCCAAAGACGCCAGCCAGTCAGGAGCTGCCAGAGACGCCAGCCAGTCAGGAGCGGCCAGAGACGCCAGACAGTCAGGAGCGGCCAGAGACGCCAGCCAGTCAGGAGCTGCCAGAGACGCCAGCCAGTCAGGAGCTGCCAGAGACGCCAGACAGTCATGAGCTGCCCTACGGTCATGAGCTGCCCTCCAGTCATGAGCTGCCCTCCAGTCATGAGCTGCCCTCCAGTCATGAGCTGCCCTCCAGTCATGAGCTGCCCTACAGTCATGAGCTGCCCTACAGTCATGAGCTGCCCTACAGTCATGAGCTGCCCTACAGTCATGAGCTGCCCTACAGTCATGAGCTGCCACCCAGTCCGGAGCTGCCACTCAGTCCGGAGCTGCCACTCAGTCCGGAGCTGCCACTCAGTCCGGAGCTGCTGCCCCTTATCCCGGAGCTGCTGCCCCTTATCCCGGAGCTGCTGCCCCTTATCCCGGAGCTGCTGCCCCTTATCCCGGAGCTGCTGCCCCTTATCCCGGAGCTGCTGCCCCTTATCCCGGTGCTGGCCCTTATCCCGATGCTGCCCCTTCATTTAGGTGGGTTGAGTTGGAGGGTGGTCATTGGGAGGGGGATACGGAAGCGGGGAGTGACTATGGTGGGGTGGGGACCTCGCCCAGAGCCTGAGCCACCACCGTGGTCAGATGCCCACCCAGACCCTCCCCTAGACTTTGTGCTGGTGCGCCCGGAGTTCGCACCTTAAGGGGGGGGTTATGTCACGTTCCTGACCTGTTTTCTCTTGTTTTGTATGTCTTTATTGGTCAGGGCGTGAGTGTTGGGTGGGCAGTCTATGTTTTGTATTTCTATGTTGGGTTTTGTGTTCGGCCTGGTATGATTCTCAATTAGAGACAGGTGTGTATCGTTTGTCTCTGATTGAGAGTCATACTAAGGCAGCCAGGGTTTCACTGGTGTTTTGTGGGTGTTTGTTTCCTGTGTTAGCGTTTGGGCCACACAGGACTGTTGCAGGTTAGTCACGTTTGTTGTTTTGTTTATTTGTAGTGTTTGTTGGTTTGCCATTAAAATCATGAATACCTCCTACTCCGCATCTTGGTCCGATCCATGCTCCTCCTCGTCTGAGGAGGAGAACGACAGTGACAGCCGTTACAGTAGCCTACTCCAGTACCAGAATCAATTGGTGGTGCAGCAGTCTAAGGCACTGCATTCTCAGTGCAAGAGTTGTCACCATAGAACCTGGTTCAAATCCAGGCTGTATCACATCCGGCTGTGATTGGGAGTCCCATAGGGCAGGGCACAATTGGCCCAGCGTCGTCTGTCATTGTAAATAAGAATTTGTTCTTAAAATAAATATAATCTATAAATCAGCAGCTGGAGGTCAGACATAGGTGGCATTCCAAATGGTACCTTATTTTCTATATGGAGCCCTATGGGCCCTGGTCAAAAGTAGTGCACTAACCCTATGGGCCCTGGTCAAAAGTAGTGCACTAACCCTATGGGCCCTGGTTAAAAGTAGTGCACTAACCCTATGGGCCCTGGTTAAAAGTAGTGCACTAATCCTATGGGCCCTGGTCAAACGTAATGCACTAACCCTATGGGCCCTGGTTAAAAGTAGTGCACTAATCCTATGGGCCCTGGTCAAACGTAATGCACTAACCCTATGGGCCCTGGTTAAAAGTAGTGCACTAACCCTATGGGCCCTGGTTAAAAGTAGTGCACTAACCCTATGGGCCCTGGTCAAAAGTAGTGCACTAATCTTATGGGCCCTGGTCAAAAGTAGTGCACTAACCCTATGGGCCCTGGTTAAAAGTAGTGCACTAATCCTATGGGCCCTGGTCAAACGTAATGCACTAACCCTATGGGCCCTGGTTAAAAGTAGTGCACTAACCCTATGGGCCCTGGTTAAAAGTAGTGCACTAACCCTATGGGCCCTGGTCAAAAGTAGTGCACTAATCCTATGGGCCCTGGTCAAACGTAGTGCACTAACCCTATGGGCCCTGGTCAAAAGTAGTGCACTAACCCTATGGGCCCTGGTCAAAAGTAGTGCACTAACCCTATGGGCCCTGGTCAAAAGTAGTGCACTAACCCTATGGGCCCTGGTCAAAAGTAGTGCACTAATCCTATGGGCCCTGGTTAAAAGTAGTGCACTAATCCTATGGGCCCTGGTCAAAAGTAGTGCACTAATCCTATGGGCCCTGGTCAAAAGTAGTGCACTAACCCTATGGGCCCTGGTCAAAAGTAGTGCACTAACCCTATGGGCCCTGGTCAAACGTAGTGCACTAACCCTCTGGGCCCTGGTCAAAAGTAGTGCACTAACCCTATGGGCCCTGGTTAAAAGTAGTGCACTATGTAGGGAATAGGGGATCATTTGGAACAGGTCCTTTGTTTTGAGTGTGCTGTTCTTATCTACCATATCAATTTGGTGTTCAATGTTACCTATCATTTCACAACATAACTTATGTCTTAAAAAAATAAAAGATAAAGTCAACATTCATTTTTACACAAAGATTGTTCATTGTATTGTTTTGTTGCAATTTTCACACATTTCCATACTGTAGTAACCTACAGTATGCTCACTTTCAGTTTGACAAACTCCTGACACTGTACGCATATAGTACGATACCACGAGAGGGCGCCACAACACAGTGGCCCTCAAGGGCTCAAATCCCATACAGAACATTCTAATGCTGTGAAAATATGTGATTATGGAAATGTTGGTTATATTTACTGTTTTGGCTATAGGCTAGGCTACTTGCTGTTTCTATCTAGGCTTTTACACATGAAAGAGTATGCTCCCAATCAGTAATGATAAGATGAATTGCAGTAGTGCCATAAATCAGTTGGACGGTTCAGTCAAGATGAAGATAAATATTATAGGCGACAGTCCATGCGTCATAGGTTACACCTGTATCTTACATGTTATTAAATAAGTACTTAATGAGATGTAGGGTTTATGTGGTGTGGCTGAACGTTCAACTGATGTTGGCTCACTTTTCCAATACGGGTCTCATTCGGACGTCACGCAGTGAAGAGGAACAGATCGCTCTCTGTCTCGCTCCGCCCTCTGTCTGCCTGCCCAACAGGAAGACACTCTCCGGTTACTTCTTTCAGCAATGAATATGCATAGGCTACTACTGATTGCCTGTGCCTGAAACGCAAAGAAATTAGAGAAGAGGGACGGAGGATATGAAAAGTTATTTACCCTGACGTCAATCTGTAAACAAAATGGCGAGTCATGGGCGGATAAACTAGCTTTAGGTAGCATATACTTAGCGACAGTGTGCACAAACAAAACTGTATTCGTGACGTTTCAAGACTGAGAAGAACGTTCATATTTGACAGCGGTAACAAATCAACTTGAGTTGCCTGAAATTAGTGGAGTTAACTTTTTGGGGAAATGATTGCGCATGGAGGAACAATGTAGCCTATCCACTGGAAAGTAATGAAGAGTTGTGGTTGTGGTTACAACGTTGCTTTTCATTCGGACTGCACTGCAACTTCTGCCGTCGCCCTGGACATTACAAATAAAGAAGCTTTTGCCAGCGACCTACTGTAGCTACTCGGTGGATATTTCCCCAGAACTGTAACATGACAGTCTATCGATAATAATAGATTATCTACGGATAAATGGCTTGTTGGATACATTTTAAGGATGTTATCCATGGAGGTGGGGATACACTCTTACCTTCAGGTACCACTACTCATCTAATGCCCTTCGCAGATGAGTGATAACCATTTATGGAAACTGCTCTGTGTAAAACAGCTATATCAAGTGAGCACTACTCGGAGGATATTTAGTTTATACCATATTTAAACTCTCAAATATTATTCAATCATGGCCGTTAGGTCTAGAAGACCGTGGATGGGCGTAATTGTAGGGGTCTTTCTTGGATTTACAGCGGCGTCTTGGCTAATTGTCCCCAGGGTAGTGGAAATCAGTGGGAAAAGAAAGAAGTCGTCGATCTGCTCATACTACAGTAATGCTGCTGGCATCGGTAAAGTGGCCGAAATCATTGGAAGCACCGCAAGTAATGCGTTACGCAAAGACCCGGAGAATAACCTGTCCAGCCAAGAGGGCAGTGAAGAGGAGGAAGAGAGCGTTTACAAGACTGGTAACGGTAGTGGGGATGGCGGAGGACCTATTTCCAAACCTAGGCATTTTCTCTATGTCGGTGTCATGACAGCCAAAAAGTACCTTGATTCCCGCGCTGTGGCTGCACACAGGACGTGGACCAGTTCCATCCCCGGGAAGGTTGAGTTCTTCTCCAGCGAAGGCTCTGAAACAGTCCCACTGCCCATTCCCGTCCCCGTGGTGTCGTTGACAGGTGTAGATGATTCATACCCGCCACAGAAGAAGTCATTTATGATGTTGAAGTACATGCACGACCATTACCTGGATAAATACGAGTGGTTCATGAGGGCAGATGATGATGTCTACATTCGAGGTGAATTCCCTTCATGAAATAGTTTGTCTTTCTCTTTTAAAATGTCTAGGGTAGGCTACATACATTCTTGGTAGTCTTTGAAGTTCATTGACAGTTATCTGTTTGACTCCTATTCCAACTAGACAGTAGCAAGTTAGCAACAGCTGGCGAAATCAACATTCATATGTCAACTATTCCAAACATTTTTCAAGAGCACTAGAACAGCTTCCCTCTAGGCATTGAGATACATTTTTGTATGAGTATCCTCTCCGTATTGGGTATTGCTACTGTACAATGTTGCACTCGTGAAGCGTCATTGTTGGAGAGTCTTGGTTCCAGAAAGCCAAACCCACTGGGCACAGACGGCAGTTCATCATCTAGTTTGAGTTGTCAACTAACGTGAATTCAACGTGAAATCAACAACAAAAATGTCACCATGTCATTGTATTTAGGTTAATAAAATAAAATACGAAAGTTATGTTGATGACTTTATTCAATGTATTTTCCACGTTGATTCAACATCGTCACATTGGATGTTTTGGTTGAAATTACGTGGATACAACGTTGATTCAACCCGTTTTTGCCCAGTGCGATGCCAGTTCAATAACCCCCCACCCACAACCTCTGTAGCAACATATCTACAACATTCTACTTCATACGAATTTCACACATTAAGCATATTAGTTATTGGTTTGTGGATTTAACCCAAACCGGCAGCGCGCGTGCGCCATCGTGCGCTATCGTGCATAAATGTATTTTACCCCCCCACACCAAACGCGATCACGACACGCAGGTTAAAATATCAAAACAAACTCTGAACCAATGACATTAATTTGGGGACAGGTCGAAAAACATTAAACATGTATGGCAATTTAGCTAGCTAGCTTGCACTTGCTAGCTAACGTTAATTTATCCTATTTAGCTAGCTTGCTGTTGCTAGCTAATTTGTCCTGGGATATAAACATTGAGTTGTTATTTTACCTGAAATGCACAAGGACCTCTACTCCGACAATTAATCCACACATTAAACGTCCAACCAAATCGTTTCTAGTCATCTCTCCTCCTTCCAGGCTTTTTCATCTTTGAATTTATATGGTGATCCATCTAAACTTTCATTGTATTACCATGACAACCGGCAACAAAGTTCGTCTTTCAATCACCCACGTGGGTATAACCAATGGGGAAATGGCACGTGGGTACCTGCTTCTATAAACCAATGAGGAGATGACTTTCAGCGCGATCTGCGTCAGAAATAGGAACAACTTCTATTTTAGCCCTTGGCTTCGCAGACGCTCGTTGGCGCAATAATTGAATAACATGGATTTCTAAATTTATTTTGCAACGCTCGCGCACGTGACGTGTCCGGTCTGGTCAACATTGAAAATAGACTGGATTTGAAAAAAGTAATCAACCAATACTGTTTTCATCTAATTTCAACCAGCATTGTAAATATTGAAATGAGGGCTTAACTTCAACTTAAATACATTTACTTAACCTGATACATTGACTTAACCTGACTAACAGGTTGCTACATCAATCTGATTTCAACATAATCATCAGAGCTATGTATACGTTGAAGGTTTTGAGATTCACACATTCATTACCTGAAACAATGATTGATTCACGTCCAAGATCATTGACGTTTTGAGATTCACACGATCACTACCTGAAAACAATGATTGAGCGCAGTTACATAGTCAGGTTAATATAATAGTTTGTTTAAAACATTTGCATGCTTTGTAAGAATAACGATTTCCCTAATAATCCTGTTTACATGCTACCGCAATGACCATTTTATTTTTGCAAAGACTATTTGATTCTGAGTTTGGACATATACATTTTCTATTTGAAAACTGTTTATAAGATGCATATTTTCAGTTTTTTCAAACTCATTCCACTCATAAGAGGGATGCTGGCGCTACCCGGTGCTGGCACATGCGCTGATCAAATACACTGCTGGAACGCCGATTAAACTGTTTACACGTCCTAATAGTTTGAAAGATTGCTCAGAAAACCAGGTGTTTTAATAATCAGCGTATGCTTACTTCGATTATGACCTAACGCCGATTAAGATAAGCAGAGTAAGGTGTGTACATGACTAATGCCATACTCGGCCTTCTGCTATAATCAGTTTAATATCGAATTATTAGTGTGCACGTAAACGTACTCAATGATAATGGATATGAATCAGTCATTGTTTTCAGGTAATGATTGTGTGAATCTCAAAAACTCAATGATCATGCCAGGTCACAGTTGTATATGAGAGCTTGTTCTCAACTGGCCTACCTGGTTAAATAAAGGTGAAATAATAATACAAAAATGGACGTGAATCAATCATTATTTTCAGGTAATGACTGTGTGAATCTCAAGACCTCAATGATCATGGATGTCGATCATTGAGTATGTTTACATACACACTAATCATTTTATATTAAACTGTTTATGGCACAAGGCAGATTATGCAATAGTCATGTGAATACCTTACTCTGCTTATCGTAATCGGCATGAGGTCATAATCGGAGTAAGCATACGCTGATTAAAACACCTGGTTTTCTGAGAAATCTTTCAAATTATTAGGACATGTAAACAGTTTAATTGGCATTCCAGTGTTTTAATCAGGGGGTACCCCAAAATATGCAATTTATAAATAGTTTTCACATACAAACTTTATATGTTCGAAATCAGAATTAAATAGTCTTCGCAAAAATAACATGGTCACTGTGGTAGCACGCTTATTTTGATTGGCGATTTTCAGTAGCCTGATTTCAGATGTCTATGTACACAGGATTATTAGGGAAATCGTTCTTGCATAGCATGTAAACATTTTAAACAAACTATTATATTAACCTGACTATCCACAATAATCACACTATTGTGTGCATGTAACCGTGCTCATTGTAGCCATGTTGAGTGGGAGCCATCCATGATGATGGTGGTGTGGGAGCTCATGCCACTCCACTAGTGTATATTAACTTCCCACTGGGCACACCACCGGTTGAATCAACGTTATTTCCATGTCCTTTCAACGAAATGATGTTGAACCAACTTGGAATAGATGTTGAGATGATGTCTGTGGCCAGTTGGTTTTGTGTCGAAACAATGAAGAGGAAGAATGCTGTTTGCTGTAGAGTGTGGGTTGATAGTAAGGGCAGAGAGATGAAGCCATGTCATGTTGTGTATTTGTAAGTGGGTTATGCAATAGCTTAATGGATGGTGGTAATGTACCATCATAACAAACAAAAGTGAACTTCTAAAGGCTTACAGGTAAGTATATTAGCCTGCCTACTGGCTATTACTAGCTTCATATTAGCCTGCCTACTACCTTTTACTAGCTTTATATTAGCCTGCCTACTGGCTACTACTAGCTTTATATTAGCCTGCCTACTACCTACTACTAGCTTTATATTAGCCTGCCTACTACCTTTTACTAGCTTTATATTAGCCTGCCTACTGGCTACTACTAGCTTTATATTAGCCTGACTACTACCTACTACTAGCTTTATATTAGCCTGCCTACTACCTACTACTAGCTTTATATTAGCCTGCCTACTACCTTTTACTAGCTTTATATTAGCCTTCCTACTGCCTAGTACTAGCTTTATATTAGCCTGCCTACTGGCTACTACTAGCTTTATATTAGCCTGCCTACTGGCTACTACTAGCTTTATATTAGCCTGCCTACTATCTACTACTAGCTTTATATTAGCCTTCCTACTGGCTACTGCTAGCTTTATATTAGCCTGCCTACTACTGTACCTATTACTAGCTTCCTACTGCCTAGATATTTTCTTTGAAACTCATTGTATCTCACACAATGCCTCTCTCCCATCCACACAGGCGAAAAGCTTGAGTCATTCCTGCGCTCTCTGAATAGCAGCCAGCCCCTGTACCTTGGTCAGACGGGCCTGGGTACAGCCGAGGAGCTGGGAAAGCTGGCCCTGGAGCCCGGGGAGAACTTCTGCATGGGGGGCCCGGGCATGATCTTCAGCAGAGAGGTGCTGAGGAGGATGGTGCCCCACATCGGGACCTGTCTCAGGGAGATGTACACCACCCACGAGGATGTGGAAGTGGGCCGCTGCGTACGCCGCTTCGGGGGTACCCAGTGCGTCTGGTCCTACGAGGTAAGAGACAATTTGATGTTTTGTCTGGTGAAGGGAGGGAGGCCTGGTGTTTTGTTGTGTTTCACGGAGATGCATTGTACACTCTCGATGTGATGGGTTTTGTCTTAAGTTTTCAATTGACTGGCTTTTAGTGGCCTAGTGTTTTATGCTATTGCCTTTTACTGGCAAAAGCCTCCAGAGAATGGACTCTTACACAGTCATGGATGGCAGTCTTTCTGAAGGAGACCAGATAATGGGCTTTTGCACAGTCATGGATGGCAGTCTTTCTTAAGGAGACCAGAGAATGAGCTCTTACACGGTCATGGATGGCAGTCTTTCTGAAGGACACCATTTGTAAGAAAAGTGTGTGTGTGTGCGTGCGTGTCTGTCTGTGTGTGTGTGTGTGTGCGTGTCTGTCTGTGTGTGTGTGCGTGTCTGTCTGTAGTGTGTGTACGTGTCTGTCTGTGTGTGTGTGTGTGTGTGTGTGTGTGTGTGTGTGTGTGTGTGTGTGTGTGTGTGTGTGTGTGTGTGTGTGTGTGTGTGCGTGTCTGTCTGTGTGTGTGTGTGTGCGTGTCTGTCTGTGTGTGTGTGTGCGTGTCTGTCTGTGTGTGTATGCATGTGAGCGCACATACATGTTTTTGTATGCCCGGGGTGTGTTTCCTTTGGCAACCACCTTGGGCTGAGTCATCATGTGTCAGTGGTCGTCAGAATATCCTTTCTTTTCCCAGGAATTGGGACTCTCTCTAATGGCAAATCCATTCCCTCCAAATATGTTATCTCCTGTGGGGCTGAGCAGAAAGAGTTGGCCTCATGACAAATGGATGTAGTGAGAGATCGGTCTGCTCTCGATTGCTAAGTGGTGAAATAGTGTACTCTACACGCTGTTGAAGACGATGTGTCATTTTTTACAGTGAATCGGCCAATATATATTTATTATAGTGTTATTTGATAGATTATCTTGACATATGTTTTAGTTGACGGTGTTATGCTAACAAACTACATTTCAGCGTAAAGGGGTCATTTTTCCTGTGTAGTGCATTCCACGTTAAGAATTTGTACACATTTTCTTGATTTGGAGAAAATTGACCTGAAGCGTAATTTATACTTTAGACTCCGGAGCCAATATCGGCTACACTTGCTACTACCTTCACTTGTAGGTACTACAGTGCCGTCAGAAAGTATTCACACCCCTTGAAGTTTTCCACATTTTGTTGTGTTACGTGGATGAGCCGCTGCACACAAGCCTAAGATCACCATACGCAATGCCAAGCGTCGGCTGGACTGGTGTAAAGCTCACCGCTATTGGAGCAGTGGAAATGCGTTCCCTGGAGGGATGAATCACGCTTCACCATCTGGCCGTCCGACGGAAGAATCTGGGTTTGCAGAGTGCAAGGAGAACGCCAGGAGTGCCAGGACAACTGTAAAGTTTGGTGGAGGTCTGGGACTGTTTTTCATGGTTTGGGCTAGGCCCCGTGAAGGGAAATCTTAATTCTGTGGTTCCAACTTTGTGGCAACAGTTGGGGAAGGCCCTTTCCTGTTTCAGCATGATAATGCCCCCGTGTACAAAGCGAGGTCCATACAGAAATGATTTGTCGAGATTGATGTGAAATAACTTGGCTGGCCTGCACAAAGCCCTGACCTCAACCCCATCAAACACTTTTGGGATGAATCGCCTAATCGCCCAACATCAGTGCCCGACCTCACTTGTGGCTGAATGGAAGCAAGTCCCCACAGCAATGTTCCAACATCTAGTGGAAAGCCTTCCCAGAAGAGTGGAGGCTGTTATAACAGGAAAGAGGGGAACCAACTCCATATTAATGCCCGTGGTTTTGGAATGAGATGTTCGACGAGCAGGTGTCCACATACTCTTGGTCATGTAGTGTATCTGTAACGTCCCTCAGTCGAGCACTGAATTTCAAACACAGATTCAACCACAAAGAACAGGGATGTTTTCCAATGCCTCACAAAGAAGGGCACCTATTGGTACATGGGTAGAAATAGAAAAATCAAACATTGAATTTCCCTTTGAGCGTGGTGAAGTTATTAATTACACGTTGGATGGTGTATCAATACATCCAGTTACTACAAAGATACAGGCGTCCTTCCTAACTCAGTTGACGAAGAGCAAATAAACCGCTCAGGGATTTCACCATGAGGCCAATAGTGACTTTAAAACACTTACAGAGTTTAATGGCTGTGATATGAGAAAACTGAGGGATCAACAACATTGTAGTTACTCCACAATACTAACCGAAATGACAGAGTGAAAAGAAGGAAGCCTGTACAGAATAAAAATATTTCAAAACATGCATCCTGTTTGCAATAAGGCACTAAAGTAAAACTGCAAAAAATGTCCTGAATGCAAAGTGTTATGTTTGGGTGCTGCAAATCCAACACAACACATCGGTGAGTACCAATCTTCTTATTTTCAAGCATGGTGGTGGCTGCATCATGTTATGAGTATGCTTGTCAATCAGCAAGGACTAGGGAGGTTTTTGAGATAAAAAGAAACAGAACAGAGCTAAGCACAGGCAAAATCCTAGAGGAAAACCTGGTTCAGTCTACTTTCCAACAGACACAAATTCACCATTCAGCAGGACAATAACCCGAAAAAACAAGGCCAAATATACACTGGAATTACTTACGAAGACGACCTTGAATATTCCTGGGTGGCCTTGTTACAGTTTTGACTTAAATCGTCTTGAAAATCTATAGCAAGACTTGAAAATGGTTGTCTGGCAATGATCAACAACCAACTTGACAGAGCTTGAAGAATTTTAAGAATATTGTACAAAATATTGTACAATCCAGGTTGGCAAAGCTCATAGAGACTTACTCAGAAATACTCACAGCTGTAATTGCTGTCGATGGTGATTCTAATATATATTGACTCATGGGTGTGAATAGTTTTAATTTAATTTAAATGTAATACATTTTGATTTCAGGCTGTAACACAACAAAATGTGGAATAAGTCAAAGGTTATGAATTCTTTCTGAAGGCACTGTATATGGATAGTATGTCTTTGAATACAATTCAAGGCTTGTGTTTCAGCCTTCTCTCCCAAGTCCTGTTATGCCATGGGGGTTAACTGTGAGTACATGCCTCACGGTTGTTGTCAATCCAAATCAGATCCTTAACACGAGCTAAACAGAACAGCCCATTGTTAATACAGTACCTGCAATCAGGGGTATGAACCAACATTCTATTTTCTTTTTGAATAGAACCATCATTTATTTTGTTCCATTCTACTGCTAAATAAAGTTCCGAACTGGTTCGAACTCCAAAAAAGTACTGGTTTACAGTGGCAAGAAAAAGTATGTGAGCTCTTTGGAATTACCTGGATTTCTGCATAAATTGGTCATAACATTTGATCTGATCTTCATCTAAGTCACAACAATAGACAAACACAGTCTGCTTAAACTAATAACACACAAATAATTATACATTTTCATGTCTTTATTGAACACACCATGTAAACATTCACAGTGCAGGGTGGAAAAAGTATATGAACCCTTGGATTTAATAACTGGTTGACCCTCCTTTGGCAGCAATAACCTCAACCAAACGTTTTCTGTAGTTGCGGATCAGACCAGCACAAAAGTCAGGAGGAATTTTGGACCATTCCTCTTTACAAAACTGTTTCAGTTCAGCAATATTCTTGGGATGTCTGGTGTGAACCGCTCTCTTGAGGTCATGCCACAGCATCTCAATCGGGTTGAGATCAGGACTCTGACTGAACCACTCCAAAAGGTGTATTTTCTTCTGTTGAAGCATTTCTGTTGTTGATTTACTTCTGTGCTTTGGGTCGTTGTCCTGTTGCATCACCCAACTTCTGTTGAGCTTCAATTGGTGGACAGATAGCCTAACATTCTCCTGCAAAATGTCTTGATAAACTTGGGAATTCATTTTTCTGTCGATGATAGCAAGCTGTCCAGGCCCTGAGGCAGCAAAGCAGCCCCAAACCATGATGCTCCCTCCACCATACTTTACAGTTGGGATTAGGTTTTGATGTTTATGTGCTGTGCTGTGCCTTTTTTTAACTTTAGTTTAATCTGTCCACAGAATATTTTGCCAGAAGCGCTGTGGAACATCCAGGTGCTCTTTTGCTAACTTCAGAAGTGCAGCATTGTTTTTTTTGATAGCAGTGGCTTCTTCCGCGGTGTCCTCCCATGAACACCTTTCTTGTTTAGTGTTTTACGTATCGTAGACTCGTCAACAGAGATGTTAGCATGTTCCAGAGATTTCTGTAAGTCTTTAGCTGACACTCTAGGATTCTTCTTAACCTCATTGAGCATTCTGCGCTGTGCTCTTGCAGGCATCTTTACAGGACAGCCACTCCTAGGGAAAGTAGCAACAGGTCTGAACTTTCTCCATTTATAGACAATTTGTCGTACCGTGGACTGATGAACATCGAGGCTTTTAGAGATACTTTTGTAACCCTTTCCGGCTTTATGCAAGTCAACAATTCTTAATCTTAGGTCTTCTGAGATCTCTTTTCGAGGCATGGTTCACATCAGGCAATGCTTCTTGTGAATAGCAAACTCAAATTTTGTGAGTGTTTTTTTATAGGGAAAGGCAGCTCTAACCAACATCTCCATTCTCGTCTCGTTGATTGGACTCCAGGTTAGCTGAATCCTGACTCCAATTATCTTTTGGAAAAGTCATTAGCCTAGGGGTTCACATACTTTTTCCAACCTACACTGTGAATGTTTAAATTATGTATTCAATATAGACACGAAAAATACAATAATTTGTGTGTTATTAGTTTAAGCAGCTTGCTATGGAGCAGGCAAGCTATAGTTCAGCTAGTTGTTTACATGCTTGATGGAAAGACAGGCGCAAGATGCAACTGAAACTTTTCAGGTGGGGAGAGAGTGAGAGAGGGTGGAGGAGCGTTGGGCATCTTGTGATGACATGTATTATCTGAATTAGGCTCACAGAATTATATCTAGAGAGGTACGGCTTCTATAGAGGAACTTTGAATGTCTTTGAACTTCAGAGTTGACTTAACGTTGGACCAGAGACGCTAGTTAGTTAACAAGCTTGTGTGTGCAGAGCAGCACCAGAATTAAAAACACATTTTACCTTTTTGTAGTTCATAAATCCAACGAGAAATGTGAAAGCTATAATATCCCAAACTTGTATTGAAAAAGGTAATCCATTATTTTCTAATTAAAAGTCTTCTATCTTCTGAATCTCGCCAGTGTAACATCAGTAGGCTACAGCTATGCTTTGGATGGGGAGGGGCAGGTAGCCGACAAACACACACATACACACACACTAGCCTTGACTTCACACACATACACACACACATACACACACACATTTTCAGCTGTCAGGCAGACGCTGGAATAAGTTTCTGATTGACAGAGGGAGGGCTTTGCATATGCGCTTTGTTGCGTTTTTTGCGTGACTGATTCTGTTCTGGAACCGTATACAGTGCCTTCGGAAAGTATTCACACCCTCTGACTTTTTCCACATTTTGTTATGTTACAGCCTTATTCTTAAATGTATTAATCGTTTTTTTTCTCATCAATCTACACACAATACCTCATAATGACAAAGCAAAAACAGGTTTTTAGATTTTCTTGCAAATGTATAATAAAAAAAAACATATCACATTTACATAAGTATTCAGGAGGCCACTGTGTTCTTGGGGACCTTCAATGCTGCAGAAACTTTTTGGTAGCCTTCCCCAGATCTGTGCCTCGACACGATCGTGTCTCGGAGCTCTACGGACAATTCCTTTGACCTCATGGCTTGGTTTTTGCTCTGACATGCACCTTATATAGACAGGTTGTGCCTTTCCAAAACATGTCCAGTCAAATGAATTTACCACAGGTGGACTCCAATCAAGTTGTAGAAACATCTCAAGGATGATCAATGAAAACATTATGCACTTGAGCTCAATTTCGAGTGTCATAGCAAAGGGTCTGAATACTTATGTAAATAAGGTTTTTCTGTCTATTTTTTTATAAACATTTCTTAACCTGTTTTCACTTTGTCATTATGGGGTACTGTGTGTAGATTGCTGAGAAAAAACAACATTTTGAATCATTTTTAGAATTGATGTAACGTAACAAAATGTGGAAAAAGTCAAGGGGTCTGAATACTTTCCGAAGGCACTGTAGATCACTTTTGTTCCCGGTTCTGATTTTGTTCCATGAAAAATGTCAATCTTTTACGTTTTTGGTTCTGTGCCCTGAACCGGTTCCAACCCCTTCCTGCAATGCTGTTGCTGTATCTCATTGCATTTTTAATTTGATTATACACTGGTAATGTAATTTCATTCCACTCTGATGCTCTGCTTGCAGAACGATCTGATAGCTTAGAATTGCAGCTTCCAGGAAGTGTGAGTTACATGACTTCATAGGTCAGGTGCAGTGGAGGATGCTGAGGGGAGAACGGCTCATAATAATTGCTGGAACGTAAAGTAATGGAATCGCATCGAACCATGTGATGTATTTGATACCATTCCATTGATTCAGCTCCAGCAATTACCACGAGCCCGTCCTCACCAATTAAGGTGCCACCAACCTCC
This sequence comes from Salvelinus alpinus, assembly GCF_045679555.1. Taxonomy (NCBI): domain Eukaryota; kingdom Metazoa; phylum Chordata; class Actinopteri; order Salmoniformes; family Salmonidae; genus Salvelinus; species Salvelinus alpinus. Next base: position 43,662,362 of record NC_092103.1, on the reverse strand, counting down.
TGTGGTCAGGAGAAAAACAGTAGGTCAGCCCAGGCAACCACATGATGAACCAGGCTTATTCAATTAACTAGGGTGCCATGTTTAGGACCTAGCCAGTGGAATAGTAATATAGACCGCTGACATGGTTCTTTATTCAACATGACATGTCTATTATCTTGATGTTTTGTAACATTTGTAATTATTATGGATCTCCATTACTCTTCCTGGGGTCTGACAAAATGTTTAAAACATTACAATACATTCATTACAGAATTCACAACACACTAACTCCACTACCACATATCTACATGAAAAAGAACCTGAATATACGCTGAATCTCCCCCTAGAGAGGCTTTGCTTAGCACATCATACTTTAATCGCAAAATATCCTGCAAGATGACATTTTCCCTCGCCATAGCGAATTCATAAGCTCTGTGTCAAACACTATGACTGCTCTGCTACTATTTTCTTCCTTGCGCTGCAGTTAGGATATCTCAGTCTCCCTCAGTGTGTGTCCCGCTGAACTCATGAGTTATGAGTCTGAATGTGCTCATTTCAAGCCTTTCCTGTTTTTGTTGTTTTTCGCCTACCCCATTGAGTAGGTGGGCCTCTAAGCATAACATGCTAATGTATCCATCCAACACACGAGAAGGAGTGAGAGAGACACAGGTTAGTTGCATAGGGTGATGGTTTCCTTACACAGGTGAGTTACATAGGGGGATGGTTTCCTTACACAGGTTAGTTACATAGGGGGATGGTTTCCTTACACAGGTTAGTTGCATAGGGTGATGGTTTCATTACACAGGTTAGTTGCATAGGGTGATGGTTTCCTTACACAGGTTAGTTACATAGGGTGATGGTTTCATTACACAGGTTAGTTACATAGGGTGATGGTTTCATTACACAGGTTAGTTGCATAGGGTGATGGTTTCATTACACAGGTTAGTTACATAGGGTGATGGTTTCCTTACACAGGTTAGTTACATAGGGTGATGGTTTCATTACACAGGTTAGTTGCATAGGGTGATGGTTTCCTTACACAGGTTAGTTGCATAGGGTGATGGTTTCCTTACACAGGTTAGTTGCATAGGGTGATGGTTTCCTTACACAGGTTAGTTGCATAGGGTGATGGTTTCCTTACACAAGTTAGTTACATAGGGTGATGGTTTCATTACACAGGTTAGTTACATAGGGTGATGGTTTCCTTACACAGGTTAGTTACATAGGGTGATGGTTTCCTTACACAGGTTAGTTACATAGGGTGATGGTTTCCTTACACAGGTTAGTTACATAGGGTGATGGTTTCATTACACAGGTTAGTTACATAGGGGGATGGTTTCCTTACACATGTTAGTTACATAGGGTGATGGTTTCCTTACACAGGTTAGTTACATAGGGTGATGGTTTCCTTACACAGGTTAGTTACATAGGGTGATGGTTTCCTTACACAGGTTAGTTGCATAGGGTGATGGTTTCCTTACACAGGTTAGTTGCATAGGGTGATGGTTTCCTTACACAGGTTAGTTACATAGGGTGATGGTTTCCTTTGACTCAATGAAACCTAGCCAGTAGTGCTCAGTGATTAACTGAAATGTTGGTAATTTCCCGGGTTTTAAACAACTAATGGGTTCAATTATTTGAATTCCATTTCGTAATTTTCGTAAGCCATGTATAAAAGCTAGAAGCGTCTTATATGGTGAGCTACCTTGTGGCTATGACAGGCAAGCCCCATACTATTGTGGAGGACTTAATTCTTCCTGCTGCCGGGATATGGCTGGGACAATGCTGGGGGAAAGGCTATACAGACAATGTCTTCATTAAACATCACTGTTTCACGACGCATCAGTGATATGGCAGGATATGTTTTGAAACAGTTACTGCTTCGCATACAAGCCAGTGAATTACATGCATTACAGCTGTTTGAGTAAACAGATGTGGCGGGCCTGGCACAGCTCCTGGTATATGTCAGTTACATTTATGGGGGATCAATTAAGGAAGACATCCTCTTCTGCAAACCACTGGTAACCAGGACAACATGAGAGGATATTTTTAAAGTACTGGATAGCTTTGTGACATCAAATGGACTTTGGTGGTCAAGATGTGTTGGATTCTGTACTGATGGCACCAAAGCCATGACAGGGAGACATAGTGGAGTGGTAACGCGCGTGCAAACACTCCCGACGCCACTTGGGTACACTGCAGCATCCACCAAGAGGCTCTTGCTGTCAAGGGAATGCCTGACAGCATGAAAGACATTTTGGACCCTACAGTGAAAATGGTTAACTTTGTTAAAGCCAGGCCCTTGAACTCTCTTGTATTGTCTGCATTATGCAATGATATGGGCAGCGACCATGTAACGCTTTTACAACATACAGAAAGAAGTACGCTGGTTATCAAGAGGCTGGTTATCAAGAGGCAAAGTATTGACACGTTTTTTAAATTGAGAGACGGGCTGAAAGTTTTCTTTACTGACCATAATTTTCACTTGTCTGACTGCTTTGCATGATGACGAGTTTCTCACACGACTGGCCTATCTGGGAGATGTATTCTCTCACACGACTGGCCTATCTGGGAGATGTTTTCTCTCACACGACTGGCCTATCTGGGAGATGTTTTCTCTCACACGACTGGCCTATCTGGGAGATGTTTTCTCTCACACGACTGGCCTATCTGGGAGATGTTTTCTCTCACACGACTGGCCTATCTGGGAGATGTTTTCTCTCACACGACTGGCCTATCTGGGAGATGTTTTCTATCACACGACTGGCCTATCTGGGAGATGTTTTCTCTCACACGACTGGCCTATCTGGGAGATGTTTTCTCTCACACGACTGGCCTATCTGGGAGATGTTTTCTATCACACGACTGGCCTATCTGGGAGATGTATTCTCTCACACGACTGGCCTATCTGGGAGATGTTTTCTCTCACACGACTGGCCTATCTGGGAGATGTTTTCTCTCACACGACTGGCCTATCTGGGAGATGTTTTCTCTCGCCTGAATGATCTGCATATAGGGTTACAGGGACTCTCCGCAACTACAGTTGTGGCCAAAAGTTTTGAGAATGACACAAATATAAATTTTCACAACGTTTGCTGCTTCAGTGTCTTTAGATATTTTTGTCAGATGTTACTATGGAATACTGAAGTATAATTACAAGCATTTCATAAGGCTTTTATTGACAATTACATGAAGTTGATGCAAAGAGTCAATATTTGCAGTGTTGACCCTTCTTTTTCCAAGACCTCTGCAATCCACCCTGGCATGCTGTCAATTAACTTCTGGGCCACATCCTGACTGATGGCAGCCCATTCTTGCATAATCAATGCTTGGAGTTTGTCAGAATTTGTGGGGTTTTGTTTGTCCACCCACCTCTTGAGGATTGACCACAAGTTCTCAATGGGATTAAGATCTGGGGAGTTTCCTAGCCATGGACCCAAAATATCGATGTTTTGTTCCCCGAGCCACTTAGTTATCGCTTTTGCCTTATGGCAAGGTGCTCCATCATGTGGGAAAAGGCATTGTTCGTCACCAAACTGTTCCTGGATGGTTGGGAGAAGTTGCTCTCTGAGGATGTGTTGGTACCATTCTTTATTCATGGCTGTGTTCTTAGGCAAAATTGTGAGTGAGCCCACTCCCTTGGCTGAGAAGCAACCCCACACATGAATGGTCTCAGGATGCTTTACTGTTGGCATGACACAGGACTGATGGTAGCACTCACCTTGTCTTCTCCGGACAAGCTTTTTTCCGGATGCCCCAAACAATCGAAAAGGGGATTCATCAGAGAAAATGACTTTACCCCAGTCCTCAGCAGTCCAATCCCTGTACCTTTTGCAGAATATCAGTGTGTCCCTGATGTTTTTCCTGGAGAGAAGTAGCTTCTTTGCTGCCCTTCTTGACACCAGGCCATCCTCCAAAAGTCTTTTGGCAACAATATCCTTGCCTGTGAAGCCCTTTTTGTGCAAAGCAATGATGACGGCACATGTTTCCTTCCAGGTAACCATGATTGACAGAGGAAGAACAATGATTCCAAGCACCACCCTCCTTTTGAAGCTTCCAGTCTGTCATTCGAACTCAATCAGCATGACAGAGTGATCTCCAGCCTTGTCCTCGTCAACACTCACACCTGTGTTAACGAGAGAATCACTGACATGATGTCAGCTGGTCCTTTTGTGGCAGGGCTGAAATGCAGTGGAAATGTTTTTTTGGAATTCAGTTCATTTGCATGGCAAAGAGGGACTTTGCAATTCATTGTAATTCATCTGATCACTCGTCATAACATTCTGGAGTATATGAAAATTGCCATCATACAAACTGAGGCAGCAGACTTTGTAAAAATTAATATTTGTGTCATTCTTAACTTTTGGCCATGACTATATATTCAATGTGTGGGACAAATTTGAGGCTATGATTAAGAATTTGGAGCTCTTTTCTGTCTGCATTAACAAGGACAACACAAAGGTCTTTCCATCATTGTATGATTTTATGTGTGCAAATGAACTCAAGCTTATGGACAATGTCAAATGTGATATAGCGAAGCACCTGAGTGAGCTGGGTGCGCAATTACGCAGGGGTGCGCAATTACGCAGGTACTTTCCCGAAACGGACGACACAAACAACTGGATTCGTTATCCCATTCATGCCCTGCCTCCAGTCTACTTACAGATATCTGAACAAGAGAGTCTCATTGAAATTGCAACAAGCGGTTCTGTGAAATTTTAATTTAAGCAGAAGCCACTGCCTGATTTCTGGATAGGGCTGCGCTCAGAGTTTCTTGCCTTGGCAAATCGTGCTGTTAAGACACTGATGCCCTTTGCAACCACACACTATGTGAGAGTGGATTGTCGGCCCTCACTAGCACGAAAACAAAATACAGGCACAGACTGTGTGTTGGAAATGATTTAAGACTGAGACTCTCTCCAATACAACCCAACATTGCAGAGTTATGTGCATCCTGTCAAGCACACCCTTCTCATTAACCTGTGGGGAGTTATTCACTATTTTTGATGACCAAATACGGTTTTATATGTAAGATGGCTAAATAAAGAGCAACATTATTGATTATTATTATATTGTTATTTGTGCCCTGGTCCTATAAGAGCTCTTTGTCACTTCCCACGAGCCGGGTTGTGACAAAAACTCACACTCATTCTTATGTTTAATAAATGTATTGTATAGTGTGTGTGTGGCAGGCTTACAATTATGACAAAAAACAACATTTGAGAGTGCGCTGTCCCTGGTGCTAGAGGGGGGTACGCAGCTCGAGGTTGAATGTTTGAAGGGGTACGGGACTATAAAGTTTGGGAACCACTGATTTAAGTGATTGATAGTTTCTATTCAGCAGTCACAAAAGTATGCCTTATTTACTTTGAAGAAATACAAAATAGTGATTTTGTCAGACAGCATAGGCAGCAGCTCTATAGAGATGAGATGATGACTTAAATTACTTAAATAATAAAGTCATCAAATAATACTAATGTAATATACACAACAACTGAAATATTTAATTAAAGTAATGTGAATAAATGTTGGTTAATAAGTGATAAGCATTAATGAACAGTCACTACCGTCATGGGACTTTTATTCATTGTTGTATTCTGTGTTGTTGCAGCATTCAACCCACATAATGCATAGTGTTTTTTAACATTTAAAAAACAGAAATCGAAAACCATGATTATTTTTAAAAATCGAACCCGAAACCGAACCGACCGCAAAAAGCACTAATCTCTCAGCACCACCACCCAGACGTTTGGCCGGAATGGCTATTCCAAAGGCAAGTTGTGCAATGTCAAGTGTGTGGGGGAAATATGTAGCATACTGTCGCTTCCTCTCTGCAACTTAACTTGTGGTCAACCAGAGGCATCCTAATCGTCAAAGCTCCACGTGGAGAGACTGTCACTTTCACTTAATTTCAGAAGTTAAATTATGGATGAGACATCAAGCCATAGGTACATAGTGGGACTGCAAAACATTTTTACTCCTGTAGCTGCATTTGCATGTAAAAAACAAACAAACATTGAAGACAATTACCGTTGAACTATTTCAAACTTCAACGGGTGACTTTACATCAGCTACATCAGCTACATCAGCGTGGGAACATGCTCATTGTCTGGAAGTCACTTTTGACTCCATCTGTACGAGCAGTCAAAGAACTCGGGTTAGGAGCCTTCAGACTAGTCAAACTTGCTGCTCTTTTACCTCATAAAGTAGATGACGACTGCTGAATAAATTAAGCAATGCCAATGATTTTATAAGTCAGTCTCTGTTAAATTGTTGTTGAGTCAAATGACTTAAGTTCTGTCTCTTTCCACCACTTTCTGATAGACTGAAGGAAAACTTTTGTTCATTTGGTTCACACACAAAAAAAAGTTTTTAGTCCTGGAAAAGAAACTCATTCAGATACCATTTTTATATATGGTTGCTTTATGTGAATTTGCTTAATCCACCAAAACATAAAATTGCTTTCATGGTTGGGAAAACTTCATCTGCATATTGATTAAAAAGAACACTGTCTGTGTCCCTGAGGCTATGTCAGGGCTTAGCCATCCCCGGATTTGAGAGATGCAGCCCGCTTTTCCACTGGTGGAGTCAATAATCTGCTTGGCTCCGCGGTAAACAGTGTATCTATGTACATCTGCTATGTTTAATTAATTTCATATCCTCTTAGAAGGGGCAAAAAAATGTTGTTCTTTCTCTTGTTTTGTTTTTACCTATCTTTCGCTGCTCATTTGTCATAAGTCTTAGCCGTAATTTCTTCAAAGTGTTTTTAAGTCTTGTTAATGGTGTATTTGTTTTTTGGATGCTATTTACAGTATATGTACTAATATGTTGTGCTGTAAATTTCACATTCACTAAAGATGGCAAACAAGAACTCCATAAAGTGGTGTAAAAAGACGTATCTCTCATTCAATCTATTCTCATTGTATTTTCAAGAGTTATCAATGAAGTGATATACACTAGAGGTCGACCGATTTTATGATTTTTCAATACCGATACCGATTATTGGAGTACCAAAAAAAGCCGATACCGATTAATCGGACAATTTTGTAAATTCATTTTTTTATTTGTAATAATGACAATTACAAGAATACTGAATGAACACTTTTATTTTAACTTAATATAATACATAAATAAAATCAATTTAGCCTCAAATAAATAATGAAACATGTTCAAATTGGTTTAAATAATGCAAAAACAAAGTGTTGGAGAAGAAAGTAAAAGTGCAATATGTGCCATGTAAGAAAGCTAACGTTTAAGTTCCTTGCTCAGAACATGAGAACATATGAAAGCTGGTGGTTTCTTTTAACATGAGTCTTCAATATTCCCAGGTAAGAAGTTTTAGGTTGTAGTTATTATAGGACTATTTCTCTCTCTACCATTTGTATTTCATATACCTTTGACTATTGGATGTTCTTATAGGCACTTTAGTATTGCCAGTGTAACAGTATACCTTCCGTCCCTCTCCTTGCCCCTACCTGGGCTCGAACCAGGAACACATCGACAACAGCCACCCTCGAAGCATCGTTACCCATTGCTCCACAAAAGCCGCGGCCCTTGCAGAGCAAGGGGAACAACTACTTTAAGGTCTCAGAGTTACATCACCGATTGAAACGCTATTAGCGCGCACCCCGCTAACTAGCTAGCCATTTCACATCGGTTACACCAGCCTAATCTCGGGAGTTGATATGCTTGAAGTCATAAACAGCTCAATGCTTGAAGCACAGGGAAGAGCTGCTGGCAAACACACGAATGTGCTGTTTGAATGAATGCTTACGAGCCTGCTGCTGCCTACCACCGCTCAGTCAGACTGCTCTATCAAATATCAAATCATAGACTTAATTATAACATAATAACACACAGAAATACGAGCCTTATGTCATTAATATTGTCAAATCCGGAAACTATCATTTCGAAAACAAAACGTTTATTCTTTCAGTGAAATACGGAACCGTTCCGTGTTTTATCTAACGGGTGGCATCCATAGGTCTAAGTATTCCTGTTACATTGCACAACCTTCAATGTTATGTCATAATTACGTAAAATTCTGGCAAATTAGTTCGCAACGAGCCAGGCGGCCCAAACTGTTGCATATACCCTGACTCTGCGTGTAATTAACGCAAGAGAAGTGACACAATTTCCCTAGTTTAATATTTCCTGCTAACCTGGATTTCTTTTAACTAAATATGCAGGTTTAAAAAAATATACCTCTGTGTATTGATTTTAAGAAAGACATTGATGTTTATGGTTAGGTACTTTCGTGCAACGATTGTGCTTTTTTTCACAAATGCGCTTTTGTTAAGTCATCCCCCGTTTGGCGAAGTTGGTCTTCACACAGTTCGCAACGAGCCAGGCGGCCCAAACTGCTGCATATAGCCTGACTCTGTTGCACAGAACGCAAGAGAAGTGACACAATTTCCCTAGTTAAAAGAAATTCATGTTAGCAAGCAATATTAACTAAATATGCAGGTTTAAAAATATATACTTGTGTATTGATTTTAAGAAAGGCGTTGATGTTTATGGTTAGGTACACATTGGTGCAACGATAGTGCTTTTTTTTGCGAATGCGCTTGTTAAATAACCGTTTGGCGAAGTAGGCTGTGATTCAATGATAAATTAACAGGCACCGCATCGATTATATGCAACGCAGGACAAGCTAGATAAACTATTAATATCATCAACCATGTGTAGTTAACTAGTGATTATGTTAAGATTGATTGTTTTTTATAAGATACGTTTAATGCTAGCTATCACCTTACCGTGGCTCCTTGCTACACTCGCATAGCAGGTAGTCAGCCTGCCACGCAGTCTCCTCGTGGAGTGCAATATAATCGGCCATTCCAAAAATGCTGATTACCGCTTGTTATGAAAACTTGAAATCGGCCCCAATTAATCGGCCATTCCGATTAATCGGTCGACCTCTAATATACACCTGGTTTAGTGCAAGAGTAGTGTTTTCAAAGAGGTGGCCAGAAATAGCTTCTGGTGAAGTACTACAAATGTTTGACTTGTAATACTGCAAAATATGGAGACAGTTGGTCAGAATTCTGAATTCAAAGTCTGTGCCAAATACATTCTGCTCAAGGAGGGGTATTCCCATCAACGATGCATCAAGAGTCAATAGATCATACAATGGTATGAAAATGTATTATTCCATTATTTAAGGGATATTTGATTTTGGAGTCCGTCCCAAAATATACTTTCTTCAGAAAGTTTCTTACTTTCTAAGTTTTCTCATGAAAACTCTCCCAATCCAAAACCAATAGTTTCAGAATGCTTTGCTGCCATAGACATGTTTCCTCACAAAATAGAGCCATAATTTTTTATCTAAGCTCACAACAAATAACAACTGTGATCCTCCTGAAAAAAACGATTCTCATTCCCTCTGCTCGAAGATATCAATTTCTTTTGTGCCAGCGCTTTCAACATCAATGTCATCTGGCTTTGCAGTATGTAACTCCCTTCTGGCAGCCCATCCAAAGCTGCTGTTAGCTAGTGTTTTGAACACTTAACTCAAGCTGCTTGTCTGCAAATTGAAGCATATATGTCTATCCCAGGTGGCTTTGGAGATAGAACTGTTTTTTAATCTTCCACTGTTTTCCTGTTAGAATCATCACTGGAGACGGAGGCTGTGAAATATTGTCTCAATCTAAGGTGCTCAGGTATGGAAAATAAAGTTTGTTTTTCCCGCGCTGTATGATCATAGAATTTCCATATGGGCGAAAGAACGTAGGAAAATCCTCACATGTTGAGAGGATTATAAGAGTGTTTAATACATTTTGTCAGTAGATGTTTTATAGCCTCCTCTACTGGAAGGAGTGCTTGTGGGTTAAGGAAAGGGGGAATTGTTTACATGGGTGGGGGGGGGGGGGTCTTGGTGGGGAACGACCAATGGGTGGGTTTCCCTGTGGGTCCCGCTTTTTGTTTCACATTCATGGGTTTATTAACACTAAAAATAACAATTACATCATTAATAATACATTCTATTTTTTGTTGGAATCGTAAGAATCTTGGAATTTAAAAGGCCTATACTCACCTATTAGTTCAAGAACATTGGGAAAAGGCGGCACTCCAAAACATTAGCCTTAAAAAAGGAAAAAAGACCACCTCATTTCACCTTTTTATTTTTGGCCAGACAGGCTAACACATTTCAGCAGTTATGCCTTCATCAGAGCATGAATAGAGAACCGTTTGTACAAACTGGCTACATCATCCCCAAACAAAACTAAAGGTGTGGTCATAATAAGACATAAGAAACTCAAAATCATTATCTTGGGGAAAGGCGAAGACCAAGAAGGCAGATTCACTTTCCTTAAATGTATAAATAATGTAAAGAAAATTGCCTTTATTAATGATTGTCTGAACAGCATATTGTTAGAATTAACTGTATTCCGTCTGGTTATTGGGACAAACATGAATGCCATTTTGGACATGCAGGACAAATCTAATAAGACCAACTACAAATCCAAATGCAACCAAGGCTCTCCAACATATACTCTCTGATTAGAACCGCATTGATGCCTGGCAAGCACATCATTTTAAGCAAAAGAGTACACTTTCTGCTCAAACAGGCATAAATCATTCTCACAAATCGATTTCAGATTATTATCTACACCTCTATTTACTTTCATCGAGGAAATTGAAATTCGACATATGAGCTTGTCTGACCACCACGCTAACTACTGCCAACTTCAAATTTCCGATTCTCTTATAAGAGCCAGAATATGGTGTTTCAACATTTCATTGCTACAAAATCTTGCATTCTGTGATCAATTTGAAATGTAACTAAATTAATTCATAATTATCAATAACAATTTGTGGATGACCACTGGATGCCACCAAAGGTTTTATTAAAAATAATGCAGCTGTATTTGCATCTGGGTTGATTAAATCACAATTAAAGAATATATTAGAATTGGAAATGTTGTTAACTGTGTTAGAGGGTTCTCAACAAACACTCTTTTCAGAACAGGTAACTATTACTCGTTCCAAAAGTCAAGACAGAATTACATTTATTGATAAGACAGAGAGCAGAATTTGCCATCCATCGATTAAGACTCAACCATTACTTCCATGATAATTGACCCAGTCGTCTACTGGCCAACAAGCTACTCAGTAATGATCAATTAGCTGATAGAGCAACTATTGAATCTGAAACATAGGAATTACTATCAGAACCCAAATGAATCAAAGAATCCTGCTTCTATAAAGAACTCTGATTGTAAATCCACACCAAGCCAGACTAAGTGTAACGGTTTTCCTCTTCGCCTGAAGAGGAGGATCGGAACAATGTGCAGCGTGGTAAGTGTCCATAATGAGATATTTAATAAATCAACAGAACACTTAACAAAAATACAAACAAACAACCGAAAACAGTCCCGTATGGTGCAAACACAGACACAGGAAACAAACCCCCCACAAAACACAATAGAAAACAGGCTACCTAAATATGGCTCACAGTCAGAGACAACGACTGACACCTGCCTCTGATTGAGAACCATACTAGGCCAAACACATAGAAATATAACACACAGAACAAAACATAGAAAAACAACATAGAATGCCCACCCCAACTCACACCCTGACCAAACTAAAATAAAGACATAAAAAAGGAACTAAGGTCAGAACGTGACACTAAGTCCCTTCTATAAGGCTTAATTCCTTTCCTTTTTTCTCAACAGAGGAAGCCACCTCGCTGGGAGCCGAAGTCTCTCTCAATTAACTCAAAAGGGTCATAACTCATTGATAGCATGAATAAAGATAAACCACCTAAATGGGACAGTATTCCTCTTGAGGTCTATTTAAAATGTTGGAATCAATTAGGTCCACTATTGCACGAAATTATTAATACAGCTGTTCACAAAGGTTAATTTGGGAGAGATGTGAATACAGCCCTAATTTTGCATTTATAACACTGTGTTCTCATTATCGCCCCCTATCTTTGATAAACGATATGGAACTGTTTTCGAAAATGTTGTTGTCTCGTCTCGAGACTAACTTACCCAAAATGATCCACACGGACCAAAGCGGCGTTGTTAAAAAGGGTTTATCCTCGGATAGCCTCCGTCGACTATTACATATAATTCTTCATCAGAAACAACAGCTCATTGGGCTGTATTATCTCTAGTTGTAGAAAAAGCTTTTGATAGAATGGTCATATCTCTGGTCTGTCTTGGAACATATGGGAATTGAAATACTTATACTATATGCCAATCCCTCAGCCATAATTATAACAGGCAATATCTGCTCTGCTCTGTTCAGATTCACTAGAAGCAGTAGACAAGGTGATCCAATTTATTATCTATGGAACCTCTGGCCCAGGTAATTCATCAATCGTGGGGCGGCAGGTAGCCTAGTGGTCAGAGCATTGGACTAGTAACCGAAAGGTTGCAAGATCGAATCCCCGAGCTGACAAGATAAAAATCTGTCGTTCTGCCCATGAACAAGGCAGCTAACCCACTGTTCCTAGGCCGTCATTGAAAATATGAATTGGTTCTTAAGTGACTTGCCTAGTTAAATAAAATAAATAGAAGGAAACACCAATTTGTCAAATCTACTGAACACGTTATCTTATTATATGCAGACAATATTTTACTATATCGAGACAATGTATATCAATCGATCCCAAATGCATTGAAGATCATATATATATTCAGCTTCATCTCAAGTTATAAAATGAATGTCACGACTTCCGCCGAAGTCGGTCCCTCTCCTTTTTCGGGCGGTGTTCGGCGGTCGACGTCACCGATCTTCTAGCCATCACTGATCCATTTTTCATTTTCCATTGGTTTTGTCTTGTCTTCCTTCACACCTGGTTCCAATCCCATCAATTACATGTTGTGTATTCATCCCTCTGTTCCCCCTCATGTCCTTGTCGGAGATTGTTTTATTGTATGTGATTGTGCGACGGGTTTTGTACCCACTTTGTTATTTTTATATATTTTGGTTTTTGGAGTTTGGTCAGCACTAAACGACTCCGTTTATACCAAGTTCGTTCTCCTGCGCCTGACTTCCCTGCCACCAACACGCACCCATTACAATGAGTCTAACCAAATCAGCCCGACTGCCTCTCAAGACCCAGATGGAGGACTCCATCTCTACTTATGGAATCCCAATCGATTCCCATTTTAAATATTTGGAAGTAGATATATTTCCTTCAATAGATAAAACCATTGCCAGAAACTTTTAACAGAACGCTCAAATCAATTCAATCCGACCTCCGTCGATAGAATAATATCCTAGTTGCTTTAACCGACAGAATATCTACTAACAAAATAAATATATTGCCACACTAGTGGCTGTACCTGCTAATTTGCTGTACCTGCACCAAAACTCCAGTATTTTTCCTTCATTGCTTGTTCTCCATCTTCTTTTTAAACAGGGAGACAATTTGTTTTTATTACTTTTATTTCCATGACTGATAAAACTTGTTTTCTCATGGCACTGTCTTGTCCCTCTGCAGCAGACAGACATATGGTGAGCAATATGTTTGGACAATGAAATCGCAATATAATCACAGTCTCAAATTGCAATACACCTTTTTACATGAAACGTTGGAGAAAAATACATTCCTAGTGTGTGTGGAACGTGTTTTCTGGCTTCATAAATACTAGTCAGCTAGCTTAAGAAAAACGATTTATGCTAACTAGTTCGCAAACCCTTTAGCTTTGCTAGCTAGCTAGCTAGCTTGCTGGCTAGTTACAGAGGTTAGCTGGCTAGTTAGCTACAGTAGTTGGCTACTGCCATCAGGTTGTTCTTGTGTTGTTATCAGATTTAGCCTGTTCCATCATTTGCTGAATGCATATAGGCATTTGAATTTAGCGTGGAATAAGGCAATCCGGACACAAATGTAGGTGTAGATGCATGACGAGTTCGGAAATAGATGATCAGAACTACATGATCAGAATACAAAAAGCTGCATATACTATAAGTGTAGACACAGCCTCTGAGACACTTTTTTGTGAATACAGGCCTTGATGCAGGTCTTGTGAAATAAGGTGAGATGTGTTTAAACTTTTATGACAAGCAGGTTGACTCACCACTTTCCATTCAGAGTATTGAAGAATTGAGACTGTTGTTTCCTCTCTCTAAAGCTCCTAAACACTATAATGGTGTTTCGAATCCTGTCTAGTGAAGAATTAGATATATACTGCACACAGGACAGTCTGCCAAAGAGGGAGAGAGTAATTGAGACCGTCATTCAGGACATGTGTGTTGCCTGTTTTGCATGTTAGTTTGGCATTAATACGTGTGACATATCAGTTTGCAAACAATGTAAAAAAATATATAGATATTTAAATCATGAGTTAATAATGCCGCATACAGACATGGTCTCTTTTTTGCTTTCTTGAGTAAGGCAGCTCCAATATGCAGGTATTTCAGGCTAGCTCAGTGCTTTCTGTGGTGGTGGGGCAGCCAGCGGAAAATACGTTCTCTAGTTGCATCGTGATTGGCACAGTGTTCTGTCACTCATGGGGACACTATGTCTCCGCAAAATCTACGGGGAGAGCTCGAAAATGTAATTCCCTTGGGTGCTGCCATATAGTTACATTAGAATTGCCCATCCAAGAAGGTTATTGGCCACAGATAAAATTACGTCAAATCACGTTATATCTTTGATTGGACTAACATCAACATCATACTTTCACAATCTTAGCTAGCAAGCTAGCAGTCATCATCATGAATGAAGTCGACAATCTACTGCCAAATCCTTTTCAATCCTTGTCATATGAAGAGAAATTCTGAAGAGAAATTATAGATAAAACGTATCGGTGCTCATCGGCCATTGGACATAAACATTACACAACAAGTTGGAAATCGCAGATTCAACAATGAGTGGTTTGGAAGGAATCAGTGGCTAGCTGCAAGCATTGCAAAGCAATCACTAGCCTGCTATTCAGTGGAGTGGATGTGTGGTCCAAGTCTGGGTTTAAGGGTCTCTTTTCCAAGCTTAAAAGGATAAACATTCAACATTGGCCGTGCTGTCAATCCAGCATGACTTCTGCCGCGTTCAAACAACTGGAAACTCAGAACTGAGAAATCTCAGACTTCAGTGAGTTCAAGACAACTGGGAACTCTGAAAGAAATGTGCTCCGACTGGGAAAATACATTTTGAACGGTCATCCAACTCGGAATTCCAAGTCGGGAACTCGGGCCTCTTTCTAGAGCTCCGACCTGAGATCACTAACATCATGATTCAACCTTGTTTTTTTCCCCCGAGTTTCCAGTTGTCTTGAAAGCAGCATATATCCAGAGAATGCCAGACTTTGCTAACAACATTTACCCACGAACGACCGCCACGCGACCTTCCTGTTCAAGTGAGTCCAAAAATGTCTTGTATGCTGCTGCATAAATTATGTAATATTTCAGGGAGATATGTATACTGTAGCTAAGAAAGTAATACTACGTGTATGTTGTGTAGTAAGCTGTTAGTAGCCCATGTGCCTCACCCTAATAATTTGGTCCCTTTTCCCCTCATAATTTAGCCTACTGTTCTTGGTGGTGCACATGTAGCCTATAGCCTGTTTTGGAGAAATGTCATCATCAAATATTGTAAGAGTTTTCATTGTCTGCTTATATGCCCCCTTTATTTATCCTACAGTTCTGACTTGGTGTAGGGGGAGAATACTGTAAGAACGGCGCATGTTCAGAATTCTGTCGCTGTACATTTCAAAAGTGCTGAACTAATAGTTATATTGACTAGCTCGCTCATTGTCTTAATCGGAATTACGGATTGCTTCTTATCCGCTCGTCATCCCATTATGCCGTAGTTTGTACATCTCAATTGTCAGTAGAAACCACATTTGTGAACCGATTCAGGAAACTAGGCATATGTCGCAAGTCACAATTTTGTTTCAGGAAGTCAGCCATATCAGCTATGTTTTTTTGAAAGGCAGTAAATAGGCTGAATGAATTGTTTCGCTGCCAGAAAAGGCACTGCTGATAGCCATGTGTAGCAGTGGTAAGGTGTTGGGACTGCTGTTGGGACAACTTTATGTAGGCCCTAACCATTTTTTGGCCACTGTTTGTCACCATTATAGTCCAATTAATGTATTGTTTAGTGTTGTGTTATAGCAGCACTTTGTGAATACGGTCCCTGGAGTATTTGGTTTGGTTATGTTGCCTATCACGGTGTAAGTAGTGTTGTGTAGTGGCTTTGCTGGCAAACATTAAACAAACAAATTGGGGTGTTTGCCTCACCAAGATTTACATGCTAAAATTGCCACTTTGAGACATACCATTCCTGAACAGAGAGGACCATGCTGCCTTCAGTGGTTACCCCTAAATTGACTTCCACTTGTTTCTATAAAAATTCTTCAAGGCACACACTATTTCCTCTTGTTTTCTTGCTACTCTGAGTTCTAAGAACCCGTAGGCAAAACACACAGCTGGCGGCATCAAACATTGAAACCAATTGAGGCCTAATTTATTAGGCACTAGGGCGACCGAGGAACTAATTCAGCCCTGTACCACCCTAAGGAGTATAGGTACATATCCACAGGCACTGCTACTGAAGTATTGTACATATCCCCCTAAAAAAGAAGGCTTCACTGTGAAGAGGGTGCGCATCAGGGGTGTGTGGTAGTACCATTTAGATGTCACTGAAAGCTGTTGTAGCCACGCCTTCTACACAGATGGCTTTTTGGAGAGCTCTCTTGGCTCACTGTCATTCTCCACTCAGTCCTGTCTGTTTGAGGCTCTCCTCTCCACTCATCCAATTCACCATAGAGAAGCACTTACTAGGGATTTATCCTTTGGCTTTCTGGCCCTCTCTGCCCTCTCTACCCTCTCTCTCAGTCTCAACTCAGAGTAATTTCACCAGATGGTGTTAATGATGTGTGTGCTCAGTTAGGATTTCCCTCAAACATAATGTGGTGTGGGATGAGCACAGACCACTGTCCTGAACAAAGTCAGTTCTGTGGGGAGGCACTGATGAACCCGCTGCCGTGCAGCTAAAGGGGTGTGGCTCTCAGCTGCTCTAGGCAGATGATGATTGGCTGTCTGTACTGGACACATCTCTGGTGCCTGCTCTCTGTAACACGGCCCGGAACGACAACCTAACTTAAAAAACACCTTTCTAACATTGAGTTTTCCCTCAGAACAACCCATTGGGGAGTTGCAGCGTTGAGATAAGGTCATAATTAGGGGAGAAAAAGAGGTCATAATTAGGGGAGAAAACGTGTTAAAAAATACACTTGTGGCCATACCACCCTGAACACGCCTGATCTCACCTGAGCACGCCTGATCTCATCTGATCTCACCTGAGCACGCCTGATCTCATCTGATCTCACCTGAGCACGCCTGATCTCATCTGATCTCACCTGAGCACGCCTGATCTCATCTGATCTCACCCGCCTGATCTCACCTGATCTCACCTGAGCACGCCTGATCTCATCTGATCTTATCTGATCTTACCTGAGCACGCCTGATCTCATCTGATCTCACCTGAACACGCCTGATCTCACCTGATCTCATCTGATCTCACCTGATCTCATCTGATCTCGGTCGCTAAGCAGGGGCGGACCTGGTTAGTACTTGGATGGGAAACCGCCTGGGAATACAAAAGGTGCTGTAAACTCCCCAAAAAAAAGTGATCGCAGCGATTTAGGATTTAAAAGTGACATCAATAAAGGATCACAGCTTTAACTTGGATTCACCTGGTCAGTATGTCATGGAAAGAGCAGGTGTCCTTAATGTTTTGTTCTCTCAGTATATACTAAAGAACAGGTTTTCAGTTGAATTTATGACATATGGTTTAAGCCAGGAATATTACAGTGAATGTTCTGCTTTAACTGCATCAGTTCCAGGATGGTCCTAAATGCTGGCAGGATTACATACAAAAAGCGTCTTTATTGTCGGCTTAAGAATCTCTCAAGTCTCCCTTTGTCAATGGAGTAATGTACTGTATGTGTCAATCAATTGCTTTGTGAGTCAACCACGTGTACACGTTGGGCGGATTGATTCAGTGCCGACTGTTTGCTGGACTCACTCCCAGCTGACTAGAGGCCGTGGCAGTGTCAGCAGCTACTCTAGGGTGGGCCGTCGGTCTCTTCTATGAAGCTCTGTACTCGGCTTCGCACTTCAGTGTATAGTGCAGACGCAGCAAACCCCATGGTTTGGCAGAAAGGAAGTCAAACAGTCCAGACTTTCACCCCAGACGACCCGAGGTTGAACCCGTGGTTCAGGGGGTTTGCGTATGAAATTCATCCTCCTTCGTTCTGTTTTGAGTTCTTTAGAATATGTGATAATGTTTTTCATTGAAAGTGTTTCAGTGTCATGAGGACACTCAAGAGATGTTCCTAGACACATTTTCTTTTTCTCTCCCTTTCAAGCTTCAAAACACCTGTCAAGTTTGATCTCTTAGTGGTACGCTATTCTGCTTTGTCATTTTCCTTCCCAACGCCCAATGCACTTGAGCGACCACCAAGATCTAATGGTGTGGATGGGGATTGTTAAATGGATTTTTTTTTAATTCATTTTTCCTCTGAATTTCCCAAGTTTGGTTGCTTTTAGTGTTTGAGTGAGCATGGTACATTTGTTTTAGCCATGTTGCTTGCTTATTGAACTACATATTCAGTGTCCTGTTTCTATATATTTCAGGAATGTATTCCTTCATGCTCACCATATGTATGTTTTAGGTGTTCATACAGATGTATGAACAACTACAGTACCAGTCAAAAGTTTGGACTCACCTACTCATTCAAGGGTTTTTCTTTATTTTTACAGAATAATAGAATAATAATAGAATAATAGTGAAGACATCAAAACTATGAAATAACACATATGGAATCATGTAGTAACCAAAAAAGTGTTAAACAAATCAAAATATATTTTAGATTTTAGATTCTTCAAAGTAGCCACCCTTTGCCTTGATGACAGCTTTGCACACTAATTTACCATAGTAACTTAGCACACTGGTTGTGTGTCATTTACCATAGTAACTCAGCCCACTGGTTGTGTGTCATTTACCATATAGTAACTCAGCCCACAGGTTGTGTGTCATTTACCATATAGTAACTCAGCCCACAGGTTGTGTGTCATTTACCATATAGTAACTCAGCCCACTGGTTGTGTCATTTACCATAGTAACTCAGCACACTGGTTGTGTGTCATTTACCATATAGTAACTCAGCACACTGGTTGTGTGTCATTTACCATATAGTAACTCAGCCCACTGGTTGTGTGTCATTTACCATAGTAACTCAGCACACTGGTTGTGTGTCATTTACCATAGTAACTCAGCACACTGGTTGTGTGTCATTTACCATATAGTAACTCAGCCCACTGGTTGTGTGTCATTTACCATAGTAACTCAGCCCACTGGTTATGTGTCATTTACCATATAGTAACTCAGCCCACTGGTTGTGTGTCATTTACCATATAGTAACTCAGCCCACTGGTTGTGTGTCATTTACCATAGTAACTCAGCACACTGGTTGTGTGTCATTTACCATAGTAACTCAGCACACTGGTTGTGTCATTTACCATAGTAACTCAACACACTGGTTGTGTTATTTACCATAGTAACTCAGCACACTGGTTGTGTCATTTACCATAGTAACTCAGCACACTGGTTGTGTCATTTACCATAGTAACTTAGCACACTGGTTGTGTGTCATTTACCATTGTAACTCAGCCCACAGGTTGTGTGTCATTTACCATAGTAACTCAGCCCACTGGTTGTGTGTCATTTACCATAGTAACTCAGCCCACAGGTTGTGTGTCATTTACCATTGTAACTCAGCCCACTGGTTGTGTGTCATTTACCATTGTAACTCAGCCCACAGGTTGTGTGTCATTTACCATTGTAACTCAGCCCACAGGTTGTGTGTCATTTACCATTGTAACTCAGCCCACAGGTTGTGTGTCATTTACCATAGTAACTCAGCCCACTGGTTGTGTGTCATTTACCATTGTAACTCAGCCCACAGGTTGTGTGTCATTTACCATTGTAACTCAGCCCACAGGTTGTGTGTCATTTACCATTGTAACTCAGCCCACTGGTTGTGTGTCATTTACCATTGTAACTCAGCCCACAGGTTGTGTGTCATTTACCATTGTAACTCAGCCCACAGGTTGTGTGTCATTTACCATTGTAACTCAGCCCACAGGTTGTGTGTCATTTACCATAGTAACTCAGCACACTGGTTGTGTCATTTACCATAGTAACTTAGCACACTGGTTGTGTGTCATTTACCATTGTAACTCAGCCCACAGGTTGTGTGTCATTTACCATAGTAACTCAGCCCACTGGTTGTGTGTCATTTACCATAGTAACTCAGCCCACAGGTTGTGTGTCATTTACCATTGTAACTCAGCCCACTGGTTGTGTGTCATTTACCATTGTAACTCAGCCCACAGGTTGTGTGTCATTTACCATTGTAACTCAGCCCACTGGTTGTGTCATTTACCATAGTAACTCAGCCCACAGGTTGTGTGTCATTTACCATAGTAACTCAGCCCACTGGTTGTGTGTCATTTACCATAGTAACTCAGCCCACAGGTTGTGTGTCATTTACCATAGTAACTCAACCCACAGGTTGTGTGTCATTTACCATTGTAACTCAGCCCACAGGTTGTGTGTCATTTACCATAGTAACTCAGCCCACTGGTTGTGTGTCATTTACCATAGTAACTCAGCCCACAGGTTGTGTGTCATTTACCATAGTAACTCAGCCCACTGGTTGTGTGTCATTTACCATAGTAACTCAGCCCACAGGTTGTGTGTCATTTACCATAGTAACTCAGCCCACTGGTTGTGTGTCATTTACCATAGTAACTCAGCACACTGGTTGTGTGTCATTTACCATAGTAACTCAACCCACAGGTTGTGTGTCATTTACCATAGTAACTCAGCCCACAGGTTGTGTGTCATTTACCATAGTAACTCAGCCCACAGGTTGTGTGTCATTTACCATAGTAACTCAGCCCACAGGTTGTGTGTCATTTACCATAGTAACTCAGCCCACTGGTTGTGTGTCATTTACCATAGTAACTCAACCCACAGGTTGTGTGTCATTTACCATAGTAACTCAGCCCACAGGTTGTGTGTCATTTACCATATAGTAACTCAGCCCACAGGTTGTGTGTCATTTACCATAGTAACTCAGCCCACAGGTTGTGTGTCATTTACCATAGTAACTCAACCCACAGGTTGTGTGTCATTTACCATAGTAACTCAGCCCACAGGTTGTGTGTCATTTACCATATAGTAACTCAGCCCACTGGTTGTGTGTCATTTACCATAGTAACTCAGCCCACTGGTTGTGTCATTTACCATATAGTAACTCAGCCCACAGGTTGTGTGTCATTTACCATAGTAACTCAGCCCACAGGTTGTGTGTCATTTACCATAGTAACTCAACCCACAGGTTGTGTGTCATTTACCATAGTAACTCAGCCCACAGGTTGTGTGTCATTTACCATATAGTAACTCAGCCCACTGGTTGTGTGTCATTTACCATAGTAACTCAGCCCACAGGTTGTGTGTCATTTACCATAGTAACTCAGCCCACTGGTTGTGTGTCATTTACCATAGTAACTCAGCCCACTGGTTGTGTCATTTACCATAGTAACTCAGCCCACAGGTTGTGTGTCATTTACCATTGTAACTCAACCCAGTGCATACCAAGGTCAGAACTAATGATGTTTCAGCATAGTTCAACCATCCCTACACTCCACTGTCTGTCACACTACTTTGTAACTTGACTTTGTTGACTGGTAGCCAATTTGTGAATAAAATAGTTTTTTTAAGGGGACATCCTGTTCTCCAAACACTAACTACAGATTGGTACCGAGGAGTTTACAAAACACACCGCAGCTGTGACATGAAAGGAGTCCTTGAATATGAAGTGTTGAGGCTTCGCAGGTGTCTTCATTAATAAACACTTTTTAGGACACTATTTTGACAGCCAAGTAAGCACTTACCATGCTGTATCGTCTGAGTAAATGTGACATCTGACCGCCAAGTAAACACTTACCATGCTGTATCGTCTGTGTAAATGTGACGTCTGACCGCCAAGTAAACACTTACCATGCTGTATCGTCTGAGTAAATGTGACATCTGACCGCCAAGTATACACTTACCATGCTGTATCGTCTGAGTAAATGTGACGTCTGACAGCCAAGTAAACACTTACCATGCTGTATCGTCTGATCAAATGTGACGTCTGACAGCCAAGTAAACACTTACCATGCTGTATCGTCTGGTGGTGAGTAAATATCTGCTCCTGGTGTAGAAACATTACAGCTGATTTCATGTTCTCTACTCTTTTCCTTTCATGTTAGTTTCATTTGCTTTGTGACACTTTTACAATGTCATTGAGCACTTGGCAAAACTCCCTAGTCTAAATCACATAGAAGAGCAAGCCTAGGGCGCTAGTGATGTTGACTAATTAACAAGGGATATGAATAACCCATTTGTGGAGTTGGACTCATTATGGGTACGAAGGGAGGATGTCTGCCATTTCCCTCTGGTCAGGTGAGGATACTTATAGTTTTAACATTAAGTTAGACTCTACCTACCTGTACATATTACCTCAACTAACCGGTGCCCGCCGTACGTTGACTGTACCGGTACCCCCTGTATATAGTCTCGCTACTGTTGTTTTACTGCTGCTCTTTAATTACTTGTTACTTTTATTTCTTATTCTTATCCATGTTTTTATTTATTTTTTTACAGCTTTTTTGGTTAGGGGCTCGTAAGTAAGCATTTCACTGTAAGGTCTACACCTGTTGTATTCGGCGCATGTGTCTAATAAAATATGATTTGATTTGATTTGAGAGGTTATGACACATGCTAGCAACTCTCCACTGACTAGACTATCAGGATTAGAAACAGATTAGGAAACAGAAGTGGTGTACTGGGGAGTACTTATAGGTGGTTACTCTCTCTAGTGTCATAAACCAACCAATCCCGGACCCAGCTGAGCATCCGCCAATGATCCAACAGACCAGAGAGTAGATCATCTGGTATCGAAATACCAGTTTCCTGTTTCACTGCATCTGGTCAAATGACAATAACTGTTACGTCATGGAGATGCCCTGAAGGAAAGAACGCTTTAGAAAGTCATTTATTGAAAGCAAAAGCGTGTGGCTGAACGTTCACTGCCATATCAGGAAGCAATGAGGACATGAGCATTTCTCTGTTTAGATGTGACACAAAGTACAGTTTCTTTGTATCTGAATAGAGCCACAATAAGTTTAGGCAGAGCCAAAGGAAAGTTTAGGCAGAGCCACAAGACGTTTAGGCAGAGCCAGAAGAAGTTTAGGCAGAGCCACAAGAAGTTTAGGCAGAGCCAAAGGAAAGTTTAGGCAGAGCCACAAGAAGTTTAGGCAGAACCAAAAGAAAGTTTAGGCAGAGCCAGAAGAAGTTTAGGCAGAGCCAAAAGAAGTATAGGCAGAGCCACAAGAAGTTTAGGCAGAGCCACAAGAAGTTTAGGCAGAGCCACAAGAAGTTTAGGCAGAGCCACAAGAAGTTTAGGCAGAGCCACAAGAAGTTTAGGCAGAGCCACAAGAAGTTTAGGCAGAGCCACAAGAAGTTTAGGCAGAGCCACAATAAGTTTAGGCAGAGCCACAATAAGTTTAGGCAGAGCCACAATAAGTTTAGGCAGAGCCAAAATAAGTTTAGGCAGAGCCAAAATAAGTTTAGGCAGAGCCAGAAGAAGTTTAGGCAGAGCCAAAATAAAGTTTAGGCAGAGCCAAAAGAAGTTCAGGCAGAGCCAAAAGAAAGTTTAGGCAGAGCCAAAGGAAAGTTTAGGCAGAGCCACAATAAGTATTGGGAGGGCCAGGCCGAAGAAGTTTAGGCAGACCCAGAAGAAGTTTAGGCAGAGCCACAAGAAGTTTAGGCAGAGCCAAAGGAAAGTTTAGGCAGAGCCAGAAGAAGTTTAGGCAGAGCCAGAAGAAGTTTAGGCAGAGCCACAAGAAGTTTAGGCAGAGCCACAAGAAGTTTAGGCAGAGCCACAAGAAGTTTAGGCAGAGCCAAAGGAAAGTTTAGGCAGAGCCAAAGGAAAGTTTAGGCAGAGCCAGAAGAAGTTTAGGCAGAGCCAAAATAAGTATTGGGAGGCCCAGCCAGAAGAAGTTTAGGCAGAGCTAGAATTCTTGGGAGGCCTTGGCATGTTTCTGCACATCCACCTGACAAACCTAAATGTAGAGTGGAACTGTGCATTTATTCATAGGTGTGGGACGGCTTTATGATTTATGGTAGCTGGGAAAAGAGCAAGAGCACAGCATGTTAATGGGGAGCTTTACCAGACGGGACTGAGGAAGGCTTTGTGCCGATGGAGAAATGTTGCCGACAGCTTGGAGAAATGTCTTGTCACCCCTCCCAACAGCTCTGCTGTTAGCATGGGCTAGGCTCAGCACACCTACTGTAGCATCTCTGAGGGCGAAGCAAATCAGAAGATCCTTGAAATGGCAGATGCCTGCTGTGGTAATGGAGACAGACTGGCAGTACCTGACCGTAATAATCCCCCTCTCAGGGAAGCTACTTCATACTGTAATTGCTACCCAGAATGCATTCTGTGTTTCTGTACATCTGTACATCAGATCTGAATGTGGCTCACACCTGTGTGAGAAACAGCCTTTCCCTTTACTGAAAAATGATTAAAGTAACTGTCCATTGCTTTCCAGATTTCTATGAAATCTTATAACGAATTACAATATGAGTGAAATAGTTTTCCTTACAAAGAATGGTTATTCAGTATGTTAAAAAGCAGCTTTTCTGTGTTGGAATGGTGTGGGCATACCCCAACAACAGAATGGTCATTAAAATGATTAATGCGAAAGGACCGCTGAATGGAGGATGACATCATTTTTTTGGTAAACAGTCTGTTTGAAATTACTATTTGAGGTGGGTTTTTTCAATCCAATTTATGCTTTGGCAACAAATACGAGTATAGGATGAGTCAACAACATTATTTGGGTATGAGTTAACAGAATATTAACTTTTAAAAGTGACATTTTCACTGGACAGTTACTTTAACTTTGAAAGTTCTAATTGTTTTGTGTCATCAAGTGTAGAGACCATTTTGTCTCAGGTAGTGCATCATGTAATTTTTTCACAACTTTCACAGAGACTTCTGGCCCCATGCATTCATTACACTCGTCTGAAATAGCAAAAACTTTTTTTCACCAAGTTAAAGGACGACAAAAAAAAAATCATTTACCAGTCTATTTTTGACCTTTGCAGCTAAGTCCTACCCGGCAGTGGACCAAGGATCTCGTAGTCATGAACTGCAGGATTTGAGTACATCAATACTAGCAAAGCTAAACTCAGCAAACAAAAGAAACGTCCCTTTTTCAGGACCCTGTCTTTCAAAGATAATTCGTAAAAATCCAAATAACTTCACAAGATCTTCATTGTAAAAGATGTAAACACTGTTTCCCATGCTTGTTCAATGAACCATAATCAATTAATGAACAATTAAGAAATGCACTGCAGTACTTAATGTAGCTGTTGGCCTCACCAGATACTGACTGTTACTGTTGATTTTTACCCCCCCTTTTGTTCAGGGTCACATAATTCCATTTCTGTTAGTCACATGTCTGTGGAGCTTTTTCAGTTTATGTCTCAGTTGTTGAATCTTGTTATGTTCATACAAATATTTACACATGATACGTTTGCTGAAAATTAACTCAGTTGACAGTGGAGAGGACGTTTCTTCTTTTTTGCTGAGTTAAGTATTTGAAGAGGATTTCTGAAACATGTCTAAAGTACTCTCGGTTTCAGCAACAGTGTATTCAGTTATGACAGTGTTACAGAAATATGTCTCAATGAGATGGACTAATTGGAAATATAAGTACAATGAGAAGGTATTCATTTATATCAAACCTATTTGTGTCTATTCATTGTGGTTTATAAATGCTTTCACGGTGTGCCTTAGACCGCTGCGCCGCTCGAGAAGCGAAAATAGATTTTAATGTCAAATGATAAATGTTAACACTAATTTGGTATTTGTCTTGTTCCTGTAAGCAGCTATGTGAAAGTCTCCATTCAAGCAGATCAACATGGATCATGTTGTGATACGTTTAAGTTTTACATTTCATTTAAACTTGCCAAAAAGTAATCTTGAGAGTTGCTGATTTAAAGAAATTATGAATAATCAAGCATTTCAATTCACGTTTCCCCTCACGGCTCACATCCTACATGTTTCTCAAGGCGGGAAAATGGATGCCAGAACATTGCACAGTACTCAGTTTAAATGTATGCACATTGCATTAGACGTTGACCATTTCTGAGCAATTTACATTTGGGGAGAGGGGTGTGTACTTTTTAATGTTGATGACCACAGCGGTTCTCAACTTTCCAGGACCTTTGGGACGCCCTGCCAGTTTGGGTGCCAACTCGTTTGTCATGCAGCCAGCGACAAAGGGGTCAACTCCACTGCAGGGACAATGACACAGCTTTATTTTGATGGATACAGTTTTGTACAATGATTGACTGTACCCAGACAAACCCTTATGCAGTACTGCGGCTGCTATCAGATTATAGGCCCTAAATGTCACGGCTGTCATCCTCTTCTTCCTCTGAAGAGGTGTAGCAAGGATCGGACCAATACGCAGCGTTGTAGGTGTCCATGTTTTAATATGGAAAACTGAACATGAACACAAAAACAAAAACAATAAACGTTAACAAACCGAAACAGTCCCGTGTGGCACAAACACTGACACAGGAAACAATCACCCACAAAATACCCAAAGAACATGGCTGCCTAAATATGGTTCCCAATCAGAGACAACGATAAACACCTGCCTCTAATTGAGAACCAATCTAGGCAACAATAGACTTACATAAACACCTAGAATGAACACAAGCCCATAAATCTACAAAAAAAACCTAGACATTACAAACACCCTAGACGAGACAAAAACACACAAACCACCCTCGTCACACCCTGACCTAACCAAAATAATAAAGAGAACAAAGATAACTAAGGCCAGGGTGTGACACTAAATCAGCCAACTGAAGATATCACGCAATCTAAATCATGTTTCTTTGTAGCTAAATGGTTAAATAAAGGTTAAATAACATTTTAAAAACTATTTTTTAAATGGCCCTCAATCTAATTGTGATGACAAGATTAGTGTATTTATTGCCGTCTTTCACAAGGTATTAAAGATTATGACGGCTGTACAGTTAAACGTTTACACATTTTTGGAATACTAATAGATTCATGAAGAAAATATATTGCATTTTTGCTCTTGCTCTGTGTTTATTGAAGAATATACTCACTTGGAGTTTTGTAATAGAATAAAAATAGACCTGGGTGGGGGGTTGATTTACCTCTTCAACATAAACATAACACCAGATTTTATCACCAGATTACCATTGGTTGTTTTTAGTGCAAGGTCTTAAGAAAGGTATGACTTTACAACATTCAGCAAGATTTTGACTCAATCACTGGTTGCAAATGACCTTGACAGTGAAAGTTAATCGACTCCTTTAAATGGAAAGTGAATTAAAAGACAGTCCTTGGGTGTAGGTTACGAAGGCTACATCAACACTCGGATCTAATTGGGCTATAAGGTCATAACTAACTCAGCTGGAGCAAGGAACAAACATAAAACGTAACTCCATTAATCAATGTCACTTAAAGTGCAAGGATTAATACGGTTTCAGAATTTCTGATGTGGTCCTATCAGTCGGTCATGCTGTAAATATACTGCCCCTGTATGTTGCCACTGAAAAAACGGTTTGACAACCTTTATTTGTTATCAAGATGTAAATTGGTGTCCTTTAGTGACTTGTGCCTGTGCTCATCACAAAGTAGCTTATAGAGATAATGTTTCTAAGCTGTAGAAGCCTGTTAAACGTGATAGAGTAGAGAAAAGTTTACTCCTCTAAAAGTTTTTGTGTGCCAAAGTCAACAATATATTTCATCAACCCTTTCAACCCTTCCTGAAGAAATTAGGAATCAGGCAAACCATATCCATACAAATCAACAGAAAATATATGACCTGAGTAAAATCAATGCTCTTAGCAGTCAACTAATTGAATACGTTGTGCAGAATTTTTCTAAAGGGAAACCTGTATGAAACCTGGAAGTTATCCAAAAAAAACACAACAGATCAGGCATGTTTACGCCCACCCTTTGAAGAAGGTGGCATACAGTATTTCCACATAACCTCCTACATAATGTATAGCAAACAAAACTGAATATCAGTCCTGGTGTTGTTTCCTCAGAGGATTTCTTCTTCTTTCCTCACAGTTCACATACTGTATAATGTAGAGGCCATGCATAGTCGAGTTTGCTTGTCTAGATAATCCTCACAATTTCTATGCCACATTAGAGCAATTTCTCGGTTTCCCTGCATGTTGCTTCGGGGGGTGACTGAGCGCTTCGTCCCTCAAAAAAAAAACATCTTGGTGAAACACCGCTTTCCATGATGCTACTCACGTCGACTAGAGAGCCATTTCTCCTCCCCTCTCCTCTCCTGACACTTTGAATGGGGCCCTGTCTTCAGTATCCTTCTGTATTACAGATGGCTTCTCAAATACCTCAAAGTCCCACATTAAAGAGTGTCTCGCTCTCTATGGCTGCGTTTAGACAGAAGCCCAATTCTGATGTTTTTTTTTCTCACTAATTGGTAGGGCTGGCACAATCACCATATAACCGTGTAACCGACAGTTACGGATGAAGACCGTCATGAAAATAAAATAACTGTCATAACTTAAAAAAAATATATATATAAAAAAATGTGTGTTGTTTTCAACTCTCTAGAGACAGCGGGAGCGGTAGAGATACTCTGAATGATCGGCTATGAAAAGCCAACTGACATTTACTCCTGAGGTGCTAACTTGCTGCACCCTCGACAACCACTGTGATTATTATTATTTAACCCTGCTGGTCATCTATGAACATTTGAACATCTTGGCCATGTTCTGTTATAATCTCCACCCAGCACAGCCAGAAGAGCCTGGTTCCTTTCTAGGTTTCTTCCTAGGTTCTGGCCTTTCTAGGGAGTTTTTCCTAGCCACCGTGCTTCTACACCTGCATTGCTTGCTGTTTGGGGTTTTAGGCTGGGTTTCTGTACAGCACTTTGTGACATCAGCTGATGTAAGAAGGGCTTTATAAATACATTTGATTGGTTGATTGATTGATTGATTGAATGAACAGCTGACTGAAGACTGCATATTGTGGTTGTCCATTTCGGCCATAACATGATGAAGCTTTATTGCTTGCTCCTTGCTGAAATAAGCAAACAAGTCTTCGGTTGCCTAGGCAACACGCTCCACAAAGCAACAGCAGGACACATAGAAATGGAATGAATAGAAGGGGCTTGTCAATAAAACGTCACAATACGGTGCAGAGTGTTCCATTTGGCTGCAGGGGGGGGGGGGCAAGGAGACCCCCCTCCAGCAACTATGTGCCGTTTTAAAGGGGTTGTTAAATAAATGTTCTAACTATTTGGTTGTAATATCCGCACCTATTGAAGAGCATAGTCACGATTACACATTTCAGATTATTACACATTTAAGCTCTATCATCAGAGTTGTACAGTAACTGCATGCTTTTCATGATCAGTAAACATGTACATGAGGGTTGCATATCCATTTTGGATGTAGCTAGCTAGCTAAGCAAACAACATGTGTCATTCAGCCTGCTTCATCAGAGAT
This sequence comes from Salvelinus alpinus, assembly GCF_045679555.1. Classification (NCBI taxonomy): domain Eukaryota; kingdom Metazoa; phylum Chordata; class Actinopteri; order Salmoniformes; family Salmonidae; genus Salvelinus; species Salvelinus alpinus. Next base: position 43,632,769 of record NC_092103.1, on the reverse strand, counting down.
TATGCTTTTGGAAAGAGTTTGACATGGGCAAGTCCTCGTCCTGGTAAAGTTGTCAGTCGGACTACTGTCATCATCACCGCTGTAGATGGCAAGCAAATCAAACCTTATTTGGGTATAACCATTAGTTTATCCCCTGAAAGTTAGTTTGTTAACTTCTTGTCACTATAGGGGGTGCTGTTTCGACTTAGCGAAAATTGGTCTCCAAATTAAACTGCCTAGTGCTCAATTCTTGCTCGTACAATATGCATATTATTACTACTATTGGATAGAAAACACTATCTAGTTTCTAAAACCGTTTGAATTATGTCTGTGGGTGGGACAGAACTCCTTCTACAGAAAAAATCCTGACATGACTTGCGAAGGTCTGAGAATTATGCTCTGATCTGGGTTCAGTTTTAAAGTCTGTGTATATCCTATGGCTGGAAATGAACTGCACCCGCCTTCCCCTGGATGTCAGTAACCAATGAGAAGTGGAATGAGGTCTCTACGTAGCTGTCCGAGGTTATAAAGCCAGAAGGAACGAGAGTACCTTTCTTTTTCTCGTTCGTCATGGCGCAAGGCAAGAACTCAGGATGAAATTTTGGAACGCTCAGTTATCGACCAGAGATGTATCCGTCTGTAATTTAATTAAATATAGGTGTTAGAAACATCATAACGATGTTATTTGAAACCGATTTATATCAGTTTATGCGAGTATATAGCTATTTTTCTGAATTTCCTTTGTATCTCGTTTGAGGATTTGGACATGTGTGTGCGACATAGCTACTGGTAGCAGCTAGTTCCAAAGGTGAAGAGGACGTTTTACAACAAAGCAACTATTCTTTTGAAGAAAGGACACATTGCCCAAGATACTGATGGAAGCTCGTCCAAAAGTAGGAACTATTTATGATGTTATTCCGTATTTATGTTAAAAAATGTAATAGTGTTTGCGTGCCATTTTTGCAGGCACTGGTCTGGCTGCAACGCACACTATATGTCTAGTAACGTTCATTTTAAAAATCTAACATAGCGATTGCATTAAGAACTAATTTATCTTTCGATTGTTGTCCAACTTATATTTTTTAGTCAAGTTTATGAATAGTATTTTTATTAGAATAGGCGCTAATCCAAGATGGCGCCGGCCAGAATGCATGCAATGTTTGGTACTGATTACATAGTATAACCACGATTTATGCTGCTAAATATGCACATTTTCGAACAAAAGCTATATGCATTGTGTAATATGATGTTACAGGACTGTCATCTGATGAAGTATATCAAGGTTAGTAAAATTATATATCTTTTGTTGGGTTGTTACGATCGCTAACATTTACAGCTGGTAAATGCGGTTGTGATTCTGGCTATTGTGGTACGCTCATATAATGCTATATTGTGTTTTCGCTGTAAAACACTTAGACAATCTGAAATATTCTCTGGATTCACAAGATCTGTGTCTTTCGATTGCTGTAGGCTGTGTATTTTTCAGAAGTGTTTTATGATGAGTAATTATAATTTGCCGTCGGTCTCTGTAATTATTCCGGCTGCTTCCAACGCTATTTCAGATTGCAGCTGCAATGGTAAACTGTGATTTATACCTGAAAAATGCACATTTTCTAAATAAAACTATCCTATACCATAAATATGTTATCAGACTGTCATCTTATGAAGTTGTTTCTTGGTTAGTGGCTATATATATCTTTATTTAGTCGAATTAGTGATAGCTACTGATGCAGGAAAAAAATGGTGGATAAAAAAAGTTGTGTCTTTTGCTATCAGTGGTTAGCTAATAGATTTACATATTGTGTCTTCCCTGTAAAACATTTTAAAAATCAGAAATGATGGCTGGATTCACAGGATCTGTATCTTTCATCTGGTGTCTTGGACTTGTGATTTAATGATATTTAGATGCTTGTATTTACTTGTGACGCTATGCTCCCGGATCCGGGTTTAGTAGCCGTGAAAGGTTAACTAGCCATATTGACTTGATCTGTTGTTAGCTAGCCATATTGACTTGATCTGTTGTTAGCTAGCCATATTGACGTGATCTGTTGCTAGCTAGCCATATTGACGTGATCTGTTGTTAGCCTGCCATATTGACGTGATCTGTTGTTAGCCTGCCATATTGATGTGATCTGTTGTTAGCCTGCCATATTGACTTGATCTGTTGTTAGCTAGCCATATTGACGTGATCTGTTGTTAGCTAGCCATATTGACTTGATCTGTTGTTAGCTAGCCATATTGACGTGATCTGTTGCTAGCTAGCCATATTGACGTGATCTGTTGTTAGCCTGCCATATTGACTTGATCTGTTGTTAGCTAGCCATATTGACTTGATCTGTTGTTAGCTAGCCATATTGACGTGATCTGTTGTTAGCTAGCCATATTGACGTGATCTGTTGTTAGCTAGCCATATTGATGTGATCTGTTAGCTAGCTAGCCAATTTGACATGGTCCTTCAATCAATGTAGCCTATCATGTCTCTCAGCAGCAAATCAGGATTAAATACTGTTAAAAACAATGTTGAAAATGGGATGTTAGCTAACTTCGCTAGGTAGTCCTACGTTGGTTGGAGAAAAAAGTACATTAGGTCTACCTACCACTACGTTTAGCCAACTGTACAAAGTTTCTACCAGTAGCTAGCAAAGTTAACATTACCAGCTAACTGTACAAAGTTTCTACCAGTAGCTAGCAAAGTAAACATTACCAGCTAACAGTACAAAGTTTCTACCAGTAGCTAGCAAAGTAAACATTACTAGCTAACTGTACAAAGTTTCTACCAGTAGCTAGCAAAGTAAACATTACCAGCTAACAGTACAAAGTTTCTACCAGTAGCTAGCAAAGTTAACATTACCAGCTAACTGTACAAAGTTTCTACCAGTAGCTAGCAAAGTAAACATTACTAGCTAACTGTACAAAGTTTCTACCAGTAGCTAGCAAAGTTAACATTACCAGCTAACTGTACAAAGTTTCTACCAGTAGCTAGCAAAGTTAACATTACCAGCTAACAGTACAAAGTTTCTACCAGTAGCTAGCAAAGTTAACATTACCAGCTAACTGTACAAAGTTTCTACCAGTAGCTAGCAAAGTTAACATTACCAGCTAACTGTACAAAGTTTCTACCAGTAGCTAGCAAAGTAAACATTACCAGCCAACTGTATAAAGTTTCTACCAGTAGCTAGGAAAGTTAACATTACCAGCTAACTGTACAAAGTTTCTACCAGTAAGTTAGCTAGCAAAGTTAACATTACCAGCTAACTGTACAAAGTTTCTACCAGTAGCTAGGAAAGTTAACATTACCAGCTAACTGTACACAGTTTCTACCAGTAAGTTAGCTAGCAAAGTTAACATTACCAGCTAACTGTACAAAGTTTCTACCAGTAGCTAGCAAAGTTAACATTACCAGCTAACTGTACAAAGTTTCTACCAGTAGCTAGGAAAGTAAACATTACCAGCTAACAGTACATCGGCAAATGCGCCCTTCTGCTGCTTCTAAACCACTCGTACTTGTCAGGGTGGCAGGTATTCTAGTGGTTAAGCGCATTGGGACGGTAACCGAAAGGTCGTTGGTTCGAATCCCCTAGCCAACTAGGTGACCCTGTCGATGTGCCCTTGAGCAAGGCACTTAACCCTAATTGCTCCTGTAAGTCACTCTGGATGAGAGCGTCTGCTAAATGACTCAAATGTAGGTATAGTTCACTTTTATTTTATATCACTGAAATATCCAATTAAAGGTGGCCAATATTGAGAGATATCATGAGGCTACTCTCTGAAATGACATGATCAATTCATGTTTACTGATCATGAAACGCATGCAGTTACTGTATAACTCTGATGATAGAGATAAATGTGGAATAATCTGAAATGTGTAATTGTGACTATGCTCTTCAAGAGGTGATTATATTACAACCAAATAGTTATAACCCTTATTTAACAATCCCTTGAAAACGGCACATTGATAACGACCTATTTGGCTGGTAAACGCATGGGTACACTCGCAATGGCTGCCTGGCATTGTGATGTAATAATTTTCATAGTAATGTCCATTTAAATGATGTTGCTCATGCAATGGAATGTATTTTTTTGTAATGTCAGTAGAGTTTAATCAACCAATCACAGCACATATTTTACTTTCTACTTTGCTCCTATAGGAAAGGAAAGAGAAAAGGGATACCTAGTCAGTTGCACAACTGAATGCATTTAACCGAACCCCGTCTGAATCAGAGAGGTGCGGGGGGCTGCCTTAATTAACGTCCACAACGCACGGGGAGCCATTGTTGTGGGTTAACTGCCTTGCTCAAGGGCAGAACAGCAGATTTTTCCACCTCGCCAGCTCTGTGATTTGAACAATCAACCTTTTGGTTACTAGCCCAACTCTCTTAACCCCTAGGCTACCTGCCGTTCGATGGGTACTGTCACAATGGCCACCAGTCCACCCATTATGCCATCATTGACTTGAATAGGGAATCTCGTTCTATTCATGCAGTCAGGAGCGGAGGAGAGTAGAAAATGTGCGTTAAAAACAAAATCCCAAGCAAATCCAGTCAAATGTTTATTACAGTGAACAAAAGGTCATTTGGCTGGCCAATTACCATCATCCAAAATTCCATGACAGTCACAGCCTTACTAATTGATCATTTCAGATCAGCTCTGAAAAAGATCTGATGTGAAAAGATCTAATGTGATTGGTCACAAGAGCAATTAGTGTATCAAATATCAGAATTTGGCTTCCTGTGTAAACACAGCCTAAGTGTTCCAGACATGTTTGCTTGAGTGGACTACAAAAGCAGCTCTAGGTTATTCTCCATGTATATTGGGTTACTCTGTAGTCACGGGGGATTGTAGTCTTTCCATGTGCTACAAGTAGTCTCCGTTTAGGTTTCCTGTAGTCTATGATACTTCCATTCAAATTTCCAAACAGTAATGCAGGCTGGCATAAAAGTGGTTTCATCTTTTTTTGTGATCATTCCTAATAGGTACATTTTTCCTTGATACACTCTACAGTTTAGTTGCATTTCCACTCATGTTTTCCCCCAAATGGTGCCTATATCAAGGCTTTTTAAGTTCACAGAAAAGTCACACTGTGTCATGTATTTGTATTAGTTTTGAGAGTGGAGAGTTTCATTAGTTTAGACTGGCGCAGAGAGGATACTTGATATGGTGAGTAAATCTGAAGAGCTACGCTGTTAACTCATTGCTTTGTGGGATTACCCAAAGCACCAGAATATAAACCCACTTTGGAACACTTGAATAAGCCGCACATTATAACACTTGATTTAGCATCCCATCGAAAACAGGCTAAAAACAGCAGTAATTGCTAGATCCTTGCTCTTAACTGTCGTTCCCGTTATATAAGCCACACTAGCACGCTGGGCGTTCACCAAATTGCATAAAAAGCTCCTTTTGCAGTTTAACGGGAACAGTCAACATCCTCAATCTCCTCACATTTGCAAACACCCTCGTTCAAAGTCAGAGTGTCTTCGGGAGTGTCATGACCAATCTTGTCAAATATATTAGCTCTTAATCTTTTTAACTTCTCTACCCTAAATTGGACTGCTGCTCACTCGCTCCTTGACTGCTCCCTTGTTTTATCGAGCAAAATATCATTTGTCAACGCACTGAAGTCAAGCAACTAATCCACCAATTCACCAATAAATATATGTTTTTATAGGGTGGAAAGGGGCTATCAGTGCACATTCATTCATTACACATGGTCAGAGAGCAGGTAGATGTCTTCAGCAGATAGGAGTGTTTTGGATGATAACAGGCACACATCTGACATCGCTTGTCAGCCAGTACAGTACAATTAATTGACGGCCCGAAGAATAATTTGGCTGCCTAATGGGATGCAGTAAAGGCAGAGGTCTGGGTGAACATTATTCCTAATGAAAGCCAATCCCCCTCCACAGACGGTTCTTATTGTCTACTGTAATTACCAGTGCTCTGTCTCACCCTGCCCAAAAATAGCCCATTTTGAGTATGATTGATTGAAAAGCACTTGAGTTGTCAACCTGTTTATGACCATTGCAGAAGGGTATTTTTTAAAGCACATTACTATTGTAATGCTGTCATACGAGTGTTATAAATGCCTGTCAGCTATGAGCTATCACCGGTAATGGCAACTCTTCTTTCATTATGTATATGACACCTGCTGATTCAAATTGTTATGAATTAATTGGCCATGGAGTGCCATGGCATTATGTTATGTCACTCATTCAACATCATTACAGCCAGGCATTGCTATTGACCGACTAGCACCGGAACCACTTCTGCTATTGTCCATGACCACTTCACCAATGTGACCAACTGAATTTGAACGTGGGTCTTCTGTGTGCCACAAGACTGTGTTAGCCCCCAGACCAAAATATTTTGCATTAGCTTGGGGAGATAACACTAGTATTCTGGTCCCACGCACCGTTACACTCACTTCAATTAAAGGGTATGTTTTTCCACAATGGACACGGTGTCTGTTGTCAAGATGGTTATTTCCAACACTCATCCATTATTGAACGTACCGTCTGACTTGTACTTAAGGTGATTTTTCCAGAGCTTTTGTATGATTTAAGCCAGTAGTTTTGAAAGAAAAAGTTCTGTTTGAAACTTGTACACAGTTGTGTACTACGTCCTCCATTTCGTATGGAATGTAACGTCCTGCAAATTTTTTTAAATATGTTATGAATTCCAATTCGTACAATATGTTACAAATTTGTAAGCGCTTAGGATCCCGTACTGCATCTTTAAGTGCTTCCACACACAATGGATTTAACCGAGATGAATATGATTGATTAAGGATTAATATGAGTGGTTGGTTTAATCCTACAGCTGGGTCTTGGCTAAGTAGGTATGACAGTATTTTATGTTTTTGAATAATAAAAGTTCTAAATATGATTTAATGAGTAGTTGAAGACCCTAGGGTGGCAACATACACATTCAAAGGGATTTTTTTCCATTCTGATTGTCTTATACTGTAAAATTCAACTTCAACCCAAAATAATTGTCTGCATTTTCTGCACTAATTTGTTATCATTTTGACACTGTGCCAAGTAGGGCTGCTTGATGTAGGTAAAATATCTAGGCCTAATTGATTGGTGAACTGTTGAATCATGTAAATAGGTTGACTATTCTAATTCTATAGTTGGAATATAGTGGGCAGCACTTTGAATACATTGTTGTTTGGACATGACAATGAATGAAAAAGCCAGGGAGGGATTATTGTAACAGTGTAGGAACCAAAGTGTTGGTCAGTGTTTACCAGGGGACCCTAATTAGATGTTACATTTCATGTTTTCTCTTACCTCATGTAGCTAGCTAGCTAACATATTCATGCTTTGACTATTCCACTCTGATTTAAAAGATGCCGTTGCACTAACATGCTGATCTAGGCCTACACCAGCTGTATCAGGCTGTATTAGCTAGCTACGTTTGCTCTGACTCTGAGTATACAGCTAGCTAGCCAGCTAACTAGCAATTAGCATTATCAGCTAACACAATTTATTTTATACACAGCTTGTGAAGAAAACTAGCTGTTTGCAGGCAGTCAGACAAGCAAATAGTGTAATTATAGAAAGCTTGTAGATTTATATTAAAGCTGCAATAGATAACTTTTTGGGCAACCCGACAAAATTCACATAGAAATGTGAGTAATAGATCTGTCATTGTCATTATAAGCAAGTCTAAGAAGCGGTAGATCTGTTCTATATGTGCTATTTCTATGTGTCCTGTTCTTAAGTTTCGCTTTTGCGTCTTTTACTTTCGGTTTTGTACACCAGCTTCAAACAGCTAAAAATATAATATTTGTGGTTATTACAAAGATTTTTCACAGCGGTTTAGATGCTACAATGATTCTCTCTGTTTTGTCACATTAACTGAAATTAGGCAAACTATTTGCATTTTAGCAACAGGAAATGGCAGAGCGATTTCTGCGTATTGCACCGTTAAGAAGCAAATTAGAAATCAGCATCGTTTGTCACCAACATCTTGTTGCATCTGACCTCATAGACAGAGTGAACGGCACGACATGTGCTCATGACAACTGTTGCTCTCCTTGAGTGACAGGTTGCAGGGCTTGGTGTGGCAAACGCATGAGGAAGCGGCATGAAGGAGGAGAGGGCCAGAGAGGCGGTAGAAAACTGAGTTAAACTATAAGAACCAACATCTCACGCGCCGGAGTGGCGTATCACATTTAACAAACCAAACATTCAAATACAGTTTAAAGTAAAAACCCAAACTGGTCCGTGCATCAATACCGGTATATAGTAAAATACAGTACACCAATCAGTCCTACCTCCCTGTACTGTACTGTATGAGAGATCTGCCGTGGGTGGCAAATAGCCTCATATTTATTTATTTTATTTAACCTTGATTTAACTAGGAAAGTCATTGAAGAACAAATTCATATTTACAATGACGGCCTACCAAAAGGCAAAAGGCCTCCTGCGGGGACGGGGTCTGGGATTAAAAATAAAAATTAATTAAATAAAAATGTAGGACAAAACACACCACGACAAGAGAGACAACACAACACTACATAAAGAGAGACCTAAGACAACAACATAGCATGGCAGCAACACATGACAATACAGCATGGTAGCAACACAACATGACAACAACATGGTAGCAGCACAAAACATGGTACAAACATTATTGGGCACAGACAACAGCACAAAGGGCACGAAGGTGGAGACAACAATACCTCACGCAAAGCAGCCACGACTGTCAGTAAGAGTGTCCATGATTGAGTCTTTGAATGAAGAGATGGAGATAGAACTGTCTAGTTTGCGTGTTTTTTGCAGCTCGTTCCAGTCGCTAGCTACAGCGAACTGAAAAGACGAGCGACCCAGGGATGTGTGTGCTTTGGGGACATTTAACAGAATGTGACTGGCAGGACGGGTGTTGTATGTGGAGGATGAGGGCTGCAGTAGATATCTCAGATAGGGGAGAGTGAGGCCTAAGAGGGTTTTATAAATAAGCATCAACCAGTGGGTCTTGCGACGGGTATACAGAGATGACCAGTTTACAGAGGAGTATAGAGTGCAGTGATGTGTCCTATAAGGAGCATTGGTGGCAAATCTGATGGCCGAATGGTAAAGAACATCTAGCTGCTCGAGAGCACCCTTACCTGCCGATCTATAAATTATGTCTCCGTAATCTAGCATGGGTAGGATGGTCATCTGAATCAGGGTTAGTTTGGCAGCTGGGGTGAAAGAGGAGTGATTACGATAGAGGAAACCAAGTCTAGATTTAACTTTAGCCTGCAGCTTTGATATGTGCTGAGAGAAGGACAGTGTACCGTCTAGCCATATTCCCAAGTACTTGTATGAGGTGACTACCTCAAGCTCTAAACCCTCAAAGGTAGTAATCACACCTGTGGAGAGAGGGGCATTCTTCTTACCAAACCACATGACCTTCATATTGCTAGAGACCTGCCGTGGGTGGCAAATAGCTTCATATTACTAGAGACCTGCCGTGGGTGGCAAATAGCCTCATATTACTAGAGACCTGCCGTGGTGTGGCAAATAGCCTCATATTACTAGAGACCTGCCGTGGGTGGCAAATAGCTTCATATTACTAGAGACCTGCCGTGGTGTGGCAAATAGCCTCATATTACTAGAGACCTGCCGTGGGTGGTAAATAGCCTCATATTACTAGAGACCTGCCGTGGGTGGTAAATAGCCTCATATTACTAGAGACCTGCCGTGGTGTGGCAAATAGCCTCATATTACTAGAGACCTGCCGTGGGTGGTAAATAGCCTCATATTACTAGAGACCTGCCGTGGGTGGCAAATAGCCTCATATTGCTAGAGACCTGCCGTGGGTGGTAAATAGCCTCATATAGCTAGAGACCTGCCGTGGTGTGGCAAATAGCCTCATATAGCTAGAGACCTGCCGTGGGTGGCAAATAGCCTCATATTGCATCCTGATAAATCATTCGCTCCGCTTGGAATTACGCCCAGTCTCTTAGAGCCTGAATATCCATCTTTTGTCCGTGGGATATATAACTCCATCTGGAGATCCTGGGGGTCTGCCCTCGCTTTTCTCTCCCCTCCTTTATGTACTTGACTCCCCCCCCCCCCCCCACAAAAAAAAACAAGTGTCCCTTCTGAGTATGCGTCTTTAATTGCTCAAAAGCCGTTAATAAACTTCAAGTGGATGCAAATTGCTCAGATCTTCAGTTGGAGGCCCCGGTCTTAGCTGTTTATGCCGTCGTCATAATGTTTACTGCCAATGTGGTAGCGCTTTGCACCAGGCTAGTAATGCAGTGCCACAAAGAGATGAGATACTCAGTGGTGTGTGATGTCACTGTTGTTCCTGGACTGACACAAACATCCCTCTGCTTTAAAAAAAAAAAAAAAAAAAAAAAAGGGGGAAAAAAGGATTGTTCCTATGGTCATGAATCACTATGGACAGATGTCTGGCCGACACCCCAGACGTTAGAATACAAAATATGGCCTTGCTCATGCATGTGTCAACGCTACTGAAGAACTCCACTGATTCATGAGTCAAGTAACTAATGAGAGTTCCACCACTCTGAAATATCAGATGGATGTGAAAGTGACCTCGGCAGTTTGGCACACAACCTCCTTCAGCTTGGATGCGTGTGTTAGGGTGTCCCTTTAATTTGGAAGTAGTTGATGAGGACTCTAATGTTGCATGAGCTGGGCTGTGCTCGCGAGTGGCGCAGCGGTCTAAGGCACTGCATCTCAGTGCTAGATGCGTCACTACAGACACCCTGGTTCGATTCCAGGCTGTATCACAACCGGCCGTGATTGGGAGTCCAATAGGGCGGCGCACAATTGGCCCAATGTCGTCCGGGTTTGGCCGGTGTAGGCCGTCATTGTAAATAAGAATTTGTTCTTAACTGACTTGCCTTGTTAAATAAAGGTAAAACAAACAAACAAAAAATTCTAAGGAGTGAAATTACACCATAAACACGAGTGAAGGGATGGCATTATGGATTGAACTGTTTGATGTTCAAGATTGTAGAATCCTTCATGTAAAATTACTCGCAAGAAATGCTAACTGAGCAAATGACAAATGAAATGCAACTTTTACTGAGGAATAAAAATATATCTTCATTTTCAGCCCCACACCTGACCGAGGACATATTTATTTTGATGTGCATAGCCAGTACTTACCTTTAGTACGGCCAGATATTATATGGATTTTATGAGGCAGTGTTTCCAGCCCGTAGCAGAGCCATATTTCACTCGTCATTGAGCAATAAGATGGGACAAGCTGAGCACATGCCTTGATGGACCTGAGCCAAACGCTGCATAGCCCTTCATACAAATGGTTCTGCTCTTAGTTAATTAACCTAGTAAAAAAAAACATGAGCTGACGTACACCCACATCACAGGAACATCACAGGAACGGAGGTTTTTAGGTCCAACAAGCTCAGCTCAAGTCTTCACAGTAGTAAAGCTTCCGTGTCCGTTATAGTAGTGGGCCCACAGGTACTTCAGATACTGTGTAGTTCCCGGCAAGCTGGCATGCCGCTTACAGACTTTGCCCATTTGCGATTGGCAGGGAGCTGTGGTTAGGGCATCGTTTCCCCCCCCCCCCCTTTCTCAATGCCGCTCTAACAGCGCATTGTCTGCCAGGTTGCAGTAGGGTACGAGACACAGGATGCATCTGGCTGGTCCACGATTGGCTCTATTCATTTCGAGTTATCAGATGGGTTGTAAAAAATGTTATTCAGTTGAATGATTTGGAGCCTTTCTGGAGGGTAGTTATCAGGGGGCAACGGATTCTTGTCAATAGAGGTTGGAGTTTTGCGTTCGATTCAGGGCTGAGTAAATGGAGACAGATTATCTCCGTATGAAGCCTTTTAGGGTATTTTTCCAAAATAGCAGCGCCTCCAAGAAATGTGAATGAGTCCTCGAAAAACAAAATTGGATTTTGAAGGGCTCTTGTGTTCCTCATTTTCAAGTCATTTGAAAGAAGTCTTCAGACCGTGAGATTATACTCTCTTCAGCAAAAGTGACAAACACTTGAAAGTGTACTTAAAGATGGAATCCTCATTAGGGGAAACAGCACCACTGTTATTGTTTTTGCTTTGTTGATGAAACTGAGGTGAGAAGCAACCAAAATGGAGGTGAGCAGCGTGGTAAAACAAACTGTAGCACATCATCGGCTGTTCTATTGCGTGTGTCTGAGGGGGGGGGGGAAACGGTGTTTGTTGTTTGCAGTAACTTCCTTCTTGTTATAATATCCAAAACAGACAGTTTCACCATTAAGGATTCCAGCTTGCAAAGGGCACAGAATCAGATGTTTTTTTGTGGATAATGTAATTTGATGCATTGCAGATGATAAGACCTTGTTTTGCAACGTTTTATGCCACAAATCTTACAGCCCTTCTAAATTGACTCTCTTGTCGTCGTAATGAGAGACATTCAAACTGTCGCCTCTGTGCCACCGAACGGAAGGAGCTATGACTCCTGCTGAGCAGAGTGATTTAACACTCCTAAAAACAGACAGGCTGCATATTATTTATGATTTCATGGGATGCTATTCATAATATGGATCTCAGCAGAGGTTAAAATGGATTAATTTGAGACCCTTTTAAATGAGAAACTCTTTTCTCTAGAACCGCAGTGGAAGCATCAGAGATCCAGGATGTGCCATAATCAGCTAGCAATGTAGCTTCAGGGCGATTCCTCTTCAGTCTGACCCAGTTGTCCCGCTGTCGGCCCCCTTTAGCGCTGGCGCGGTATGTCCACCGGCCCGTCCATGCCTGTGGGAGTTGCGTTGGTTGTCAGGTTGTCATCGTTCTCCTCACAAGGCCTTGTCCTGTTGCCCCGCTGCACTGTCAAAGTGTCAAGTGTCCTCAGCTCCTGAGATCTCTGACTGGTGACGTTTGCCTCGCCTTATGCCAAGAGCACATCCGATAGGACAGATCCATTTCTTTGGAGGCCCTATAGTGAATTGCTACATTCTGCTCTTCACCACAGGAGGCTGGTGATGGCAGGACAAGTTATAATAATGGCTGGAATGGAGTGAATGGAATGGTATTAAAAATATGAAAATGATACGGTGGGAACATGTGCGTCTGAGCAAGTGTGATTTCATTCATGTTTGTGGACATGTATAGTACCAGTAAGAAGTTTGGATACACCTACTCATTCCAGGGTTTTTCTTTATTTTTACTATTTTCTACATTGTAGAATAATAGTGAAGTCATGAAATAACACATATGGAATCATGTAGTAACCTAAAAAGTGTTAAACAAAACCAAATACATTTTATATTTGAGATTCTTCAAAGTAGCCACCCTTTGCCTTAATGACAGCTTTGCACACTCTTGGCATTTTCTCAACCAGCTGCACCTGGAATGCTTTTCCAACAGTCTTGAAGGAGTTCCCACATATGTTGAGCACTTGTTGGCTGCAGGTATAAACATACTTTTGGTCATGTAGTGTATTGAAAGCCTTTCAACATGTGCAATTACGCACGCTCTCACTGTGTAGCCTACTCCTAGTAGGCCCAGAGTAGACTGATAAGAATGCCTGGATTTGGAGGACTGATAGAGGGTACCATTTAGAGATTATTATTAGAATGGATCAATACAATAGAATGGCTCTGTTCTTCATTCACAATGGGTGATTACATAATTATTCACTGTTCGCTTCTCCTAGCTCATCAACTCATCCATTCTCCCCATCATACTTTACTAATTTATTTAATCCATTGTCATATGTGTGAAATTAGTTTTGGTGTAGTTTCAGTTTCAAAGCAATTATCCGGGTGATTATCAGCTGGGCACTGCACTTTCAACTGTTGGAAGAAGGAGCAGAGCAGGCACTACTGTTGGGAGAAGGAGAGTAACAGGCCCTACTGTTGGAAGAAGGAGGGGAGCAGGCTCTACTGTTGGGAGAAGGAGGGGAGCAGGCCCTACTGTTGGGAGAAGGAGGGGAGCAGGCTCTACTGTTGGGAGAAGGAGGGGAGCAGGCTCTACTGTTGCGAGAAGGAGGGGAGCAGGCCCTACTGTTGGGAGAAGGAGAGTAACAGGCCCTACTGTTGGGAGAAGGAGGGGAGCAGGCTCTACTGTTGGGAGAAGGAGGGGAGCAGGCCCTACTGTTGGGAGAAGGAGGGGAGCAGGCCGTACTGTTGGGAGAAGGAGCGGAGCAGGCCCTACTGTGGGGAGAAGGAGCGTAACAGGCTCTACTGTTGGAAGAAGGAGAGTAACAGGCCCTACTGTTGGGAGAAGGAGCGGAGCAGGCCTTGCTGTTGGGAGAAGGAGAGTAACAGGCCCTACTGTTGGGAGAAGGAGAGTAACAGGCCCTACTGTTGGGAGAAGGAGAGTAACAGGCCCTACTGTTGGGAGAAGGAGCAGAGCAGGCCCTACTGTTGGGAGAAGGAGAGTAACAGGGGAAACCATTCAAAAAGTTGCAAGCCCTCCTAAAACTGATTGTATCTCCAGTTGTGTTTGTGATATGAAGATTCTAACACCAACAGTGTGTTATGTCGACTTATTTAGAAAGGAGATAAGGAGGGGGGCATTACTTAAAAAATATAGGAGTAATAAAAAATATATAATTATGAGCAGTAAAAATGACTGCTGTAGCGGTTCTAGTGTTAAAACAAGTCAAATAAAATATCACAAAAAAGGAAAACCATGTGTTTGATACCATTCCATTCATTCCTTTCCAGCCATTACTATTAGCCCATCCTCCCAAATGAAGGTGCCACCAGCCACCTGTGCTCTTCACCAACTAATGCTGTTAACTGTGAATAACATGATGCCAGTTCAGCACCTTTTCTATCTTTATTAGTGCATCCTGGCATAAAGCACAAGCTTAGATTATCCTGCTTGTCTCTGCAATATAGGTGCAATAGCATGGTATAAGAGTCACCGCACAGAATTAATTTAGTCTCTTGAGTGACAGGCCGGGATAAATCCCTATATCTTGCTCAGCGTCACGGCTCGGTTGACCCCAGTGTTTCTCCTCAGGGATTTGTTGAATCATGGACAACATAGACCATTATACAGAGGACACTGTGATAAGCAACCAAGACACACACTGTGGATCGTTTCCCTGCTCCAGTGGTAATAGAATAATCTTGGAAATAGGATTCTATACCTACGTATATGGTGTATGGATTAAAGTTATTTTTTATGATCTAGTAACACTATACAGTTTTGAGGCATCTATTATGCTACTCTAACAGCAACCTTCACGATTCATGACATTTGAAAACGGCATAAGGGATATCATGACCCATGGACTGATTGAGTTGGCTAGTCTCTGCTGAGATTAAATGACCTTATATGGTCGTTCATTTGTCAAAAATGGTAACGAGTGGCTGTGACATGTATGATGTCACATAATAATGTTTAGTTTAAATGTCATCAATAATCCTGACAACCACAGTATGACTCCTGTATCAAATCCACGAGTAGAGTTGGGGTATAAACCTGCAAACTCATGGAGCGTAAGAGATGGTGGATATCATAGAAACTGAGTCGGAGCAGAACATCAAACAGCCTTTGCGAAGGGAGACGGTTTCACAGACGCACCACTAATTATGTATTTTTCTCACCATGGCAGCCTTTGACAGAGATCTCTCCCTCTAAACCTTGATAGAACAGTGTATTTCTCTCCCGTCTTTCTCTTTTTTCTCACAAGGTGCCTGCCTGTGCTTGTGAAGTCTGCTCATCCATCTTGGAGCTCGAAGGCCCCATAGTTACCAACCTTCACTGTCTTGGATGGTCTAGTTATGAAGCCCCATAGTTACCAACCTTCACTGTCTTGGAGGGTCTAGTTATGAAGCCCCATAGTTACCAACCTTCACTGTCTTGGAGGGTCTAGTTATGAAGCCCCATAGTTACCAACCTTCACTGTCTTGGATGGTCTAGTTATAAAGCGCCATAGTTACCAACCTTCACTGTCTTGGAGGGTCTAGTTATGAAGCCCCATAGTTACCATCCTTCACTGTCTTGGATGGTCTAGTTATGAAGCCCCATAGTTACCAACCTTCACCATCTTGGATGGTCTAGTTATGAAGCCCCATAGTTACCAACCTTCACTGTCTTGGTGGGTCTAGTTATGAAGCCCCATAGTTACCAACCTTCACTGTCTTGGAGGGTCTAGTTATGAAGCCCCATAGTTACTAACCTTCACTGTCTTGGAGGGTCTAGTTATGAAGCCCCATAGTTACCAAACTTCACTGTCTTGGATGGTCTAGTTATAAAGCCCCATAGTTACACAATCTCCGCTGTCTTGGAGGGTCTAGTTATAAAGCCCCATAATTACACAACCTTAACTGTCTTGGTGGGTCTAGTTATAAAGCCCCATAGTAAGACAACCTTAACTGTCTTGGTGGGTCTAGTTATAAAGCCCCATAGTAAGACAACCTACACTGTCTTGGAGGATCTAGTTATAAAGCCCCATAGTTACACAACCTTCACTCAATCAATCAATCAATCATATGTATTTATAAAGCCCTTTTTTACATCAGCCGATGTCACAAAGTGCTAAACAGAAACCCAGCCTTTAACCCCAAACAGCAAGCAATGCAGATGTAGAAGCACGTCTTGGACTGTCTTGGAGGATCTAGTTATAAAGCCCCATAGTTACCAACCTTCACTGTCTTGTAGGATCTAGTTATTAAGCCCCATAGTTACCAACCTTCACTGTCTTGTAGGATCTAGTTATTAAGCCCCATAGTTACCAACCTTCACTGTTTGTAGGATCTAGTTATAAAGCCCCATACTTACCAACCTTCACTGTCTTGGAAGGTCTAGTTACAGTGCATTCGGAAAGTATTCAGACCCCTTCCCTTTTTCCACATTTTGTTACATTATAACCTTATTCTAAAATGGATTAAATAAATAAAAAATCTCACCAATCTACACATAATAACCCATAATGACAAAGGAAAAACTTTGTTTTTTTTGTGCAAATATATATGTATTTTTAAACAGACATACCTTATTTACATAAGCATTCAGACCCTTTGCTATGAGATTCGAAATTGAGCTCAGCTGCATCCTTCTTCCATTGATCATCCTTGAGATGTTTCTACAACTTGATTGGAGTCCACCTGTGGTAAATTCAATTGATTGGACATGATTTGGAAAGGCACACACCTGTCTATATAAGGTCCCACAGTTGACAGTGCATCTCAGAGCAAAAACCAAGCCATGAGGTGGAAGGAATTGAACTTAGAGGTAAGAGACAGGATTGTGTCGAGGCACAGATCTGGGGAAGGGTACAAAAACATGTCTGCAGCATTGAAGGTCCCCAAGAACACAGTGGCCTCCATCATTCTTAAATGGAAGAAGTATGGAACCACCAAGACTCTTCCTAGAGCTGGCGGCCCGGCCAAATTAAGCAAAGGGGAGAAGGGCCTTGGTCAGGGAGGTGACCAAGAACCCGATGGTCACTCTGACAGAGCTCCAGAGTTCCTCTGTGGAGATGGGAGAACCTTCCAGAGGGACAACCATCTCTGCAGCACTCCACCAATCAGGCCTTTATGGTAGAATGGCCAGGCAGAAGCCACTCCTCAGTAAAAGGTACACGACAGCCCACTTGCAGTTTGCCAAAAGGCACCTTAAGGACTATCAGACCACAAGAAACAAGATTCTCTGGTCTGATGAAACCAAGATTGAACTCTGGCCTGAACGCCAAGCGTCATGTCTGGAGGAAACCTGGCACCATCCCTACGGTGAAGCATGGTGGTGGCAGCATCATGCTTTGGGTATGTTTTTCTGCAGCAGGGACTGGAAGACTAGTCAGGATCGAGGGAACGATGAATGGAGCAAACTACAGAGAGATCCTTGATGAAAACCTGCTCCAACAGAACATCGACCCTAAGCAACCTTACGGTTACTGGCCCAACACGCTAACCACTCTGGCTGGGTCCTTGAGTGCTTTAACAAAGTACACAGTAAAGGGTATGAATACTTATGTAAATGTGATATATTTCAGTTTTTTTAACCTGTTTTTGCTTTGACATTATGGGCTATTGTGTTTATATTGATGAGAAAAATATCTATTTAATCCATTTTAGAATAAGGCTCTAAAGTAACAAAATGTGTAAAAAGTCAAGGGGTCTGTATACTTTCCGAATACCTCATATTTACTCAACCTTCACTCTCTTGGAGGGTCTAGTTACAAAGCCCCATACTTACACAACCTTCACTGTCTTTGTGAAGAAAAGCTTCACCGAATACTCAAAGCTTGGCTAATATTTGAGATGCATAGCAGGGTGTGCTCATGCATTCCAATTGCCTCCGTATTCCCAAGTGAGGCCGAGTTGGATAAATGCCCCGGACTTTAGACACAGGAAGTTTCAGTCCTCTCGAAAGCCCTCACACTAAATTATGGGTATATCAAGGCCCATGTTATTATATTTGTTGCTGCCTAAAGCAAACTATGTGGACTGAAAGCCAATTAGGCAACCTCTGTTGGGGCTGTCCAAGTGGAAGGCTAGTCTAAGTGATGGGCAGTGGTAGAGGGGTTAAAATGGACAGGAGGGGCGGAGAATGTCAAGTGCTTCTCACTGAATAACAACATGTCCTGCATGTAATATGTCTTTCCTATCATCAGTTCTCAAGTCGATCCCATCATTCCATCCTCTCGTACCTGATTCTTGATCTCTAAAGGGGATTACCAACAAGCCATAGCTCCCCTTGCGGAACCAATTAGAAGACTGTAAATTGGATGTCAATTGTGTTCAGTGTTTTTATCAACCGTCCAATATATATTGACCATTCCACCTTTCCATAATTAAGCTTCTTACCACTGGAGCCCAAACAGTCGCTTCGTCAATAGTGTTCCTTACCCAGACAGACATAACCTTGATTAAAGATGCAACTCACTGGTTTCACAAACTGCTACCCATTGATGTTGTTCACAGAGTTTTAAGATCACGCTGTACAGTACCGTGCCGAAGCAGTGTACACTGTAGTAGATAAAGACGGATTATAATGAGATCTGTCATTGACCCTAAATAAACTAATTTAATTAATTTGGGTAGATGTCGAGAAAGGAGAGGACCACTACTGCAAAAGTCTGTTGAACTGTAGGGTGTAGGCAGGTGTCTGAATGTCTTGCCCATTGCCAAAGACAGTGGAAAGGCCTTGGTTAAAGTTTCATCGGGGCAGAGAGTCGTAGAACATTGAGTTTCAGCTGAGTTGTCAGCTATATGCCCCACCATTTCAATACATTTTTTCTGCCTTTCCTCCAATTTTGCTCTGAGTGAATGCAGCATTCAGGCTCCGAGATGACTGGTTCTACCTCCACTGAAGACAGCTGTCGAGCTTCTTTCTCCTTTCGGCCTCTTGGCCCCAGCAACACAGTGTCTTTCTGTATTCTCTTTCCCATGAGTCAACTGGAAAGGAGACATGGAACAATGCCCTGGGCAGCCATTGAACTTTTGTTCCAGATGTTTCAGGCGACTGTTAGGACAATGAATGAGTTTATGTCCTCAGAGGATGTCCAAGTCAGCTCATTGGGAAAAGCATTGGATTTTGTCCAATTGCTATTTCTCTTTTTTAGTTGACACTGTTGATCTAATTTTTGTCTAGTCACTCCAGACCATCTCACAGGTCCAGCTTACTGGTTGAGTGTAGCCTTCATGATATTCCCAGTGCCGGCTCCAGGCATAAGCGACATAAGCGGTTGCTTATGTCTCCCGACCCCCATTTAGCAACTCAGTCGGGGTCTCAACTTACTGTTGAGAGTTAGAATAGTAGGAATACAGAAGGTGCACTTTTAAAATGTGATTTTGCATCAACAGTTTTTCTCTTATGTCAGTCACTGACAGTCACTCAATTAGCAACGTTAGCAAAATGATTTAATTAGTAAGTCAGTCTAGCCAGCTTTCTAAACTTGTGGTAATCATGGCCGAATACCGACTGGGCACACAGGGCATGTGACCAGGGGCCCTGACCTCAGGGGGCCCCATTGATTTTGTTAGTCCCTCTCACTCAGATATCATTAACATGATATATACGTTTTGGCAAAATGTGTAGAATTGCAGGAAATGTACTTTAAAACAAAAAATATTGCCTCCGCCATCAAGAGGGGGTCGTTAAAATAATTTGCCCGCGAGGTGCAAAATCTAGTTTAGGGTCCCCAAAAGGCTCAACTAATCAACTAATCAGCGGCAATAATCAAGGTTTGATTAAGTTGAAGCTTGACAAGCAGGTCAGGCTTGGCTTATAACTTGTAAATCTAAACTTTTCCGTCATCTACACTAATGCAATAAACTCTGTAATGTGTTATAAATACTTCATTTTTTGTTGTTGTGTGTGAGTCAACCCCAGGATATTGCCAGTCCAGACGGTTAAGTGGAAGTAGAAATGTTGGTGTTTGTCAGAGTGGGTGGTCTCCTCCGGCAGACGAGTAGACAGCCACATTAGCACTCTGCCACAGCCTGACAAATGACTTACGGACGGCCACACAACATTCACATCCCTGCTTACAGCGGCATACCAGTAGTATGCTCTACTCTAGCAGGTCCGGTGTAAATCATATAGTGGATGTCCACCCTTTGTGGAATCAAATAGAACAACACTCTAATGTAACTACTGAGGCAAACATGCTGTGAATATCAAGTAGTCAATAGAAGCTATACAAAAGGCTTTTTTGATTTCATGAGCTACTTTGTGGGAATCTGTAAGAATTGGGGATATAATGCATTTTCATTGCATGCTGAAATCTTTCAATACTGTAAGCTGCCATGTTTTTCCCACCTCTAGATGTAAGGTATTAATTTGATCACTTTTTTGTTGCTGAGGACATGTACATGAGCTTTGTGATTGACATAAATTCACTGAAACCCCACACTAACAAACGGTTAACAGTATTGCACTGTTCATGTAGTCTACTTTTGGCCAGCTAATAACCTAAACACCGATCAAGCAACATTATAGACTAAACATTCAAATCATGTTGCTGCAAGATTATTTGGCTGTGACAATATAGGTCAAATTTAAGAGCCTCAATCTGTAGCCAGATAAGGACGTTTGTCATTCTTAGGAGACTGGTTTTTAGTTAAATGTGCGTGGAGTAGGACTTTCATAAGAAATAATTTTCATGGCCCTAAATGTCTATGATATATGTCATTGTAATTGTCTCATGTGTTTTGTCAAAGTGACATCTTCAAAACAGCAGTTCATGACATTCTTTTGGTTCATGTTGTTCAGGTTCATGTGGTTCCTGTGGTTCATGTGGTTCATGTTCATGTGGTTCATGTGGTTCATGTGGTTCAGGTTCATGTGGTTCATGTGGTTCATGTGGTTCAGGTTCATGCGGTTCATGTGATGCAGGTTCATGTGGTTCAGGTTCATGTGGTTCATGTGGTGCAGGTTCATGTGGTTCATGTGGTTCGTGTGGTTCAGGTTCATGTGGTTCAGGTTCATGTGGTTCAGGTTCATGTGGTTCATGTGATTCAGGTTCATGCGGTTCATGTGATGCAGGTTCATGTGGTTCATGTGGTTCAGGTTCATGTGGTTCAGGTTTATGTGGTTCATGTGGTGCAGGTTCATGTGGTTCATGTGGTTCAGGTTTATGTGGTTCATGTGGTGCAGGTTCATGTGGTGCAGGTTCATGTGGTTCATGTGATTCAGGTTCATGTGGTTCATGTGGTTCAGGTTCATGTGTCATATTTACTGGTATGCAGCTTTTTTCATCTGCTGAACCTGCACCAAGAATTACCTCTCAGTCACATTAAACCCAACTCACATTCACATCCATTGTTGGGGAGTAGTGAACTTCATGTAGTTGTACTAGTAATTAAACTACATTTTGCAGTAGCTTGGTGGTCCTTGAACTAAATTCAAATCTTGGTCATGTTTACATGGAGTTAATTACTTTTCCCCATGTAGTGGGTGTAGCTAACTACTGGAACTACACGCTAGTCTTATTGCAAAAATAAAATATGGGTGAAGTAGGCAAGAATTTCCTTTCTTTTTGGGCATCAAACCTTTCTAGTTTTTGTTTTTAATAGGATAAATTACACATTCTGTTAACATCTGACTACAGCGTGATCTGTTCTTGCAATTTGTATTCTATGACATTTGTCTTTTATTGAGAGGAGTTTTAGTAGCCTCACACCACACTCTCAGAAAGATGTAATGCTCGTCTCCACAGGTTATGCCATCCCACTTTCTCTGACGCTTTTTCAAATGGACAATTCTTGTGTCATTGCTGTGCTCTGCTAGTCATTTTTTCAGGCGTAGCCTTTCTCATTTACGTGTCATTACATGAACTCAGCAAAAAAAGAAACATCCCTTTTTCAGGACCCTGTCTTTCAAAGATAATTCATAAAAATCTAAAAAAACTTCACAGATCTTCATTGTAAAGGGTTTAAACACTGTTTCCCATGCTTGTTCAATGAACCATAAACAATTAATGAACATGCACCTGTGGAACGGTTGTTAAGACACTAACAGCTTACAGACGGTAGGCAATTAAGGCCACATTTATGAAAACTTAAGACACTAAAGAGGCTTTTCTATTGACTCTGAAAAACACCAAAAGAAAGATGCCCAGGGTCCCTGTTCATCTGCGTGAACGTGCCTTAGGCATGCTGCAAGGAGGCATGAGGACTGCAGATGTGGCCAGGGCAATAAATTGCAATGTCCGTACTGTGAGACGCCTAAGACAGCGCTACAGGGAGACAGGACGGACAGCTGATCATCCTCGCCGTGGCAGAACACGTGTAACAACACCTGCACAGGATCGGTACACCCCCCCCCCCCCCCACTATTTTTTACATTTTATTTAACCTTTATTTAACTAGGCAGGTCAGTTAAAAACAAATGTATATTTACAATGACGGCCTACCAAAAGGCAAAAGACCTCCTGCAGGGACAAGAGGTCTTTTTTTCTATATAAATATAGGACAAAACACACATCACGACAAGAGAGACAACACAACACTACATACAGAGAGACCTAAGACAACAACATAGCAAGGCAGCAACACATGACAATACAGCATGGTAGCAACACAACATGACAACAACATGGTAGCAACAACAACATGGTAGCAGCACAAAACATGGTACAAACATTATTGGGCACAGACAACGACACAAAGGGCAAGAAGGTAGAGACAACGATACATAACGCAAAGCAGCCACAACTGTCAGTAAGAGTGTCCATGATTGAGTCTTTGAATGAAGAGATGTAGATAAAACTGTCCAGTTTGAGTGTTTGTTGCAGCTTGTTCCAGTCGCTAGCTGCAGCGAACTGAAAAGATCAGCGACCCAGGGATGTGTGTGCTTTGAGGACCTTTAACAGAATGTGACTGGCAGAACTGGTATGGTATGTGAAGGAGTAGATATCTCAGATAGGGGGGAGTGAGGCCTAAGAGGGTTTTATAAATAAGCATCAACCAGTGGGTCTTGCGACGGGTATACAGAGATGACCAGTTTACAGAGGAGTATAGAGTGCATTGATTTGTCCTATAAGGAGCATTGGTGGCAAATCTGATGGCCGAATGGTAAAGAACATCTAGCCGCTCGAGAGCACCCTTACCTGCCGATCTATAAATTATGTCTCCGTAATCTAGCATGGGTAGGATGGTCATCTGAATCAGGGTTAGTTTGGGAGCTGGGGTGAAAGAGGAGTGATTACGATAGAGGAAACCAAGTCTAGATTTAACTTTAGCCTGCAGCTTTAATATGTGCTGAGAGAAGGACAGTGTACTGTCTAGCCATACTCCCAAGTACTTGTATGAGGTGACTACCTCAAGCCCTAAACCCTCAGAGGTAGTAATCACACCTGTGGGGAGAGGGGCATTCTTCTTAACAAACCACATGACCTTTATTTTGGAGGTGTTCAGAACAAGGTTAAGGGTAGAGAAAGCTTGTTGGACACTAAGAAAGCTTTGTTGTAGAGCATTTAACACAAATTCCGGGGAGGGGCCAGATACAGTAAGACTGTATCTGCATATAAATGGATGAGAGAGCTTCCTACTGCCTGAGCTATGTTGTTGATGTAAATTGAGAAGAGCGTGGGGCCTTGGATTGAGCCTTGGGGTACTCCCTTGGTGACAGGCAGTGGCAGGGACAGCAGATTTCAAAGACTTTATACACGGCACTCTTTGAGAGAGGCAAGGCAATCAAACAAGCTAAGCGTCAGTACAGAGACAAGGTGGAGTCGCAATTCAACGGCTCAGACACGAGAGGTATGTGGCAGGGTCTGCAGTCAATCACGGACTACAAAAGAAAAACCAGCCCCATTGCGGATCACGATGCCTTGCTCCCAGACAGACTAAACAACTTTTTTGCTCGCTTTGAGGACAATACAGTGCCACTGACACGGCCCGCTACCAAAACCTGCGGGCTCTCCTTCACTGTAGCCAACGTGAGTAAAACATTTAAACGTGTTAACCCTCGCAAGGCTGCAGGCCCAGACGGCATCGCCGGCCGCGTCCTCAGAGCATGCGCAGACCAGCTGGCTGGTGTGTTTACAGACATATTCAATCAATCCTTATCCCAGTCTGCTGTTCCCACATGCTTCAAGAGGGCCACCATTGTTCCTGTTCCCAAGAAAGCTAAGGTAACTGAGCTAAATGACTACCGCCCTGTAACACTCACTTCTGTCATCATGAAGTGCTTTGAGAGACTAGTCAAGGACCATATCACCTCCACCCTACCTGACACCCTAGACCCACTCCAATTTGCTTACCGCCCCAATAGGTCCACAGACGACGCAGTCGTCATCACACTGCACACTGCCCTAACCCATCTGGACAAGAGGAATACCTATGTAAGAATGCTGTTCATCGATTAAAGCTCAGCATTTAACACCATAGTACCCTCCAAACTCATCATTAAGCATGAGACCCTGGGTCTCGACCCCGCCCTGTGCAACTGGGTCCTGGACTTCCTGACGGGCCGCTCCCAGGTGGTGAGGGTAGGTAACATCATCTCCACCCTGCTGAACCTCAACACTGGGGCCCCACAAGGGTGCGTTCACAGCCCTCTCCTGTACTCCCTGTTCACCCACGACTGCGTGGCCATGCAAGCCTCCAACTCAATCATCAAGTTTGCAGACCACACTACAGTGATAGGCTTGATTACCAACAACGACGAGACGGCCTACAGGGAGGAGGTGAGGGCCCTCGGAGTGTGGTGTCAGGAAAATAACCTCACACTCAATGTCAACAAAACAAAGGAGATGATCGTGGACTTCAGGAAACAGCAGAGGGAGCAGCCCCCTATCTACATTGACGGGACAGTAGTGGAGAGGGTGGAGAGTTTTAAGTTCCTCGGCGTACACATCACAGACAAACTGAAATGGTCCACCCACACAGACAGTGTTGTGAAGAAGGCGCAGCAGCGCCTCTTCAACCTCAGGAGGCTGAAGAAATTCGGCTTGTCACCAAAAACACTCACAAACTTTTACAGATGCACAATTGAGAGCATCCTGTCAGGCTGTATCACCGCCTGGTACGGCAGCTGCTCCGCCCATAACCGTAAGGCTCTCCAGAGGGTAGTGAGGTCTGCACAACGCATCACTGAGGGCAAACTACCTGGCCTCCAGATGTCACCTACACCACCTGATGTCACAGGAAGGCCAAAAAGATCATCAAGGACAACAACCACCCGAGCTACTGCCTGTTTACCCCGCTATCATCCAGAAGGCGAGGTCAGTACAGGTGCATCAAAGCGGGGACCGAGAGACTGAAAAATAGCTTCTATCTCAAGGCCATCAGACTATTAAACAGCCATCACTAACATTAAGTGGCTGCTGCCAACATACTGACTCAACTCCAGCCACTTTAATAATGGAAAAATTGATGTAATCAATTTATCACTAGCCACTTTATATTATATAATGTTTACTTACACTACATTACTCATCTCATATGTATATACTGTACGCTATACCATCTACTGCATCTTGCCATCTTGATGTAATTAAATGTATCACTAGCCACTTTAAACAATGCCACTTTATATAATGTTCTCATACCCTACATTACTCATCTCATATGTACATACCATACTCTATACCATCTTCTGCATCTTGCCTATGCCGTTCGGCCATCACTCATTCATATATTTTTATCTACATATTGTTATTCATTCCTTTACACTTGTGTGTATAAGGTAGTTGTTGTGAAATTGTTCGGTTAGATTACTTGTTAGATATGACTGCATGGTCGGAAGTAGAAGCACAAGCATTTCACTACACTCGCATTAACATCTGCTAACCATGTGTATGTGACAAATACATTTGATTTGATTTGATGCGTGCACATCACTGAGGACCTGAAATGGTCTTCACCGGCAACAGCACCTCTTCAACATCATGAGGCTGAAGAAATTCTACTTGGTCCGTAAGACCCTCACAAACTTCTATAGATGCACCATCAAGAGCATTCTGTCAAGCTGTATCACCACCTGGTACGACAACTGCACCTCCCGCAACCGCAGAGCTCTCCAGTGGGTGGTGCGGTCAGCCTAATGCATCACTGGGGGCACACTGCCTGCCCTCCAGGACATTTTCTGGACCCGGTGTCACAGGAAGGCCAAGAACATCATCATGGACCTCAGCCACCTGAGCCACGGCCTGTTCACCCCGCTATCATCCTGAAGGCGGAGACTGTACAGGCGCATCAAAGCTAGCGCCGAGAGACTGAAAAACATCTCCAGGCCATCAGACCAGGTCCTGAACTTTAGTCACTGTTACTAGCCGACTACCACCCGGTACGCAACCCTGCACCTTAGAGACTGCTGCCCTATGTACATACTGTATTCTGTATTCTCAACATAGCTCATTCATATAACCTCTGCTGTACATACTGTATTCTCAGCATAGCTCATCCATGTATCCCAGACTATAACAGTGTTCTGTATCCCAGACTATAACAGTGTTCTGTATCCCAGACTATAACAGTGTTCTGTATCCCAGACTATAACATTGTTCTGTATCCCAGACTATAACAGTGTTCTGTATCCCAGACTATAATATTGTTCTGTATCCCAGACTATAACAGTGTTCTGTATCCCAGACTATAACAGTGTTCTGTATCCCAGACTATAACAGTGTTCTGTATCCCAGACTATAACAGTGTTCTGTATCCCAGACTATAACAGTGTTCTGTATCCCAGACTATAACAGTGTTCTGTATCCCAGACTATAACAGTGTTCTGTATCTCAGACTATAACAGTGTTCTGTATCCCAGACTATAACAGTGTTCTGTATCCCAGACTATAACATTGTTCTGTATCCCAGACTATAACATTGTTCTGTATCCCAGACTATAACATTGTTCTGTATCCCAGACTATAACATTGTTCTGTATCCCAGACTATAACATTGTTCTGTATCCCAGACTATAACATTGTTCTGTATCCCAGACTATAACATTGTTCTGTATCCCAGACTATAACAGTGTTCTGTATCCCAGACTATAACAGTGTTCTGTATCCCAAACTATAACAGTGTTCTGTATCCCAGACTATAACATTGTTCTGTATCCCAGACTATAACAGTGTTCTGTATCCCAGACTATAACAGTGTTCTGTATCCCAGACTATAACAGTGTTCTGTATCCCAGACTATAACAGTGTTCTGTATCCCAGACTATAACAGTGTTCTGTATCCCAGACTATAACAGTGTTCTGTATCCCAGACTATAACAGTGTTCTGTATCCCAGACTATAACAGTGTTCTGTATCCCAGACTATAACATTGTTCTGTATCCCAGACTATAACAGTGTTCTGTATCCCAGACTATAACAGTGTTCTGTATCCCAGACTATAACAGTGTTCTATAGGAGGTTCCTCTGAAAAGGCACTAAGCAATCCCTCGGAATCCAGAGTGGCGCAGCAGTCTACGTCACTACAGACCCGGGTTCGATCCCGGGCTGTATCACAATCGGCCGTGATCGGGAATCCCATAGGGCGGCGCACAATTGGCCCAGCATCGTCCGGGTTAGGTCGGGGTAGACCGTCATTGTAAATAATAATTTGTTCTTAAAACTGACTTAAGGTTAAATAAATCAAATAAATAAAAAGTCACTAGACAGTCCCTCTGAAAAGGCAATAGGCGGTTCCTCTGAAAACGCACTACACAGTCCCTCTGAAATGGTTACTCACATCAATCCTATTTCCCAATCTCTGTGAAGTATCTGACATGAGGAATGCTTTTTTAATTGCATATACAAAGGACAGATTGTTATCTCTCTCTGTCACTTTAGAAAAACGGTGTCGCGGACCAATAAGAAGCAATGATATCTCGATGACCTCCTTCCATCAGCTCTGTCACAATTGCCTTTTGGCAGGAAGTCTTAATTAATCATCCCGCTTTGTTAGTCCCCGTAACCTGGAAATAATTGGCACCGAGGACCTTGTCGCTGCTTCCGCAACGTCGCAGCATGTCTTGTCAACACGTTTCCACGACACCATAGTGTCACAATACAGCAAAACCCTCTCCAAAGGATTATATTGCAGATAAGGCCCTATGAAGACGAAAAGCCTTGACATCTCCCATTTATATTCTCACAGCGAGCAAGAAAGGAGAATTGGGCTAATTTCAATGCGGATAGCATTGTTATCCTCTTTTCATCTGGATATGCCCAACCACAGTAGACTTCCTGTACAGTTAGTTGAAGAGGAATGACAGTATGTTACGCTGATTGCCACAACAATGGCTCCCGCATTCTCTTCATCTTCAGAAACGTTGCAGTGGCTTGTTTATTTGGCATATTTCTGTAAACTCTCATTAACCTTGGAATGTCAAAAAGTACTCATCATTTGAAGCTGTAGGCTTACATTGTTGCCGCTGTATGATTAAAATGACTGGAATTAGCATAATATAAACATTTCCCCATTGAAATTATCATAAAAAAACAAAAAAATCACATTGTATTCATTTCTGTCATTCGTTTTGAGCCCAACACACGGAAACTCTAAAACAGCACGTACTGCAAGTCCTTTTCAAATACATGGAGATATTATTCATCGTATACATCGTATGATCCAATTTTAGACTGCTAACCACTTAGAAATGGTAATCACTCCTCTGTCGGTACCCATTGGTGACGATCCCGTGTTTCCAGTTGGCACTTTTGATTGAAGGGGTCACAGCGTGACTGCAAGGTAAACGTGCTCTTCCCTGATGGATAGGGGGACAATACGTCCTACCATGGGTTTAAACCCTGACCCGAGAGCCAGAGGTCAAAAAAGCGCTTCCTCCCCTTCAAGGTCTGCATTGCAGACACATTTGCAATGGGCATACTGTGAGAATATCCCCTGCCCCTTGCTCTACCAGACAGCCATGCTCCCGTCCCCACTAAAACAGTCACGGCGCTCCGATCAGGAGCAGTCATTGGCATTCCCAAATTGAGATAGCAATCTATATCTATTTGAGCTCCTCTCTGTCATTCCCATCTTTATTTAACTGCCGGAGCGTGCACGCGCCGTGCTAAGTGGACCGCGAAGAGATGATATTATGACCCGATAAACCAGAATAGAATAGAATTATCAACCTGTAGAATATAATTATTTACTTCCTGCAGTAAAAGTGGTGCATGCACTCTGAACGTCGATACTGAACAAAAATATAAACACAACAACAATTTTAATGGTTTTACTGAGTTGAATTGAAGTACATTCAGTAGGCCCTAATCTATTGATTTAAGCTATTGATTTCACATGACTGGGCAGGGGCACAGCCAATCAGAATGAATTGTTCCGCACAAAAGAGCTTTATTACAGACAGAAATACCCCTCAGTTTCATCAGCTGTCCGTGTGGCTGGTCACAAACGATCCCGCAGGTGAAAAAGTCGGATGTAGAGGTTCTGGACACAAGGTCTGCGGTCGTGAGGCCAGTTGGACGATTGCCAAATTCTCTAAAATGACGTTGGAGGCGGCTTATGGTCAGTTCTCTGTCAACAGCTCTGGTGGACATTCTTGCAGTCAGCATGCCAATTGCACGAGCCCTCAAAACTTGAGACATCTGTGGTATTGTGTTGTGTGACAAAACTGCACATTTTAGAGTGGCCTTTTCTTGTCCCCAGCACCTGTCTAATGATCATGCTGTTTAATCAGCTTCAGGTGGATGGATTGTCTTGGCAAATGAGAAATGCTCACTAACAGGAATGTAAACACATTTGTGGCCAGAATTTTTGAGAAATAAGCTTTTGTTGTGCACATAGATAATTTATGGGATCTTTTATTTCAGCTCATGAAACACTGGACCAACACTTTACATGTTGTGTTTATATTTTTTGTTCAGTGTAATTAAAACAGATAAGAAGATGGACTCCTGTCACCATGGAGAGGAGGGGAGTTATAGAAAAAGAAGGATGGCGAGAGCGGTAATTACACACCTGACCGTAGACTTTCTGCCTGAGGTGCACACACATGAATTATGAAGGGCTAGAGGAAGATGAAAGGGAAGGAGGGAACTCTGCCTCTCTCCCTGATTACTGACATTATGTATCTGCAGTGATGTACGGGAGAGCAGCGAACTCCCACTGCAAGAACGTGCAAAACTGCAGAAGACCCACGGAGCTGTGCTGCTCTAGTTACATCTGAATAGCTGAAGCCTAAAGCGGCTTGAACTCCTTACTGTCATTCTGGATGACTGAATAGGATGTCAGTCCATTTCGGAGAGTCTCTTGTCTCACATTAGGCAAGTACACAGAACAAGCATAATTTTTTTGTAGTAGCCTATATCCTAGGGCTTTGTGTGGTAATTAGGACGATGTCTATGGGTTACCCGATATGCTTTGTGTAGTTACAGTGGCAGCCTCTTCTATTTCTGCTCTCACTTCTCAACATAAGTTGAACACATTAAATGTTGTTTATATTTTCCAAGCCTCCAAGTATTGTCAAGTCATCATCAAGAATTTAAATGCAGCTGAAGAGGGTGTTTCTGTGAAGGTGGTGTTTCTGTGAAACCTGCCAGCTATGTTTCATCCAACTGACAGTCATCCAACTGCACACTTCATGTGTATTCATACTGCTCAGATTATTCCACAAGCTGGCAAACACGTTGACTGTTGTCAACCGCGAGCAGCCGAGGGAGAAGAAATGTGTGACTAGCCGAGACATTCTCCCGCATTGTTTGTCATCTTCGGTGTCTTTGGAATGGTGAAACCACAGCTTGTGTCAGCTCAGTTGTCAATAGCCAGTCTGTTGCAAGGAGTTTGCCCTATCTCCATCTGCAGAGGCTAAAGAGTGTCATTCCTCCCCGACATGTGGCTTTCATCATGCCTGCTACCCGCCACATGGGCAGCAGCAGAATACTCCTTTCAACTTCCTGTTGCATTAGTTACACGTCCCCGCTTTTCTCTCTGCCTGTTTGTTACAACGTCCCTTTTTGAAGAGGTGCAACACCTGAACTGTGACATTTCCTGTGATGTTTTTTAAAATTATTATATTGTAATAGGACCACTCTATGGGGCTTACACTTATCCTGTTTCCAGTTTTACTATCTCAAATATTAGGTAAAAAGAACATTGAAGAATGTTGAAATCAGTTTACAAGACCCTGCGCCATATCTTTATAAGGGCATTGCGGTGCAGGCACAAAACTATTCCCCTGAGAGCGATTTATTTTCCTCTTGAGTTTTCATACAGTGAGATCCAAAAGTATTCAGACAGTGACACATATTTGGTTGTTTTGTCTCTGTACTCCAGCCCTTTGAATTTGAAATGATACAATGACTATGAGGTTAAAGTGCAGACTGTCCGCTTTAATTTGAGGGCATTTTTAACCATATCGGGTGAATCGTTTACAAATTACAGCACTTTTTGTTCATGGTCCCCCCATTTTATGGGACCAAAAGTATTGGGACAAATTCACTTGTGTGTGTAGTAAAGTAGTCACAAGTTTAGTATTTGGTCCCATATTCCAAAGCAGGTTGTATTTGTAAACTTTTCCATAAGGAATGATGTTGGCTCCTTGATTGTTCTTCTTGCGCAATACAATGAAATATTTTGACAGCTGCCCTATGTAGTAAAATGCAGATAGGAAATGAATTAATTTCTGCAAACTTGTTGGATGCATTTGCTCTTTATTTTGGGTGTGTTTGAGATTATTTTAAGGATAATAATGAATTAATCATGAATAACAGACGCACAAATATCATACCCCCAAGACATGCTAACCTCTCACCATTACAATGACAGGGGAGGTTAGCATTTTGGAGGGGGGGGGGGATATGATATCTGTACATCTAACTTCCTCACTTGTCATTGTTCACGATTCCTTCAGGATTATCCATAATCATGGTAGCATCCACATTACTGTAGAAATGTATAGAAATATATTACATTCTTATTTACAATACAAGTGACTCCAAAATGACATAATATATTATTGACCATTAAATTCTATTGGGCACAAAATAATCTGAAACACAAACAGCAAATGTATCCAACACATTTGCAGAGTCACAAGCCTGATGTAGTAATTGCGTGCTAAGAATATGGGACCAAATACTGAACTTATGACTACTTTAATAAACATATAAGTGAATTTGTCCCAATACTTTTTGTCCCCTAAAATGGGGAGACTATGTACAAAAAGTGCTGTAATTTCTAAACGGTTCACTTGATGTGGATGAAAATGAAAGCGGACAGTTTGCACTTTGACCTCATAGTCATTGTATCATTTCCATTCCAAAGTGCTGGAGTACGGAGTCAAGACAACAACACATGTGTCCCTGTCCCAATACTTTAGGAGCTCCCTGTATACTATGCATGTGTTACATTTAACCTCACTTTGCCCTCATAGACTTCTGCACAGTCTGACTGGGTTTCAACATAAATACATATTCCACGAGTTAAAAAAGAATGTTAACATTGCAGAGAGCCGCTGTTGTAGTGTGATGAATTGCAGGATACGTATTCGCCATCCTCTGAACATAAAAAGGGCTGGATGCCACAGACCAGTATACTATTATCGTATGACATGAAGGGTTTTGACTTCAAGGGTTTGATGCTACCTTTAGTTTCAGAACGATGAATGAGGGGAATTCTCTCCTGAACCTAAAAATGTTTTCAACCTTTTAACTTTAAATAACACTCTGCCTCTCATCATGCAGATGTTTTTAATCAAGTCACATTTACATGCAGTGCACGACTAGGCCTGTTCAGTCAGTCTCTTGGCGACGGCTACAGTACACAGTGGAAATAGAGAGTCATGGTTGTAAAAAATCCCTGCGTTAAAAGTAGACAAGCACCATTACATAAACCTGTAGTGAGGAAAAGGACCAGGATAGTATTTTGAAAAATACACATCCAGGAAATACATGGATTCCCTTGTCAGTTTACAGGCTTTGTTTTCCTGGGTCTATATCTATACATCAACATGTTGCATGACAAGTAGAATCCACTGACCCCGGCCTGGGTCATCATGACAAGTAGAATCCACTGACCCCGGCCTGGGTCATCATGACAAGTAGAATCCACTGACCCCGGCCTGGGTCGTCATGACAAGTAGAATCCACTGACCCCGGCCTGGGTCATCATGACAAGTAGAATCCACTGACCCCGGCCTGGGTCGTCATGACAAGTAGAATCCACTGACCCCGGCCTGGGTCGTCATGATAAGTAGAATCCACTGACCCCGGCCTGGGTCATCATGACAAGTAGAATCCACTGACCCCGGCCTGGGTCATCATGACAAGTAGAATCCACTGACCCCGGCCTGGGTCATCATGACAAGTAGAATCCACTGACCCCGGCCTGGGTCATCATGATAAGTAGAATCCACTAACCCCGGCCTGGGTCATCATGACAAGTAGAATCCACTGACCCCGGCCTGGGTCATCATGATAAGTAGAATCCACTGACTCCGGCCTGGGTCATCATGATAAGTAGAATCCACTGACCCCGACCTAGGTCATCATGATAAGTAGAATCCACTGACCCCGGCCTGGGTCATCATGACAAGTAGAATCCACTGACCCCGACCTAGGTCATCATGATAAGTAGAATCCACTGACCCCGGCCTGGGTCATCATGACAAGTAGAATCCACTGACCCCGGCCTGGGTCATCATGACAAGTAGAATCCACTGACCCCGGCCTGGGTCATCATGACAAGTAGAATCCACTGACCCCGACCTAGGTCATCATGATAAGTAGAATCCACTGACCCCGGCCTGGGTCATCATGACAAGTAGAATCCACTGACCCCGGCCTGGGTCATCATGACAAGTAGAATCCACTGACCCCGGCCTGGGTCATCATGATAAGTAGAATCCACTGACCCCGGCCTGGGTCATCATGACAAGTAGAATCCACTGACCCCGACCTAGGTCATCATGATAAGTAGAATCCACTGACCCCGGCCTGGGTCATCATGACAAGTAGAATCCACTGACCCCGGCCTGGGTCATCATGACAAGTAGAATCCACTGACCTCGACCTAGGTCATCATGATAAGTAGAATCCACTGACCCCGGCCTGGGTCATCATGACAAGTAGAATCCACTGACCCCGGCCTGGGTCATCATGACAAGTAGAATCCACTGACCCCGGCCTGGGTCATCATGATAAGTAGAATCCACTGACCCCGGCCTGGGTCATCATGACAAGTAGAATCCACTGACCCCGGCCTGGGTCATCATGACAGGTAGAATCCACTGACCCCGGCCTGGGTCATCATGGCAAGTAGAATCCACTGACCCCGGCCTGGGTCGTCATGACAAGTAGAATCCACTGACCCCGGCCTGGGTCGTCATGGCAAGTAGAATCCACTGACCCCGGCCTGGGTCATCATGACAAGTAGAATCCACTGACCCCGGCCTGGGTCATCATGACAAGTAGAATCCACTGACCCCGGCCTGGGTCATCATGACAAGTAGACTGATTCTTATATCTTTCCATTGCCTAACCCTATATCTTTCCTTCCCATCTGCACCATACAAATCAGCTTTATATGCCTCTCTAGACCAGTGTTTCTCAAACCTGGTTAAAATCAGCTTTATATGCCTGTCTAAACATCTCCTCATTAGCCCAAACTGCTGGCCCGGAAGGCATTATCTGTGGTGCTTCGCAACCTTACCCTTAGTAGTTCATTATTTTACCCTTAGTAGTTCATTATTTATAGTACCTCAGCATTATCCTTAGTAGTTCCTTATTTATAGTAACTCAGCATTATCCTTAGTAGCTCATTATTTATAGTACCTCAGCATTATCCTTAGTAGTTCCTTATTTATAATAACTCCGCATTATCCTTAGTAGTTCATTGTTTATAGTGCCTCGGCATTATCCTTAGTAGTTCATTATTTATAGTGCATCCGCATTATCCTTAGTAGTTCCTTATTTATAGTAACTCAGCATTATCCTTAGTATTTCATTATTTATAGTGCCTCAGCATTATCCTTAGTAGTTCCTTGTTTATAGTACCTCAGCATTATCCTTAGTAGTTCCTTGTTTATAGTAACTCAGCATTATCCTTAGTGGTTCATTATTTATAGTGCCTCGGCATTATCCTTAGTAGTGCCTTATTTATAGTACATCAGCATTATCCTTAGTAGTTCATTATTTATAGTACCTCAGCATTATCCTTAGTAGTTCATTATTTAAAGTACCTCGGCATTATCCTTAGTAGTTCCTTATTTATAGTACCTCACTATTACTATTATAGTATAGTATCAACTATTAGTAGTTCATTATGTATAGTATCTCATAACCGTATCCTCATGTTATTGGGAAAGGATCCACCCGCTTCTTGTCCGGGCGACTGTATTTTGTGTAACTTGATGCCAGATGCTCGTGTTGATCTGGAGATGTCCCCTGAAGGGGAGAAAGGACATTTCTTTTTTTATTATCTGTCATTAAGGGTTTGTTGACAAGTGAGGGAAGCTTGGTTCTTTAACAGGGTCACTTTACATTGCATGGACCCATCTAGAGCCATTGGCTGTCAAAGATAAATGTTAGTTATTATACAACAACCAGCAGCATTGTCTACAAACCAGGGTGGTTTTGACATGTGAAGTCTCCAATATACAGTAGATGGAGCATTTTCAGTCCTCATGATAAATTACGCGGATTTAAAGTATTTTAGATAAGGGCCAAGCTGATGTTATTTGTGACAGTATTAAAAAAAAAGGAAAAAAAGCCCTGTTGAGGACTTTGTCCTGGGATTTTAGTTATTATATATATTTTTTGGGGGGTATAAGGAGATTTCCTCAAACTATGTGATGTGAAAATAGACCATCAGCATTCAGGCTGTCTAGACTAGCATACAGACCTGCTCCTATAACATGAGCACGAGGAAACAATCTGTTCCAGACATTCCCAGCCTCTGCTGGCCAGCTGGGGCAAAGGCCTCATTCCAAATTGGCATCCTAATCCCTAGATAGTGCACTACTTGTGACCTTGTGGGCCCTGGTCAAATGTAATGCACTAGATAAGGCTTAGGATGCCATTTGGAATGCAGCTAAAGTGTCTGTCCTGCAGACACTCCATGTTATCTGCCAAGGTCCTTCTTCAGCCTCTCTTCCATTATTTTACCTTGCAGTCTCAAGATCATTATTACAAAATGTCTGCCTCCGCATGGAATCAAGCTGGAACACTCCTTCGGAAAATGTCATAATAATAATGCAGAAAGCAGCTTGGTATTACGGAATACTTTAAATTACATCCAAAGAGAGTCCTTCCTGACTCAAATAAGAGTCCCTGAAGGCCTACTCTCCCAAGCCGTAGAGTTTGATGTGCAGTCCCCTCACTGCTGATGCTATGGTAAAGCACAGTGAAATATCTTTATGGCTTCGTTTCATAGATATAATGCATTAATCATCGCCAGAGGCAGAGTACAGCAGTATACAGTATGTGGATCAGGGCTTGTAACAGAAGGTTGTGGGTTCAAAACCCCGGTGGTCCAAGCTTATACCTGGATTAGTCCATCAGACTTTCTTCAGTAAATATATCGCTGTGGAGAATGGATAACATTTAAAAATGTATCTGTAAAGTGCCCTGGGGTATGTGCCAAGCTAAAAGCTTGCTCGTAGTTTTTCTATGGACATGCAGTAAGCACTCTGTTGAAAGAATGTCTTTCCATTACATAACCTTTGCTGACCTCTGCATGTCGTTGCTAGAGGGATGAATAGCAATGATATTATTGTAAGGACTAGGGTGAACAGAAAGGAATGCTATTTCAATAGCTATAATGTAGTAGCCTATTATGTGTGTGGTTGAAGGACTGCTTTAAAAAAAAAAAAAGGAACAGGAACAGCAGGCAGATTTCGTATCTGACGTGAGTGATTTCATGGTGACGTGTCTGGAGGCCTTTTTTTTTTTAAACGTCGTTGTTTTTCCTCCTTCCACTTTTCCAGTTACCTTTTATCAAAGTGGCCTGTCTTGGGCCTTGAAGGCTTCCTACATCCTCTCTTTGGGTTGAAGGAAGGCCCTTGCCACATTGCTGCATGGGAATTCAGAGAGGAACGCTGGGAGAGCAGAAGTCCAGAACACAACCTCTTCCTCATCCCCATGCTGTATGAGCTTACCGGTAGAAAAGACAAACTATGTTTCAGACAAGGAAACGGACCAATTATTTAGGTTGTCTTTCGTCTGTGCCTTCCTTATTTCATGTGTATTAATAACATGCACCCTCTACTACTTCTGTATATTTTTTTTGTAAAGCAGGAGGCTGTTGGCCTTCGTCCAAATCCTCCAAGGCTTTCGTTGAAGGTATGTCCTCAAGACCACATTTGATCAATGTATGTATCTTCCAGATTGACCTCTGAATGTAAATGTTGTATCTTTAATATGAAATCTTGGAAGCAGAGTAGCCTTGTTCTGACTCGTAATGCAGAGTACGTTAATGGATCTATCGAGCCCTTAGCCTCTACAATCTGGCAGTGTGTTTAAACATGTAGAGATGCCTATTTAAAAACAATACAATCTACAGGGTGTTGATGTATTGATAGGGACATCTGCAGGATCCCATCAACCTGAAGCTCTAAGGCAGTCCGTTTTGGCAGCCGAGGCAGTTTCCCAGACGGAGTTTCCCTGCATCGCTATGGATTCCTAATTAGGACATCAAAGTAATAACTTCTTCCTAGATCTTTCGGTCAGTTAGGAGAGAGAGTGGTCATGAATTAAAGTCTGGGATGCTGACGCCAGGCCACTCTGTGTGTGTGTGTGTGTGTGTGTGCGCGTGTGTGTGCTAGTGTTCGTGTGTGCGTACTTACATACGTGCGTGTGTGTGTGTGTGTGTGCATGTAGTTGGTTTTCTTCATAGTGAATAATAGGCGCTTCATTGAAAACATGATGTGATATTGTTGAAAACATGATGTGATATTGTTGAAAACATGATGTGATAGTGTTGAAAACATGATGTGATAGTGTTGAAAACATGATGTGATAGTGTTGAAAACATGATGTGATAGTGTTGCCTCCGTCACTTGATTTCTTTCCATGAGCTCATTTTCTGGGGAATTTGTATTTGCTTGCATCAATTGGCCACAACTATGCTCAGCAAATTCAGTAGTCTACCCAGCATTTCTCCCCCTTTGTGTACCCAGCATTTCTCCCCCTTTGTGTACCCTGGAACTTCATATCCCTCTATTTGTAATATTAAGTGAAACAATTGGACCGGATGGAACTCTTTTGGCTGTTAAAGGCTTTTTCCCTCAGGTCCTTTAATAACTTTTAGCATCCCTAGTTTAGATAACACCAGCAGCATAATAGCTTGCAAGCATTTGTTACAGCAGTAATACAGTAATTAATTTATTTCATTTGAATAATTAGACTCCAGTCCAACTTTGCTGCATCAGTGGAATATGTTATAGACCGTGCACGGTTAAGACTGCTGATGCAGAATTGAATCAGTATGCAAAGAGGCCACATCGAAGAGCGAAGAAACGTAGCGTGCAGCGCTGCTAGAGCTCGTATCAGCAACAAGCTGACCACAAACAGCATTGGTGTTGAGCTTAAAAGCGCTTCCTCAAACAGGGGAAATGTTTCTATCTTTTCTAGTGTTTGATGTGTTCATGTATTCAGAACTAAATCAGTGTACAACCTTTTCATTTTTATTGATTTAGTTATTAGGTTTATTTGAATCAGCACAATGTACAACAAAACATAAGTCTCACAAGTGAGAAATGACAAGTTTAGATGTATCTAATGTGTCATTTCCATCTGCAGTCCCAGGGGCAGGTGAACATGGTAGCCATGCCAACATTATATCCAAACAGACATCAGATGTTAAAAACAGAGGTCAGGACATAACACTTCACAGACTAGTATGGTGCTATCCATTTCATGATGTGTCATGAAGACATGTCTAAGGATGATATGACTTGTTTCAGTCACTTTAATGTAAAGGAAACGTTGGTAAGTGAGTAGTCTTGTTTAGCCCGCGCACCTTGCAAATGAAATG
Organism: Salvelinus alpinus; assembly: GCF_045679555.1. NCBI lineage: Eukaryota > Metazoa > Chordata > Actinopteri > Salmoniformes > Salmonidae > Salvelinus > Salvelinus alpinus. The sequence goes on along the minus strand of NC_092103.1, from coordinate 43,593,475 downwards.
AGCGACGTTTAGACCAAATTAGTTCCTTGACATTCCACATGATGTAATTCCACAAACTTTTCCATTACAAATGACACAGCAATTTCTCAGAACGCCCTAAACTCTCTTTCCCAGTTCTGACACGCTTTTTTAAAGAAAGTCAAAGGTGCAATTGTTCGGAGGGTTAAAGATGCACACAAAGTTTTTAAATTCACCAGAGCAATTTTCCACGCATTGCACAGCCAGTCAGAGCTTGTAACGCCATGGTTTACAGTGTCACCCTAACTAGTGAGAAATGCTTGCTTACAGTGCCCTTAACAACGAAAAGCAATTCTGAGCTCGGCTCTCTGGTTACACTCCATGAAAAGGTTTAATTCTGGGGATGCGCAACTGTGTTTTTTTTAATGAGCCACCAAGTACTGACTGCATACCAGGTTGAATCCACAGTAACTGTGTAAAGAAAACCTATTTGAAAAGCAACCAACGAGGAATATACACACATTAAGTCTTTAGCAGGTCGGTGGCTAATGCTAATAGCTTTTATGGCCCTGCCACCATGCATCTTGCTCTAGCTGACATAGAGGGGATTCAGTGGCGAACTCTGGAGCTGAACAAAGTGGACTTGGTGTGGGAGTAGGTACTCAGGGCCAGCCCAACACTCTGGCACACACATGGCAGGGTCTGTGCTCTCAACAGGCAGCACATTGTCCAGGAGAGTAAATACTGGGCCGGCGAGGCTGGAATGATCAGACCCTTAGTCAAACAGTCCCTGCACTGCGGCCCAGTCCTGGCCCAGGCCGCGTGCAGACTTTATGGAGCTTTGAGGTTTGGACAGGTCAGGAAGATTGGCCCGATCGGGACTGAGAGTGGGAAGGCGAGGTGCCGCCTGCTAGCGTGGATGCTAGTATAATAACAGTGGGATCTTTAAGATATGAACGCAGTTACAGTATAGGAGACAGTTTAAAGTATACGAGACAGTGAATGAGGATGGAGGTTACATTTCAGTGTATGGTGATTTCTACCCCACCTCATGTGGAATATCAACTAGTTTGTGCTGAGGCCCCATGTTTGCCTTCATTTGGAATAAACATTGCACTGTTAGCATGTTAGCACTGTTAGCATGTTAGCATGCTTGTTGGCAGGTATTAATGATCACTCCGTCCCATCACATCTTGGAGTCAGTTTTAATTAGTCTTACGCTAGGCATTTTTTAATTGACGACCACCCATTCAGAATACTTTCTCCTTCCATTCTCCTAGATTCTGATGAAGTCTTCTTGAGCTGTAGCTAACAGAGGAGTATTATCCAGTGTCTTGAATCTCGCCAGAAAACTGTAGATTTGGTTCCTTTGGGAAACTCTGAAACTTGGTATGATTTATTAGGTTCTATAAGCTGAGCTGTCTCTACGAATAGATAAAGAAATACAATGTTTATCAAAGAAATAAACTCTGTATGCAGCAGTGTATCTCTCGAATTCTTTTTCTTCTTTTTTTTTTTTTTTACATTGATTACTTGGAACAACCATCTGCCCATAACATGCGCTAATGTTCCTCAGCACGCCTTCTACCATCGCTTCAGAAAAAATCAACTTCAGGGCAGAAGCGAGGATGAAGTGGTTGTTTTGTACAAGGTCCATACATCTACAATGTAAGCGATAAGCATTGCATTACACTCATGAACCACACCAGAGACAACACACACATTTTACATGCTACACCTTAAGCTGTACTGTATATTGTGAGGTGTATATATAGTGACGTGTAGTAAACACACTATAGATATTTTAGCATTCATATCTTCGTATTACTAGCATACCGTTGACATTCAAGCGTTCATAGCTTGATGTTTATGTAGTGTCCATATACACTGTATATGTAGTCGTTTATTATGTAAAGTCTGTTCGGTGCAGGAAACATGTAAAAGGTGGAGGCTCCTCCGAAAAGGTGCACTATGTGTAAATCGCTCCGCCATTTCCTGGTTGCTAAAATTATAATAGTTCGCCTAATTTCAGTTTATGTAACAAAACAAGCAATCATAGTGTAGAGAATCATTGTAACATCTAAACCGCTGTGAAATACATTTTCCATAACCACAAATGTAGTATTTTCAGCCGTTTAAAGCTGGTGTACAAAACCCAAGGTAAAAGACACAAAAACTAAACTTATGAACGGGAAGCATAGAAATAGCACACATAGATCAGATCTATCGCTTCTTAGACTTGCTTTCAATGAGAATGACAGAGCTATAACTTACATTTCTATGTGAATTTGGTCAGGTTGCCCAAAAAAGTTACAGATTGTAACTTTAAGACATTTTCCCCTTCCCCTTCACCCCCCGAGAGCAGGCAGAGGGTTTGCCAGAAGAAACACTATAGTACAGTGAGTACACTATAGTGGAAAAAATTGGCCTTTTTTTTCTGACCAGGAGAGCTGCACAGCTGATGGGGTGTATCCCTTACGGCTGTACTGACAGGGCTCTCCCTTCAGAAATACTTTAAGAAAGCACACACAGACAATTTCCAGGCGAAGCCAGTGAGTGTGTGAAAGTCTGTTGTTTGCTAATGCACCTTGCAATAACATTTGGCTTTCAAAATGGTGGAGGTGAGGGACTGTAGAACAAGACGGACCTTAAAGACAGCCACAGAGTTGGCAGTTGCCCAGGGGGTAAGCGGATCTAGGTGGGACGTAGGTTGTTCATTCAAACTTGAGCAAAAGTGAGTTTTCAAAACGTGTTTTCTTCCTGAGGCCCTCATACTCAATAAACAGGGTGATATCCACAGCCATGTTGTAGCCCTGAACTGAACACTTTGTTTAAGGGTGATATCCACAGACCTACTGTAGCCCTGAACTGAACACTTTGTTTAAGGGTGATATCCACAGACCTACTGTAGCCCTGAACTGAACACTTTGTTTAAGGGTGATATCCACAGACATACTGTAGCCCTGAACTGAACACTTTGTTTAAGGGTGCCGCAGAGCCTGTGGATAGCTTGGCCCACACAGCTCCATGGTGTCAAAATAAAGAATGCTTCTCCACTATCACCACTAGCACCATCACATCTAATTGCAAGCAGTTTAAGAAACGGGGAAAATGAAGGAGGTTTCATGCAGTGTTGGCTGCTTGAAACCTATATATTGTGAATACAGTAAAAGGTCTTATATATCTTGTACTAACACACATCAAATAATGCAGGGATCTGGATTTCCATATTTTACAGATAAACTAAGGAATGTATTTTTCTCTATCTTTCCACTTATGCTCTTGGGCTCATCATTTATGGTGATATCATTCAAAGTTACTTTCAAGCTCACAATTCATTATTTAGAAATCATCACTGAAAGGCTTACGCACAAAGTGACAGCCGCTTTGCCCGTGCTGCGCTAAACATATTTAGCAGAATGCAGTTCTGATTATTGTGACAGGGATGTTAGTGTCTGTTCACACACACGAGGCCCTCAGCGTGATTGGGAGTACAGTGCGATACAGACATGCTGCAACGTTTGATCATATGGAATACATTAAATGACCTGACAGCATGGGAGGTAATCACACTGTGTAGTGCATATGGATGGACCGGACATTCGTGAAGTATTCAGACCCCTTGACTTTTTCCACATGTTTGTTACGTTACAGCCTTATTCTATATATTTTTTTAAATCCCTCATCAATCTACACACAATACCCCATAATGACAAAGTGAAAACAGGTTTTTAAGAAATGTTTGCAAATGTATTAAAATTAAAATTAAATAAAAACAGATACCTTACTGTTACGATTGTGTATTTGAGGCGAAGTCAGGTGCAGGAGAGCAGAGTGTGGTGAACAGGCGCACTTTTTATCACGGTCAAAATAACAGCAAAAAGTAACATAAATTGTGCCCAAAACACAGAACATAGACAAAAAGTAATGTAACAATATCCACAATATCAGAATACACGTAACACAAACAATCCTACACAAAGACATGATGGGAAACAGAGGAATAAATACATATGGATTGATTGGGGAATGAAAACCAGGTGTGCAGGGAACAAGACAAAACAAATGGATATATGAAAAATGGAGCGGCGATGGCTAGAAAGCCGGTGACGTCGACCACCGAACGCCGCCCGAACAAGGAGAGGACCCGACTTCGGCGGAAGTCGTGACACTTACCCTTTGCTATGAGACTGCAAATTGAGCTCAGGTGCATCCTGTTTCCATTGATCATCCTTGAGATGTTTCTACAACTTGATTGGAGTCCACCTGTGGTAAATTCAATTGATTGGACATGATTTGGAAAGGCACACACCTGTCTATATAAGGTCCCACAGTTGACAGTGCATGTCCGAGCAAAAACCAAGCCATGAGGTCGAAGGAATTGTCCTTAGTTAGTTTGACACTGAGTTGAGCTGCTGTTCATATACAGGCTTTGATGTGCGATACAACGGGACATCAAAATAATGCTTCTGTATGATGATATCGGTCACATAGCATCAATCTCTCTTAAATAATCACAGGAATTACAGCCTGTGCTATGAAAGCATACTGATTTCTGTATAAAAATTGTTTTAGCTTTTTCTCTGTGTGAAAATTACTTTTAGCTTTCTCACTTACACAGCCGTAAAAAAATTACTTTAGTTCTGCAAATGTGACAAGACTGCTTTCTCTTTGTCCCAGTGACAAAGGCACTTAAGCATTCTTGTGAAATGGCGGGACAAAGGAGAGCGGGGGAAAAAACCTGTTAGCAATTCTCCAGACATCTGGGCTATAATTACTAGCTCTTGTGTTTGCAGTCGTTAGTTGTGCTCAGAGGAAATCAAAGGAAACTGATGTCTTATATTGAGCTCAGAGGCAGCATGGGTAAAATGCATATATCTGCTTCTCTCTCTGCCTTTAGTTATCTTTTTACTTCCATATAGTTACCTATATTACAGTCCCATTTAGGCCCCTGCAGAGTGAGTCAACTTTCCCCGCTGTTTAGGTCTTTAGGTTTCCCATAGTTTTCAGTATTAAGCGTATTATTGTGTTTGTGGTAGGTCTGTTTCTCATTTATCTATTTATCTTAGACCCCATTAGCTATGTGTTTGGATGCCCTGAGATACAGTGGGGAAACTAACTGCTAGGGGGTTTTGAAAATCATGAGAGTAAGGAGTGGGAGTGGGAGTAAGGAGTGGGAGTGGGAGTAAGGAGTAATGAGTGGGAGTAAGGAGTGGGAGTGGGAGTAAGGAGTGGGAGTAAGGAGTGGGAGTGGGAGTAAGGAGTGGGAGTGGGAGTAAGGAGTAATGAGTGGGAGTAAGGAGTGGGAGTAAGGAGTGGGAGTAAGGAGTGGGAGTAAGGAGTGGGAGTGGGAGTAAGGAGTGGGAGTAAGGAGTGGGAGTGGGAGTAAGGAGTGGGAGTAAGGAGTGGGAGTGGGAGTAAGGAGTGGGAGTAAGGAGTGGGAGTAAGGAGTGGGAGTAAGGAGTGGGAGTGGGAGTAAGGAGTGGGAGTAAGGAGTGGGAGTGGGAGTAAGGAGTGTGAGTGGGAGTAAGGAGTGGGAGTAAGGAGTGGGAGTAAGGAGTGGGAGTGGGAGTAAGGAGTGGGAGTAAGCAGTTTCTTACTCTGCTCTTTTCTTAAAAGTGATGTAATTGTCCAGCAGCTATAGACGTGCCTTTTTGTCGGGAACTCGTATCCTGTCTTTCACGCTCTTTAGAAGATGTGGTCATTTATCATGTCTTTTCATTACTATTTTAGATACACTGTAAAAATCGCTTTGGCATGGACTCAAAAAGACCATGAGGTTTGCCTCATCTGTTATCCAGCTTCACACATATTTGATAATGACAACTTTTCCAACATAGACCTAAATGTTGTATTAAGGATACCAATTCCGTATCAATAAACAAATGTTAGAATGTTGTATATTTGCGCATAGATATACACTGAGTAACTCACAAGTTTGCATGCATCCTCTACAATTAAAGCTACCTGTTTTGTAGCCTTGTTCAGCGATGTGACTCAGGGCATAGATACCTGGTGCACGAGGCGATCTAGTTGGCTGGAATTTTTACACGGGTGTGCAATCCCTCCGTCACACTGGCCTCTTTTAACAGAACAGGGAGGGCGAGGAGCAGCTCCTCTGCGCCAGCTGTGAGCAGCTGTTAACTTGGCCTCTCTCGGGGACTCCTTGTATTCATTACAGCTCCACTGACCTTCCATTATCCTCGACAGAAAAGTGCCCAGCACCACGCAGACCAGGGAGGATTGAAAGGGCCTGCCTAAACAAATAAAATACATGGCTCACACACTGCCACTGACCTGCCTGTCTCATTCAGTGGGGGAAGAGGAGCACTGCTAAAAACACAAAGTTATCTGTGGTGCCGGTGTGTGCATAGAGCATGAGAACACACAGATTCTAAAACAGACAGCACCCACATGACACACAGAGACAGAGACAGACACAACACACACACAGTGACAGAGACAGACACAACACACACAGTGACAGAGATAGACACAACACACAGACAGTGACAGACACAACACACAGACAGTGACAGAGACAGACACAACACACAGACAGTGACAGAGATAGACACAACACACAGACAGTGACAGACACAACACACAGACAGTGACAGAGACAGACACAACACACAGACAGTGACAGAGACAGACACAACACACAGACAGTGACAGAGACAGACACAACACACAGACAGTGACAGACACAACACACAGACAGTGACAGAGATAGACACAACACACAGACAGTGACAGACACAACACACAGACAGTGCCAGAGACAGACACAACACACACAGACAGTGACAGACACAACACACACAGACAGTGACAGACACAACACAGAGACAGTGATAGAGACAGACACAACACACACAGACAGTGACAGAGATAGACACAAAACACAGACAGTGACAGAGACAGACACAACACACAGACAGTGACAGAGACAGACACAACACACAGACAGTGACAGAGACAACACACAGACAGTGATAGAGACAGACACAACACACACAGACAGTGACAGAGATAGACACAACACACACAGACAGTGACAGAGATAGACACAACACACAGACAGTGACAGAGACATACACAACACACACAGACAGTGACAGAGACAGACACAACACACAGACAGTGATAGAGACAGACACAACACACACAGACAGTGACAGAGACAGACACAACACACAGACAGTGCCAGAGACAGACACAACACACACAGACAGTGACAGAGACAGACACAACACACACAGACAGTGACAGAGACAGACACAACACACAGACAGTGATAGAGACAGACACAACACACACAGACAGTGACAGAGACAGACACAACACACAGACAGTGACAGACACAACACACAGACAGTGCCAGAGACAGACACAACACACACAGACAGTGACAGACACAACACACAGACAGTGATAGAGACAGACACAACACACACAGACAGTGATAGAGACAGACTCAACAGAGAGATGAGTGAGGGAATGTCTTTGTATAAGCCGAGAATTTGAAACAACCTTTGATCTAAGGTCATTGTGAGGACATGTTTGTGTAAGGGCAGACATCGCAATGGGAGTGAGATGTCAGTCACTCTCAGCATGTCTCAGCGCTGAGGTAACAACATTATGGGTACTGCTGTGCCCCTGAGGCCCCAGCCATAACTTCAGGAAAAAATAGCATAATAAATCTTTCTACAGTTTGTTACTGTTTGTAGTCAAATTACATAATATCACCAGAGGAGGTAATGTAATCATAGTATTTACAGAAATTAAATCTGTTTGATAGTATTTATAGGTGTCAAAGAATACATGCCTAAAATGTCATCATCGTCACGGCTTCATTTAGTAGATAATAACCCAAGAACCGGTCTGCCATTTCTCTGTTATTCTGTGTCGGAAAATCTGGCAGAGATAGCCGTTTTAGTGACTTTTTATTGAAAAATTCAATATATTCCTAAATGAATGTGGAAGCCCACAGTAACTTGAAGCACACAGTAAAAGCAATGAGTTACTGCAGCAATATGATAAATACAGCTACTGCTGCTCATAATGAGAATCCATTTTTAACTCTGCGATTATGTGGCAGCAATAGCCTTTCAGTGTTATTGTAGAAAACTGCAAGTGCAATCTGTATGGTAATTTTGATACATAACGTTGATCTAAAATTGCCCTAGTAGAAATTCACCCTGCCTCCCAATTGTATTCCTTGTGCCAACATATTAAACATATTGAACCCTTCATAAGTACTGGGATCAATTAAAGGAAAACTATGTTTGATTTGCTTTTGAATCCTTATTGTCCACATTTATAACTGAATGCGGTATTATAGACTCTGAGACGAAGACTGAATCAGGGCTGTATTATCCTGGGTTTACACCCCTGTTACAGCATGTTCCCTGGTTAGACAGAACAACACCCCTGAAATCCGTGGTGTTTAGAGCCTACAAGTTGAAAGCTAACTGATAAGACTTTCATCTTCAATGCGTGTGATTCTGCCTCCTCCATATGCCATAGAGGAAAATAGGAGAAGGGGAAATTATGTTTAACAACATTTCAACCGAAGAAACAATGATACACAACAGTACGTTCCCGAGCGAATTAAACCGTGAACCTTTTGGAGACCTACTCATTCAGCCTGCCTGTGGGAAGTTTGACATATTAAGAAAATTAATGAATGCAGAATTTGAAATGGCATCTCTAAATGTTGCTACCCTGCCCTCAAAAGATTAGCTTTGACCGATGTGTTCGAGAGGCGTTTACAAATTGGAGCATGTTCTCGTGTTCAGACTTGCTCCCCAGGTATCAGTGTTTTGACACAGAAGGTCAAGTCCATCCCATGTATCCTGGGTGATAGATGCTGCTCGCTTGGGTGAGGTTCTAGAAGAGTTCAACTCAGTGAGCTCTCAAGAAATCCCGTTTATCCTCTGTAAACAACGATTTACGGCAGACCTCAAGGATCTGTCTTTAGCCCCCACAGGACTTATTCTGCACAATACACTGGTAAAACTTGAAAATAACTAATAATTTGTTATTTTCAACTTGTGGTGTCGCATGTAACTTCTCAAAGGATGAAGCAATACTCACATTAGAGACTGTGTGCATACATAATCCATTTGAACCCTCCATCCAAAATCAATAGATTTAGTATGAGATAATAGAAAGACGAAGGTTTTACGTGTCTCTCTCATTTAAAAAAAAAAGTGTTTACTTTAATTACTTGTTTAAAATACAGGGAAAATGACTTCAAAACTAATGTCTTAACAACTGTCGTTCCTTAATTTTACCATTCTGACATCAATATCACTGATAAACTCCTTGATCATTGATCCCTTCTTACCCTTCTTGATTAGTCTACAGTATCACACATACAGTGCCTTCGGAAAGTATTCAGATCCCTTGACTTTTTCCACATTTTGCTACGTTACAGCCTTATTCTAATTTCATTAAATAAATAAAAATCCTTAGCAATCTACACATAATACCCCATAATGACGAAGCGAAAACAGGTGACAAAGCGAAAACAGGTTTATAGGAATTGCAAATGTATAAAAAATAAAAACCTTATTTACGTAACTATTCAGACCCTTTTCTAAGAGACTCGAAATTGAGCTCAGGTACTTCCTGTTTCCATTGATCATCCTTGAGATGTTTCTACAACTTAATTGGAGTGCGCCTGTGGTAAATTCAATTGATTGGACATGATTTGGAAAAGCACACACCTGCCTATATAAGGTCCTACAGTTGATAGTGCATATCAGAGCAAAAACCAAGCCATGAGGTCGAAGGAATTGTCTATAGAACTCCGAGACAGGATTTTTGCGAGGCTGAGATCTGGGGAACGGTTCCAAAACATTTCTGAAGCATTTAAGGTCCCCAAGAACGCAGTGGCCGCCATCATTCTTGAATGGAAGAAGTTTGGAACCACCAAGACTCTTCCTAGAGCTGGCCGCCCGGCCAAACTGAGCAATCGAGGGAGAAGGGCCTAAGTCAGGGAGGTGACCAGGAACCCGATGGTCACTCTGACAGAGCTCTAGAGTTCCTCTGTGGAGATGGGAGAACCTTCCAGAAGGACAACCATCTCTGCAGCACTCCACCAATCAGGCCTTTATGGTGGAGTGGCCAGACGGAAGCCACTCCTTAGTAAAAAAGGCACATGACAAGCCGCTTAGAGTTTGCCAAAAGGCACCTAAAGGACTTTCGATCTTGAGAAACAAGATTCTCTGGTCTGATGAAACCAAGATTGAACTCTTTGGCCTGAATGCCAAATGTCACGTCTGGAGGAAACCTGGCAACATCCCTATGGTGAAGCATGGTGGTGGCAGCATCATGCTATTGGTGAGTTTTTCAGCGGCAGGGACTGGGAGACTAGTCGGGATCAAGGCAAAGATGAACGGCACGAAGTACAGAGAGATCTTTGATGAAAACCTTCTCCAGAGCTCTCAGGACCTCAGACTGGGGTAAAGGTTCACCTTCCAACAGGACAATGACCCTAAACACACAGCCAAGACAACGCAGGAGTGGCTTCGGGACAAATCTCTGAATGTCCTTGAGTGGCCCAGCCAGAGCCCGGACTTGAACCCGATCGAACATCTCTGTAGAGACCTGAAAATAGCTGTGCAGCAACGCTCCCCATCCAATCTGACAGAGCTTGAGAGGATCTGCAGAGAAGAATGGGAGAAACTCCCCAAATAAAGGTGTGCGAAGCTTGTAGTGTCAATTTGCAAAAAAGTCTAAAAACCTGTTTTTGCTTTGTCATTATGGGGTATTGTGTGTAGATTGATAAGGGAATTTTTTTTTAATCAATTTTGCAATAAGGCTGTAACGTAACAAAATGTGGAAAAAGTCAGAGGGTCTGAATACTTTCTGAATGCACTGTATTTATTTGTTCTTGAATGTTCTGTTATATACTGCAATTCAGCTTTGAACTGCAACGTATACTAAAACAAAACTAAATTAAACCAAAATTGGGGATGAAGCCCTGTAGAAATACTAAAATAGTTCTCCCCTTCTTTCGGATCATGACATGATTGGATGGGTATACGCAATATGGCAGGGGTTTTGCTTTCACACACATTTCACCTAAGTCTTACATTAGCAGGCTTGTTAAATAGGGAAGCATTTCTCAAGCATTAGAGCAGGGCCCTAAGGCTCGGTTTATTGCTGTGTTTTCCTATATGGCCTCTGAAGTCAATAATGCACTGGGCAATGTGCATGCATTACTACAGATGAGGGGTTAACATCATAATTGCCTGATGAATGTCAACGTTTTCAGAAGCTCAGCACAGACCATTGGCCTCAGATAGATTGACCCTTAAAAAAAAAAAAAAAGAATTGGAGCATTAATTATTCATATCATTTGAAATTGAATTATTCAGTAATGCAATCCCTAAACTCAAAATGTCACGGCAAAGTAAGCACATAATTCACTGAGATAGGAGGGACACTACAACCAGCAGACCTTGCAAATGAGATTCCAACGCCTGATTCCAAGGCCTGTCTCTTAGTCTCATGTGGTCGCCAGTCATTTTTTTAAACGTATTTACACAACACCTTCTAGGCACTCAAGATGAGTTTATGCATTTACAAATTCTCGAGTGTATTAGTATGTACAAACCTGTAATATAATGCCTATTTACTCGAAACAATACACATCAGTTTTTATTTCCCACATTACATTAAGAATTTAATTCAAAAGATGATGAAGAAAAGGTCCCAGACCTTTTAGCAGTACTTTTCAAGGCACTTCCAAGGTAGTTGTCTGATGCTGTACTTATACATTCAGTTAGCAGGTCCATCATTCCCAGTGCCATGCATGGCTAGTTCTCACTGTGATAGAAAGGCCTGTCTCTTATGTCTCTCATTATAGAAAACCCTACATAGGACAGAAGGGGAGGCCAGCCTGTCATTAATTCTGTTAACTCTTCATAACCCAACTTCATGTCCAACTGCAATCGCTTGGCAACAGGCAGCAGCCACACGAGCGGAACCAAATTAATTTCCAAAGTTACAGGGGCATGATCCAAGCACTTATTTTTCCTCCACTGCTTCTCGAAAACGTTTCTCGTACCAAGTTATGATTTATTCATGCTTCCTCATCTCTTGCAATGTAAATGGGCTATTACTCTCATCTTCTTCCAAAAAACATATGTAAGCTAGTTTCAAAGACCCTCATTAGTTACAATTAAAGTACAGTAACTGTCCAGTGTTTCCAGATGTCTATGAAATATGACCTATAATGAATTACAATATGAGTGAAATACTTTTTTTCTAAAAATTCTTAATGAATTATGTTAAAAATCAGCTTTTCTGTGTTGGAATGGTGTGGGAGTAGCGCAGCTACAGAATGGTGTGGGAGTAGCGCAGCTACAGAATGGTGTGGGAGTAGCGCAGCTACAGAATGGTGTGGGAGTAGCGCAGCTACAGAATGGTGTGGGAGTAGCGCAGCTACAGAATGGTGTGGGAGTAGCGCAGCTACAGAATGGTGTGGGAGTAGCGCAGCTACAGAATGGTGTGGGAGTAGCGCAGCTACAGAATGGTGTGGGAGTAGCGTAGCTACAGAATGGTGTGGGACTGGCGCAGCTACAGAATGGTGTGGGAGTAGCGCAGCTACAGAATGGTGTGGGAGTAGCGCAGCTACAGAATGGTGTGGGAGTAGCGTAGCTACAGAATGGTGTGGGAGTAGCGCAGCTACAGAATGGTGTGGGAGTAGCGCAGCTACAGAATGGTGTGGGAGTAGCGCAGCTACAGAATGGTGTGGGACTGGCGCAGCTACAGAATGGTGTGGGAGTAGCGCAGCTACAGAATGGTGTGGGAGTAGCGCAGCTACAGAATGGTGTGGGAGTAGCGCTGCTACAGAATGGTGTGGGAGTAGCTTAGCTACAGAATGGTGTGGGAGTAGCGCAGCTACAGAATGGTGTGGGAGTAGCGCAGCTACAGAATGGTGTGGGAGTAGCGCAGCTACAGAATGGTGTGGGAGTAGCGCAGCTACAGAATGGTGTGGGACTGGCGCAGCTACAGAATGGTGTGGGAGTAGCGCTGCTACAGAATGGTGTGGGAGTAGCTTAGCTACAGAATGGTGTGGGAGTAGCGCAGCTACAGAATGGTGTGGGAGTAGCGTAGCTACAGAATGGTGTGGGTGTATACCAGTCATTAAAAATATTAATGGGAATAGACCACTGATTGACCAGCCCAGCCAATGAGGCAGGATTACATGATTCTCTATGAGGAAATAGCAAGTATTTTTTAAACGGTCTGTTTGAGATATAAGTTTAGGTGGGGTTTTTAACTGTTTTTTTCTCTCCAATTTATGCTCTGGCCATAAATATGAGTATAAGACGAATCAACAGTATGAGTTAACAGAATATTAACTTTTAAAAGTAAGATTTTAAGGTACTTTAAGATTGGTCTACATTATTCAATGGTTTCTGATGTATCATAGTGAATAAATAGTGCATGTTCACATGTCTATTTCCATTCATGCACTTAAGGAACTCCCTGACTGATTAAATGAATACATTAAATGTGATTAAATGTACATCTGCAACCGTAATGAGATTCCCTGATAAATCTTTCCCATTTGTCTCTTGTTTGTTCAGTTGTGGTGGTCTATATCTTCACACCAAGTTGTTACATTTGTTGAGATGTGTTGTTGTTATTGGTGTGGGGTAGCTCAAGTAGGCCCAAGTAGGCTCAATTAGGCCCAAGTCATTCATCTTCGATTTAGAGAAGAAAATATTGTTTAGTTGGAGTCGTCCTTTCGTGAACTTACCAGTCAAGCCACTATAATTATTGTTTGTTTCCTTTGCTCCCTTACTTGCTACTATCGCGATACTGGTATCCTGAGAACACTAATCTTCATAAACTTAAGGAGCATGACATTTTGGCATATAAAACAATTTGCAACGTTGTTGAAAAAAGAATAACACTTCAAATACTTCTAAAACTGTACAGCATCCATTACTAAACGAGTTTGGACTTCTCCAGTTAATTGCATCTCCATGCATCAACTATCCAAACTTTACGTTCTAAACAACCTGCATGAATTATTGCCAACCAGGCTTGGACTCTTTTGACACCAGTGCTAAGAACTGGGACCAGTAATCTTCCTGGGACCATTTTTTCCCTCTAGGTCTCCACACCGGCCCATTTTTTTTTCTTCAGAAAAATATCAAATAATTGCCTGCTCACAAAATCCAAATTAAGACAGGCCCACTGGGCTAAAGATGGACCAGCACATCTGGCATTTGCCAGAATTGCCCTATGGCCAGTCCGTGTCCCAGTGCTGCTTCACAGTGCTGACAGTACACGCCCAGTATGAAGGGGAATGATACTAACATGCTCAATCACCACAGAGTGTGCTAACACCTTGGGGAGATAATACCATTTGTTGGAATTAGAATTGTTCGAACTTTTGGGTTGTCATCTGAAATACTTCCTGTACTAGAAGTTAATGGACGGTGGATAAGAAGTAGGGACCTGGGAAGATACTAAGTGAGGGACAAGGGGCAATCACATGGAGGAGGTCACTGATAAGGTTGGAAAGCTGTGGATTAGTGAGTAATGGGGGGCCGAGGTCAGGTCAGGTCACATGAAGGGAGAAGGAACAGTTTATTACCAACATCACTTAACTTCCTGCCTAGCAACAAAGATGTAGTGTTTAGAGAAAAGGAGGAGACTCCACCTAAAGGGGGGTATATATACCGGTGCTGGTGTAAACATGTCTTTATCTTTGCAGCTGTTTGACCCAGTGGGTGAATAAACGTGGTTGAAGCTTTTACTAGTTGTCCGTTCGTTGTTACTCTGTTTATTTAGAACCTAACAGATCCAAGACATGCTCAGTTGTACAGCTTAGTGTCTTTACAGTAAGTGTACTAACAGCTGACAATGGGTTAACTGAACTAAAATAGGACTGATGACACTTTCTCACTTGCTCAACTGCAAATTGTCTCCATCGGTATACTGTAATAGATTTCACCCGCTGACAGATAAGATAACCGGGGCTGCCTTGCAAGTCGAGCTAAAGTGCTTGTTTCATTACCAGCGTCACTCTGCATCTGAGAGAGTCCCATGTAAATCTACGTCCCCAATGGCACCCTATGGGCCCTGGTCTAAAGTAGTACACTAACCCTATGGGCCCTGGTCTAAAGTAGTGCACTACCCTATGGGCCCTGGTCTGAAGTAGTGCACTACCCTATGGGCCCTGGTAAAAAAAGTAGTACACTAACCCTATGGGCCCTGGTAAAAAAGTAGTACACTAACCCTATGGGCCCTGGTCTAAAGTAGTGCACTACCCTATGGGCCCTGGTCTGAAGTAGTGCACTACCCTATGGGCCCTGGTAAAAAAAGTAGTACACTAACCCTATGGGCCCTGGTAAAAAAGTAGTACACTAACCCTATGGGCCCTGGTCTAAAGTAGTGCACTACCCTATGGGCCCTGGTAAAAAGTAGTGTACTACCTACCCTATGGGCCCTGGTAAAAAGTAGTGTACTACCCTATGGGCCCTGGTAAAAAGTAGTGCACTAAATAGTGAATATGGTGCCATTTGGGATGCATGCTAGGCTGTCGTCTCTCTGCCTGGATGCGCCCCACCTCACCTGTGTACATCGGCTGCTATTGAAGCTGATGAGTTGTGACTGACGTCTCTCTGGAAAGAGAGGATGTGACCAGCTAAACTCCTTAGAGACCTGTCTGTTAAAGCATGCCTTCTTCAGGCAAGCCATTACCCACCCGAGGTACTACTGGTCTAGTAGTATTACCACTGACCCACCACCAGTCTAGTAGTATTACCACTGACCCACCAGTCTAGTAGTATTACCACTGACCCACCACCAGTCTAGTAGTATTACCACTGACCCACCACCAGTCTAGTAGTATTACCACTGACCCACCAGTCTAGTAGTATTACCACTGACCCACCACCAGTCTAGTAGTATTACCACTGACCCACCACCAGTCTGAAGTACTACTGGTCTAGTAGTATTACCACTGACCCACCACCAGTCTAGTAGTATTACCACTGACCCACCACCAGTCTGAAGTACTACTGGTCTAGTAGTATTACCACTGACCCACCACCAGTGTAGTAGTATTACCACTGACCCACCAGTCTAGTAGTATTACCACTGACCCACCACCAGTCTAGTAGTATTACCACTGACCCACCACCAGTCTGAAGTACTACTGGTCTAGTAGTATTACCACTGACCCACCACCAGTCTAGTAGTATTACCACTGACCCACCACCAGTCTAGTAGTATTACCACTGACCCACCACCAGTCTAGTAGTATTACCACTGACCCACCACCAGTCTAGTAGTATTACCACTGACCCACCAGTCTAGTAGTATTACCACTGACCCACCACCAGTCTAGTAGTATTACCACTGACCCACCACCAGTCTAGTAGTATTACCACTGACCCACCACCAGTCTAGTAGTATTACCACTGACCCACCACCAGTCTAGTAGTATTACCACTGACCCACCACCAGTCTAGTAGTATTACCACTGACCCACCACCAGTCTAGTAGTATTACCACTGACCCACCACCAGTCTAGTAGTATTACCACTGACCCACCAGTCTAGTAGTATTACCACTGACCCACCACCAGTCTAGTAGTATTACCACTGACCCACCACCAGTCTAGTAGTATTACCACTGACCCACCAGTCTAGTAGTATTACCACTGACCCACCACCAGTCTAGTAGTATTACCACTGACCCACCAGTCTAGTAGTATTACCACTGACCCACCACCAGTCTAGTAGTATTACCACTGACCCACCACCAGTCTAGTAGTATTACCACTGACCCACCACCAGTCTAGTAGTATTACCACTGACCCACCACCAGTCTAGTAGTATTACCACTGACCCACCACCAGTCTAGTAGTATTACCACTGACCCACCACCAGTCTAGTAGTATTACCACTGACCCCCCACCAGTCTAGTAGTATTACCACTGACCCACCACCAGTCTAGTAGTATTACCACTGACCCACCACCAGTCTAGTAGTATTACCACTGACCCACCACCAGTCTAGTAGTATTACCACTGACCCACCACCAGTCTAGTAGTATTACCACTGACCCACCAGTCTAGTAGTATTACCACTGACCCACCACCAGTCTAGTAGTATTACCACTGACCCACCACCAGTCTAGTAGTATTACCACTGACCCACCACCAGTCTAGTAGTATTACCACTGACCCACCACCAGTCTAGTAGTATTACCACTGACCCACCAGTCTAGTAGTATTACCACTGACCCACCACCAGTGTAGTAGTATTACCACTGACCCACCAGTCTAGTAGTATTACCACTGACCCACCACCAGTCTAGTAGTATTACCACTGACCCACCACCAGTCTAGTAGTATTACCACTGACCCACCAGTCTAGTAGTATTACCACTGACCCACCAGTCTAGTAGTATTACCACTGACCCACCACCAGTCTAGTAGTATTACCACTGACCCCCCACCAGTCTAGTAGTATTACCACTGACCCCCCACCAGTCTAGTAGTATTACCACTGACCCACCACCAGTCTAGTAGTATTACCACTGACCCACCAGTCTAGTAGTATTACCACTGACCCACCACCAGTCTAGTAGTATTACCACTGACCCACCAGTCTAGTAGTATTACCACTGACCCACCACCAGTCTAGTAGTATTACCACTGACCCACCACCAGTCTAGTAGTATTACCACTGACCCACCACCAGTCTGAAGTACTACTGGTCTAGTAGTATTACCACTGACCCTCCACCAGTCTGAAGGATACTGCTACTTGTAATTGAGACAGCTGTTGTTACACTGCTTTTGATTGAATACTGCTGTTACCATTATTAATGCTAGGAAATAGTCAATGTACTCCTAATAGATATAATTCACACTAGAAACAACCGGCTATCCTTATTTTAAGCTGGCATGAATAATTGTAATTTTTAATAAGGGGATGTGTGAATAAATTGCTGAATGAAGGACTCGGATAGTCTAATAAAGGTGTAGAATTTGTAAGAAGAAGAAGTCACTGTAACGTTAGTCACGTTTTGATTTTATTTAGTCAGCTGTGGATGATGCAACCCTTTCCTCACTCAACGCCAAAAGTGTGTGTGTTTGTGGGTACCTGTGCCTGTCTGTCTGTGTAGATAATTGGAGGGGGCTGTCTGCTTGTATTTGTGTTTTTGTGTTTGGAAGGTAAATATGCTAATATATACTGTCTCTCAGATTCAAGAGCTCTGTTTTGCAGATGAGGGTTGGGTAATGGTATTTGTGTTTTTTTGGAAGGCACACCCACCCCAAGGCACACACATACAGTCGTACAGTCTTGATAGGTCATTGTCAGTATTTGTCAATATTTGTCTGTGGCTTCCGTTTAAGACCAGTTGACATACCTCCAGCTCAGTGTTCAGTTGTTGCTGCCACTATTTCATTCATAGGTCTTATTTCACCAATTAGCCACATAATGTGTGGCATATGATGGTTTATGTACGAACAGTGAAACAAGTCACAATTATTTTTCTCATATTGTGTGTATCAGCCTTCTGTAGGTGCTACGTGTAGGTCACTGATGAACATTTCTCATTATATTCAAAGGCCGTAGCCATTTGTTTCTTTAATGACTTCACTAATGGGAACTTTATTTTGCTCAAGTCAGTGTCATTAAGATGTCTATTCTAATTTAAATTAAATGTTGATGGGAGAATTGAAGCAGGCCCCCCAAACCATTTTTTGGGAAGGTTTATTTTAAATGAAGTTATTATATAATGACAGTGTCCCCTGCCATCGTCACAGCTCAGCTCTGTTGTGAAAACAGCCATTTGATGATAGCTTTTATGATGAAATTTATGACATGGGTTCATATTAATCTCAATAATGAGACTCCCTGGAAGTGTTTTATGACACTGTGCAATTCATGAAATGATGGTCATATTTTCACAATATTGTCCTTTCACACAGAGATAAAAGATATCGGTCTGAGCCTGAGATATCAGGCATCCATCCGGTAGAGCAGTTCAAATGGAAGTGATCATGACGGCGCATGAATTAGAAATACTTTGGAGTTGTGATCATGTGTGCTCAGCACATCCTGGAAAGATAAACCCTGATATGGAGCAGATCAAACATTTACAGTCTTTAGAGATGTTTTCTCTACATGTTCAGTTGTGATTATTTTTTTATCTTTCAAAATGCTCTTCTTTACAGATCGTGTTTTTTAAGCTCTGGGACTTTTATAATCCGTCATCTGTTGTTTCTGAAATTTCTCCACTGAATCGTAGTGTGTTGTAATGTGAGCTCTTCCCCTCTAGCTACAGTATGAGAAACTGCCAAACTCACCATGCTTCATACAATGGTGGATGACTCATCGTGTTTTGGATGTGTAGCCTGCGTCCGATTGTGATGCATCTGTTGGAAACCCAACAGAGTCAGTCATTGTGGAGGCAGTATACTGTACAGCATCTGTACTGTTGTTGCATGGCAGGGTGTTGCTCTGTGAGGAAAATTGTATTGTTGTTGCATGGCAGGGTGTTGCTCTGTGGGGAAGATTGTATTGTTGTTGCATGGCAGGGTGTTGCTCTGTGGGGAAGATTGTATTGTTGTTGCATGGCAGGGTGTTGTTCTGTGGGGAAGATTGTATTGTTGTTGCATGGCAGGGTGTTGCTCTGTGGGGAAGATTGTATTGTTGTTGCATGGCAGGGTGTTGCTCTGTGAGGAAGATTGTATTGTTGTTGCATGGCAGGGTGTTGTTCTGTGGGGAAGATTGTATTGTTGTTGCATGGCAGGGTGTTGCTCTGTGGGGAAGATTGTATTGTTGTTGCATGGCAGGGTGTTGCTCTGTGGGGAAGATTGTATTGTTGTTGCATGGCAGGGTGTTGCTCTGTGGGGAAGATTGTATTGTTGTTGCATGGCAGGGTGTTGTTCTGTGGGGAAGATGTTCAGATGCGTTCACCACTCGTATTGTGTTGCCAATACAAGGGCTAGGTAGCGGGAGTCTGGAAGGGTCTCCTTTACTGATCTCGTTTCTTTTAAGACTGTTGAGCTGGATGGAACAGGACAGAGGAACCTAGTAGAAAGCAACCTTTCCTGTAGTCACAGTTCACTGGTCGTTGAAAACATGGAGGAAAATAAGACGAGGAAGTACAGTCATGCAAGATTGTAGACACAAAGAAGTACAGTCATTCAAATCTGGAGAGACATATATATATATATATAAGAATAACCAAGAAGTATCGAGGCTGTAATCGCTGCCAAAGGTGCTTCAACAAAGTACTGAGTAAAGGGGGGTATGTAAAAGTGTGACGTAGGCTCGTTTCCAGACTTTTGGAATGGTATTACTCGCCAATGAAAGATTTAATGTATGAGTATATATTTAATATATGAATACTTATGTAAATGTGATATTCAGTTTTTTATTTTCAATACATTTGCAAACATTTCTACAAACCAGTTTTTGCCATTTGTCATTATGAGGTATTGTATGTAGACTGATGAGGAGGGGGGGGGGGGATTTAATACATTTTTGAATGAAGCCATAACGTAACAAAATGTGGTAAAAGTGAAGGGTTCTGAATACTTAATGAATGCGCTATATATGTAAGAATCAAGCACGTCTTGCTTAGTG
Organism: Salvelinus alpinus; assembly: GCF_045679555.1. Taxonomy (NCBI): domain Eukaryota; kingdom Metazoa; phylum Chordata; class Actinopteri; order Salmoniformes; family Salmonidae; genus Salvelinus; species Salvelinus alpinus. The sequence continues at coordinate 43,572,867 of NC_092103.1, read as the reverse complement.
AATGTCACCTACAATGACTAATTCCCCATCAAAGACTTCTTTCCTGGGGAATGTCATTTCACTGCACAGCAGGTCACTCAATTTGACCTAGATGCCATCGAGTCCTTCTCTGTACCTCTTATCTGATCTGAGATAAAGCACTCACTGACTCCCCCACTCAAAATGGAGGGGAGGCATTGGACTTGCCTCTATCATTGTAAATGCCGGCTTCTGTTAGTGCGATGTGTTTGGATAACTGCTTTCTGGGAAATGGGCCAGACGCTCTTTCACAGGAACAGGCGCTAAAACAGTGTCCACGTCTGTTATGGAGACAGAAAAACTCACGGCTGGGAAAAAGAGGGAAATCAGCCCAGCATGTCGTACGAGTGGAACCAGGAGCCATTTGGGTTTGGCGGTGAGCCCACTCCAGTCTCGTCCAGGTGTGTCGATGGAAAGGCGGGATGTGGGCGGCTTCCATCTGCACACCACCCGTGTCTCATGCATTCTATCCTAACGTCATTTAAATAAAGCAAGGTTTATTGCTCGAACGAAAACGACACAACCCAAAGACGTTAAGTCAATCCCACTTTCTCAGGGCCCAGAAGTGAAACTATTCTTCCAGAAACTCATATTGATGTTGATTCATCGGGGCCCAGAAGTGAAACTATTCTTCCAGAATCTCAAATTGATGTTGATTCATCGGGGCCCAGAAGTGAAACTATTCTTTCCAGAATCTCATATTGATGTTGATTCATCAGGGCCCAGAAGTGAAACTATTCTTCCAGAATCTCATATTGATGTTGATTCATCAGGGCCCAGAAGTGAAACTATTCTTTCAGAAACTCATATTGATGTTGATTCATCAGGGCCCAGAAGTGAAACTATTCTTTCAGAAACTCATATTGATGTTGATTCATCAGGGCCCAGAAGTGAAACTATTCTTCCAGAAACTCATATTGATGTTGATTCATCAGGGCCCAGAAGTGAAACTATTCTTCCAGAAACCGATATTGATGTTGATTCATCAGGGCCCAGAAGTGAAACTATTCTTCCAGAATCTCATATTGATGTTGATTCATCAGGGCCTCCCCATCTGTGCTGACAGTGCTAAGACTAGGCCCACATATTGCTCACTGGTACCAGAACCTTGACATTATTTATTACATATATTTCCCTTCAGACCCTTTACGGATGGCCATGAGTAATCTCACAAATGTTCTACCCCCCCCCCCCCCCCTTTATTTAACTAGGCAAGTCAGTTAATTAAGAAGAAATTCTTAACTAAAGAACTCGGACGACGCTGGGCCAATTGTGCGCCGCCCTTTGGGACTCCCGATTACGGCCGGTTGTGATACAGCCTGGAATCGAACCAGGGTGTCTGTAGTGATGCCTCAAGCAATGAGATGCCGTGCCTTAGAGCGCTGCGCCACTTTAGTCCTGCCAGGAAAGTCATAAATCACGTTGGGATATAAGAAGTCATTACAACAGTTGTCAACTCTCTCATGCTATTGTATGTGTCAATCCTTTGGATTTCTTCCCTGCTTTTTCAGACTTCTAGAATTTAGGGTTCTATCTTCAGTTTACTTATATTTAGTACATTGATTGAAGATCGATCACATGATCCTGATAAAGAGATCTAGGTCTTGAGTACAGATAATGCAGGGATGATATTTCATGATTCATGTTTCATACCTGATGAATAATTCCCAAGAGATGCCTACATTACATTTACATTTACATTTAAGTCATTTAGCAGACGCTCTTATCCAGAGCGACTTACAAATTGGTGCATTCACCTTATGATATCCAGTGGAACAACCACTTTACAATAGTGCATCTAACTCTTTTAAGGGGGGGGGGGGGTTAGAAGGATTACTTTATCCTATCCTAGGTATTCCTTAAAGAGGTGGGGTTTCAGGTGTCTCCGGAAGGTGGTGATTGACTCCGCTGACCTGGCGTCGTGAGGGAGTTTGTTCCACCATTGGGGTGCCAGAGCAGCGAACAGTTTTGACTGGGCTGAGCGGGAACTGTACTTCCTCAGAGGTAGGGAGGCGAGCAGGCCAGAGGTGGATGAACGCAGTGCCCTTGTTTGGGTGTAGGGCCTGATCAGAGCCTGAAGGTACGGAGGTGCCGTTCCCCTCACAGCTCCGTAGGCAAGCACCATGGTCTTGTAGCGGATGCGAGCTTCAACTGGAAGCCAGTGGAGAGAGCGGAGGAGCGGGGTGACGTGAGAGAACTTGGGAAAGTTGAACACCAGACGGGCTGCGGCGTTCTGGATGAGTTGTAGGGGTTTAATGGCACAGGCAGGGAGCCCAGCCAACAGCGAGTTGCAGTAATCCAGACGGGAGATGACAAGTGCCTGGATTAGGACCTGCGCCGCTTCCTGCGTGAGGCAGGGTCGTACTCTGCGAATGTTGTAGAGCATGAACCTACAGGAACGGGTCACCGCCTTGATGTTAGTTGAGAACGACAGGGTGTTGTCCAGGATCACGCCAAGGTTCTTAGCACTCTGGGAGGAGGACACAATGGAGTTGTCAACCGTGATGGCGAGATCATGGAACGGGCAGTCCTTCCCCGGGAGGAAGAGCAGCTCCGTCTTGCCGAGGTTCAGCTTGAGGTGGTGATCCGTCATCCACACTGATATGTCTGCCAGACATGCAGAGATGCGATTCACCACCTGGTTATCAGAGGGGGGAAAGGAGAAGATTAATTGTGTGTCGTCTGCATAGCAATGATAGGAGAGACCATGTGAGGATATGACAGAGCCAAGTGACTTGGTGTATAGCGAGAATAGGAGAGGGCCTAGAACAGAGCCCTGGGGGACACCAGTGGTGAGAGCACGTGGTGCGGAGACAGATTCTCGCCACGCCACCTGGTAGGAGCGACCTGTCAGGTAGGACGCAATCCAAGCGTGGGCCGCGCCGGAGATGCCCAGCTCGGAGAGGGTGGAGAGGAGGATCTGATGGTTCACAGTATCAAAGGCAGCCGATAGGTCTAGAAGGATGAGAGCAGAGGAGAGAGAGTTAGCTTTAGCAGTGCGGAGCGCCTCCGTGACACAGAGAAGAGCAGTCTCAGTTGAATGACTAGTCTTGAAACCTGACTGATTTGGATCAAGAAGGTCATTCTGAGAGAGATAGCAGGAGAGCTGGCCAAGGACGGCACGTTCAAGAGTTTTGGAGAGAAAAGAAAGAAGGGATACTGGTCTGTAGTTGTTGACATCGGAGGGATCGAGTGTAGGTTTTTTCAGAAGGGGTGCAACTCTCGCTCTCTTGAAGACGGAAGGGACGTAGCCAGCGGTCAAGGATGAGTTGATGAGCGAGGTGAGGTAAGGGAGAAGGTCTCCGGAAATGGTCTGGAGAAGAGAGGAGGGGATAGGGTCAAGCGGGCAGGTTGTTGGGCGGCCGGCCGTCACAAGACGCGAGATTTCATCTGGAGAGAGAGGGGAGAAAGAGGACAAAGCACAGGGTAGGGCAGTGTGAGCAGAACCAGCGGTGTCGTTTGACTTAGCAAACGAGGATCGGATGTCGTCGACCTTCTTTTCAAAATGGTTGACGAAGTCATCAGCAGTTAGACATCAGCAGTTAACATTAGACACTAATCAATCATGTCGGGGTGAAGAGATTAAGTGATTGCATTGTAGTGTAAATAGATTCTTCTGCAGCTCTTGGACAGTATCTTAGACTTGTATGTCCTCGACCCTCTGGCTTTTAAGAATCTAAAAGAATGGTTGACCATTTCCTTACTGCCTCTTGGACCCAAGATGGGAGACTCTACTTTTCAACATTTAACGCAATATAATCTGCAATCACATTTCACATCCACTATTCATCACTTAACTCAAGGATGCACATAATTGTACATTTGCCAGACGATTACACATAGACCTACCTCTTCGCACGGCATGTAGACTTCCATCAAAACAGGTCTGAATGATAATTGAATAAGCTCTGCGGGGTTATGGCAGGCTCGGGGATCATAAGGATTTTTTTTTTTACCCCCAACATAACCAATTCTAGACGAGAAACTACGCCAGACGAACGGGCCGAGCGGTCATTCGTCTCAGCGTGAAGACAGCCTTTTCAATTGAAGGGGGAAAGGGGAGATAGAGCGGCTGTGAGAGCCTACACTCGCCCTCCGCCAGCACAAGGTCAGCCCCTTAGCTGTCCGAGCTAATTAAGCGGTGCTCATTTGTCTGGTGTGACAGTAGCCGGGCTCACCTAAAACAATCTCCCCGTAATTGGCCGGTGACGGTCGGCGCCAGGAATTGAACCGCTGTCACTTCAACCTTGAAGCTGCCATGTTGCGCCTGTCCCTATTCTCGTCGAGATCCTTGTTGGTGTGGTTTTGTTTCGAGTTTTGTCGGTAACTTCTCTTTGATGGGTCCTGAGACCTGTGAAAGTTCTGTGCGTGCTGTAATGACAGAGTGTAATGGTTGTTTTGGTCCTGTTAGCCTAATAGTTCAGGTAAAGTGTCACTCCTCTGCTGTAGGGAATTTGCTGATCTCCTAATGTACCATTTATCAATATTTAGCTAATGCATTATTTAAAATAAGAATAGCTGATAGATTTGTAATTGTTTTTATTCCACCCTGAACAAGAACAGTGCATACACTCATCCATTATGGATCAGTTTGTGGCAGTATAATGGCTTTCCATCAGAGCAGAGTGGAAGGAAAAGATGTCAGAACAACTTACCAGCAGCCCATGGAGTCTGATACAGCCCGATCCGACTGTTGCTATTATGTCAACGAGTGGCTGTGAAAGTCTTAATGGAAAGATATCACAAAATACTTTATTTAATGCATTCTGTTTCCTGACAACTTCCCCATTTTAAAACTCTAAAACATTCAAAAGAGAACCAGTATCAAAATAAAATATTTAGCGTTGATATAACTGTGGTATATAAAAAAAATTAAAAAGAAGAAAAGTGTTGCAGGTCACAGACTTTTCTGACAAGCACTGTCTTTGTTGATGACTCACTACCACTGTAATGTGTTGTTCTCTCACCTGGCCGTCCGTCCTGACCATAGAAAACCTGTATTTTCTAAGGTAGAGTAGGTCAGGGCGTGACTAGGGGTTTTAGTCTAGTTTATTATTCCTATGTGTGGTTCTAGGTTTATTTTCTATGTTGGGGTTTGTGTATGATTCCCAATTAGAGGCAGCTGGTAATCGTTGTCTCTAATTGGGGATCATATTTAAGTTGCATTTTTTCCACCTGTGGGTTATGGGATATTGTTTACGTTTAGTTGCCTGTTAGCACTGCATTGTCGTCACGGTTTGTTTAAATCTTTATTTGTTTTGTATTTTTATAAAGTTTCACTTTATTCATTAAAAGTATGTGGAACTCTGCGTACGCTGTGCCTTGGTCCGACCATCATTATTACGACGTGACACCGTCTTAAGATACTCCAACTGGAACTCGCTCTGCATTACAGCATCTGCTAAATGACACACATTTTCTATATAACTAATAGGATCGTTTTCCTAAATAACTTTAATACGAGGCTATTCGTGTTCTGACGTCCATATGAGTAAAACGGATCCACTTAAGATTTATCTGAAACGGGATATGTATGAATACAGGCCGAAAGAAAGAGAACAGTTCAAAATATATATGGCAAATATAAATCAGAACTGGATGGTGTTCAGACATAGATGGGAGGGGTTTAATGGTAGCTGAAGGATGGGACTAAAAACAAACCAAAGATAGCTATTGTAAAATATCCTGTGTCCGTAAAAAATTTACGTAGTTTGTATAAGCTGGAAGTAGAAGCCCAAGTCCGAAGTTAAAAGGTGGTCTGTGTGGTACAATGTTCAGAAATGCTGCAGAAATGCCACAATACTGTTGGGAAAAGACTCTCCTCTTCCAAGTTTCAAGTTGTATTTGTCACATGCACAAGCACAGTGAAATGTGAAACTTGCAAGCCCTACCAAACAGTGCATTATTCAATATTATTAAAAAGTATAAAAAAGAAAAAAAAACTTTTTTTTTTTAAACAGGAGAAATAAGAGAGGAAGCTATATACAGGGTAGAAGTTCAACGTGCAGAGATACTGGAGTATTCAGGTGGGTATCCTCATGTAGGCAGGGAATAGGAGAAAGTGTCTGGTACACGGATTAATATTTATAACAATAGTAAACAGTATGGCAGCAGCATAAGTTGTGTGTGTGTGTGTGTGTGTGTGTGTGTGTGTGTGTGTGTGTGTGTGTGTGTGTGTGTGTGTGTGTGTGTGTGTGTTGGTGGTGGTGGTGGTGGTGGTGGTGGTGGTGGTGGTGGTGAGTGGGTGTGTGTTGGTGGTGGTGGTGGTGGTGGTGGTGAATGTGTGTGTGTTGGTGGTGGTGGTGAATGTGTGTGTGTGTGTGTGTTGGTGGTGAATGTGTGTGTGTGTGTGTGTGTGTGTGTGTGTGTGTTGGTGGTAATAAATGTAGCAAAACAACTGAGGGTCAAAATATGAGGTATCCACCTATCACACCCACACTGACACTCTTATACACACATACACACACACACTCTCTCTCACACACACACACACACACACACACACACACACACACACACACACACACACACACACACACACACACACACACACACACACTCACACTCACAGGGTGACTGGATACCTCATGTTTTGTCCCTCAGTTGTTTTGCTGTTCAGCTGTGCTAGTTGTATTAATTTCTGAATCCATCTGAGTCGTTACCGGGGGTTAAGGGCTTCCCAGAAAACCAGCCTGCTTCCTGCTTTTCATGTTTAATGGATGCATTTCAGATCATTTCGTCTCACTCAGTCGGAATTAAAATTCAGGTAAAAAGTGAAATTGGGCTAAATCATAATTCATATTTTACGCTTTTCAACATCCGTGAAGTAGCTACTAATGTCCTTGCTGGTGTCCAATGGATAAAGGCTTTTTTTATGATAATAGTTCAAAGGATGCTAAAAAATTCTCGACAACATTTCACCACTAATTAACTTAACAAAATCTGCATGTGTTTTGGCCAGTGTAATAATTCCTAATGGTTTCATATTATACCTGGAGACCTGAGAATGTGTGAAGGTGTATGGGCTCCCTAATGACATGTTCATTGACCAAGGTGTACAATTAGCAAAACACTGTGGCAAAGGTTTTATAACCTGATTCTCACCTTTTGTCACAGGAATATCTAGGTAACTTGTGATTGTCAATGTTATGACAAGAAAGTATTAAGTCTTGCTTGTTAGTTTCCAGAGCTGTCATGCAGTAATAATTACTGAATATTTAAGCTACTTACATTGCTAGCATAAACACACATAATCAAATAAAATGTATACGATGAATATTAATGCTTAAGTATTTCAAACAAAACAGTAGAACCTTCTCGGAACATCAAAGGTATCTCTGTGACTCAGACCGAAATGGATGTATAATTCCTACAGACCATTTATTCAGGCACAGGTATTCTGATGTGTTGAATAACGACAATAAAAAAGAAGCTCTATTCGGTAACAAGCTTAGCCACCTCAGGTAGGTAAATAAGGAAGGTATATACACGCTGTCCAAGAGTTTCTGCATGGTCTTGCCGGTGACAGACTGGATACAGAAAACCTATTCCCTGCCTGGATATCAGTGACAGTGGGGACTGGATACAGAAAACATTCCCTGCCTGGATATCAGTGACAGTGGGGACTGGATACAGAAAACATTCCCTGCCTGGATATCAGTGACAGTGGGGACTGGATATAGAAAACATTCCCTGCCTGGATATCAGTGACAGTGGGGACTGGATACAGAAAACATTCCCTGCCTGGATATCAGTGACAGTGGGGACTGGATACAGAAAACATTCCCTGCCTGGATATCAGTGACAGTGGGGACTGGATATAGAAAACCTATTCCCTGCCTGGATATCAGTGACAGTGGGGACTGGATATAGAAAACATTCCCTGCCTGGATATCAGTGACAGTGGGGACTGGATATAGAAAACCTATTCCCTGCCTGGATATCAGTGACAGTGGGGACTGGATACAGAAAACATTCCCTGCCTGGATATCAGTGACAGTGGGGACTGGATATATAAAACCTATTCCCTGCCTGGATATCAGTATTCATGAAGATACCACGGCTCTCTCCTAATGTATAATATATTACCTCTACATGGAGTTAGTGTGTAATATATTACATCTACATGGAGTTAGTGTGTAATATATTACCTCGACATGGAGTTAGTGTGTAATATATTACCTCGACATGGAGTTAGTGTATAATATATTACCTCTACATGGAGTTAGTGTGTAATATATTACATCTACATGGAGTTAGTGTGTAATATATTACCTCTACATGGAGTTAGTGTGTAATATATTACATCTACATGGAGTTAGTGTGTAATATATTACCTCTACATGGAGTTAGTGTGTAATATATTACCTCTACATGGAGTTAGTGTGTAATATATTACCTCTACATGGAGTTAGTGTGTAATATATTACATCTACATGGAGTTAGTGTGTAATATATTACATCTACATGGAGTTAGTGTGTAATATATTACCTCTACATGGAGTTAGTGTGTAATATATTACCTCTACATGGAGTTAGTGTATAATATATTACCTCTACATGGAGTTAGTGTGTAATATATTACATCTACATGGAGTTAGTGTGTAATATATTACCTCTACATGGAGTTAGTGTGTAATATATTACCTCTACATCGAGTTAGTGTGTAATATATTACCTCGACATGGAGTTAGTGTATAATATATTACCTCTACATGGAGTTAGTGTATAATATATTACCTCGACATGGAGTTAGTGTATAATATATTACATCTACATGGAGTTAGTGTGTAATATATTACCTCTACATGGAGTTAGTGTGTAATATATTACCTCGACATGGAGTTAGTGTATAATATATTACATCTACATGGAGTTAGTGTGTAATATATTACCTCTACATGGAGTTAGTGTGTAATATATTACCTCGACATGGAGTTAGTGTGTAATATATTACCTCGACATGGAGTTAGTGTATAATATATTACATCTACATGGAGTTAGTGTGTAATATATTACCTCTACATGGAGTTAGTGTGTAATATATTACCTCGACATGGAGTTAGTGTGTAATATATTACCTCGACATGGAGTTAGTGTGTAATATATTACCTCTACATGGAGTTAGTGTGTAATATATTACCTCGACATGGAGTTAGTGTGTAATATATTTGACTATGACTTCAGATCTGCCATATCTTGCCTATCTTTTTCTCCATTGACCTAAATGAAGACAGATCTATCAACCTCCCTAGATAGAAAACAGATTTTTTCCCCTCTGCAATGTTTTGTGAATGTTCAGCGACAAATATAAAACATCTCAACATCTGTTCCTCCTCCTCCATCTCTTCCTACCTGTTCCTCCTCCTCCTCCTCCATCTCTTCCTACCTGTTCCTCCTCCTCCTCCTCCATCTCTTCCTACCTGTTCCTCCTCCTCCTCCTCCATCTCTTCCTACCTGTTCCTCCTCCTCCTCCTCCATCTCTTCCTACCTGTTCCTCCTCCTCCTCCTCCATCTCTTCCTACCTGTTCCTCCTCCTCCTCCTCCATCTCTTCCTACCTGTTCCTCCTCCTCCTCCTCCATCTCTTCCTACCTGTTCCTCCTCCTCCTCCTCCATCTCTTCCTACCTGTTCCTCCTCCTCCTCCTCCATCTCTTCCTACCTGTTCCTCCTCCTCCTCCTCCATCTCTTCCTACCTGTTCCTCCTCCTCCTCCTCCATCTCTTCCTACCTGTTCCTCCTCCTCCTCCTCCATCTCTTCCTACCTGTTCCTCCTCCTCCTCCTCCATCTCTTCCTACCTGTTCCTCCTCCTCCTCATCTCTTCCTACCTGTTCCTCCTCCTCCTCCATCTCTTCCTACCTGTTCCTCCTCCTCCATCTCTTCCTACCTGTTCCTCCTCCTCCTCCATCTCTTCCTACCTGTTCCTCCTCCTCCTCCATCTCTTCCTACCTGTTCCTCCTCCTCCTCCACCTCTTCCTACCTGTTCCTCCTCCTCCTCATCTCTTCCTACCTGTTCCTCCTCCTCCTCCATCTCTTCCTACCTGTTCCTCCTCCTCCTCCTCCATCTCTTCCTACCTGTTCCTCCTCCTCCTCCATCTCTTCCTACCTGTTCCTCCTCCTCCTCCATCTCTTCCTACCTGTTCCTCCTCCTCCTCCTCCTCCACCTCTTCCTACCTGTTCCTCCTCCTCCATCTCTTCCTACCTGTTCCTCCTCCTCCTCCTCATCTCTTCCTACCTGCTCCTCCTCCTCATCTCCTCCTACCTGCTCCTCCTCCTCCATCTCTTCCTACCTGTTCCTCCTCCTCCATCCCTTCCTACCTGTTCCTCCTCCTCCTCCTCCTCCATCTCTTCCTACCTGTTCCTCCTCCTCCATCTCTTCCTACCTGTTCCTCCTCCTCCTCCTCCATCTCTTCCTACCTGTTCCTCCTCCTCCTCCATCCCTTCCTACCTGTTCCTCCTCCTCCTCCATCTCTTCCTACCTGTTCCTCCTCCTCCATCTCTTCCTACCTGTTCCTCCTCCTCCTCCTCATCTCTTCCTACCTGCTCCTCCTCCTCATCTCCTCCTACCTGCTCCTCCTCCTCCATCTCTTCCTACCTGTTCCTCCTCCTCCTCCTCATCTCTTCCTACCTGCTCCTCCTCCTCATCTCCTCCTACCTGCTCCTCCTCCTCCATCTCTTCCTACCTGTTCCTCCTCCTCATCGTCTCTTCCTACCTGTTCCTCCTCCTTCTCATCCCTTCCTACCTGTTCCTCCTCCTCCTCCTCATCTCTTCCTACCTGCTCCTCCTCCTCATCTATTCCTACCTGTTCCTCCTCCTCTTCAATCCCTTCCTCCCTGTTCCTCCTCCATCCCCCAGTCTCAGTCCCTAGTACTATCCTATCTGAAAAAGTCAATACAAATGTAGATGAAAGTTGGAACTTGAAAAGACATAACCACAGCAAAGGTAACTTGTGTACAGTTGTGACTGTCATAACTTGTACATCAAGTTCTATTCCCAGTTGCCAAATTCTAGAGTGTGTTTTTGTAGGCGATGCTTTGTGGATAAGTCATCTGGCCTTCCTCAACACAGAAACATTGGTAAGGATCCCTTCATTACAGCTCTTATTGCTGACGTGTTTCAGAGCCAAGCTTCCTTGTCCGAACCCTTCATAAAAAACGTGAATGGGGCTTTTGTTAACCCGCCTGGCAACAATTAAATATCAAAAGACCTAATGTTTGAATAGACGTAATGTTTCTGTGAGGGTTTGAATAGACCTAATGTTTCTGTGTGGGTTTGAATAGACCTAATGTTTCTGTGAGGGTTTGAATAGCCCTAATGTTTCTGTGGGTTTGAATAGACCTAATGTTTCTGTGTGGGTTTGATAGACCTAATGTTTCTGTGAGGGTTTGAATAGACCTAATGTTTCTGTGAGGGTTTGAATAGACCTAATGTTTCTGTGTGGGTTCGAATAGACCTAATGTTTCTGTGAGGGTTTGAATAGACCTAATGTTTCTGTGAGGGTTTGAATAGACCTAATGTTTCTGTGAGGGTTTGAATAGACCTAATGTTTCTGTGTGGGTTTGAATAAACCTAATGTTTCTGTGTGGGTTTGAATAGACCTAATGTTTCTGTGAGGGTTTGAATAGACCTAATGTTTCTGTGAGGGTTTGAATAGACCTAATGTTTCTGTGAGGGTTTGAATAGACCTCATGTTTCTGTGTGGGTTTGAATAGACCTCATGTTTCTGTGAGGGTTTGAATAGACCTCATGTTTCTGTGTGGGTTTGAATAGACCTAATGTTTCTGTGAGGGTTTGAATAGACCTAATGTTTCTGTGTGGGTTTGAATAGACCTAATGTTTCTGTGTGGGTTTGAATAGACCTCATGTTTCTGTGAGGGTTTGAATAGACCTAATGTTTCTGTGAGGGTTTGAATAGACCTAATGTTTCTGTGTGGGTTTGAATAGACCTCATGTTTCTGTGAGGGTTTGAATAGACCTAATGTTTTTGTGTGGGTTTGAATAGACCTCATGTTTCTGTGAGGGTTTGAATAGACCTAATGTTTCTGTGAGGGTTTGAATAGACCTAATGTTTCTGTGAGGGTTTGAATAGACCTAATGTTTCTGTGAGGGTTTGAATAGACCTAATGTTTCTGTGTGGGTTTGAATAGACCTAATGTTTCTGTGTGGGTTTGAATAGACCTAATGCTTCTGTGAGGGTTTGAATAGACCTAATGTTTCTGTGAGGGTTTGAATAGACCTAATGTTTCTGTGAGGGTTTGAATAGACCTAATGTTTCTGTGTGGGTTTGAATAGACCTAATGTTTCTGTGTGGGTTCGAATAGACCTCATGTTTCTGTGAGGGTTTAAATAGACCTAATGTTTCTGTGAGGGTTTGAATAGACCTAATGTTTCTGTGAGGGTTTGAATAGACCTAATGTTTCTGTGTGGGTTTGAATAGACCTAATGTTTCTGTGTGGGTTCGAATAGACCTCATGTTTCTGTGAGGGTTCGAATAGACCTCATGTTTCTGTGAGGGTTCGAATAGACCTCATGTTTCTGTGAGGGTTCGAATAGACCTCATGTTTCTGTGAGGGTTCGAATAGACCTCATGTTTCTGTGAGGGTTTGAATAGACCTAATGTTTCTGTGAAGATTTGAATATAGGCTGGATGATGTATCGTATTTATGGATGGATGGATCCACATTATTATTCAGAAATATAAAATACCGTCAGATACATCAATATAATGATATAATGATAATGATATTATATCCTGGCCACATCACCCCACCCTACTTTCCTCTCAACCATTAACAGCTGCATTCCTGAGGGAAAGAGGGGAAATGTCTGCTTTGACGGTTAGGGGAAATGTCTGCTTTGACGGTTAGGGGAAATATCTGCTTTGAGGGTTAGGGGAAAGGTCTGCTTTGAGGGTTAGGGGAAAGGTCTGCTTTGACGGTTAGGGGAAAGGTCTGCTTTGACGGTTAGGGGAAATGTCTGCTTTGAGGGTTAGGGGAAAGGTCTGCTTTGAGGGTTAGGGGAAATGTCTGCTTTGACGGTTAGGGGAAATGTCTGCTTTGAGGGTTAGGGGAAAGGTCTGCTTTGACGGTTAGGGGAAATGTCTACTTTGACGGTTAGGGGAAATGTCTGCTTTGACGGTTAGGGGAAATGTCTGCTTTGACGGTTAGGGGAAAGGTCTGCTTTGACGGTTAGGGGAAATGTCTACTTTGACGGTTAGGGGAAATGTCTGCTTTGACGGTTAGGGGAAATGTCTGCTTTGAGGGTTAGGGGAAAGGTCTGCTTTGAGGGTTAGGGGAAAGGTCTGCTTTGAGGGCTCTCCTCCCATCCTTTTTACAATTTATTTTTTATTTCACCTATTTAACCAGGTAGGCTAGTTGAGAACAAGTTCTCATTTACAACTGCAACCTGGCCAAGATAAAGCAAAGCAGTTTGACACATACAACAACACAGAGTTACACATGGAATAAACAAACATACAGTCAATAATACAGTAGAAAAAGTCTATATACAGTGTGTGCAAATGAGGTAGGATAAGGGAGGTAAGGCAATGAATAGGCCATCCTTCTTGAATGGGTAGAGGGAGTAGCCGGGTACACCACACCTGCCCTTCCTTGGGAGTAGGGTAGCTCCTTTGTCATGTCTGGCCAACTCACTCCCCTTGACAGACACATCTGTCTTCCTCGCATACTCCATTGCCGAACACGAACACGTAGCATAGCGTCGTCGCTAGCTGGCGTCACCCAATAGGCTGGCTAGCGTTTGCCCGAGAAAAATAAATCAATTCTTTGTAGTCCCCAGCATCCCAATCCATTGTAATGCCATTACCAGTGAGGTTGTTGGTGTGCTGGGAGTTTCATTAAGATTTGTTAAGAACATCAAGTGCGGTGGCACACTTGGACATGTGAAGTTAATCAGGATTTATGAGAAGCCCCCGAGCACAGCTGCTGGGCCCATCACAGCAATTCTGTGATATCATCCAAATGTAATAACTATTAATGTTTGGGGCCACCTAATCGACTGGGTTTGTTCCCCTGTGGTCTGGTATTTCCAAGGTCTCTACTCTCTTTCCATGAGTCATCCAGGGAGAAATGCATTAGCAAGCTCTTTTATCCAGTCCATCCACTCCCTCCGCTAGCCTGATCCCTAACACATCTGGCTACGTGTATGGAACACACTCCCTCTGTAGGGGAGATATTGCAGTTTCCTTCAACAAGCTTTCTAGCTGTCAGCCTGGGATAGAGAGAGAGAAGGTGAAAAGGAGGGAGGGAGGGAGAGAGAGAGAGGGTGAGAAGGAGGGAGGGAGAGAGAGAGAGAGATGGTGAGAAGGAGGGAGAGAGAGAGAGGGTCTGAAGGAGGGTGAGAGGGAGGGAGGGAGGGAGATAGAGAGAGGGTGAGAAGGATGGAGGGAGATGGAGGGAGGGAGAGAGAGAGTGTCTGAAGGAGGGAGAGCGAGAGAGAGAGAGGGTGAGAAGAAGAGAGGGAGAAGCGAGAGAGAAGAGAAAGTGGTGTGTGTGTGTGTGTGTGTGTGTGTGTGTGTGTGTGTGTGTGTGTGTGGGGGGGGGGGGGGGGGGGGGGGTGTTGAGGAAAGCAGTGCTCCATCATCTACTCTCTCACAGGTTCCCCTTGTGATTGGCGTTTCAATCACCAGAAAGCAGCAAGCAATTTACAGCACTTTACAATTTTGACATTGATTTTCGTTCGAGGAGCCAATTTCTTTAAAAAAACACACAGCAAGTGTATACTTTCAGGAGAAGAGACCATAGATCCAAGGACACTTTGCTGAAGTACAATTTTAAAGTACAAACCTAGAAAAACAAGCAGATTGCCTCCACTGAACAAACGTATAAATGTGACGTCTCTCTCTCTCTTCTCCCTCTTCCCCCCATGTTAAACCTGATTGGATTTGATTTGATCTCAATTCTCCCACTCAATTATTACCTCAAACCCTGTAGTATATACAGTATCTCCAAAAGGATATCCAAGATGGCGTAGCAGTCAGACGTCTTTGTCCTTCGTCTTGTCGTGTCCCATGTATATATCTTTTTATGTATTTTTCTTCGCATATCTTTTTTATATTTTTCTCAACCTCAACTTCAAAATACTCCCCTGCAACCCTCCTCACCCAATGTGGTGTGGATCTGTTTTTTCTAAAGTATTTTTATTTACCTCGGAACCGGAATACCACAACAGAAGCTAGCCAGCTCACTAGCTACTAGCTAGTAGTCAGCTAACCACTGTTAGCGGTCATCAGCTAACCTTTAGCTCGGAAAGCTCTCGCCAGTTTGTACAACGCGACTCAAACCAGAGCATACCGGACCTATTTTCTCTCCATATCCCCGGATTCCTACCGCAAGCTCTGAACCTTTTCACCGGATCATCGCAGCTAGCTAGCTGCAACCCGAGTGACTACTCCTGGCTAACGTCTGTCCCGAAGCAAGCACCAATTAGCCTGGAGCTAGCCCATACTAGGCCCAATCTCCCGGCTAGCTGAAGAGGCCCATCAGCCACTCCTGGGCTACAATACCCGGACCCCTTCTACTGCCGGTACGGGGCACGGAACCCCGCCGATCCTTCACGACTGGACTACCGACGTAACCTGCTCGAGGGGGTACTCAACCGGCCCCTATGCAGCGACATCCTCTGAATGCCCATCTGTTAGCCTGCTAGCCGCGGCCCGCTAGCTGCTAGCCGCGGCCCGCTAGCTGTCTAGAGCATACTAGACTGTTAGCTGAATTGATCCATCGGCCAATTTCTTGGGCCACTATACCTATTTTGCAATTGGACTTGGACCCCTCTGAACCCTACTGATCCACCACAACTGGTCTTTCGACGTCACCGCACGCGGAGGCTAAAACAGACTTTCCTCTGTCGCGACGTCCTTCCAAGGCCCTCCTGCTAGTCTGAATCGCCGTGTCTCCAGCCAGCCCAACCACTCACTGGACCCCTATGATCACTCGGCTACGCATGCCTCTCCCTAATATCAATATGCCTTGTCCATTACTGTCCTGGTTAGTGATTACTGTCTTATTTCACTGTAGAGCCTCTAGCCCTGCTCAATATACCTTAACCAACCATTTAGTTCCACCTCCCACATATGCGTCTGCTAAATGACTTAAATGTAAATGTAAATATGCGGTGACATCACCTGGTTTAAACGTCTCTAGAGACAATATCTCTCTCATCATTACTCAATGCCTAGGTTTACCTCCAATGTATTCACATCCTACCATACCTTTGTCTGTACATTATGCCTTGAACCTATTCTATCGCACCCAGTAACCTGCTCCTTTTACTCTCTGCTCCGAACGTACTAGACGACCAGTTCTGTTAGCCTTTAGCCGTACCCTTATCCTACTCCTCCTCTGTTCCTCTGGTGATGTAGAGGTTAATCCAGGCCCTGCAGTGCCTAGCTCCACTCCTACTCCCCAGGTCGCTCTGGATAAGAGCGTCTGCTAAATGACTTAAATGTAAATGTAAATATGCGGTGACATCACCTGGTTTAAACGTCTCTAGAGACAATATCTCTCTCATCATTACTCAATGCCTAGGTTTACCTCCAATGTATTCACATCCTACCATACCTTTGTCTGTACATTATGCCTTGAACCTATTCTATCGCACCCAGTAACCTGCTCCTTTTACTCTCTGCTCCGAACGTACTAGACGACCAGTTCTGTTAGCCTTTAGCCGTACCCTTATCCTACTCCTCCTCTGTTCCTCTGGTGATGTAGAGGTTAATCCAGGCCCTGCAGTGCCTAGCTCCACTCCTACTCCCCAGGTGCTCTCATTTGTTGACTTCTGTAACCGTAAAAGCCTTGGTTTCATGCATGTTAACATTAGAAGCCTCCTCCCTAAGTTTGTTTTATTCACTGCTTTAGCACACTCTGCCAACCCGGATATTGACCTCATCCCGTCAGTAGAGGATGCCTGGTTATTCTTTAAAAGTGCCTTCCTCACCACCTTAAATAAGCATGCCCCATTCAAAAAATTTAGAACCAGGAACAGATATAGCACTTGGTTCTCTCCAGACCTGACTGCCCTTGACCAGCACAAAAACATCCTGTGGCGTTCTGCATTAGCATCGAATAGCCCCCGTGATATGCAACTTTTCAGGGAAGTTAGGAACCAATATACACAGGCAGTTAGGAAAGCTAAGGCTAGCTTTTTCAAGCAGAATGTTTCATCCTGTAGCACAAACTCAGGGACACTATAAAGTCCATGGAGAATAAGAGCACCTCCTCCCAGCTGCCCACTGCACTGAGGCTAGGAAACACTGTCACCACCAATAAATCCACTATAATTGAGAATTTCAATAAGCAATTTTCTACGGCTGGCCATGCTTTCCACCTGGCTACCCCTACCCCAATCAACAGCACGGCACCCTCCACAGCAACTCGCCCAAGCCTCCCCCATTTCTCCTTCTCCCAAATCCAGATAGCTGATGTTCTGAAAGAGCTGCAAAATCTGGACCCTTACAAATCAGCTAGGCTAGACAATCTGGACCCTCTCTTTCTAAAATAATCTGCCGAAATTGTTGCAACCCCTATTACTAGCCTGTTCAACCTCTCTTTTGTATCGTCGATGAGATTCCGAAAGATTGGAAAGCTGCCGCAGTCATCCCCCTCTTCAAAGGGGGAGACACTCTAGACCCAAACTGCTATAGACCTACAGTGGGGAGAACAAGTATTTGATACACTGACAATTTTGCAGGTTTTCCTACTTACAAAGCATGTAGAGGTCTGTAATTTTTATCATAGGTACACTTCAACTGTGAGAGACGGAATCTAAAACAAAAATCCAGAAAATCACATTGTATGATTTTTAAGTAATTAATTTGCATTTTATTGCATGACATAAGTATTTGATACATCAGAAAAGCAGAACTGAATATTTGGTACAGAAACCTTAGTTTGCAATTACAGAGATCATACGTTTCCTGTAGTTCTTGACCAGGTTTGCACACACTGCAGCAGGGATTTTGGCCCACTCCTCCATACAGACCTTCTCCAGATCCTTCAGGTTTCGGGGCTGTCGCTGGGCAATACGGACTTTCGGCTCCCTCCAAAGATTTTCTATTGGGTTCAGGTCTGGAGACTGGCTAGGCCACTCCAGGACCTTGAGATGCTTCTTACGGAGCCACTCCTTAGTTGCCCTGGCTGTGTGTTTCAGGTCGTTGTCATGCTGGAAGACCCAGCCACGACCCATCTTCAATGCTCTTACTGAGGGAAGGAGGTTGTTGGTCAAGATCTCGCGATACATGGCCCCATCCATCCTCCCCTCAATACGGTGCAGTCGTCCTGTCCCCTTTGCAGAAAAGCATCCCCAAAGAATGATGTTTCCACCTCCATGCTTCACGGTTGGGATGGTGTTCTTGGGGTTGTACTCATCCTTCTATTCCTCCAAACACGGCGAGTGGAGTTTAGAGCAAAAAGCTCTATTTTTGTCTCATCAGACCACATGACCTTCTCCCATTCCTCCTCTGGATCATCCAGATGGTCATTGGCAAACTTCAGACGGGCCTGGACATGCGCTGGCTTGAGCAGGGGGACCTTGCGTGCGCTGCAGGATTTTAATCCATGACGGCGTAGTGTGTTACTAATGGTTTTCTTTGAGACTGTGGTCCCAGCTCTCTTCAGGTCATTGACCAGGTCCTGCCGTGTAGTTCTGGGCTGATCCCTCACATTCCTCATGATCATTGATGCCCCACGAGGTGAGATCTTGCATGGAGCCCCAGACCGAGGGTGATTGACCATCATCTTGAACTTCTTCCATTTTCTAATAATTGTGCCAACAGTTGTTGCCTTCTCACCAAGCTGCTTGGCTATTGTCCTGTAGCCCATCCCAGCCTTGTACAGGTCTACAATTTATCCCTGATGTCCTTACACAGCTCTCTGGTCTTGGCCATTGTGGAGAGGTTGGAGTCTGTTTGATTGAGTGTGTGGACAGGTGTCTTTTATACAGGTAACGAGTTCAAACAGGTGCAGTTAATACAGGTAATGAGTGGAGAACAGGAGGGCTTCTTAAAGAAAAACTAACAGGTCTGTGAGAGCCGGAATTCTTACTGGTTGGTAGGTGATCAAATACTTATGTCATGCAATAAAATGCAAATGAATTACTTAAAAATCATACAATGTGATTTTCTGGATTTTTGTTTTAGATTCCGTCTCTCACAGTTGAAGTGTACCTATGATAAAAATTACAGACCTCTACATGCTTTGTAAGTAGGAAAACCTGCAAAATCGGCAGTGTATCAAATACTTGTTCTCCCCACTGTATATCTATCCTACCCTTCCTTTCTAAGGACTTCGAAAGCCAAGTTAACAAACAGATTACCGACCATTTGGTTTCAGATCTGGTCACGGGTGCACCTCAGCCACGCTCAAGGTCCTAAACGATATCATAACCGCCATCGATAAGAGACATTACTGTGCAGCCGTATTCATCGACCTGGCCAAGGCTTTCGACTCTGTCAATCACCACATTCTTATCGGCAGACTCAACAGCCTTGGTTTCTCAAATGATTGCCTCGCCTGGTTCACCGACCATACTTCTCTGATAGAGTTCAGTGTGTCAGATCAGAGGGCCTGTTGTCCGGACCTCTGGCAGTCTCTATGGGGGTGCCACAGGGTTAAATTCTTGGGCCGACTCTTCTCTGTATACATCAATGATGTCGCTTTTGCTGCTGGTGATTCTCTGATCCACCTCTACGCAGACACCATTCTGTATACCTCTGGCCCTTCTTTGGACACTGTGTTAACTAACCTCCAGACGAGCTTCAATGCCATACAACTCTCCTTCCGTGGCCTCCAACTGCTCTTAAATGAAAGTAAAACTAAATGCATGCTCTTCAACCGATCGCTGCCCGTACCTGCACGCCATCCAGCATCACTACTCTGGACGGTTCTGACTTAGAATATGTGGACAACTACAAATACCTAGGTGTCTGGTTAGACTGTAAACTCTCCTTCCAGACTCACATTAAGCATCTTCAATCCAAAATTAAATCTAGAATTGGCTTCCTATTTCGCAACAAAGCATCCTTCACTCATGCTACCAAACATACCCTCGTAAAACTGACCATTCTACCGATCCTCGACTTTGGCGATGTAATTCACAAAATAGCCTCCAACACTCTACTCAGCAAATTGGATGTAGTCTATCACAGTGCTATCCGTTTTGTCACCAAAGCCCCATATACTACCCACCACTGCGACCTGTACGCGCTCGTTGGCTGGCCCTCACTTCATACTCGCCGCCAAACCCACTGGCTCCAGGTCATCTACAAGTCTCTGCTAGGTAAAGACCCGCCTTATCTCAGCTCACTGGTCACCATAGCAGCACCCACCCGTAGCACACGCTCCAGCAGATATATCTCACTGGTCACCCCCAAAGCCAATTCTTCCTTTGGCCGCCTTTCCTTCCAGTTCTCTGCTGCCAATGACTAGAACGAACTGCAAAAATCACTGAAGCTGGAGACTCATTTCTCCCTCACTAGCTTTAAGCACCAGCTGTTAGATAACCTCACAGATCACTGCACTTGTACAGTACTCATCTCATATGTATATACCGTACTCTATACCATCTACTGCATCTGCCATGCCGTTCTGTACCACCACTCATTCATATATCTTTATGTACATATTCTTTATCCCTTTACACTTGTGTGTGTGTGTAAGGTAGTAGTTGTGGAATTGTTAGGTTAGATTACTTGTTGGTTATTACTGCATTGTCGGAACTAGAAGCACAAGCATTTCGCTACACTCGCATTAACATCTGCTAACCATGTGTATGTGACTAATAAAATTTGATTTGATTTGATTTGATTTAGCCCATCTGTGAATAGCCCATCCAAGTACCTCATCCCCATACTGTATTTATTTATTTATCTTGCTCCTTTGCACCCTAGTATCTATACTTGCACATTCATCTTCTGCACATCCTACCGTTCCAGTGTTTAATTGCTATATTGTAATTACTTCGCCACAATGGCCTATTTATTGCCTTACCTCCCTTATCCTACCTCATTTGCACACACTGTATATAGACTTTTTTTCTGTATTATTGACTGTATGTTTGTTTATTCCATGTGTAACTCTGTGTTGTTGTATGTGTCGAACTGCTTTGCTTTATCTTGGCCATGTCGTAGTTGTAAATGAGAACTTGTTCTCAGCTAGCCTACCTGGTTAAATAAAGGTGAAATAAAAAAATAAAAATGTATGTTCCTGAGTGATCAGATCCTACAAACAACAGAACAATAACAGGGAAGATCCAAGCCCTTTAGTATATACAGTATCTCCATTTATGTTGCTGAGTGATCAGATTCAAACCCTGTAGTATAGTGCCCCGTTTACCTTCTCTGGAAGATAGCGCGGAACCCTTGTGTTTGACCTTTTGTTCCCAGTGAGAGCGAAAGAGGGAGACGCACACTGAAATGTCAGCATTGCCCCTAAGATGAATGGCCATCGATCGACCACGCATCCCAGGCACTGAACGATAAGGAAGGAATCTATGAGTGCATCCTAAATGGCATTCTATTCCCTACACAGTACTCTGGTTAAAAGTAGTGCACTATATAGGGAATAGTGTGCCTTTTGGGGTGCACATGTGGCTCAGGCTGCTCTGCCGGCCAGTCACATGGACCCAGCATGGAACGGTGGTGTGTGTCAATGAGAGAGCAGCAGTGCTGCCAAGGACTGTAGACCATAGTATAAACTGGGTGGTTCTAGCCCTGAATGCTGATTGGCTGAAAGGCGTGGTATATCAGACTGTAAACCACGGGTATGACAAAACATGTATTTTTACTGCTTTAATTACGTTGGTAACCAGTTTATAATAGCAATAAGGCACCTCAGGGGTTTGTGGTATATGACCAATATACCACTGCTAAGGGCTGTGTCCATGCACGCCGCGTTGCGTCGTGATTAAAAACAGCCCTTAGCTGTGGTATATTGGCCATATACCACACCCCCTCGTGCCTTATTGCTTAAATATAAATCAGTTTAGGGACAGTGTGTCTCTTTGGCAGGTTCTGTGTCTCTAAATCACATCAGAGACAGTGTGTTCTGAATGTCCCGAGTGGAGAATCAGCCTTTAGTGCTCACTTACAGTGACTGGACACACTGGATATTGTTTTTGTTCCTTCAAACCATGTAGGAATGACCATGTCCAATGACCCATGTCCATTTTTCACCTAGAGTGTGTGTGTTTGTGTGCGTTTGTGTAACAGTACTACAGGGACGCCTGCAGCTCTGGGACGCCTGCAGCTCTGGGACGCCTGCAGCTCTGGGACGCCTGCAGCTCTGGGACGCCTGCAGCTCTGGGACGCCTGCAGCTGTGGGACGCCAGCAGCTGTGGGACGCCTGCAGCTCTGGGACGCCTGCAGCTGTGGGACGCCAGCAGCTGTGGGACGCCTGCAGCTCTGGGACGCCTGCAGCTCTGGGACGCCTGCAGCTGTGGGACGCCTGCAGCTGTGGGACGCCAGCAGCTCTGGGACGCCTGCAGCTCTGGGACGCCTGCAGCTCTTGGACGCCTGCAGCTGTGGGACGCCTGCAGCTGTGGGACGCCTGCAGCTGTGGGACGCCTGCAGCTCTGGGACGCCTGCAGCTCTGGGACGCCTGCAGCTCTGGGACGCCAGCAGCTGAATTTTTTTTAGTTCTTGTAAAAATCTATAGATGCTTTGAATGTGCTTTTAATTTATTCAGTTCGTTCTAGGAAACGGAGCACAATTAAGCCACGGGTAGCTGACAAGTTACTTTACTCTATTGAACAGGTTCCATAGGGCTCTGGTCAAAAGTAGTGTACTATGTAGGGAATAGGGTGCCAATGGGATGCTGAATGTTAAGGGGAAACTGGAGGCAACCCTACATGCCTTCCTTCACAATATGTGTGTGTGTGTGTGTGTGTGTGTGTGTGTGTGTGTGTGTGTGTGTGTGTGTGTGTGTGTGTGTGTGCGTCTGTGTGTGTGTGTGTGTGTGTGTGTGTGCGTCTGTGTCAGTAGGGTATGTGGATGCTGTTGGGTGGATATTGGGGACTATATTCATGCCCTCGATCAGGGTTCCCCAACTGGTGAATTTGGCCCCCGGGTGGTTTTATTTGGCCCTCCCAAGTTTTCATTAAAAAAAGAAATTATATTAATAATTTTGTGGCATTTCCATTGTTGGACATAAGACTGTGAAAACACCAGGAAATCAGCTCCAATTTATTTTTATTTAAGAAATCTCTTCCCAAGTATTCCCACGTATAATAGAGAGACACGTGAATGATACAAATGTAAACAAGGTTTGAAATTATTCTGTTTTAGTCCAACTGTATCTGTTTGGGCTTGTTGAGGTCAATTTGCAGTCTACAAATGATTTGTAATTCTGTTCCGGCCCCCCGAACATCCGCTCCAGAAAATATCAACTCACGACTGAATCTAGTTGATGATCCCTGCTCTACATCAACTTACAACTCACCTATTGTCAATGGATCTCGCTCAAGAAAGTCTCTCCTGACGTTGAAGCCTGCTAACTAACACACCATTAATCAGCAGTTGTCCACGTGAACATAAGTTAAGCAGGGATGGTCGGGGGGGGAATGAGTTTATCCTTTCAGCTGGGCTGAGGTTGTTTAGGGAGGAGCTCAGAGAAACAGGCTCGTAGCCAGTCTGGAATCACAGTGAACGCATTCATTAACCTCTGGTTCCCACTGCAGCACGTGCAGGAGTGTTTGCCGATGAACTGAACCCGCTTTCATCATGAAGAGACGCACTGTTGGCTTCCAGAGCCGACTTCCCAACCTGAAGCAGAAAGACACCTCCCTGTTTAAATGACACTGTCAGCATTCTGGATTTATTTTTGTCGTAGAAGCAGCCTGAGCATTTCTCCGCTGTCTCTGCACCAGCTGGGTCCAGTATGAGACCTGGTTCTTGTCGACAAGGGAGACTCTGAAACTCTGAAGAAACTTGAAGAATGCAGCGACTGCTCAAGCAGTAGACTGCATCATCCTTTTGGCTGTATATTCAGTCCTGGCCACTCTCACAGTGGATTAGAGTGAAGGATTCTGGGATGTGGATGTATCCCCCAAGCCTAGCACCTGGGCCTTTTGGCCAGCAACAGCAATGAGAAAAAGCTTTTTATTCTTAGATATATATTTTTTTAACTTTCAGCTCTCTCACTTTAAATTTGACTTCCCTCATAATGGTATGTCGCTATCTTTGATTCCCTTTTCATAATTGACAGTGGTAATAAATTAAGCACAGCAGCCATTAACGGGTTCATCAGCTTGTTAAATTCATAATTGAATTCCCTGTACTCAGCGGAGTCTCCCGTTTGTCTCATTAGTCTCTCCTTGAAGGCTCTGATTATGTCTTTAGGTTTCTGCATGGTACTAAAACGAATGTGTGCAACTGTCCCCAAGGAGACACACATGTTCCATCAGCATTGCAAACTGTAAACTATCATTCTCCACTTGAGTGATTGCCCAAACGACGCAACTGCAGATGTGTTGATACGATGTTGGAGGATGTGTGGATTGACTTTACTTCCAACTGTGAACAGATGCCACTATCATAAATCATTGTTATTTTGGCTATACGTAACAGGTCCTGGACCCTCTGCGAAGGCCGGAAACTTGAATTTGTTTATTAACAGCTGCGCGATGCTACCCTACCCAACCATCGTACACTAACTTAGACCCAACAATCCTCCAAAACATACTCATTATATTCAACATATCCATTAATATTCAGGTGGAAAAACGAATTGAAACATATCAGCGGTAATTATCAATTTCCACCCATTACTAAAATTTGAGCTGAAACATGGTAAATAAGAAGGTAAATGAATCACATTAACTAGCAATTATATCCCCCACTCTGTTGACAGAACCAGTATGAACTGTACTTTTGTTCATATTTACAGTAACTGCCTCTGTGGTTGCCAGCCCACAGTCATGAATATGACCTCTGTTCAGACAGATTGCCCCAGCAGTTTACCTCTGATTCCATCATTCATCAACACACCACCGTCTTAATACTGTATGCTGTCTGAAAACCCACATAGTGTGTGTGGTACTGAAAATCCATAGAAAAATCTAGGATGATAGTGATTGAAAGTTCAGATCAGAAAGTTTTATTGATTCAAACTGCCTAGATTCAAATCTACTGGCTTTGGGTGTTTGCTAGATTCAGCTGATCAAATCTTAAGCAAGCACTCAAAAAGACAAGAAAAGTTGGTTTAACTTATTCTCTATAACATTCGTTTGCTTAGCTAGGCACTCAGAAGACAAGTAAAGTATGTTTAACCTATTCGCTCTAGCTTGCCAGCTAGCTACCCATATTACCTCAAATAATGAACCATCTGGTATTAGCTAGCTAATTTAGCTATATTATTTCTTTACCTTTTTGATCAGAACTGCAGTTTTTAACTATGGCATTTTACAACTCTTAGAAAACAGAAATCTTCCCCTCTCCTGACCTGATACCTTTATTCCTAGCTGGACTAGACCAAAATAATTATATTCAGGCAGTGGGATACTTAAGCAATAAGGCCTGAGGGGGTGTGGTATATGGCCAATATACCACGGCTAAGGGCTGTTCTTAGGCACGACGCAGCGCGTGGTATATTGTCCATATACCACAAACCCCTGAGGTGCCTTATTGCCATTATAAACAGTTTACCAATGGAATTAGAGCAGTAAAAATACATGTTTTGTCATACCCGTGGTATACGGTCTGATATACCACAGCTGTCAGCCAATCAGCATTCGGGGCTCAAACCACCTAGTTTATAATGTTCCTTTTTTCCTGGAGACCAAGTTAATTATATTCAGGTTCCTTTCCATAAGGTATAGTAAATGCCTGGATGTACCATTTCACTGCTGTGTGACACCGAGTAGTTCCTTGTTTATGTCAAACTCACCTGAATTGAAACTTGAAACTTGTATTCATATATCATGTCCTATATGTACAGTATTTCACATTCTATTTGACCAGTCATTATAATCTCCCAATTGCCCCCAACTGTGCTCCATCCATTAGCCTTTATCCAGGATCATGGTAGCCATTGTCATAGTCTAGAAGAAAAAGAAACGCACACCTATTTAGGCGAGGTGCTGGCTAGCGGAGTAGAAAACTTGAAAATAAAGGAGAGCCTCTAGGAGCTCAGATGCAAAAATGAAGATGAAGATACCCTGATGAAGACAGCTTGGCTGTCGAAACGTTGGATATTACATTTTTGCATCTGAGCTCTCCTTAATTTTCAAGCCATTGTCATAGTAACATGCCACCGTAGCTCACCAACACAACACATTCCCATGCGGATTATACTAACCTTTTACAATCTTCCACAGACAGGTGTGCCTGATTAAGAGCAGTGTAAAGTGAATATAGGCTCAGGGCAGTGGTATATTTTGGGCCAAACCACCGCATGGCGAACACAGATAACGAGAGTCAACGGTACCATGTATCAGCCCAGACTTGGGCGCCACACATGTGCGCCGGAATACAAATCAGCTGGCCCCAAATCCCCCGATTAAAGCCATTTCTTTTTTACACCCTAGCATTCTGTCCCTAGCATTCTGTCCAGAGGGAGGAATCTTTCTGAGGGTTACCAGGGGAGGTTGGTGGGAGGGTTACAGGTCACTGTTGAAGTTCAAATAGCCTGCTGTCCATAATGCCAGAAGTTGACTGAAATCTCTTTGGCAGGCTATAGGAGTGTGACAGCCTGCCTATATTTATTCAAGACTGAAAAGGGACAGAGTGGCGGAAGCTACGAGGGGGTTTGAGGTTGTAAGAAGGGCTTGGTGGACCTCTAGTGTAATGCTGTGTTCCTTGTACTGTACAGCTCTGTAGAATAGATATATCTCTCCTTTGTGTCTCTGGCAAC
Source organism: Salvelinus alpinus (assembly GCF_045679555.1). Lineage (NCBI taxonomy): Eukaryota > Metazoa > Chordata > Actinopteri > Salmoniformes > Salmonidae > Salvelinus > Salvelinus alpinus. Next base: position 43,545,985 of record NC_092103.1, on the reverse strand, counting down.
AGACAGATCCTCAGATTACTGTTAAGATTGAGAAATGACACCCCCTTTGATGCTATGTCCCCCAACGCCACGGCAGGAAAACAACAGAAAAGTGGAGAGAACACTGATGTCCAAAAGCGAAATGGATAGATGATTCAATAGATGAAGTGGGAGTATGTTTCAAAGGGCCGCTGTCGCGTGTACATTGGGAGCCTGTAACACTTTAACTGGTAGGATTCATGACTCTCCCTATCGAGAGATCAAAGCCTCTGCAAGACGTTTCATCGTTTAGCTGGGAGCGAGCACTCAATGCTAAAGCCTTTGTCCCGTAAAGACGTGGGAGCGCCCGTGTTGGCAGTGTGTTGCTTGATAAGGCAGAGGGAGGGTGGATATCAGAGACTCGCTGTCTGTCTGTTCTACTGTCTTTGACCTCCCTTGACCACGGACTCTGACCCCCCATATGACCTTGATAGTGCTTTGAAAGATCAGACGTGATAGAACATGACATTCCATGTCTGCCTCACGCTCAAGAGATTTACTTATCAGCGCGGAAGGACTGAGGCTATTGTCCTTGTTTCCATCAAAGCGAATCGTTTCCTCCCCCGAAGATTTGAGATTGCATTTTGAAAAGACATATCAATACTAAAATCATGAATATTTATAAGGCATATCTAATTAGTGGTATGCCGGCCATTAAACTAGGATGAAGTAATTAGAAAAGCTTTAATAAGCGAACATAGTTTTGTATTTTTCCACAACAGATTTATTTCATTTTGAAGTATATTGCTTTGAACATTTATTGATTTAAGCTGAAAGTTACCTTTCTTTTCTTAGACGGTGAGGTCAGACAGTAGACAGACGGAATATGACTATGACATAGAGGTGTTTTGAAGGTTACGTGACCTTGAATAAACAACTAAGCCCAGCTACAACACACTTGCATAAGCCTTGCCTGGGCTCCCTGAACAGTAAGTAGTTAGAGCAAGGTTTTATAGCATATTGGCATTGATTTCTCACACAGTCAACCGTGTCAATGCTCTTTGGTACTTTTCTCGCCATAATGTTTGCCCTGCAGTTATTTGTATTCTACAGGACAATCTCATAGGGCACTATACAATCCAAATTGCCAATGGAAAGTGTCCAGCAGTGGAGGCTGCTGAGGGGAGGACGGTTCATAATAACGACTGGAACAGAGTAAATGGAACGGCATCAAACCATGTGTTTGATATATTTGATACCATTCCACTGATTCCGCTCCAGCCATTACCACGAGCCCGTCTTCCCGAAATGAAGGTACCACCAACCTCCTGTGGTGTCCAGCATATGGCAAAGCCGCACTCTCTCTGAAGAGAGAATAAACAATAAACAATTTCCTGTGTGAAACAAACATAAACTGCAAGTTAAACCAGTTTACATTTAAGTCGTGTAGCATATTCTCTCATCCAGAGCGGCTTACAGGAGCAATTAGGGTTAAGTGCCTTGATCAAGGGCACAACGACAGATTTTTCACCTAGTCAGCTCGGGGGTTCGAACCAACATGCATACTTGCGGCTAAGGAAGAATGTGGTTTTGCCTTTCCCGTGATTGAGTCTCTGTTTCTGTCCAAAATGGCACCCTATTCCCCATATACAGTAGTGCACTACTTTTGACCAGATTTGCCTTACTTCTGGTCAAACAATTCAAATAGTAATTAGAGTGTTCATTTATTAAATGACTCCCCTCATTACATAGCATTGACTAGATTAGGCCTACCAACACACTAATGTCCTCATAAAGGACACATGTAAATACCATTTCAACGTCGCTGGGTTAATTATTTTTGGACAGAGTAGGCAATTACCACCGGTATATGAAAATGAGGACTGCCCGCCATAAAATCGCTTTCAGATTTCAGGATTCAACCTTAAAACTTCTTAGCTTCCTTCTCTGAAGGTGTGTACATCTGGGGTGCTTATCAAAGTGCCCTACTACCCATAGGGCTCTGGCCAGAAGTCGTGCACTATGAAGATAATATTAATAATCACTAACCACGTTTCCATTCACAGTTTTTATGTGAGTAATGTCATACCGTCCCAAAAGAATCGCCACAGCTGTGATGGAAACAGGACTTTTCAGTACAATTTTATAAATGCAAACAGATCATTTGTTGGTTCAACATGTTGGGACATTTTTGTGTCGGTAAAATTAATTAACCGAGATTTTATGCTCAAATATTGATATAATAACCATCATATCAAAGTCAACTTGGAATAACGCTCTGATATGCTGTGTGGTCCACCTACTACGATGCTGTGTGGTCCTCCCACTACGATGCTGTGTGGTCCTCCCACTACGATGCTGTGTGGTCCTCCCACTACGATGCTGTGTGGTCCTCCCACTACGATGCTGTGTGGTCCTCCCACTACGATGCTGTGTGGTCCTCCCACTACGATGCTGTGTGGTCCTCCCACTACGATGGTGTGTGGTCCTCCCACTACGATGCTGTGTGGTCCTCCCACTACGATGCTGTGTGGTCCTCCCACTACGATGCTGTGTGGTCCTCCCACTACGATGCTATGTGGTCCTCCCACTACGATGCTGTGTGGTCCTCCCACTACGATGCTATGTGGTCCTCCCACTACGATGCTGTGTGGTCCTCCCACTACGATGCTGTGTGGTCCTCCCACTACGATGCTATGTGGTCCTCCCACTACGATGCTGTGTGGTCCTCCCACTACAATGCTGTGTGGTCCTCCCACTACGATGCTGTGTGGTCCTCCCACTACGATGCTGTGTGGTCCTCCCACTACGATGCTGTGTGGTCCTCCCACTACGACTCAGGAAACCTCCCACTGGGCAAACACTGGTTGAATCAACATTGTTTCCAAGTAATTTCAACAAAATGACATTGAACCAACGTGGAATAGACGTTGAATTGACGTCTGTGCCCAGTAGGATGCAGTATATCAGGCTACAGATTAGATCAGTTATGATGAGCTTCACAAGGTGGTGAAAGTGCACTGTGGTGAATACCAAGGGTCTTATTCTGGTGTCATGATAATCCATTCGTGACTGCCGTTTGACAAATACAAATATCCATAATAATCTCATCATGTAGACTAGCCTACCCACACATCCTACCGCACTATATCGGCAAGCTGTTGGCTAGAGTGCCAGGACAGGGGGGGAGCACCTTTGCTATTCAACGCAACAGTTTTTTGTGACAAAATTATCAGTAGAGTTGAAAATGTGATGAAAACACATTGACCTATAGATTTTTATTCGGTATGTGAAAACTTAAGCGAAAAGGTACATTTTCTGTGCATTACTTTCATCACGCACTAATTTCTATCCTCAACGAGTCCGTTTGGTGGAAACACCACTGGTGGAAACATTTGCATATTTTCTTTATGCAGATTTTAGTATATTCGCATGAAAATCTGTCGCCATTTGGATGGAAACCTAGCTCCTGTAGATAATAATTAGGTCTCTATCAATGCACATTAGGGTGAGACAGAAATGCTCTGGTTGGGCCAGTAACCGAATGTGTTGCTACAGTAGATCAAATCCCTGAACTGACAATGTAAAATATCTGTCAATGTGCCCTTCAGCAAGGCACTTAACCCTAATTGCTCCGGAGCGGGGGACAATGGTGACCCTGGCCATGACCCTACCTTCTGAGGATGTCTCAGGGGGAGTTGGGACATGTAAAAAAAACACCCACCAAAATGATTATTATTATTAAATGGCTCCCTATTTAGTGCAGTACTTTTGACCAGGGCCCATAGGAAATTCACATGCCTCTCGATGTAGCCTATAAATAAAATCATGGTACTATGCTAATCAGAGAAACGTGTAATGTGACTGATCTCTTTATCATGCTGATCATTGAGCATGGGAGAGGTGTCTACCTGTCTTATCATGCTGATCATTGAGCATGGGAGAGGTGTCTACCTGTCTTATCATGCTGATCATTGAGCATGGGAGAGGTTTACCTGTCTTATCATGCTGATCATTGAGCATGGGAGAGGTTTACCTGTCTTATCATGCTGATCATTGAGCATGGGAGAGGTGTCTACCTGTCTTATCATGCTGATCATTGAGCATGGGAGAGGTGTCTACCTGTCTTATCATGCTGATCATTGAGCATGGGAGAGGTTTACCTGTCTTATCATGCTGATCATTGAGCATGGGAGAGGTTTACCTGTCTTATCATGCTGATCATTGAGCATGGGAGAGGTTTACCTGTCTTATCATGCTGATTATTGAGCATTGGAGAGGTTTACCTGTCTTATCATGCTGATCATTGAGCATGGGAGAGGTTTACCTGTCTTATCATGCTGATCATTGAGCATTGGAGAAGTTTACCTGTCTTATCATGCTGATCATTGAGCATTGGAGAGGTTTACCTGTCTTATCATGCTGATCATTGAGCATTGGAGAAGTTTACCTGTCTTATCATGCTGATCATTGAGCATTGGAGAGGTTTACCTGTCTTATCATATTGAGCATTGGAGAGGTTTACCTGTCTTATCATGCTGATCATTGAGCATGGGAGAGGTTTACCTGTCTTATCATGCTGATCATTGAGCATGGGAGAGGTGTTTTGATGTATGGGTTACGGGTATGGGTTACGGGTATGATGTATGGGTGTATGGGATTATGATGTATGGGTTACATTGACTGCATGATTTAAAAGTGGAGGTTCATTCACATATATTATAAAGATACCTAATAGAACACTATCTAATAGAACACCAACTAATAGAACTACCTAATGCAATTTTTGTACCACAGAAGGTGATGAAGTGCTATATGTCCTTTATGCATTTTCTGTGATCCTCTGTGGCTCAGTTGGTAGAGCGGGGTGTTGAAACCTGGGTCATGGGTCATATCCCCACTGGGGCCACCCATACGCATGCATGACTTTAATTTACTTTGAATGACGGCATCTGCCAAATGTCATATGTAATGCTGTTTAGTATTATCGCTAGTTGTAACCTTGTTGATATTCTTCGTGCTGTAGCTTCTTAGTCAAGCTGAGGTTAGCTTTCCCCGTGCTGTCCTGTAGCTATGCTGTATAGGTTGATTTAAACATAGTTCCCTGCTTTGAGCTGTGAAATTAAATTTGGTCATTCAATTTACCCCAGACCCTATCATGCAGAAGATATGCTGTTTTTGTCTAGCTGGAGCAGAGCGCACAGAGAAAGCATTCACACACACACACACACACACTCGCGCACACACACACACACACACAGACACACACACACAGACTTCACTCTGAAAATAAGTTTGCTGTTTAATAAACGATGTGGTCAAAGTCCATCGTGGTCAAACTCCAACCCCATCTTTGTACCCCTGATTCACTTGTTTCTGTCCCAACATATTGATGATAATTCAATTGTGCTAATCTCATTTAGTCTGTGGTTCTCTCCAAGCCTTTGTTTTGTGGGAAACAGACAAGTAGATACTCTTAGGTGGTCTTCTAAGGGTTTATCTTTCTCATTTAACACAAATTAGCCAAATGTCTATTCAATCAAATTGTATTTGTCACATGCGCCGAAAACAATAGGTTTTGACATTACCAAAAATGCTTACTTATGAGCCCTTTCCCAACCATGCAGAGTTCAAAATAAAACATGAAATAAAATAGGAAATTATAATACAATAAAATAACAATAACGAGGCTAAATACAAGAAGTACCGGTACAGGGTCAATGTGCAGGAGTACGAGGTAATAACATGGCTATATATAAGGAGTACCTGTACCGAGTCAATGTGCAGGGGTACGAGGTAATAACATGGCTATATACAAGGAGTACCTGTACCGAGTCAATGTGCTGGAGTACAAGGTAATAACATGGCTATATACAAGGAGTACCGGTACAGGGTCAATGTGCAGGAGTACGAGGTAATAACATGGCTATATATAAGGAGTACCTGTACCGAGTCAATGTGCAGGGGTACGAGGTAATAACATGGCTATATACAAGGAGTACCTGTACCGAGTCAATGTGCAGGAGTACGAGGTAATAACATGGCTATATACAAGGAGTACCTGTACCGAGTCAATGTGCAGGGGTACGAGGTAATAACATGGCTATATACAAGGAGTACCTGTACCGAGTCAATGTGCAGGGGTACGAGGTAATAACATGGCTATATACAAGGAGTACCTGTACCGAGTCAATGTGCAGGGGTACGAGGTAATAACATGGCTATATACAAGGAGTACCTGTACCGAGTCAATGTGCAGGAGTACGAGGTAATAACATGGCTATATACAAGGAGTACCTGTACCGAGTCAATGTGCAGGGGTACGAGGTAATAACATGGCTATATACAAGGAGTACCTGTACCGAGTCAATGTGCAGGGGTACGAGGTAATAACATGGCTATATACAAGGAGTACCTGTACCGAGTCAATGTGCAGGGGTACGAGGTAATAACATGGATATATACAAGGAGTACCGGTACAGGGTCAATGTGCAGGAGTACGAGGTAATAACATGCCCCCCCCCCCCCCCCATTCGTCGGGGCATGGACTCTACAAGGTGTTGAAAGCATTCCACAGGGATGCTGGCCCATGTTGACTTCAATGCTTCCCACAGTTGTGTCAAGGTGTTGAAAGCGTTCCACAGGGATGCTGGCCCATGTTGACTTCAATGCTTCCCCCAGTTGTGTCAAGGTGTTGAAAGCGTTCCCCAGGGATGCTGGCCCATGTTGACTTCAATGCTTCCCCCAGTTGTGTCAAGTTGTCGAAAGCATACCCCAGGGATGCTGGCCCATGTTGACTTCAATGCTTCCCACAGTTGTGTCAAGGTGTTGAAAGCGTTCCCCAGGGATGTTGGCCCATGTTGACTTCAATGCTTCCCCCAGTTGTGTCAAGGTGTTGAAAGCATTCCACAGGGATGCTGGCCCATGTTGACTTCAATGCTTCCCCCAGTTGTGTCAAGTTGTCGAAAGCATTCCCCAGGGATGCTGGCCCATGTTGACTTCAATGCTTCCCACAGTTGTGTCAAGTTGGCTGGCTCTCCTTTTGGTGGTGGACCGTTCTTGATACACACAGGAAACTTTTGAGCGTTAAAAACCCAGCAGCGTTGCAGTTCTTGACACAAACCGGTGCGCCTGACACCTACTACCATACCCCCGTGCAAAGACACTTAAATCTTTTGTCTTGCCCATTCACCCTCTGAATGGCACACATACACGATCCATGTATCAATGGTCTCAAGGCTTAAAAATCCTTCTTTAACCCGTCTCCTCTCCTTCATCTACACTGATTGTGTATCAATAAAGGATCATAGCTTTCACCTGGATTCAACTGGTCTATGTGTACACTCAGTGTAGAGCTCCATTCTTGTGTATTTTATTAATCTTGTGTTCATTTTTTTATTTTTTATTCTGCGTCGTCGGGAAGGGCTCATGAGCAAACATTTCACGGTAGAGTCTATACCCGTTGTATTTGGCACATGGGACAAATAACATTTGCTTACAAGTATTTTCTAAAAGATTAGATGGTATCTATTGCCCCATGCGAGGTAGTGGATCGTAGCCAGCGCATGGCAGTAGGTAATGAGGCGTAAAAGCTTTCGTAATGCAATGTCATCTGTACCTCTAGTCTACATAATAGCCCATTCCCTTTGCACAGTCATGACTGAGGTAGTATTGTGTTGATGTGTTTTAAATTACCAATTTATTCTGCCCATCATAATCCGGATGAAAACACCACCAATCTGTGTAGAATCTGATGGGAGAATGACTGTGCTACCACTGCAGATGAACACGGATGTGTGGGTGAGGTTGGGTGCAGGGAGGGAGGGAGGGAGTGCGGGGAGGGGTAGTTTCTCTACCAATCATACACTGGGAGAACAAGGGAAGAACATGAAGATGTTAATCTATTCAAATTAGATTGTATAAATATAGAATCAAGATTTAGAATATAGGCGCTGTTGGAGTGTTCTATGCGTTCTTTCTTCCTGTATTCTCTGAGTTAATTACGGATCTGATTTGTTTGGATAGGTGAAAGCCGTAGGGTGGACAACTTGCACCTCCCTCATCCAAACAGTAATTACGTCAAATTAACAAGGAAGGAAGAAAGCATTTCTAAAGCATTGGAATAGGACCAACATTGTCCTCCAATGAGGAGTGATGGTGAGGTAAACATATGGTTGACTGTTTGCCTTCTGTAATACTGAGATTCTGGCCACATTCCTGCTTTAAACACTCCTGCATCCTCTGGAGTTGCATAAGAGATAGCAGTGATATACCGTTGATGTGATGACAGGATTCCATAAGAGATAGCTGAGTGATTTACCGTTGATGTGATGACAGGATTCCATAGGAGATAGCTGAGTGATTTACCGTTGATGTGATGACAGGATTCCATAAGAGATAGCAGTGATATACCGTTGATGTGATGACAGGATTTCATAAGAGATAGCAGTGATATACCGTTGATGTGATGCCAGGATTCCATAGGAAATAGCAGTGATATACCGTTGATGTGATGACAGGATTTCATAAGAGATAGCAGTGATATACCGTTGATGTGATGACAGGATTCCATAAGAGATAGCAGTGATATACCGTTGATGTGATGACAGGATTCCATAAGAGATAGCAGTGATATACCATTGATGTGATGGCAGGATTCCATAGGAGATAGCAGAGTGATGTACCGTTGATGTGATGACAGGATTCCATAAGAGATAGCAGTGATATACCGTTGATGTGCTGACAGGATTCCATAGGAGATAGCCGTGATATACCATTGATGTGATGGCAGGATTCCATAGGAGATAGCAGTGATATACCATTGATGTGATGGCAGGATTTCATAGGAGATAGCTGAGTGATATACCATTGATGTGATGGCAGGATTCCATAGGAGATAGCAGTGATATACCATTGATGTGATGGCAGGATTTCATAGGAGATAGCTGAGTGATATACCATTGATGTGATGACAAGATTCCATAAGAGATAGCAGAGTAATATACCGTTGATGTGATGGCAGGATTCCATAGGAGATAGCTGAGTGATATACCGTTGATGTGCTGACAGGATTCCATAGGAGATAGCTGAGTGATATACTGTTGATGTGATGACAGGATTCCATAGGAGATAGCAGAGTGATATACCATTGATGTGATGGCAGGATTCCATAGGAGATAGCTGAGTGATATACCGTTGATGTGCTGACAGGATTCCATAGGAGATAGCTGAGTGATATACCGTTGATGTGATGGCAGGATTCCATAGGAGGTAGCAGTGAAATTCCGTTGATGTGATGGCAGGGTTCCATAGGAGATAGCAGAGTGATATACCGTTTGATGTGATTGCAGGATTCCATAGGAGATAGCAGTGATATACCATTGATGTGATGGCAGGATTCCATAGGAGATAGCAGTGATATACCATTGATGTGATGGCAGGATTTCATAGGAGATAGCTGAGTGATATACCATTGATGTGATGACAGGATTCCATAAGAGATAACAGAGTAATATACCGTTGATGTGCTGACAGGATTCCATAGGAGATAGCTGAGTGATATATCGTTGATGTGATGTCAGGATTCCATAGGAAATAGCAGAGTGATATACTGTTGAGGTGATGTCAGGTAGTATCCTTGGGGAGAATAAAACAGCTGTTCATCAGTCCGTTATAATTAGACTCCTATTGAAATAGACAGGTTGTGGCTTTGTTACAGTGTCACCCTTCTCACACTATTGTGCCAAACTCTCAAACAACCATACTGTGCTGGCTGGTTATTTAACTTTGACATTGTCCTTTCCAGCATGGTTCCAGCAACTATGGTGGGTGTGTAACCAGCGCAGTACATTGCTTGGCTTGGCATGGTTTGGCTCAGTAGTGTGAAAAATTACGTTTGGTGACTTTGCTGTATAAGGACTTAAGAATTACAGTATTTACTAGCACCAATATTTTATTCCAATATTTAATAGACCAAGCAACACCAGCCAAAAGCCTACAGTGGTAGAAAATGGCTGTCTGTCTTTCCCCAGTACCCCAAACACTACCCCAGAAGGTCCTTGGAGTTTTGTTTCATTATGCAATTACGCTCCGGGCTTCACCGGCACAGCTTGTGGTTGGGATGTCAAGGGAGCATGGTTCTCCGGATTGGGACATTCTCCTGTGGAAGTGACTGTATATTCCCCCTTTACAACAACAGTTCTGAAGAAGCAGTAATTTGGGTTTGTGAAATTGCTGTCTTCCAAGTTATCTATCCAGGTGTCTGTCTCTCTGTCATCTATCCATCGATCTATCTGTCGATCATTATCTATCTATCTATCATTATATATCTATTTATCATTATCTATCTATCTATCATTATATATCTATCATCTATCTATCTGTCGTTCTATCTATCATTATATATCTATCTATCATTATCTATCTAACTAACTATCTATCTATCATTATCTATCTATCATTATATATCTATCTATCATTATATATCTATCTACCATTATCTATCTATCTAGGTGTCTATCTTTCTGTCTGTATGTCTATCTATCTATCATTATCTGTCTATCGATCTATCTATCATTATCTATCTATCGATCGATCTATCTATCATTATCGATCGATCTATCTATCATTATCTGTCTATCGATCGATCTATCTATCATTATCTATCTATCGATCGATCTATCTATCATTATCTATCTATCTAGGTGTCTATCTTTCTGTCTGTATGTCTATCTATCTATATTCCATCTAATTCTAGGAAATATGCTTTTAATTTATTCTAATATCATGAAATGGAAATAATTAGTGCATATTATTCTAGTAAATAAGGCAGCTTTGTTAAGTCAAACATGAATGCTGACCTCGTGCTAAATCACCAGAGGGGACTTGTGTGTTCGCTCAGATCTTAATTACCTAATCATACTGTAGCTCTCATTTGCATATTTTTCTAAATTCACCTGCAATTTCCCCCATTTTAAACAGTCATTAATTACAATTTGGCGGTAGAATCCTCACAAATTAAACCAGTCCAAAGACAATATAAAGGCATCACAGTATAATGCTTCTAGCTAGTGTGCCTGCATAGAATAGGAAACATCTAGCTAGTTGTCCTATTGCTTTTATGATGTGTGTTTCTTTTGAGGAACATCACTCCAGACTGTGTGTTTGTAGAGCTACCATGGTCCACCCAGATGCAGAAAAACACAAAACATGCTTTCAAATAAAGCAATCGCTGTTCTAATGAACTCATCCCACATCCTAACTTTCCCCCCTGAGATTTGAACTTAAAAGGCCTCCATCTGTTAACACTGTTGTGCATTATTTAGTGTCTTAAATCGATTGTATACAAGACAAAAGACAACTCTGAAGCTTTTCAGAATTCCCCTCACTATCTCAATACCCCCGTAAACGTAAAGCATTCTCCAAATGCAAGCAACACTTCTCTAATGATACCAAACAGCATCACTTCTCTAATGATACCAAACAGCATCACTTCTCTAATGATACCAAACAGCAACACTTCTCTAATGATACCAAACAGCAACACTTCTCTAATGATAACAAACAGCAACACTTCTCTAATGATACCAAACAGCATCACTTCTCTAATGATACCAAACAGCATCACTTCTCTAATGATACCAAACAGCAACACTTCTCTAATGATACCAAACAGCAACACTTCTCTAATGATACCAAACAGCATCACTTCTCTAATGATGCCAAACAGCAACACTTCTCTAATGATAACAAACAGCAACACTTCTCTAATGATACCAAATAGCATCACTTCTCTAATGATACCAAACAGCAACACTTCTCTAATGATACCAAACAGCAACACTTCTCTAATGATACCAAACAGCAACACTTCTCTAATGATACCAAACAGCAACACTTCTCTAATGATACCAAACAGCATCACTTCTCTAATGATGCCAAACAGCAACACTTCTCTAATGATAACAAACAGCAACACTTCTCTAATGATACCAAATAGCATCACTTCTCTAATGATACCAAACAGCATCACTTCTCTAATGATACCAAACAGCAACACTTCTCTAATGATACCAAACAGCAACACTTCTCTAATGATACCAAACAGCAACACTTCTCTAATGATACCAAACAGCAACACTTCTCTAATGATACCAAACAGCATCACTTCTCTAATGATACCAAACAGCATCACTTCTCTAATGATACCAAATAGCATCACTTCTCTAATGATACCAAACAGCAACACTTCTCTAATGATACCAAATAGCATCACTTCTCTAATGATACCAAACAGCAACACTTCTCTAATGATACCAAATAGCATCACTTCTCTAATGATACCAAACAGCAACACTTCTCTAATGATACCAAACAGCAACACTTCTCTAATGATAACAAACAGCAACACTTCTCTAATGATGCCAAACAGCAACACTTCTCTAATGATAACAAACAGCAACACTTCTCTAATGATACCAAACAGCAACACTTCTCTAATGATAACAAACAGCAACACTTCTCTAATGATACCAAATAGCATCACTTCTCTAATGATACCAAACAGCATCACTTCTCTAATGATACCAAACAGCAACACTTCTCTAATGATAACAAACAGCAACACTTCTCTAATGATACCAAACAGCAACACTTCTCTAATGATACCAAACAGCAACACTTCTCTAATGATAACAAACAGCAACACTTCTCTAATGATACCAAACAGCAACACTGCTCTAATGATAACAAACAGCATCACTTCTCTAATGATAACAAACAGCAACACTTCTCTAATGATACCAAACAGCAACACTTCTCTAATGATACCAAACAGCAACACTTCTCTAATGATACCAAACAGCAACACTTCTCTAATGATACCAAACAGCAACACTTCTCTAATGATACCAAACAGCAACACTTCTCTAATGATACCAAACAGCAACACTTCTCTAATGATAACAAACAGCAACACTTCTCTAATGATACCAAACAGCAACACTTCTCTAATGATAACAAACAGCATCACTTCTCTAATGATAACAAACAGCAACACTTCTCTAATGATACCAAACAGCAACACTTCTCTAATGATACCAAACAGCAACACTTCTCTAATGATACCAAACAGCAACACTTCTCTAATGATACCAAACAGCAACACTTCTCTAATGATACCAAACAGCAACACTTCTCTAATGATACCAAACAGCAACACTTCTCTAATGATACCAAACAGCAACACTTCTCTAATGATACCAAACAGCAACACTTCTCTAATACCAAACAGCAATAATGAACTCCTCAAAGCAAGCAAAATGGTTGCTGTTCTTTCCCGTTGTAGTCCAGTAGTTCTCCGACATGTCTGAGTGATAAGTGAGAGTAATGAGGTGTGGATGAAGTTCACCAGCCCTCCCTGTTGGACGAGGCGACCCCCCACTTAGACCCCCGGATTTCGCTAATAGGCTGGCGAACCACTAAGCACTCTCCAATCTTCCTGGTATTAATTACGAAAAACTGAGCCGAGAGTACAAGCATTTCCCTATTCCCCTTATTAGAATAAACAATGTTAAGGATATTACCACACAGCAATTGTTATTGGATGACATTGGTCTGAGGTCTGCCTGGCATTGGCCAATGTATTATCCCAGCTGCCGTACGCATCACGCCGCCTTGGACACGATTTCTAAGTTTGAATACACACAGCACCTGCTACAAGTGAAAGTGGGTTAAGTCAAACCAATAATATTGTTATCCTAGCACATTTTACAACTTTATCATCAGTCTGCTGATGGCATAGACAGGACACCAAATTAAGGTGTTAGTTCATTCCCCAAGTCAAAGATTGTCCAATGTTTTTTAAACCTCAAATTAGTTGAATGTCACGATGAATTCCAAATGTCAAGCCATTTGCCTCATAGATCTAGCTGTATGCCTAAATCCTGAGTCATTTGGAAAGATCACTTACGATTGAGGCATATAGCTAGATCTACACAATGTGGCATGAGACATGGAGTTATTGTGATGTTCAACCACTTTTGAGGTTCTTAAACTTTTTAGTGACTGTAATCTTGGCTCCCGAGTGGCATAGCAGTCTAAGGCACTGCATCTCAGTGCAAGAGGCGTCACTACAGTCCCTGGTTTGAATCCAGGCTGAATCACATTACATCCGTCCCATAGAGAGGCGAACAATTGGCCCAGTGTTGTTCAGGTTTGGCCGGGGTAGGCCGTCATTGTAAATAAGAAATTGTTCTTAACTGACTTTCCTAGTTAAATAAAGGTTAAATAAAAAATATATAAAATAAAAATATTCCACAAATGCATCGGCCACTATTGCTAATTAGCATAGACTAATCAACTATAGAGGGGTGTGGTATGGAACGCAAGCTTATCTGGGGGTGAGGGGGTCTGGGGACTCAATGTGAATAATATGACACATCTACTAACAACTGTAGGGGGGCATGGTACGCAACGTGGAGGGGGTCATGACACATCTATTGACACATCTACCACCAACTATAGAGGGCCATGGTACTCAACACGGGGGGTGGTCATGACACATCTACCACCAACTATAGAGGGCCATGGTACTCAACACAGGGGGTGGTCATGACACATCTACCACCAACTATAGAGGGCCATGGTACTCAACACGGGGGGTGGTCATGACACATCTACCACCAACTATAGAGGGCCATGGTACTCAACACAGGGGGTGGTCATGACACATCTACCACCAACTATAGAGGGCCATGGTACTCAACACGGGGGGTGGTCATGACACATCTACCACCAACTATAGAGGGCCATGGTACTCAACACGGGGGGTGGTCATGACACATCTACCACCAACTATAGAGGGCCATGGTACTCAACACGGGGGTGGTCATGACACATCTACCACCAACTATAGAGGGCCATGGTACTCAACACGGGGGGTGGTCATGACACATCTACCACCAACTATAGAGGGCCATGGTACTCAACACGGGGGGGTGGTCATGACACATTTACCACCAACTGTTTTCCATTAGGGGGGGGGGGGGGGGGGGTCATACCACCAACTGTTTTCCATTAGGGGGAATCATACCACCAACTGTTTTCCATTAGGGGGGGTCATACCGCCAACTGTTTTCCATTAAGGGGGGGTCATACCACCAACTGTTTTCTATTAGGGGGGGGGTCATACCACCAACTGTTTTCTATTAGGGGGGGTCATACCACCAACTGTTTTCTATTAGGGGGGGGGGGTCATACCACCAACTGTTTTCTATTAGGGGGGGTCATACCACCAACTGTTTTCTATTAGGGGGGGGGGTCATACCACCAACTGTTTTCTATTAGGGGGGGTCATACCACCAACTGTTTTCTATTAGGGGGGGGGGGTCATACCACCAACTGTTTTCTATTAGGGGGGTGTCATACCACCAACTGTTTTCCATTGGGGGGGTCATACCACCAACTGTTTTCCATTGGGGGGGTCATACCACCAACTGTTTTCCATTAGGGGGGGTCATACCGCCAACTGTTTTCCATTAAGGGGGGGGTCATACCACCAGCTGTTGGGGGAATCATACCACCAACTGTTTTCCATTGGGGGGGTCATACCACCAACTGTTTTCTATTAGGGGGGGGTCATACCACCAACTGTTTTCTATTAGGGGGGGTCATACCACCAACTGTTTTCTATTAGGGGGGGGTCATACCACCAACTGTTTTCTATTAGGGGGGGGGGGTCATACCACCAACTGTTTTCTATTAGGGGGGGTCATACCACCAACTGTTTTCTATTAGGGGGGTGTCATACCACCAACTGTTTTCCATTGGGGGGGTCATACCACCAACTGTTTTCCATTGGGGGGGTCATACCACCATCTTTTGGGGGAATCATACCACCAACTGTTTTCCATTGGGGGGGGGGGTCATACCACCAACTGTTTTCCATTAGGGGGGATCATACCACCAACTGTTTTCCATTAGGGGGGATCATACCACCAACTGTTTTCCATTAGAGGGGGGGGTCATACCACCAACTGTTTTCCATTAGGGGGGGTCATACCACCAACTGTTTTCCAATTAGGGGGGGTCATACCACCAACTGTTTTCCATTAGGGGGGGTCATACCGCCAACTGTTTTCCATTAGGGGGGGTCATACCACCAACTGTTTTCCATTAGGGGGAGTCATACCACCAACTGTTTTCCTTTGGGGGGGGGGGCGGTCATACCACTAACTGTTTTCCATTAGGGGGGGTCACACCACAACTGTTTTCCATTAGGGTTGGGTCATTAGTTTCATTTAGAAAGTTTAATCAATGTTTGGTTTTATTCCTAACTCCCATAAGGGACTGTTAGAAAATATATGACAAACATTTCTATAAAAAATGACTAATGCAGTCCCTTTGGAGGCCCCCAGGACTGCAGTTTCATCCTCCTGCATTCTCTGCCATAAACCAATTGAATTGCTTATTTGATGTGCCTATCCAAAATCCACACGTTTCCAAGCTCTCAGAGTAAACAACGTGAAATGTGCCCACTTTGGTGCGTTTACTTATGTACAGTGGGGAGAACAAGTATTTGATACACTGCCGATTTTGCAGGTTTTCCTACTTACAAAGCATGTAGAGGTCTGTCATTTTTATCATAGGTACACTTCAACTGTGAGAGACGGAATCTAAAACAAAAATCCAGAAAATCACATTGTATGATTTTTAAGTAATTAATTTGCATTTTATTGCATGACATAAGTATTTGATCACCTACCAACCAGTAAGAATTCCGGCTCTCACAGACCTGTTAGTTTTTCTTTAAGAAGCCCTCCTGTTCTCCACTCATTACCTGTATTAACTGCACCTGTTTGAACTCGTTACCTGTATAAAAGACACCTGTCCACACACTCAATCAAACAGACTCCAACCTCTCCACAATGGCCAAGACCAGAGAGCTGTGTAAGGACATCAGGGATAAATTGTAGACCTGTACAAGGCTGGGATGGGCTACAGGACAATAGCCAAGCAGCTTGGTGAGAAGGCAACAACTGTTGGCACAATTATTAGAAAATGGAAGAAGTTCAAGATGACGGTCAATCACCCTCGGTCTGGGGCTCCATGCAAGATCTCACCTCGTGGGGCATCAATGATCATGAGGAATGTGAGGGATCTTCCCAGAACTACACGGCAGGACCTGGTCAATGACCTGAAGAGAGCTGGGACCACAGTCTCAAAGAAAACCATTAGTAACACACTACGCCGTCATGGATTAAAATCCTGCAGCGCACGCAAGGTCCCCCTGCTCAAGCCAGCGCATGTCCAGGCCCGTCTGAAGTTTGCCAATGACCATCTGGATGATCCAGAGGAGGAATGGGAGAAGGTCATGTGGTCTGATGAGACAAAAATAGAGCTTTTTGCTCTAAACTCCACTCGCCGTGTTTGGAGGAATAGAAGGATGAGTACAACCCCAAGAACACCATCCCAACCGTGAAGCATGGAGGTGGAAACATCATTCTTTGGGGATGCTTTTCTGCAAAGGGGACAGGACGACTGCACCGTATTGAGGGGAGGATGGATGGGGCCATGTATCGCGAGATCTTGACCAACAACCTCCTTCCCTCAGTAAGAGCATTGAAGATGGGTCGTGGCTGGGTCTTCCAGCATGACAACGACCCGAAACACACAGCCAGGGCAACTAAGGAGTGGCTCCGTAAGAAGCATCTCAAGGTCCTGGAGTGGCCTAGCCAGTCTCCAGACCTGAACCCAATAGAAAATCTTTGGAGGGAGCCGAAAGTCCGTATTGCCCAGCGACAGCCCCGAAACCTGAAGGATCTGGAGAAGGTCTGTATGGAGGAGTGGGCCAAAATCCCTGCTGCAGTGTGTGCAAACCTGGTCAAGAACTACAGGAAACGTATGATCTCTGTAATTGCAAACTAAGGTTTCTGTACCAAATATTCAGTTCTGCTTTTCTGATGTATCAAATACTTATGTCATGCAATAAAATGCAAATTAATTACTTAAAAATCATACAATGTGATTTTCTGGATTTTTGTTTTAGATTCCGTCTCTCACAGTTGAAGTGTACCTATGATAAAAATTACAGACCTCTACATGCTTTGTAAGTAGGAAAACCTGCAAAATTGTCAGTGTATCAAATACTTGTTCTCCCCACTGTATCGCTGTAAGCTGCAAGATCTGCGGCAGGGAAACATTGCTGTCAGGCCTTCGAGGGCTTTGTGCTGCTGAGCACTAGACTCAGTCAGAGCTTTGCAATGCGCGCAGCGATGGTTTGTGGCATTTACATTTTTCCCGTGTTATCTCGCAGCCAAGCCTCTCTATAAAGAATACATTTGATGTGCGACTAACTTAAAAGAAACGAGAGTAACACTTTGTGAACTCAATTTCGACTTGCCCCTCTTAACACTCAAACCCCCAGATGTAGAAGGGGATAAAAAAAAAATGAGAGGTGCAAAGACTCCTTTTCTCCACAGGCGAAACCTTCAAAAGGCTCTGCTAGTCTGAAATGAATTCCATTCCCCCCACTAAGCCCAGGTCCCACCGGCACCCATGGGCAAGTGCATCTAAGAGCACTGTTAATTCTCTTTTGCTTTCTGCCTGGCTGTAATGAGGAAGCAATAACACTCACTGTAGCTCAGTTAGGCAGTGATTGACGTAGTAATACATCACTGACCAGTACCTCTGTTGAAATTGGAGATCCTTCAGAAAACGTTTGATGTTTTTCATAAAGGCGTTGGCCTACCACCAAGGTTCATTCCTTTCCTGTTCCTGTTTATCCGGAATATGGTACAGTGGATAAACAGTGGATGTTTTTTTGTCATTCCTTGGAAATACAGATAATACAAGTTTATTTATAATTTGCCGGTATTCAAATTACATACAGTTGAAGTCGGAAGTTTACATACACCTAAGCCTAATATATTTAAACTCAGTTTTTCACAATTCCTGACATTTAATCCTAGTACAAATTCCCTGTCTTGGGCCAGTTAGGATCACCACTTTATTTTAAGAATGTGAAATGTCAGAATAATAGTAGAGAGAATGATTTATTTCAGCTTTTATTTCTGTCATCACATTCCCAGTGGGTCAGAAGTTCACATACACTCAATTAGTATTTGGTAGCATTGCCATTAAATTGTTTAGCCTTCCACAAGCTTCCCACAATAAGTTGGGTGAATTTTGGCCCATTCCTCCTGGCAGAGCTGGTGTAACTGAATCAGGTTTGTAGGCCTCCTTGCTCGCACACACTTTTTCAGTTCTGCCCACAAATGTTCTATAGGATTGAGGTCAGGGCTTTGTGATGGCCACTCCAATACCTTGACTTTGTGGTCCTTAAGCCATTTTGCCACAACTTTGGAAGTATGCTTGGGGTCATTGTACATTTGGAAGACCCATTTGCGACCTAGCTTTAACTTCCTGACTGATGTCTTGAGATGTTGCTTCATTATATCCACATAATTTTCCTTCCTCATGATGCCATTTGCTGTCATTTGCTGCAGTCCCTCCTGCAGCAAAGCACCCCCACAACATGCTACTGCCACCCCCGTGCTTCACGTTCCCCCTTTTTCCTCCAAACATAACGATGGTCATTATGGCCAAACAGTTCTATTTTTGTGTCATCAGACCAGAGGACATTTCTCCAAAAAGTACAATCTTTGTCCCCATGTGCAGTTGCAAACCGTAGTCTGGCTTTTTATGGCGGTTTTGGAGCAGTGGCTTCTTCCTTGCTGAGCAGCCTTTCAGGTTATGTCGATATAGGACTAGATTTACTGTGGATATACAGTACATTGGAATTTTTTGTGTCAAGAGCTCTCTCATAGTACATTATATACACAGTACATGCAATCCAATGTACATTATACACACAGTACAGGCAATCCATAGTACATTATACACACAGTACATGCAATCCATAGTACGTTATATACACAGTACACGCAATCCATAGTACATTATACACACACTACATGCAATCCATAGTACATTATACACACAGTACATGCAATCCATAGTCCATTATACACACAGTACATGCAATCCATAGTACAGTAGTAGTTGAGTTTAGTGAAGAATTTCCAAGGTATAATATGTACATGCTGCAGTGAGGTGTTTACATGTGTGGGGAGATAAAATGTGACAATCGGTGGTGTATCACTCTGCAATAGGATACTATTTTCTATGTAGGACATAGACAAAATGTATTTTGATATGCATAGGTGTACCGTCATGAAATCGAGTTTAGGGGTGACCATCAAGTATGAAATATTACCATCTCAAAACTCTAATTTCTCTGACAGCATCCCACCCCCATATTTTAAAATAAATGTTTTTGAGATGCCTCATATTCTAAATGAGCAATTGGGAAATCAATCATGTTTAGGCTGCTCTGCTGTGTGGATGAATTTCTCTGCAGTCCCCAGCTTTGCTCTACTCTACACCCTATTGATTATTGTGTTGCACATACGCCTTCCGCAATAACATGCCTCCGGGGGAAATGTTGCACGTAACGGAACTTGTGACATTGTTTTTGTCCACGTCGTTCCATATAACTCCTGCAATGCAAATCGTATGAATTCAGAGTTTACAAAAGGTATTTTCCCAAAGTTGTGCAGATGCTGATGTTTTGTTTTGGACATTTATTGTTAGGTAAGCCTGGTCATTACACGGCAGTAGTACAGGTGAGGCAGTAGTACAGGTGAGGCAGTAGTACAGGTGAGGCAGTGGTACAGGTGAGGCAGTAGTACAGGTGAGGCAGTAGTACAGGTGAGGCAGTAGTACAGGTGAGGCAGTAGTACAGGTGAGGCAGTGGTACAGGTGAGGCAGTAGTACAGGTGAGGCAGTGGTACAGGTGAGGCAGTAGTACAGGTGAGGCAGTAGTACAGGTGAGGCAGTGGTACAGGTGAGGCAGTGGTACAGGTGAGGCAGTAGTACAGGTGAGGCAGTAGTACAGGTGAGGCAGTAGTACAGGTGAGGCAGTAGTACAGGTGAGGCAGTAGTACAAGTGAGGCAGTAGTACAGGTGAGGCAGTAGTACAGGTGAGGCAGTAGTACTGTTTAGGCAGTAGTACAGGTGAAAACGGTCATTTGTGAGCCTGTAGGTTTCAAGATGACTTGTAGATTACCTTTTCTTATTGGAACTCTGCCAATTTAACGACCAAGCAACATGACCCCAGGCCTTCAGACAGAAGTAATTAATCCTCCTTCCTGTATGTGTAAAGCCTCACTTTTCCGTTAGTTATCACTTTGAACTGTCTCGGGAACCAGCAAAATACAATTCACTTCTCTCATCATCTTTCCATTTGTGTGGGCGATACTAATTGTCAAGGGAACACAAATGAGATACAAATTATTCTACCAATCCTCCTATGTTACTTGGTAATACGCCGCAATCTGTAGCTGCAGCTAACTCGACAAAAAAAAAAAAAAACATGACGCTAGAACAAATGGGGAGAAAAGCGTAATTGATGTAGCGCGATTGAGCCTGCTTCGCTTTGTCACTCCAAAGCCCTGCCATATGCTGCAGAGACGGGGAGCAGGAAACAAAGCGTGGAACAACAAATGACTCCCGGCTCGTTCCCAACTGCCTTTCTACGTCCTGTTGCCCTCCTTCATCTGACAATTCCAATATCCACAAAGCAACGTCACTGTCAAGCAACAAAGAACTTTTGTTATCTAGCTAGTGAGACTTGGTGAAGGAGGATGGCGTAGATTGTATAGTAGTATAGTAGAAGTGTCGTCTTCTTGTCAATCTCAATGTTGAAAGACTTTCTTACATAGAAACACTGGGATGCAACGTAGCTGTTCCTATGGGGACGCTGTTCCTATGGGGACGCTGGTAAAAGGTCAAGGATAGCTAGAGGGCAGCACCATACTAGTCTTGACGCACGTTGAGCGTCTTAAGAGCGAGGTACCAGAGAGTAGCAGCAGGTGCTGTACATGACATGCCACAGCTGCTTTTCTGTCCCCTCACTGTTGGAGAAGCTGTAAATATTATGCAGCGTGTTGACGCACAGCAGTAGGTAATGCAGATCTCTGTAAAGAGACTGGGAACAGGACGAGACAGACATTTTCATTTGTTCCAAGACAAATCAATGAGCATTGATACTTTTCGCTATCAAAGCCCCTCTCGAGAGTATCCATCCCCAGTGTTCAGAATAGATGTGGTAAATGTAAACAAACATATGCCTCAACACAGTATTGAGGTCTTTTACATTTAGCAGACACTCTTATCCAGGGCAACTTACAGTAGTGAGTGCATATACTTTCCTAAGTTTTTTTTTCATACAGGTCCTCTGTGGGAATTGAACCCACAACCCTGGCGTTGTAAGCGCCATGCTCTATCAACTGAGCCACATGGGACCACGGACCATTTCAAACATGCTAGTCTGAGAGAAATGAAGGCCACATACATTATTTTAATGAATTGTGTTTTTTTCCCAGGTGTGTTGGCTAGCATGGGAGAGAGATAGTGAGAAACAACAGCCCTCTCGATTGTCATTAGAAAGAGTAGCTGCATTGCTCACTATTTAATGTGTTTAACGTGGTCCGCCCTGCTTTGTCCTCTCCTGTGTAAATACTCCAGAGTGCTGCCGCTTTGAGACACAATCAGCATTTTCTAAACACAAGGACCGCATGACAGCTATTGATCAGTTAAGTGGGCTGTTCAATTAAAGCGAGGAACTGAGTTGGACCGCGTTCAGGTTTTTTATGTTCGTGCCAAATCACTTCATACAGTAGGAGGTAAGGGATTGTCTTCTCAACGTGCGTATCCCAAATGGCACTCTATTCACCAGATAGTGCATCCCTATTTTCTATATAGTGCACTACTTTTGACCAGGTCAGTGGTCAGAAGTAGTGTACTATAAAAAGGTATAGGGCGCACTATCTAGGGAATAGGGTGCCATTTGGGACGCGATTATTATAGAGAATCAGTATGTAAATATGAAAAACTTCTAAGTGTCTCAGGGAGCATGCTCATATTTTTGGGGGGTCAATGGATCAGCATGTCCCCATTTCCCATGATGCATCAGGCATGTGTCTAAATGGAAGACGCCAGCTGGCAGCATCAGGTGACTCCTACGGGGCAGGTTGCCAGACATATTGGTTGTCATGCTTCCTGAGTGCTGAGAGGCAAAAAGGAGCTGGAATCACAGTGGAAACTTGTGTATGCATGAAGTACTGCTACTTCATGCTCCTCAGAATGTCTTGGCCCATTACATGCCATCAGTTACGGTTTACATTTACATTTTAAGTCATTTAGCAGACGCTCTTATCCAGAGCGACTTACAAATTGGAACGTTCATACATATTCATCCTGGTCCCCCCATGGGGAATGAACCCACAACCCTGTCGTTGCAAGCGCCATGCTCTACCAACTGAGCCACACGGGACCAGTTCAGGTTCAGCCAAATGATTACCTGAGCTAATGCTTCTAATGCACTTATGAGCAGTTTGACCATATCAGTGTGGGATTTATGTTATGCATCATGTACAGTTCACTTATGAGTCTCAAGTTTAGATTTAGAGTTTAAAGATTAAATTGTTTTTTTTTAAATTTTGACAAGGTAATCTTGAAATAAGTTTGTTTTAATTTCATAATTTGTTAAAAGCCTGTT
Organism: Salvelinus alpinus; assembly: GCF_045679555.1. NCBI lineage: Eukaryota > Metazoa > Chordata > Actinopteri > Salmoniformes > Salmonidae > Salvelinus > Salvelinus alpinus. The sequence goes on along the minus strand of NC_092103.1, from coordinate 43,522,407 downwards.
CCCCTTATTCAATTAAATACATAATGCCATGTCCGAATAGCCGTACTTGCGTTCTAAATACTAATCATTTTGGGTATGCGAAAACCAAACGTTTTATAGTATGTCAAATTTAAAAAAATGTATGCTTTAAATGCCAGGATTTCATACTCATATCAGCTTTTCATCTAGTAGAATTTGCTGGACACTATTGAGGAAGATAAATCGTTTTTCCAGATTCACATGTTTTACAACAGTTGATAATCTGATGAATGGATGTACTGTTCCAAAATGAACGAATGGCGGGAATCAACGTAGTTACGCATTAGATTATGCACTCGGTATGGAGGAGCCTAGTGTGTTGATATCTGTTGCTAACTACAGAAAGTATGTTCTGAATAGTATGTAGTACGATTAGTACTTAGTATTTATTTTTAGTCTGGAGTAGGCAAGACAGAAGGCAAATGTCTTTTCAATTAAGATCTGAATATTCTCTCGTTAACTCACAACTTGAACCTTTGTTTAACCCCTTCACCTCGCACAATACTACCTTTAATTTAGCTGATAGAGATCAGATAAAGCCAGCCATTCTGGGATGTAGTCGATGCGCTGTGTCGATATTGAATTAAGTTTGGCTAAGGATATTCTGCTGTTCCCTTGGCAGGGGATAGTACAGCGAGGCTTGACTCAGTAGAGGAATCTGGCTCCAGGAATGTGCCCTGTAACGTCTGGAACATTGGTGTGAGGAGGACGAAGGGAAACGCTGGTGGACAGGCAGCCAATAAGGGATCTCATCCCTAGAGTTCCCAGAATCCAATACCTGCCTGTGTCATAGAACCAGAAGAGGAAATGATACTTTTTTCATGCCGTTAGGAATACTTAAAGGAATTCCATCTTGTGAACTTTACTACTGGCATGCAAAAATAACATTGGGGATTGTATTAACAGAGGAGTAATGAACAAATAGGTTAGAGTGTCGCTGAGGAAACATTGTACTACGTCCATGTTTTCCTGCCAAGTGGTCACAACATAATTAAGAACATACATACAACATTGAAGTGGACCTCACCAGAATACTATTGCATCCCAAATGACACCCTATTCCCTACATAGTGCACTACTTTTGACCAGAGCTCTATGGGCCGTGGTCGATAGTAGTGCACTAAATAGGGAATAGGGTGCCATTTGGGACATAGCCTATGTGTGGGCGGCTGAAACCCAACAGGGAACCGCTAGATGAAAGGACCTGGGGAAGTCCTTGAAAGTCAGCAGTATTACCCAGTCGCCTAAAATCCACCTAATTGGAATATCACTGTGGCTTTCTGTAGGATCAGCTGGGTACACCCATTTGGGCATTTGGCTGGGGTGTACACTTGAAAGTTAGAACCAGAAACGGAAAGATCATTATTTGTCTAAAAATTGGGGGTCTTGAAAAGAGAAATTGGGGCCTCACGGGAAAGAAGGGACTGGTTTCTGGTCTAAGTCTGTCGCTGGTAGTGTATGCATATTACATGGTTAGGGCTACAGCAGTAATATGACATGGTTAGGGCTGCAGCAGTAATATGACATGGTTAGGGCTGCAGCAGTAATATGACATGGTTAGGGCTACAGCAGTAATATGACATGGTTAGGGCTGCAGCAGTAATATGACATGGTTAGTGCTGCAGCAGTAATATGACATGGTTAGGGCTGCAGCAGTAATATGACATGGTTAGTGCTGCAGCAGTAATATGACATGGTTAGTGCTGCAGCAGTAATATGACATGGTTAGGGCTGCAGCAGTAATATGACATGGTTAGGGCTGCATCAGTAATATGACATGGTTAGGGCTGCAGCAGTAATATGACATGGTTAGGGCTGCTGCAGTGATATGACATGGTTAGGGCCAGTAATACGACATGGTTAGGGCTGCAGCAGTAATATGACATGGTTAGGGCTGCAGCAGTAATATGACATGGTTAGGGCTGCAGCAGTAATATGACATGGTTAGGGCTGCAGCAGTAATATGACATGGTTAGTGCTGCAGCAGTAATATGACATGGTTAGGGCTGCAGCAGTAATATGACATGGTTAGGGCTGCAGCAGTAATATGACATGGTTAGGGCTGCAGCAGTAATATGACATGGTTAGGGCTGCAGCAGTAATATGACATGGTTAGGGCTGCAGCAGTAATATGACATGGTTAGGGCTGCAGCAGTAATATGACATGGTTAGTGCTGCAGCAGTAATATGACATGGTTAGGGCTGCAGCAGTAATATGACATGGTTAGGGCTGCAGCAGTGATATGACATGGTTAGGGCTGCAGCAGTAATATGACATAGTTAGGGCTGCAGCAGTAATATGACATGGTTAGGGCTGCAGCAGTAATATGACATGGTTAGGGCTGCAGCAGTAATATGACATGGTTAGGGCTGCAGCAGTAATATGACATGGTTAGGGCTGCAGCAGTAATATGACATGGTTAGGGCTACAGCAGTAATATGACATGGTTAGGGCTGCAGCAGTAATATGACATGGTTAGGGCTGCAGCAGTAATATGACATGGTTAGTGCTGCAGCAGTAATATGACATGGTTAGGGCTGCAGCAGTAATATGACATGGTTAGGGCTGCAGCAGTAATATGACATGGTTAGGGCTGCAGCAGTGATATGACATGGTTAGGGCTGCAGCAGTGATATGACATGGTTAGGGCTGCAGCAGTAATATGACATGGTTAGGGCTGCAGCAGTAATATGACATGGTTAGGGCTGCAGCAGTAATATGACATGGTTAGGGCTGCAGCAGTAATATGACATGGTTAGGGCTGCAGCAGTAATATGACATGGTTAGGGCCAGTAAATATGACATGGTTAGGGCTGCAGCAGTAATATGACATGGTTAGGGCCAGTAAATATGACATGGTTAGGGCTGCAACAGTACGAATCCCTAATGCTCCGTGTCGCTAAACAGTGGCAAGTTCCATCAGGAGTAGAGTGGTACTGTTCCATCTGGATTAGAGTTAGTCTGTTCCATCAGGAGTAGAGTGGTACTGCTCCATCAGGAGAAGAGTGGTACTGTTCCATCAGGAGTAGAGTAGTACTCCTCCATCTGGAGTAGACTGGTACTGCTCCATCAGGAGTAGAGTGGTACTGTTACATCAGGAGTAGACTGGTACTGTTCCCTTTGGAGTAGAGTGGTATCCCTCCATCTGGAGTAGAGTGGTACTGGTCCATCTGGAGTAGAGTGGTACTGTTCCATCTGGAGTAGAGTGGTACTGTTCCATCTGGAGTAGAGTTAGTCTGTTCCATCTGGAGTAGAATGGTACTGTTCCATCAGGAGTAGAGTGGTACTGTTCCATCTGGAGTAGAGTTAGTCTGTTCCATCTGGAGTAGAATGGTACTGTTCCATCAGGAGTAGAGAGGTACTGATCCATCTGGAGTAAAGAGGTACCCGTTCCATCTGGAGTAGAGTTAGTCTGATCCATCTGGAGTAAAGAGGTACTTCTCCATCTGGAGTAGAGTTAGTCTGTTCCATCTGGAGTAAAGAGGTACCCGTTCCATCTGGAGTAGAGTTAGTCTGATCCATCTGGAGTAAAGAGGTACCTCTCCATCTGGAGTATAGTTAGTCTGATCCATCTGGAGTAAAGAGGTACCCGTTCCATCTGGAGTATAGTTAGTCTGATCCATCTGGAGTAAAGAGGTACTTCTCCATCTGGAGTAGAGTTAGTCTGTTCCATCTGGAGTAGAGTTGTACAGATCCATCTGGAGTAGAGTGGCACTGATCCATCTGGAGTAGAGAGATACTGATCCATCTGGAGTAGAGTTAGTCTGTTCCATCTGGAGTAGAGTTGTACAGATCCATCTGGAGTAGAGTGGCACTGATCCATCTGGAGTAGAGAGATACTGATCCATCTGGAGTAGAGTTAGTCTTCTCCATCTGGAGTAGAGTTAGTCTTCTCCATCTGGAGTAGAGTTGGTCTGATCCATCTGGAGTAGAGTGGTACTGATCCATCTGGAGTAGAGTGGTACTAATCCATCTGGAGTAGAGTGGTACTGATCCATCTGGAGTAGAGTTAGACTTCTCCATCTGGAGTAGAGTTAGTCTGTTCCATCTGGAGTAGAGTTAGTCTGATCCATCTGGAGTAGAGTTAGTCTGTTCCATCTTGAGTAGAGTTAGTCTGTTTCATCTGGAGTAGAGTTAGTCTGTTTCATCTGGAGTAGAGTTAGTCTGCTCCATCTGGAGTAGAGTTAGTCTGTTCCATCTTAAGTAGAGTTAGTCTGTTTCATCTGGAGTAGAGTTAGTCTGTTCCATCTTAAGTAGAGTTAGTCTGTTTCATCTGGAGTAGAGTTAGTCTGTTCCATCTTAAGTAGAGTTAGTCTTCTCCATCTGGAGTAGAGTTAGTCTTCTCCATCTGGAGTAGAGTTAGTCTGTTTCATCTGGAGTAGAGTTAGTCTGTTCCATCTTAAGTAGAGTTAGTCTGCTCCATCTGGAGTAGAGTTAGTCTTCTCCATCTGGAGTAGAGTTAGTCTGTTCCATCTGGAGTAGAGTTAGTCTGATCCATCTGGAGTAGAGTTAGTCTGTTCCATCTTGAGTAGAGTTAGTCTGTTTCATCTGGAGTAGAGTTAGTCTGTTTCATCTGGAGTAGAGTTAGTCTGCTCCATCTGGAGTAGAGTTAGTCTGTTCCATCTTAAGTAGAGTTAGTCTGTTTCATCTGGAGTAGAGTTAGTCTGTTCCATCTTAAGTAGAGTTAGTCTGTTTCATCTGGAGTAGAGTTAGTCTGTTCCATCTTAAGTAGAGTTAGTCTTCTCCATCTGGAGTAGAGTTAGTCTTCTCCATCTGGAGTAGAGTTAGTCTGTTTCATCTGGAGTAGAGTTAGTCTGTTCCATCTTAAGTAGAGTTAGTCTGCTCCATCTGGAGTAGAGTTAGTCTTCTCCATCTGGAGTAGAGTTAGTCTGTTTCATCTGGAGTAGAGTTAGTCTGTTCCATCTTAAGTAGAGTTAGTCTGTTTCATCTGGAGTAGAGTTAGTCTGTTCCATCTTAAGTAGAGTTAGTCTGTTCCATCTTAAGTAGAGTTAGTCTGTTCCATCTTAAGTAGAGTTAGTCTGTTTCATCTGGAGTAGAGTTAGTCTGTTCCATCTTAAGTAGAGTTAGTCTTCTCCATCTGGAGTAGAGTTAGTCTGTTCCATCTTAAGTAGAGTTAGTCTGTTTCATCTGGAGTAGAGTTAGTCTGTTCCATCTTAAGTAGAGTTAGTCTGTTCCATCTTAAGTAGAGTTAGTCTGTTTCATCTGGAGTAGAGTTAGTCTGTTCCATCTTAAGTAGAGTTAGTCTGTTTCATCTGGAGTAGAGTTAGTCTGTTCCATCTTAAGTAGAGTTAGTCTTCTCCATCTGGAGTAGAGTTAGTCTTCTCCATCTGGAGTAGAGTTAGTCTGTTTCATCTGGAGTAGAGTTAGTCTGTTCCATCTTAAGTAGAGTTAGTTTGTTCCGTCTGGAGTAGAGATGTACTGATTCATCAGGAGTAGAGTGCTTCCAGAGTGTTTCCAGCGGCCAGGGCCTAAATGCCCGACACGTTTTCCATTTGCTAAATGTTTCTTGTGGGCCCTCATTTCATGTTGCCAAATTGCTTCTCTGTGCAGTTCTTTCATTCGGGAGCTTAAAACCATTAATTTGCCATTTAAGTGCAGTTACGAAAGAGGAAGCTCAGTACCGTAATGATAAGGAACAGAATCAAGCAGTGCTGCTCGAGGCGCTCCACTTCAGGTGACCCAACATTGGTCGATGTGTTTTATTCTCTGGCTTATTAGTTCTCTTTGAATAACAGAGTGAATATCCAGGAAAACAGTCAGGCTTTATTAGTTCTCTTTGACTAACAGAGTGAATATCCAGGAAAACAGTAATATCCAGGTCAAATTGCAGATGGCTACTATTTCAGAAGGTGATAATGTAATAAGAAAATAAAACGTTTGGGAAGTCAAGCACTATAATAGAGTCATCTTTTTTCAGCACAGTAAGTTGTTTTGTTTCCTCCAACCCCCCTTGACTTCAAAACAAATATTCTAAAACCAAATGTTATAAACTCCGGAAACCCCTCACTATGTTAATGAAGACACCTACCCTACCTCATAATATATATCTGTTAATGAAGACACATACCCTACCTCATAATATATATCTGTTAATGAAGACACATACCCTACCTCATAATATATATCTGTTAATGAAGACACATACCCTACCTCATAATATATATCTGTGTTAATGAAGACACATACCCTACCTCATAATATATATCTGTTAATGAAGACACATACCCTACCTCATAATATATATCTGTGTTAATGAAGACACATACCCTACCTCATAATATATATCTGTTAATGAAGACACATACCCTACCTCATAATATATATCTATGTTAATGAAGACACATACCCTACCTTATAATATATATCTGTTAATGAAGACACATACCCTACCTCATAATATATATCTGTTAATGAAGACACATACCCTACCTCATAATATATATCTATGTTAATGAAGACACATACCCTACCTCATAATATATATCTGTTAATGAAGACACATACCCTACCTCATAATATATATCTGTGTTAATGAAGACACATACCCTACCTCATAATATATATCTGTTAATGAAGACACATACCCTACCTCATAATATATATCTGTTAATGAAGACACATACCCTACCTTCTAATATATATCTATGTTAATGAAGACACATACCCTACCTCATAATATATATCTGTTAATGAAGACACATACCCTACCTTATAATATATATCTGTTAATGAAGACACATACCCTACCTTATAATATATATCTATGTTAATGAAGACACATACCCTACCTCATAATATATATCTGTTAATGAAGACACATACCCTACCTCATAATATATATCTGTTAATGAAGACACATACCCTACCTCATAATATATATCTGTTAATGAAGACACATACCCTACCTCATAATATATATCTGTTAATGAAGACACATACCCTACCTCATAATATATATCTGTTAATGAAGACACATACCCTACCTTCTAATATATATCTATGTTAATGAAGACACATACCCTACCTCATAATATATATCTGTTAATGAAGACACATACCCTACCTCATAATATATATCTGTTAATGAAGACACATACCCTACCTTCTAATATATATCTATGTTAATGAAGACACATACCCTACCTCATAATATATATCTGTTAATGAAGACACATACCCTACCTCATAATATATATCTGTTAATGAAGACACATACCCTACCTTCTAATATATATCTGTTAATGAAGACACATACCCTACCTCATAATATATATCTGTTAATGAAGACACATACCCTACCTTATAATATATATCTATGTTAATGAAGACACATACCCTACCTTATAATATATATCTATGTTAATGAAGACACATACCCTACCTCATAATATATATCTGTTAATGAAGACACATACCCTACCTCATAATATATATCTGTTAATGAAGACACATACCCTACCTCATAATATATATCTGTTAATGAAGACACATACCCTACCTCATAATATATATCTATGTTAATGAAGACACATACCCTACCTCATAATATATATCTATGTTAATGAAGACACATACCCTACCTCATAATATATATCTATGTTAATGAAGACACATACCCTACCTCATAATATATATCTCTGTTAATGAAGACACATATCCTACCTCATAATATATCTATGTTAATGAAGACACATACCCTACCTCATAATATATATCTATGTTAATGAAGACATACCCTACCTCATAATATATATCTATGTTAATGAAGACACATACCCTACCTTCTAATATATATCTATGTTAATGAAGACACATACCCTACCTTCTAATATATATCTATGTTAATGAAGACACATACCCTACCTCATAATATATATCTGTTAATGAAGACACATACCCTACCTTCTAATATATATCTGTTAATGAAGACACATACCCTACCTCATAATATATATCTGTTAATGAAGACACATACCCTACCTCATAATATATATCTGTTAATGAAGACACATACCCTACCTCATAATATATATCTATGTTAATGAAGACACATACCCTACCTTCTAATATATATCTGTTAATGAAGACACATACCCTACCTCATAATATATATCTATGTTAATGAAGACACATACCCTACCTCATAATATATATCTGTTAATGAAGACACATACCCTACCTCATAATATATATCTGTTAATGAAGACACATACCCTACCTTCTAATATATATCTGTTAATGAAGACACATACCCTACCTCATAATATATATCTGTTAATGAAGACACATACCCTACCTTCTAATATATATCTGTTAATGAAGACACATACCCTACCTCATAATATATATCTGTTAATGAAGACACATACCCTACCTTCTAATATATATCTATGTTAATGAAGACACATACCCTACCTTATAATATATATCTATGTTAATGAAGACACATACCCTACCTTCTAATATATATCTGTTAATAAAGACACATACCCTACCTCATAATATATATCTATGTTAATGAAGACACATACCCTACCTCATAATATATATCTATGTTAATGAAGACACATACCCTACCTCATAATATCTATCTGTTAATGAAGACACATACCCTACCTCATAATATATATCTATGTTAATGAAGACACATACCCTACCTCATAATATATATCTGTTAATGAAGACACATACCCTACCTTCTAATATATATCTGTTAATAAAGACACATACCCTACCTCATAATATATATCTATGTTAATGAAGACACATACCCTACCTCATAATATATATCTATGTTAATGAAGACACATACCCTACCTCATAATATCTATCTGTTAATGAAGACACATACCCTACCTCATAATATATATCTATGTTAATGAAGACACATACCCTACCTTATAATATATATCTATGTTAATGAAGACACATACCCTACCTCATAATATATATCTGTTAATGAAGACACATACCCTACCTCATAATATATATCTATGTTAATGAAGACACATACCCTACCTCATAATATATATCTGTTAATGAAGACACATACCCTACCTCATAATATATATCTATGTTAATGAAGACACATACCCTACCTCATATATCTATGTTAATGAAGACACATACCCTACCTCATAATATATATCTATGTTAATGAAGACACATACCCTACCTCATAATATATATCTATGTTAATGAAGACACATACCCTACCTCATAATATATATCTGTTAATGAAGACACATACCCTACCTCATAATATATATCTATGTTAATGAAGACACATACCCTACCTTATAATATATATCTATGTTAATGAAGACTCATACCCTACCTCATAATATATATCTGTTAATGAAGACACATACCCTACCTCATAATATATATCTATGTTAATGAAGACACATACCCTACCTTATAATATATATCTGTTAATGAAGACACATACCCTACCTTCTAATATATATCTATGTTAATGAAGACACATACCCTACCTCATAATATATATCTATGTTAATGAAGACACATACCCTACCTCATAATATATATCTATGTTAATGAAGACACATACCCTACCTCATAATATATATCTGTTAATGAAGACACATACCCTACCTCATAATATATATCTATGTTAATGAAGACACATACCCTACCTTATAATATATATCTATGTTAATGAAGACACATACCCTACCTCATAATATATATCTGTTAATGAAGACACATACCCTACCTCATAATATATATCTGTTAATGAAGACACATACCCTACCTCATAATATATATCTATGTTAATGAAGACACCTACCCTACCTTATAATATATATCTATGTTAATGAAGACACATACCCTACCTCATAATATATATCTGTTAATGAAGACACATACCCTACCTCATAATATATATCTGTTAATGAAGACACATACCCTACCTCATAATATATATCTGTTAATGAAGACACATACCCTACCTCATAATATATATCTATGTTAATGAAGACACATACCCTACCTCATAATATATATCTGTGTTAATGAAGACACATACCCTACCTCATAATATATATCTGTTAATGAAGACACATACCCTACCTCATAATATATATCTATGTTAATGAAGACACATACCCTACCTTATAATATATATCTATGTTAATGAAGACACATACCCTACCTCATAATATATATCTGTTAATGAAGACACATACCCTACCTCATAATATATATCTATGTTAATGAAGACACATACCCTACCTTATAATATATATCTATGTTAATGAAGACACATACCCTAACTCATAATATATATCTGTGTTAATGAAGACACATACCCTACCTCATAATATATATCTGTTAATGAAGACACATACCCTACCTCATAATATATATCTATGTTAATGAAGACATACCCTACCTTCTAATATATATCTATGTTAATGAAGACACATACCCTACCTCATAATATATATCTATGTTAATGAAGACACATACCCTACCTCATAATATATATCTATGTTAATGAAGACACATACCCTACCTCATAATATATATCTGTTAATGAAGACACATACCCTACCTCATAATATATATCTATGTTAATGAAGACACATACCCTACCTTATAATATATATCTATGTTAATGAAGACACATACCCTACCTCATAATATCTATCTGTTAATGAAGACACATACCCTACCTCATAATATATATCTATGTTAATGAAGACACATACCCTACCTCATAATATCTATCTATTAAAATGAAGTGCAGTGCTTCTTCCAATATGGCTAACAATAGATGCTACACAGCACAGGGAATTGAAAACAGCCCTGCACCACTCCAAGCAGTGCATATTGGATCCAGTGATAGGGTGCAGCAGATATGTAATTATCAGTGTAGTTTAATTAACAGCTCAATTAGTCTGGTTGATGGAGAGGGCAAAGGGTAATAATGGCTCACAGTGGAGCCTCTGTCGGCAAACACTGAATTAGCAAGCGGTGTCCTTGTACACATCAGCTATGATTAAAGAACATTGCAATATAACATGGGCTACATGTCTTACTGCAGTTATTGACTGGAATGTAAAAGATAAAGCATATGGGTAGAAATAAGCTGGTTAGTGTTAAGAGGGTCAACATACTATCCCATCTCAACATGTTGTGTAATAGCCTATACCGTATACATTTTGAATGGATGTGTGGACATTTCAATGTCATATTTTCTGGACATTATGTACATCCAAATCTGTTTATTTTACCTCAAGTTGGGGTAAAAGGGAACCAAGTGTTGAACCAGTCAACATCCGTTCTTCTTTAATATGGATTTCGATTAAGCAGTATCTTGTATAGGTTTTGGAAATGACGAATGATCATATTATTTTAGGTCTCCTATCTATCACCTTTTGTGAAGTTGAGTAGGAGCGTATTATGTAGTAAACCTTTGTGCTGCATTTGACACGTCAAATAGCTCAATGTATAAATTGGGCTAAGGAGATTGGAAGTGATTATGAGTTCATGATACTGCTCGTCTCTCTTCTCTTTATCTGGCTATAATCTGTCATGGTCCTTCAATACATTTCTACTAACGATTAACTCTGTGTATGCTTTCAAACAATCCCAGTGTTATTCCGTTTAATTAAAATGATTAAGACAAGGGATAAATATCTTAGCGGAGTAATTGGTTTCTCTAAACCAAAATGATCTCCTTTCTCCTATCTTCCCGGCAATTACCATAAAAACGCACAAATAACTGGGCATTTTCTAGAACCTTTTATCACAACGCATCAAATGGATAATTGACTGCTTCTTGTAATGAACACTTGTGCTCAATTCCATCTTTGAATCTCGCTTGTTTTATTGGGAACCTCTCCTGAGCTCTCCTAGCTGGGAAGCTCTACTGAAAGGCTATTATGACCTAGACAATGTGCTGGTTATCAGTATACCAGTTATTAAGCTTTTACAATCCTTACATTAGGCTATGCTTCAAATGAGTATTCAAAGTAGTACACACATTGAGATCCATTCAATTATCCAAACAACACCTTCTTTGTTCCAGGGAATCTGCCTTTAAATAGATCAGAGGATGAGAGTGTGTTCTCCTATTGTATCCATAGACGTCACACTAGACATTCCATTATCGACTGTGCTGACCATGGTGTATTTTTCTCTTTCCACAGATGCAGCAGCTCTTCTACGAGAATTACGAGCACAACAAGAAGGGCTTCATCCAGGAGCTCCACAGCAGCAAGATCCACAACGCCATCACACTCCATCCCAACAAGAGGCCTGCCTACCAGTACCGGCTACACGGCTACATGCTGAGCCGCGACATCTCCCGGCTACGCTACCGCACCATCCTCCTGCACCGCGAGGGCCTGGCCATGAGCCGGCTCAGCAATACAGAGGTGCAGTGGGAGGATCAACAGCTGGGAGCGCCACCTTCCTACACGCGCTACCAGCCCGCTGAACGAGGGGACGTCATCGAGTGGGACTTCCTCACTGGCCGACATCTGTACTCAACGGGGGAGAACCAGATGCCCCGGCAGGGCCTCGGGAGCCTGCTTCGGGCTGCCCTGGAAGACACGGTGCTCCAGGTCATGGAGATGATCAATGAGAACTCCAAAGCCCGCGGACGTGTTATCGACTTCAAGGAGATCAAGTATGGCTACCGCAGGGTGGACCCCATGCACGGGGCTGAGTACATTCTGGACCTACTACTTCTGTACAAGAAACACAAAGGGCGCAAAGTGACAGTACCTGTTAGGAGGCATGCGTACCTGCAGCAGTCCTTCAGTAGGCCCTTCTTCAGTGAGTCTGAGGAATTGGATGTTGTTGAGCTGGTGGAGGCCATCAACACTGAGTCGCAGTCGTTCTCTTTCCTCTCCAACTCCCTCAAGATATTCTCGCCTTTCCAGTTCTCTGAGTCGACCAGGGAGATGCGCGAACGCAGCCAGAGAAAGGTCAACATCCTGGTCCCGCTGACAGGCAGGTACGACATCTTTCTCCGCTTCATGGAGAACTTTGAGAAGGTCTGCCTGATCCCCAAACAGAACGTCAAGCTGGCCATTATATTGGTGGACAACGACAGCAACCAGGACAGGGAGAAGCACTTGGACTTGATCAAGGAGTACAGCAACAAGTATCCCAAGGCAGACCTGTCTGTCATCCCCATGACGGGTGACTTCTCCCGGGGGCTGGCTCTGGAGCTGGGCTCCTCGCAACTTGACAATGGCACACTGCTGTTCTTCTGTGACGTGGACCTAGTCTTTAACGGGGATGCCCTGCAGCGGTGCAGGCACAACACCATCCAAAGGAGACAGGCTTACTATCCCGTTGTTTTTAGTCAGTACGATCCTAAAATTGTCTACGCCGGCAACACCCCTGACGATAGCAGCTTTGTGTTCACCAAGAAAAGTGGCTTCTGGAGGGATTACGGCTTTGGAATCACCTGCATATTTAAAAGTGACTTGCAAAAAGCTGGCGGTTTTGATACATCGATCCAAGGCTGGGGGTTGGAAGATGTAGACCTGTTCACAAAAGTGATTAACTCCGGTTTAAAAGTGTTCCGCAGCCAGGAACCAGGAATCGTCCACATTTATCACCCTGTTCAGTGCGACACTAGCCTTGAGCCCAAGCAGTACAAAATGTGCCTAGGGTCGAAGGCAAGTACTTATGCATCTTCGATGCAGTTAGCCGAGCTGTGGCTGGAGAAACACTTAGGGGTAGGCTACAACAGAACTTCCACCTGACATTCCTGCTCTCCGTGGCTCCTCAATGGAGGTTACCTCAGTTCTGCATGAGTGCAGACAGCAATGGACTGTGCGTGCTTCTATGTGAGAGAGAGAAAAAAGACCAAACTGCAGAGAGAAAGAGAGAGAGAGAGAGAGTTCAAGGGTACGCTCAATTATCTTTGGTGCAATTTGTTGTGTTCCTCTGGTGATTTGTTTCGTCAATTCTCTTCAGCGTCTTCCAAAGGACATTGTAATGCCTTTACTCACGGCTTGTTGGGAACTCTGATGTGGTTTGTTTCGTTCCTATTTCCATTGTTATCATGCGATTCACATGTATGCCTCAGGACCACATCTTTTCACCACCTGGCCATCTCCAATGAATGTGTTCTTAGCAGCCTTCCGTTGGATTAGTTGCACAGAGCGCCCCTCGCCTACTGTGAAAAGGACACTGACGACATCACCAGAGAACAAAAAGCAGTAATACTGTTGATAATAATACTGAAACAATGACAATAATGCTAATAATAAATGTACTGAAAGTACCACAAATGTGCTTTAAAGCTCCCAGATGGGAAACAGACTGTAAACTAGAGTTTTCTAATTCATACAAAGAACCGAAAGTACTTCATCCGCAGTATTTTTTAAAGAAGCGTGTGAATAATTTTGATGATTGTATCTTTATTTTCTAGTCAAAATATTTACATGGATTTCAGGTACTGGATACCGTCCAACATTCGCTGTGTTCTTAATCTCATTGCAAAGGCCCACATTGTGTCATTCTGTCTGATATGTGACCATGCTTCAATGAACAAAAAGGCATCTTGTCGCCATTACTTTAGCTTTGTGGCTTAGAAGTCGTTCAGTTTGCTGGCAAGAACAACTAAGGTATATTAAAATGGGTTATTTATAATAAAACAAATGTTGAAATGCATACTTTTCATATCTGTGCTTATTCTAACTTATAACACTGCATTTAAACCAAAAATGGATTTAATATGTGTGTATATATATAAAATATGCGTACAAATTATTATATGAATAACATGCAAATTACAGATACAGTATAGTAAAAAAATAAATATCAAATTGCAGTACTCATCACAAATTCAGCTGTGTATATTTTACCCAAAAAAGTCTATTTTAGTATTGTGTTCATTAGTCCACTGTTGATACAGTCCCAACGGGTTGTGCATGTCAGCAGAACCATTTGAATGATAGAGCACTTTCAGTAAAAATCTTAAGCGTGATGAAGATGCGATTTCAATCATTATGATGTCATTTGTATTATCATCACACTTTTGTATTTGAATTGAAAATGCTCTATCTTGAAAACTTTTTGGGACCATATATCATCAGTGGACTGATGAACAAAATAGTGAAAGATGTTTTTTTTTTTTATATAAAATATCCTGTACCACTATTTTATTCATTAATTCCAATAAGAACTTGTTTGAAAGCAAACAGACTTCAAACACTGCCTTCAAACAGCTCAAATAGTTTCCCTAATTTATTAATCATGTGCAGTCCTCATCCATCGACGTTATTGATCATTTACTTGTCTATTCCATGCACACCACAAATCAACAACAATCTAACAGTTCCTTTCCAGTATCAATTTTCAACATGGATTTCATATCATCTCCAGTTATACAATTATATGGAGAAGGAACC
Organism: Salvelinus alpinus; assembly: GCF_045679555.1. Lineage (NCBI taxonomy): Eukaryota > Metazoa > Chordata > Actinopteri > Salmoniformes > Salmonidae > Salvelinus > Salvelinus alpinus. Next base: position 43,506,960 of record NC_092103.1, on the reverse strand, counting down.
GTTGTAAGTAATGGTTCATATGACTGTTAGCCACTGGGCACAAACTGGCTAAATCAACGCTGGTTCGATGTATTTTGTCAACGTATTGTGACGTGGAATCTACGTGGAAAATACATTGGATTTGATTTATTCTACATTGTAGAATAATAGTGAAGACGTCACAACTACCATTTACCATTCTTCTAAATAACAAGTAGCATTATCTTTCTCCTTATTTGTCCAACTTCCTTTTTCTGAAAATGCACATAGCCAAAGGTAGTTATTTAAATGATCTTAATATTCTCCTCCAAATTTAAAATTAAATAAATAAAGGCTTTAAGTCCATCCCAGAAACCAATAATTAGATGTGTTTCAGCAGTTACACTACATACACTAGCTCTAGTATCAAGATATCCATGCTGTTCCCAGGGCTGGCCTGTATAAAGGGTTAGGGTTAGTTGGTCTGTATAAAGGGTTAGTTGGTCTGTATAAAGGGTTAGTTGGTCTGTATAAAGGGTTAGTTGGCCTGTATAAAGGGTTAGTTGGTCTGGATAAAGTGTTAGTTGGCCTGTATAAAGGGTTAGTTGGCCTCTATAAAGGGTTAGTTGGCCTCTATAAAGGGTTATTTGGCCTCTATAAAGGGTTAGTTGGCCTGTATAAAGGGTTTGTTGGCCTGTATAAAGGGTTTGTTGGCCTGTATAAAGGGTTAGTTGGCCTGTATAAAGGGTTAGTTGGTCTGTATAAATGGTTAGTTGGCGTCTATAAAGGTTTAGTTGGTCTGTATAAAGGGTTAGTTGGCCTGTATAAAGGTTTAGTTGGTCTGTGTAAAGGGTTAGTTGGCCTGTATAAAGGTTTAGTTGGCCTGTATAAAGGGTTAGGGTTAGTTGGTCTGTATAAAGGGCTTTAGTTGGTCTGTATAAAGGTTTAGTTGGCCTGCATAAAGGGTTAGTTGGCCTGTAAAAAGGTTTAGTTGGCCTGTAAAAAGGTTTAGTTGGCCTGTATAAAGGGTTAGTTGGCCTGTATAAAGGGTTTGTTGGTCTGTATAAAGGGTTAGTTGGCCTGTATAAAAGGTTAGTTGGTCTGTATAAAGGGTTGGTTGGCCTGTATAAAGGGTTAGTTGGTCTGTATAAAGGGTTAGTTGGCCTGTATACAGGGTTAGGGTTAGTTGGCCTGTATAAAGGGTTAGTTGGCCTGTATAAAGGGTTAGTTGGTCTGTATAAAGGGTTAGTTGGTCTGTATAAAGGGTTAGTTGGCCTGTATAAAGGGTTAGTTGGCCTGTATAAAGGGTGAGGGTTAGTTGGTCTGTATAAAGATTTAGTTGGCCTGTATAAAGGGTTAGTTGGCCTGTATAAAGGGTTAGGGTTAGTTGGTCTGTATAAAGGGTTAGTTGGCCTATATAAAGGGTTAGTTGGCCTGTATAAAGGGTTAGTTGGTCTGTGTAAAGGGTTAGTTGGCCTGTATAAAGGTTTAGTTGGCCTGTATAAAGGTTTAGTTGGTCTGTGTAAAGGGTTAGTTGGCCTGTATAAAGGGTTAGTTGGCCTGTATAAAGGGTTAGGGTTAGTTGGTCTGTATAAAGGTTTAGTTGGCCTGTATAAAGGGTTAGTTGGCCTGTATAAAGGGTGAGGGTTAGTTGGTCTGTATAAAGATTTAGTTGGCCTGTATAAAGGGTTAGTTGGCCTGTATAAAGGGTTAGGGTTAGTTGGTCTGTATAAAGGGTTAGTTGGCCTATATATAAAGGGTTAGTTGGCCTGTATAAAGGGTTAGTTGGTCTGTGTAAAGGGTTAGTTGGCCTGTATAAAGGTTTAGTTGGCCTGTATAAAGGTTTAGTTGGTCTGTGTAAAGGGTTAGTTGGCCTGTATAAAGGGTTAGTTGGCCTGTATAAAGGGTTAGGGTTAGTTGGTCTGTATAAAGGTTTAGTTGGCCTGTATAAAGGGTTAGGGTTAGTTGGTCTGTATAAAGGGTTAGTTGGCCTATATAAAGGGTTAGTTGGCCTGTATAAAGGGTTAGTTGGTCTGTGTAAAGGGTTAGTTGGCCTGTATAAAGGTTTAGTTGGCCTGTATAAAGGTTTAGTTGGTCTGTGTAAAGGGTTAGTTGGCCTGTATAAAGGGTTAGTTGGCCTGTATAAAGGGTTAGGGTTAGTTGGTCTGTATAAAGGTTTAGTTGGCCTGCATAAAGGGTTAGTTGGCCTGTAAAAAGGTTTAGTTGGCCTGTAAAAAGGTTTAGTTGGCCTGTATAAAGGGTTAGTTGGCCTGTATAAAGGGTTTGTTGGTCTGTATAAAGGGTTAGTTGGCCTGTATAAAGGGTTAGTTGGTCTGTATAAAGGGTTGGTTGGCCTGTATAAAGGGTTAGTTGGTCTGTATAAAGGGTTAGTTGGCCTGTATACAGGGTTAGGGTTAGTTGGCCTGTATAAAGGGTTAGTTGGCCTGTATAAAGGGTTAGTTGGTCTGTATAAAGGGTTAGTTGGTCTGTATAAAGGGTTAGTTGGCCTGTATAAAGGGTTAGTTGGCCTGTATAAAGGGTGAGGGTTAGTTGGTCTGTATAAAGATTTAGTTGGCCTGTATAAAGGGTTAGTTGGCCTGTATAAAGGGTTAGGGTTAGTTGGTCTGCATAAAGGGTTAGTTGGCCTATATAAAGGGTTAGTTGGCCTGTATAAAGGGTTAGTTGGTCTGTATAAAGGGTTAGTTGGCGTCTATAAAGGTTTAGTTGGTCTGTGTAAAGGGTTAGTTGGCCTGTATAAAGGTTTAGTTGGCCTGTATAAAGGTTTAGTTGGTCTTTGTAAAGGGTTAGTTGGCCTATATAACGTTTTAGTTGGCCTGTATAAAGGGTTAGGGTTAGTTGGTCTGTATAAAGGGTTAGTTGGCCTGTATAAAGGTTTAGTTGGACTGCATAAAGGGTTAGTTGGCCTGTAAAAAGGTTTAGTTGGCCTGTAAAAAGGTTTAGTTGGCCTGTATAAAGGGTTAGTTGGCCTGTATAAAGGGTTTGTTGGTCTGTATAAAGGGTTAGTTGGCGTCTATAAAGGTTTAGTTGGTCTGTATAAAGGGTTAGTTGGCCTGTATAAAGGTTTAGTTGGTCTGTGTAAAGGGTTAGTTGGCCTGTATAAATGTTTAGTTGGCCTGTATAAAGGGTTAGTTGGCCTGTATAAAGGGTTAGTTGGTCTGTATAAAGGGTTAGTTGGCATCTATAAAGGTTTAGTTGGTCTGTATAAAGGGTTAGTTGGCCTGTATAAAGGTTTAGTCGGTCTGTGTAAAGGGTTAGGGTTAGTTGGCTATTTGAGTAGGGTATTGGAGGCTATTTTGTAAAAGACATCACCGAAGTCGAGGATCGGTAGGATGGTCAGTTTTACGAGGGTACGTTTGGCAGCATGAGTGAATGATGCTTTGTTGCGAAATAGGGAGCCAATTCTAGATTTAACTTTGGATTGAAGATGTTTGATGTGAGTCTGGAAGGAGAGTTTACAGTCTAACCAGACACCTAGGTATTTGTAGCAGAACTCTGCAGGCTATCTCTGCAGTAGATTGCAACACCGCCCCCTTTGGCCGTTCTATCTTGTCTGAAAATTTTGTAGTTAGGGATGGAGATTTCAGAGTTTTTGGTGGTCTTCCTAAGCCAGGATTCAGACATGGCTAGGACATCCGGGTTGGCAGTGTGCTAAAGCAGTGAATAAAACAAACTTAGGGAGGAGGGTTCTAATGTTAACATGCATGAAACCAAGGCTTTTACAGTTACAGAAGTCATCAAAAGAGAGCGCCTGGGGAATAGGAGTGGAGCTAGGCACTGCAGGGCCTAGATTCACCTCTACATCACCAGAGGAACAGAGGAGGAGTAGGATAAAGGTACGGCTAAAAGCTATGAGAATTGGTCGTCTATGACGTCCGGAACAGAGAGTAAAAGGAGCAGGTTTCTGGGGGCGATAAAATAGCTTCAAGGAGTAATGTACAGACAAAGGTATGGTAGGATGTGAATACAGTGGAGGTAAACCTAGGCATTGAGTGATGATGAGAGAGATAAGGTATAATGAGCAGGGCTAGAGGCTCTACAGTGAAATAAGCCAATAAACACTAACCAGAACAGCAATGGACAAGGCATATTGACATTAAGGAGAGGCATGCTTAGCCGAGTGATCATAAGGGTCCAGTGAGTAGTGAGGTTGGTTGGGGTCACGGCGATTCAGACAGCTAGCCGGGCCGTGGGTAGCAAGCTGGCAGAAGATGGAGGTCTGTTTTTAGCCACCTCGTGCGTTTCCGTCGGTAGATTAGTGGGGTTCCGTGTGGTAGAGGGGACCAATCCAATTGGCAAAATAGTTATAGTTTTAGTGGCCCAAGAACATTGTCCAATAGACCTATTCAGATAGCAGCCGATAAGACAGCTAACGATCAGCGGGCCGCAGATGGGCGTTCAGGTTACGTCGTGACGGAGGGGCCAGTTGGATAACTCCCTCGGGCAGATAACGTCAGTAGTCCAGTCGTAAAGGCCCGGTGGGGCTCCGCATCGGCAGTAAAACGGGTCCGGACAGGTGATTGTAGCCCAGGAGTGGCTGATGGAACTCTTCAGCTGGCTAGCTCCGGAATAATTGATGTTTGCTCCGGGACCGACGTTAGCCAATAGTCACTCGGTAGCTAGCTAGCTGCAAGATCAAGGTGTAAATGTCCGGAGCTTGCGGTAGAAATCCGGGGATATGGAGAGAAAATAGGTCCGGTGGCTAACTTCTGGCTAGCTTCTGTTGTGGATTTCAGATTTGATGTGAAAAATACATTTTTTTTTATTGGTGAGGCGGGTTGCAGGAGAGTGTTTTGAAGTAGATCTTTTTGAAAAATTATATATAAAAAGATATGCGAGGAAAATATGTAAATATATATATATACACGGGACAAGACGAGGACAAAGGACGTCTGACTGCTATGCCATCTTGGAATACAATATAAAGGTAAGTTGGTCTGTATAAAGGGTTAGGGTTAGTTGTCCTGTATAAAGGGTTAGTTGGCCTGTATAAAGGGTTAGGGTTAGTTGTCCTGTATAAAGGGTTAGTTGGCCTGTATAAAGGGTTAGTTGTCCAGTATAAAGGGTTAGTTGGCCTGTATAAAGGGTTAGTTGGCCTGTATAAAGAGTTTGTTGGCCTGTATAAAGGGTTAGTTGGTCTGTATAAAGGGTTAGTTGGCCTGTATAAAGGGTTAGTTGGCCTGGATAAAGAGTTTGTTGGCCTGTATAAAGGGTTAGTTGGTCTGTATAAAGGGTTGGTTGAACTGTATAAAGGGTTAGTTGGCCTGTATAAAGGGTTAGTTGGCCTGTATAAAGGTTAGTTGGTCTGTATAAAGGGTTAGTTGGCCTGTATAAGGGTTAGTTGGCCTGTATAAGGGTTAGTTGGCCTGTATAAGGGTTAGTTGGCCTGTATAAAGGTTAGTTGGCCTGTATAAAGGGTTAGTTGGTCTGTATAAAGGGTTGGTTGAACTGTATAAAGGGTTAGTTGGCCTGTATAAAGGGTTAGTTGGCCTGTATAAAGGGTTAGTTGGTCTGTATAAAGGGTTGGTTGAACTGTATAAAGGGTTAGTTGGCCTGTATAAAGGGTTAGTTGGCCCGTATAAAGGGTTAGTTGAACTGTATAAAGGGTTAGTTGGCCAGTATAAAGGGTTAGTTGGTCTGTATAAAGGGTTAGTTGGCCTGTATAAAGGGTTAGTTGGCCCGTATAAAGGGTTAGTTGGCCTGTGTAAAGGGTTAGTTGGCCTGTGTAAAGGGTTAGTTGGTCTGTATAAAGGGTTAGTTGGTCTGTATAAAGGGTTAGTTGGCCTGTATAAAGGGTTTGTTGGTCTGTATAAAAGGTTAGTTGGTCTGTATAAAGGGTTAGTTGGCCTGTATAAAGGGTTAGTTGGCCTGTATAAAGGGTTAGTTGGTCTGTATAAAGGGTTAATGTTAGTTGGCCAGTATAAAGGGTTAGTTGGCCCGTATAAAGGGTTAATGTTAGTTGGCCTGTATAAAGGGTTAGTTGGCCTGTATAAAGGGTTAGTTGGTCTGTATAAAGGGTTAATGTTAGTTGGCCTGTATAAAGGGTTAGTTGGCCCGTATAAAGGGTTAATGTTAGTTGGCCAGTATAAAGGGTTAGTTGGTCTGTATAAAGGGTTAGTTGGCCTGTATAAAGGGTTAGTTGGCCCGTATAAAGGGTTAATGTTAGTTGGCCAGTATAAAGGGTTAGTTGGTCTGTATAAAGGGTTAGTTGGCCTGTATAAAGGGTTAGTTGGCCCATATAAAGGGTTAATGTTAGTTGGCCTGTGTAAAGGGTTAGTTGGTCTGTTTAAAGGGTTAGTTGGTCTGTATAAAGGGTTAGTTGGCCTGTATAAAGGGTTAGTTGGCCCGTATAAAGGGTTAATGTTAGTTGGCCAGTATAAAGGGTTAGTTGGCCTGTATAAAGGGTTAGTTGGCCTGTGTAAAGGGTTAGTTGGTCTGTATAAAGGGTTAATTGGCCTGTATAAAGGGTTAGTTGGCCCGTATAAAGGGTTAGTTGGTGTCTATAAATGGTTAGTTTGCCTGTATAAAGGGTTAGTGTGTCTGTATAAAGGGTTAGTGTGTCTGTATAAAGGGTTAGTGTGTCTGTATAAAGGGTTAGTGTGTCTGTATAAAGGGTTAGTTGGTGTGTATAAAGGGTTAGTTGGCCTGTATAAAGGGTTAGTGTGTCTGTATAAAGGGTTAGTGTGTCTGTATAAAGGGTTAGTTGGTGTGTATAAAGGGTTAGTTGGCCTGTATAAAGGGTTAGTTGGCCTGTATAAATCGTTAGGGTTAGTTGGTCTGTATAAAGGGTTAGTTGGCCTGTAAAAAGGGTTAGTTGGCCTGTATAAAGGGTTAGTTGGCCTCTATAAAGGGTTAGTTGGCCTCTATAAAGGGTTAGTTGGCCTGTATAAAGGGTTAGTTGGCCTCTATAAAGGGTTAGTTGGCCTGTATAAAGAGTTAATTGGCCTCTATAAAGGGTTAGTTGGCCTGTATAAAGGGTTAGTTGGCCTGTATAAAGGGTTAGTTGGCCTCTATAAAGGGTTAGTTGGCCTCTATAAAGGGTTAGTTGGCCTCTATAAAGGGTTAGTTGGCCTGTATAAAGAGTTAGTTGGCCTCTATAAAGGGTTAGTTGGCCTCTATAAAGGGTTAGTTGGCCTCTATAAAGGGTTAGTTGGCCTCTATAAAGGGTTAGTTGGCCTGTATAAAGAGTTAGTTGGCCTCTATAAAGGGTTAGTTGGCCTGTATAAAGGGTTAGTTGGCCTCTATAAAGGGTTAGTTGGCCTCTATAAAGGGTTAGTCGGCCTGTATAAAGGGTTAGTTGGCCTCTATAAAGGGTTAGTTGGTCTGTATAAAGGGTTAGTTGGCCTCTATAAAGGGTTAGTTGGCCTGTATAAAGGGTTAGTTGGCCTCTATAAAGGGTTAGTTGGCCTCTATAAAGTGTTAGTTGGCCTCTATAAAGTGTTAGTTGGCCTCTTTAAAGGGTTAGTCGGCCTCTATAAAGGGTTAGTTGGTCTGTATAAAGGGTTAGTTGGCCTCTATTAAGGGTTGGTTGGCCTGTATAAAGGGTTGGTTGGCCTCTATAAAGGGTTAGTTGGCATCTATAAAGGGTTAGTTGGTCTGTATAAAGGGTTAATTAGCCTCTATAAAGGGTTAGTTGGCCTGTATAAAGGGTTAGTTGGCCTCTATAAAGGGTTAGTTGGCCTCTATAAAGGGTTAGTTGGCTTGTATAAAGGGTTAGTTGGCCTCTATAAAGGGTTAGTTGGCCTCTATAAACGGTTAGTTTGCCTCTATAAACGGTTAGTTGGCCTCTATAAAGGGTTAGTTGGCCTCTATAAAGTGTTAGTTGGCCTCTATAAAGGGTTAGTCGGCCTCTATAAAGGGTTAGTTGGCCTATATAAAGGGTTAGTTGGCCTCTATAAAGGGTTAGTCGGCCTCTATAAAGGGTTAGTTGGCCTGTATAAAGGGTTTGTTGAACTGTATAAAGGGTTAGTTGGCCTATATTTAGGGTTAGTTGGCCTGTATAAAGGGTTAGTTGGACTCTATAAAGGGTTAGTTGGTCTGTATAAAGGGTTAGTTGTCCTGTATAAAGGGTTAGTTGGTCTGTATAAAGGGTTAGTTGTCCTGTATAAAGGGTTAGTTGGCCTCTATAAAGGGTTAGTTGGCCTCTATAAAGGGTTAGTTGGCGTCTATAAAGGGTTAGTTGGTCTGTATAAAGGGTTAGTTGGCCTGTATAAAGGGTTAGTTGGCCTGTATAAAGAGTTTGTTGGCCCGTATAAAGGGTTAATGTTAGTTGGCCTGTATAAAGGGTTAGTTGGCCTGTATAAAGGGTTAGTTGGTCTGTATAAAGGGTTAATGTTAGTTGGCCTGTATAAAGGGTTAGTTGGCCCGTATAAAGGGTTAATGTTAGTTGGCCAGTATAAAGGGTTAGTTGGCCTGTTTAAAGGGTTAGTTGGTCTGTATAAAGGGTTAGTTGGCCTATATAAAGGGTTAGTTGGCCCGTATAAAGGGTTAATGTTAGTTGGCCAGTATAAAGGGTTAGTTGGTCTGTATAAAGGGTTAGTTGGCCTGTATAAAGGGTTAGTTGGCCCGTATAAAGGGTTAATGTTAGTTGGCCTGTGTAAAGGGTTAGTTGGTCTGTTTAAAGGGTTAGTTGGTCTGTATAAAGGGTTAGTTGGCCTGTATAAAGGGTTAGTTGGCCCGTATAAAGGGTTAATGTTAGTTGGCCAGTATAAAGGGTTAGTTGGCCTGTATAAAGGGTTAGTTGGCCTGTGTAAAGGGTTAGTTGGTCTGTATAAAGGGTTAGTTGGCCTGTATAAAGGGTTAGTTGGCCCGTATAAAGGGTTAGTTGGTGTCTATAAATGGTTAGTTTGCCTGTATAAAGGGTTAGTGTGTCTGTATAAAGGGTTAGTGTGTCTGTATAAAGGGTTAGTGTGTCTGTATAAAGGGTTAGTGTGTCTGTATAAAGGGTTAGTTGGTGTGTATAAAGGGTTAGTTGGCCTGTATAAAGGGTTAGTGTGTCTGTATAAAGGGTTAGTGTGTCTGTATAAAGGGTTAGTTGGTGTGTATAAAGGGTTAGTTGGCCTGTATAAAGGGTTAGTTGGCCTGTATAAATCGTTAGGGTTAGTTGGTCTGTATAAAGGGTTAGTTGGCCTGTAAAAAGGGTTAGTTGGCCTGTATAAAGGGTTAGTTGGCCTCTATAAAGGGTTAGTTGGCCTCTATAAAGGGTTAGTTGGCCTGTATAAAGGGTTAGTTGGCCTCTATAAAGGGTTAGTTGGCCTGTATAAAGAGTTAATTGGCCTCTATAAAGGGTTAGTTGGCCTGTATAAAGGGTTAGTTGGCCTGTATAAAGGGTTAGTTGGCCTCTATAAAGGCTTAGTTGGCCTGTATAAAGGGTTAGTTGGCCTGTATAAAGGGTTTATTTGGCCTCTATAAAGGGTTAGTTGGCCTCTATAAAGGGTTAGTTGGCCTCTATAAAGGGTTAGTTGGCCTCTATAAAGGGTTAGTTGGCCTGTATAAAGAGTTAGTTGGCCTCTATAAAGGGTTAGTTGGCCTGTATAAAGGGTTAGTTGGCCTCTATAAAGGGTTAGTTGGCCTCTATAAAGGGTTAGTCGGCCTGTATAAAGGGTTAGTTGGCCTCTATAAAGGGTTAGTTGGTCTGTATAAAGGGTTAGTTGGCCTCTATAAAGGGTTAGTTGGCCTGTATAAAGGGTTAGTTGGCCTCTATAAAGGGTTAGTTGGCCTCTATAAAGTGTTAGTTGGCCTCTTTAAAGGGTTAGTCGGCCTCTATAAAGGGTTAGTTGGTCTGTATAAAGGGTTAGTTGGCCTCTATTAAGGGTTGGTTGGCCTGTATAAAGGGTTGGTTGGCCTCTATAAAGGGTTAGTTGGCATCTATAAAGGGTTAGTTGGTCTGTATAAAGGGTTAATTAGCCTCTATAAAGGGTTAGTTGGCCTGTATAAAGGGTTAGTTGGCCTCTATAAAGGGTTAGTTGGCCTCTATAAAGGGTTAGTTGGCTTGTATAAAGGGTTAGTTGGCCTCTATAAAGGGTTAGTTGGCCTCTATAAACGGTTAGTTTGCCTCTATAAACGGTTAGTTGGCCTCTATAAAGGGTTAGTTGGCCTCTATAAAGTGTTAGTTGGCCTCTATAAAGGGTTAGTCGGCCTCTATAAAGGGTTAGTTGGCCTATATAAAGGGTTAGTTGGCCTCTGTAAAGGGTTAGTCGGCCTCTATAAAGGGTTAGTTGGCCTGTATAAAGGGTTTGTTGAACTGTATAAAGGGTTAGTTGGCCTATATTTAGGGTTAGTTGGCCTGTATAAAGGGTTAGTTGGACTCTATAAAGGGTTAGTTGGTCTGTATAAAGGGTTAGTTGTCCTGTATAAAGGGTTAGTTGGCCTCTATAAAGGGTTAGTTGGCCTCTATAAAGGGTTAGTTGGCGTCTATAAAGGGTTAGTTGGTCTGTATAAAGGGTTAGTTGGCCTGTATAAAGGGTTAGTTGGCCTGTATAAAGAGTTTGTTGGCCTGTATAAAGGGTTAGTTGGCCTGTATAAAGGGTTAGTTGGCCTGTATAAAGGGTTAGTTGGCCAGTATAAAGGGTTAGTTGATCTCTAATGCACAAGCATTTCGCTACACACGCATTAACATCTGCAAAAACATGTGTTTGTGTGACCAATAAAATTTTATTTTATTTGCCTAAACATGGATGGACCAATCAGGGCTTAGAGTGGCCTTCGACGTAGGTTTACTTTCCCTAAGGAGTTCCAGAACCAATCAAACATTAGGATGAAGACGGTAAGATGAACCTCCATGCTAGTTTTATAATATTGTTATCTGATGTTTCCTGTGAGCTTTCCTCAGCATTATATCCTTGGAGCTTCCCTAGACACTAGATACATCTACACAAACCCTGAAATACAACCTATGAGCACTGTTGTAGAGTACAGTAAAGGCTCATAGTGAAGTGCTGATGTAAATTAAATCTTAAAATTGTGGTGGTGTGCAGTGCCTTAGTTGAGTGGATAACACTCCTGGCACCAACACATAGCTCTGTGATTCCCCACCGGAAACTGGGTTTAAATCCCCGCGTCTGGCCTCCCTGCTGTCTCCTTCCACTCCTCTGTTTCAAGCTATAATTTAAAAAAACACATTAAAAAGGGAGTGGTACTCCACTCTGCTTAAAAAATATATATTGAGGTGATTAAAATGAAAGTTGACACGTTATAAAGTAGTATTGGGCTGAATGGGAATTTGTTGGTATGGAGCATACAAATGGTAGCATTACTTCACAGTACACTACTGTACGGCAAATGCCAGATGGACTGAACCATCTTTCAGGTGGGTGGGCTCGTCGAAATTGAAAGAAAATATTGTATTTATTTTGATACTCAAGGTACCAATTATTGACAAATTGCAATAACTGCTAAACTACATCTTGGAGATATGGAGGCTACCATTTAATCTGTCTGGGTTACCCGAAGTATTCTCATTATCTGTTTGGTTTACCTGAAGTATTCTCATAATCTATTTTGGTTATCTGAAGTAGTCTCATAATCTGTTTGGTTTACCTGAAGTATTCTCATAATCTATTTTGGTTATCTGAAGTAGTCTCATAATCTGTTTGGTTTACCTGAAGTATTCTCATAATCTATTTGGGTTATCTGAAGTAGTCTCATAATCTGTTTGGGTTACCTGAAGTATTCTCATAATCTATTTTGGTTATCTGAAGTAGTCTCATAATCTGTTTGGGTTATCTGAAGTAGTCTCATAATCTGTTTGGGTTACCTGAAGCGGAGGAAAGTCAAATAAAGTGGTGTTATTTTATACATGAGGCAGATGTAATTGCATCCTTAAATGCATACTGGATCTTTCAGTAGGAAGCCTGTACACATTGCTTCCTCCCAGGCAATTTATAGCAGGGAGTTATCAATAAGGCTGGCAAATGAGCCTGTTGACCTTTGTGATAGCATATTGATGGCAGAGCATGTGAATATAGCATTATTCCACATCCCTGGCATAAACAATCACTCCACGTCACTCTCCAGAAAGGTCAATGGCTGTACCTTGGATTCATGTGCCAGGCCAAAGAGTGAAAGAATGCAGAAGGTAGGTACTACTAGGTAGGTACAGAGCACATTTACACATGAGATTTGTCTGTTGTCTTACCCAAACTACATATACACTCCACGGATATAATAACTAATGAGCCCTACTGAAAATCACTGAATATTTCACTCGTCGTTGTGTCTATTTTAAACAGGAACAAAAAGGGTGTATTTCCATCAAAGGAAAGCCCAAATAGTTTTAAAAAAGGGCTTCTTTGTGATAGACGCCTAGATCCTCTCTCTCGATCGAGAGGCAGGAAGCTGATCAAAGATTAATGAACCGATCATGTGACTGACTTGCTGCCTCCTTACCCCGCTGAGAAACTGACACGGGCAGAGCCTTGCATACTAAACCAGAAGAACAAAGAGAATACTAAAGGACCTGCCATTTCCTCTCCAGCAGAAAGTGCTCTCAAGGTCAGACAGAGAGCAGCACTTAGATTTAAGCTGCATGTTAAATCGGGCCATTATACAGACCCTTTACTCTGTAGGCTGTCTTTTCCATTTTGACACTTCAGATGTGGAAAAAAGAAAAAAATACCTGTTATTCATTATGTTTACAATATGTAATTGAGCTTTATTGATTTGCTATTTTCATACAATTTAATACAAGTTATAGTTACTTTCCTGCGTAAAACGCCTGCATATGTTTTGGATTCACATATGAGAGAAGAGGGACATATTATGTTGGTTCATTACCACTACAAAGCATTTTGCTACTACACTATCATGAATTTGCATTTCGCTATTACGTTATCATGAATTAGCATTTCGTGCTTAGTGTAAGGAGACCCACTAGACTAGAAGACATTATACATGTGTGCCTTTAACCTCTATTAATGAGCTTCAACTGGTAACAACTGTTTATTAGCACTAATAGGACTAGTGCAGTGATGTATGTGAATTCACTGCAAGATATGTAAGTGATAATCAAGGGGTTGCATTGTCTGGAAAATAATGCACGATATGCAGTGAGGGGTATGGCACAAACCTTCCGCAGAGAACACGTTGTCGGCTTCTGTATCTTACTGTATAGCAATTATCATAAGTACTTAGCAATCCTCCTAACATGTATACCAATTGACATTGATATCTTGGTATGGCCATCGTGTGTCGTTATCGTACAGTACATGTCATGCATCCGTCCACTTACTAAGTTTATGGGTCTCTGGACTGTCCCTTACTGATAAAATGTTATTTAAAAAAGTAGGGCTGGGAATTACCAGGGACCTCACGATACGATATTACCACGATACTTGGGTGCCGATACGGTATGTATTGCGATTCCATAGGTATCACGATTCTACATGAATGTGATTCGATACTGCATTTTTATTGCGATTCGATGTTTCAAAACATATTGCTTGCTCACTATATGTCTGCTGCGGAGGGACAAGAGAGAGGAGCCATGACAAAATCATGGAAATAAAAAGTGCTGAAAACATGTTTGCTCCCTATTTTTGAAAGAAGATGGAGAACAAGCTATGAAGGAAAAATAGCGCAGGTACAACCGACAAAAATAATATTGCGATATCATCAAAAAGATCCTGAAATGTAACTATAGATTTTTCTCCCATCACTATTAAAATAGATACATGTGATTATGTAATTAAGAGATGCAATATAAGGAGTTATTGCTGTTGCATAAGCCCCAACAAGGATATTGAGATGAGTGGTTAAGAAATCTAACTTAGATTGCTTAGTAATCCAAAAGCACTGAACCTGAAATGTGTCCAGTCATGGTAAAATAAACTTATTCAAGATGATCTGTGTAAGCCAATATCGTAGCAAATTAAAAATAATATATTATAATATATGCAATGTTTGGGGTTTACATCAAACATCTAGACTCGTGCTGCAGTGTTTGGTGTTTGAGTTAGGTCTCGTCCCAGATGGCACCCTATTCCCTATATACTGTAGTGTACCCTATTCCCTATATACTGTCCTATATACTGTAGTGTACCCTATTCCCACTATACTGTCCTATATACTGTAGTGTACCCTATTCCCACTATACTGTAGTGTACCCTATTCCCTATATACTGTACTATATACTGTAGTGTACCCTATTCCCACTATACTGTAGTGTACCCTATTCCCTATATACTGTAGTGTACCATATGCCCTATATACTGTCCTATATACTGTAGTGTACCCTATTCCCACTATACTGTAGTGTACCCTATTCCCTATATACTGTCCTATATACTGTAGTGTACCCTATTCCCTATATACTGTAGTGTACCCTATTCCCTATATACTGTCCTATATACTGTAGTGTACCCTATTCCCACTATACTGTAGTGTACCCTATTCCCTATATACTGTCCTATATACTGTAGTGTACCCTATTCCCTATATACTGTAGTGTACCCTATTCCCTATATACTGTCCTATATACTGTAGTGTACCCTATTCCCACTATACTGTAGTGTACCCTATTCCCTATATACTGTAGTGTACCCTATTCCCTATATACTGTCCTATATACTGTAGTGTACCCTATTCCCACTATACTGTAGTGTACCCTATTCCCACTATACTGTAGTGTACCCTATTCCCTATATACTGTCCTATATACTGTAGTGTACCCTATTCCCTATATACTGTAGTGTACCCTATTCCCTATATACTGTCCTATATACTGTAGTGTACCCTATTCCCACTATACTGTAGTGTACCCTATTCCCACTATACTGTAGTGTACCCTATTCCCTATATACTGTCCTATATACTGTAGTGTACCCTATTCCCTATATACTGTAGTGTACCCTATTCCCACTATACTGTAGTGTACCCTATTCCCTATATACTGTCCTATATACTGTAGTGTACCCTATTCCCTCTATACTGTAGTGCACCCTATTCCCACTATACTGCAGTGTACCCTATTCCCACTATACTGTAGTGTACCCTATTCCCTATATATTGTCCTATATACTGTAGTGTACCCTATTCCCACTATACTGTAGTGAACCCTATTCCCACTATACTGTAGTGTACCCTATTCCCTATATACTGTAGTGAACCCTATTCCCACTATACTGTAGTGAACCCTATTCCCTATATACTATCCTATATACTGTAGAGTACCCTATTCCCACTATACTGTAGTGTACCCTATTCCCTATATACTGTAGTGTACCATATGCCCTATATACTGTCCTATATACTGTAGTGTACCCTATTCCCACTATACTGTAGTGTACCCTATTCCCTATATACTGTAGTGAACCCTATTCCCACTATACTGTAGTGTACCCTATTCCCTATATACTGTAGTGAACTACTTTTAACCAGATTCCAGATCTCATATTACTGTATGAATGTTTTTTATATATATATATATTTGTTAAAAAAGTATTAATGTTACAAATGAATCATTTGTACAGTTCTTTATTAAATGTTTTATTATTTGTCAC
Source organism: Salvelinus alpinus (assembly GCF_045679555.1). Classification (NCBI taxonomy): domain Eukaryota; kingdom Metazoa; phylum Chordata; class Actinopteri; order Salmoniformes; family Salmonidae; genus Salvelinus; species Salvelinus alpinus. Next base: position 43,491,487 of record NC_092103.1, on the reverse strand, counting down.
ATTTGACTTTGTAAAACCTAGCAGTGCTACTTTTTTCTCTGGGAGTGAGGCGGATATATCTTATTTTGTAACAAAATGTGATTATTTGTCTGTCTGAAATAAAACCATCAAGTGATAGATTTTAAACAAATACACGTCTGTCATTGAACAACCCCATTCCATGATTAGATGGTGAAAAAACACTAATTTCTTTAAACAAATTGATCAACGTTTCTGAAAATGGAAATCTATTGTTTTGGAATGAAACTCTTAAAATACAATATAGTAGCTACTTAGAAGAATAGCAATGTAATGAGGGAGATTTGTTTTTGTTCACCGGAGCGACCTTAGGTTATTGAAATTGTCACTTCTCTGAGATCATTACTCAAATGAGACAGATCATTTGAAATCTTAAGGCAAGGATTGGGGACCATTTTCTATCTGAATAACATGTTGTCAAGTCAGTGAAGAGTTATGGCTACCTGCCGCACTAGCTGTTTACCAAGAGGCATGCACCCTCCATTTCAATTTGCAGTTACCAAGGCAGAACTTGGATTGATGGACGTACTCTAGGACCTAGGTCATAGTGTAGAGTGTGTCTGTGTGTGTGTGTGTGTGTGTGTGTGTGTGTGTGTGTGTGTGTGTGTGTGTGTGTGTGTGTGTGTGTGTGTGTGTGTGTGTGTGTGTGTGTGTGTGTGTGTGTGTGTGTGTGTGTGTGTGTGTGTGTGTGTGTGTGTGTGTGGAGGGATGTTCTCAGGGTCTGCATTTCAATAGGATCCCTTTACTCTGGTTAACACATACAATACCATGACTAAAATAGCACTGTAATGTCAGGTAAATAACGCTGATTAATTCGTGCCTGTTAAGGGGAGACGTACAACTCAAGCATTTAACATCTGATTTTCTGTTTACTTAACCGTAATGTGGCAATGTTCATTTTGGGCTTTTGATTGAAGCTTAACTTTCTTGACGGGAAACAGTTGCCATTAGTAATGTGTGTTTGTGTGTGTGTGTGTGTATGTCAATTCATTTCTATGTTTACATGATTAGGAATTACCATAATGTTCCTATAATTGCTACACATTAAAGCACATTATTTCTGTCGCTGTCTGATGACCTGATTGTATGTACCATTAAACATATTAATACCAATATGGTAAATATAACCACAGCTCCACAGCCTCACAGGAAAGAAACTAGAGAGCATTGAAATAATCAGCCCAACAAGATGACCGAAGACCATATGCACTAAGCTTGCCACTCGTCACCATCTTGCTGTCCTCAGTTCTGCCAGCCTGAAGCTTGAACCATCTTGCTGTCCTCAGTTCTGCCAGCCTGAAGCTTGAACCATCTTGCTGTCCTCAGTTCTGCCAGCCTGAAGCTTGAACCATCTTGCTGTCCTCAGTTCTGCCAGCCTGAAGCTTGAACCATCTTGCTGTCCTCAGTTCTGCCAGCCTGAAGCTTGAACCATCTTGCTGTCCTCAGTTCTGCCAGCCTGAAGCTTGAACCATCTTGCTGTCCTCAGTTCTGCCAGCCTGAAGCTTGAACCATCTTGCTGTCCTCAGTTCTGCCAGCCTGAAGCTTGAACCATCTTGCTGTCCTCAGTTCTGCCAGCCTGAAGCTTGAACCATCTTGCTGTCCTCAGTTCTGCCAGCCTGAAGCTTGAACCATCTTGCTGTCCTCAGTTCTGCCAGCCTGAAGCTTGAACCATCTTGCTGTCCTCAGTTCTGCCAGCCTGAAGCTTGAACCATCTTGCTGTCCTCAGTTCTGCCAGCCTGAAGCTTGAACCATCTTGCTGTCCTCAGTTCTGCCAGCCTGAAGCTTGAACCATCTTGCTGTCCTCAGTTCTGCCAGCCTGAAGCTTGAACCATCTTGCTGTCCTTAGTTCTGCCAGCCTGAAGCTTGAACCATCTTGCTGTCCTCAGTTCTGCCAGCCTGAAGCTTGAACCATCTTGCTGTCCTCAGTTCTGCCAGCCTGAAGCTTGAACCATCTTGCTGTCCTCAGTTCTGCCAGCCTGAAGCTTGAACCATCTTGCTGTCCTCAGTTCTGCCAGCCTGAAGCTTGAACCATCTTGCTGTCCTCAGTTCTGCCAGCCTGAAGCTTGAACCATCTTGCTGTCCTCAGTTCTGTCAGCCTGAAGCTTGAACCATCTTGCTGTCCTCAGTTCTGTCAGCCTGAAGCTTGAACCATCTTGCTGTCCTCAGTTCTGCCAGCCTGAAGCTTGAACCATCTTGCTGTCCTCAGTTCTGTCACCCTGAAGCTTGAACCATCTTGCTGTCCTCAGTTCTGTCACCCTGAAGCTTGAACCATCTTGCTGTCCTCAGTTCTGTCACCCTGAAGCTTGAACCATCTTGCTGTCCTCAGTTCTGTCAGCCTGAAGCTTGAACCATCTTGCTGTCCTCAGTTCTGCCAGCCTGAAGCTTGAACCATCTTGCTGTCCTCAGTTCTGCCAGCCTGAAGCTTAAACCATCTTGCTGTCCTCAGTTCTGTCAGCCTCAACTGTTACAATCTGTCATATTTATGGATGCTCTATGGTAGTTTTAAATGTATACACCCATTGATACTTGAAATGCTTTATGGATGAAAAGTCTCATTCCATGTCTCAATTTTATACTTTAAAACATTGTGAAAAGCATCATGTTGATATCACGTAGATCATGTCCAGAGGGGTTTGTGTATGAGTGGAGTGCCCCTGTGGCATTCTCCATGAGGAGGACTGTGTCAAGGGAAAGAGAGGGACGTTAGGAAAATAAGTCTATATTTCAGAGGTTGTATCAGTCTTCTAGCTCATAATTACTGCATAAGTAATATCATATCCGACACAAAGTTCACATCCCACAACTGTGGGTTGAGACAATGGTAAACAAATGGAGGATAGATGATTTACACACAGCCACTCAGTTCATCAGAGTGTTGCAGGAGCGATTGAGCGGGTGCCGAGAGGGCAGTGCCAGGGGTGGCAGATGAAAGCAGCGGCAGCTGGCCTTGACCGAGGAGGAAAACAGACAACAGCCGAGGGACCAGTTGGAGACTGAGATGAAGGATCTGCCATTGGGCACTAGTGTGGGAAGCTGCCTGGAGAGGCTGGATGGGACTGGAAAACATATCAGGGAATGTTGTTAATGAAGGGTCCGTGGAGATGAATCAGCCATAGGCTGCATCTGAAATGGTAGCCTTTTCCTTTTCCAGACACATGCATATACACACAATAACATACACTACCGTCACTTAGAAATGTCCTTGTTTTTGAAAGAAAAGCAAACATTTTGGTCTATTAAAATAACATCAAATTGATCAGAAATACAGTGTAGACATTGTTAATGTTGTAAATGATTATTGTAGCTGGAAATGGCAGATTGTTTATGTAATATCTACGTAGGCGTACAGAGGCCCATTATCAGCAACCATCACTCCTGTGTTCCAATAGAAAGAGGAGTGGGAGGCCCGGTGCACAACTGAGCAAGAGGACAAGCAAGAGGAAGAGGACACATTAGAGTGTGAGGACACATTAGAGTGTCTAGTTTGAGAAACAGACGCCTCACAAGTCCTCAACTGGCAGCTTCATTAAATAGTACCCGCAAAACACCAGTCTCAACGTCAACAGTGAAGAGGCGACTCCGGGATGCTGGCCTTCTAGGCAGAGTTGCAAAGAAAAAGCCATATCTCAGACTAGCCAATAAAAATAAAAGATTAAGATGGGCAAAGAACACATACAGACCAGCATCCCGGAGTCGCCTCTTCACTGTTGATGTTGAGACTGGTGTTTTGCGGGTACTAGGACTTGTGAGGTGTCTGTTTCTCAAACTAGACACTCTAATGTACTTGTCCTCTTGCTCAGTTGTGTACCGGGGCCTCCCACTCCTCTTTCTATTCTGGTTAGAACCAGTTTGCACTGTTCTGTGAAGGGAGTAGTATACAGCGTTGTACGAGATCTTCAGTTTCTTGGCAATTTCTCACATGGCGTAGCCTTCATTTCTCAGAACAAGAATAGACTGACGAGTTTCAGAAGAAAGGTCTTTGTTTCTGGCCATTTTGAGCCTGTAATCAAACCTACAAATGCTGATGCTCCAGATACTCAACTAGTCTAAAGAAGGACAGTTTATTGCTTCTTTAATCAGACATAATTGCAAAAGGGTTTTCTAATGATCAATTAGCCTTTTAAAATGATAAACTTGGATAAGCTAACACAACGTGCCATTGGAACACAGGAGTGATGGTTGCTGATAATGGGCCTCTGTACGCCTATGTAGATATTCCATAAAAAATCTGCTGTTTCCAGCTACAATAGTCATTTACAACAATAACAATGTCTACACTGTATTTCTGATCAATCTGATTATATTTTAATGGACAAAAAAATGTGCTTTACTTTCAAAAACAAGGACATTTCTAAGTGACCCCAAACTTTTGAACGGTAGTGTACGTACTATACGCACGCATACACATGGATTTTGTGTTGTAGATATGTGGTAGTAGAGTTGTGGCCTGAGGGCACACACTTAATGTGTTGTGAAATCTGTTGTGAATGTATTGTAATGTTTTTACAATTTTTATAACCCCAGGAAGAGTAGCTGCTGCCCTGGCAGGAATAAATGGGGATCCATAATACATACAATTCAATACAATACATATGGGTCCTGGTCGAAAGTAGTGCACTATGTAGGGTATAGAGTGCCATTTTTGATAATGACGTGTAATATTATTGACACAATCTGTACTAGTAGGTCCCCGGTAGCTATGTCCCTAATTTAGGATGCGCATAATTACGACTTTGACATAATTAATGCGTTGATGTCAATGGAAGATTTATGTTAATCGTGAGTCAAGTTAGGATTCAGGACTAAATCAATTCCATTATGTAATTGCTAATAGAAGTCAATGATCTATCTTATGTACGTACTGGTATTTCAGATATGTTTCATCTGGTGGATTCTGGATAATATGTTTCAGTGATACAGCTTTCATGGTAGTTTTTAGGTTTTGGTTTGTTTGTTCCCTCTTGCTTCCTCTCTTTTGACCTATCGCAGTTACAGAATACTGCAGTTTTAGTTTGGACATTTATTTTACCTTATTGCTGCATCTCTTTCATCTCTTTGGTTTTCGAATAGTGCTATAAAAAAACATATGTTTTATCTTTAATCCCTGATATTAGTTTCAGATATGAATATCATCTTTGCTATTCATTACAATATTAAAATGTAGTGGCGTAATGTCCAGGAAATCTTCATGAATCTCATGAAGTCAAACAGTCAACCTGCCACACTCTTTTTAACATAAAATTAATTTCACTTCCCCAGACATGACCCACATAGTTTGTCAGTAACTTTCCAATAGAAAGACGAACATCCTTTCCTAAAAGCGCCCTCCTTGGCCTCATCGGTGGAATGTTAATTTAATTTTCTTTTTTTAACAATGAAAAGCTGATGTTTCTATGTCAAACAGTTTTGTTATATTTCAGTCTTCTGTGATGTATACAAAGTGTAATATTAGGATTCAAACTGAATACATGTCAACTCTCTCTATATACATTCTTTCAATTTACTTAACTCGGTAAGTCAGTTAAGAACAAATTCTTATTTACAATGACGGCCTACCCTGGTCAAACACAGACAATGCTGGACCACCCTACTGGACTCCCAATCACAGCCGGTTGTGATACAGCTTGGATCCGAACCAGGGTGTTTGTGGTGATACTTCTAGCACTGAGATGCAGCACCTTAGACCGCTGTGCCACTCAGGAGCCATGGCACAGGTGTCTTCTTTTTTAAGCCCATAGTCATGTGTGTGAGGTCTATACTTTTGTTTCAAAGTAGATTCGTTTAAGACTACCAAGAAGCACTCTGTGTGACCCTGATTTAACCCACTGCAGTAAAAGGTTAAGTGAATCATTTCTGTCAGTGTAATCAAGGTGTCTGTGTTTTATAATACCATAATAGGCCAGCACTATTAAAATTAATCATAATTTCATTTTAATCACAGAGGTTGTTCCTCTGCACATTATGAACAGATGATCTACTGATTATCAGTTTTATATTCATCATATATGACCAGACTACATGTGCGTCTGGAAACGGCCCTCTATTCCCTATATAGTGCACTACTTTTGACCAAGGCCCATAGGACTCTGGTCAAAAGTAGGGTGCACCCTATCAGGAATAGGGTGCCATTCGGGATGCAATATTAATGCACTATATAGGGAACCGAGTGCCATTTGGAATGCACCCATGGTCGTCAGGTAATACACTCAGCAAATCGCCCAGCTTACTAAATAAAAAATTCCCATCTCTCGTTTTGAATGGTTCATCCATAACCATAGCTGAGAGATAACAGCCTAGTATTATAGACGTGGAGACTTGGGAGATATTTTAATTAGAGGGAACTGCTATATGTATTACGGACAAAGAGTGGAACGTTTCTTTATCTACACTGACTTCATTTGGAAGTTTGGTAATAAAGTAACTTTTTTTCTACTTAAGTCAATGTACAGTACTGGGAAGTTGTATCTGATTTGAATTGTATTGAGCATTGGTCCCTTCATTTCTCTCAACATAATACTGCTTGTCCATTTAAAAATGGTACAAAACCTTTCAATGGATTCTATTATATCTATTAACTCCAGGAAATGTTGGATTCTATTAACTCAATGGATTCTCAAATGGATTCTACTAACTTAATGAATTCTATAGATTCTACTAACTCAATGGATTCTACTAACTCAATGGATTCTACTAACTCAATGGATTCTACTAACTCAATGGATTCCACTAACTCAATTGATTCTATTAACTTAGTTGATTCTCAAATGGATTCTACCGACTCAATGGATTCTATAGATTCTACTAACTCAATGGATTCTATGGATTTCACTGACTCAATGGATTCTACTAACTCAATGGATTGTCAAATGGATTCTACTAACTCCAAGACAGGATAAGATGTGAAGAAAGAGAGACACCACTCCATAATGCACTTCTTTGTAGGATAAGTCAGTAGAGGGAATGGCTTTCCCTTCTCTCTCTCTCTCTCTCTGAATAGTCTGCCAACACCCGCTCAAGGTGATTTATCTGCTGGCTCCACACTACAACCAGCCCCTCCAGAGGAAGGCAACGCCAGGCCTGTGTGTTATTGAGCCAGTGGCATTCCGCCCAATCGTTATCGCTTGGCACCCAAGACTTCACAACACTGCAGAGCTCCAGAGGCTTAAGCTTCAAAATGGTGGGCGCTTTCCGTGTTCCACCCATGAGCTACAGTATATATTTTATTTACATTTATTTATTTAAATTGACTGACTTCCTTCTATGAACTGTAACTCAGAAAAATCTTTGAAATTGTTGCATGTTGCGTTTATATTTTGGTTCAGTATAATCTTAAACTTTCACTGAAATACTATTTCACTATCCATGCATGGTTCAGTAAGAACATTAGCTAGCTTCCACTATTTTGGATTTTGTGGCTGGAAAGTAACGAAGCTTTGTAGATGTGAGGTGAGTGGTCGTTATCTAGTCGGATACCCAGATTATAACCAACTAAAGACTTATTTTTCTGGTTGTTAAAAATACATTACAAAACGCCCTTATACAATCAGTGTACTTCCTGGACATGGTCGGATTTCCATACTACCCCAGGTTTAAATAAGAGCATGGGGAGCTCGGCCTGACACCCTTACACAGGTTATTAAAGTTTGGGTTGCGTGGCAAAATCAAGGTTTTTGCACACTTGACCTACGTGGAGGAATGTTTGGTCATGGCTTGGTTTGTAGTTGTAGTGTTGGGTCACTACCAAGTTTACCCTAAATGTAGCTACAAGGTTTGCACACCATACCCACCATTGTAAGTTTGAGAAGAAAGATTCTCGATGATCTACACTGTTACAGGTGTAGGTCCTGGGGAGCCTCAGTCAGACACATTATGTTTGCGTCTGTCTCTGCAAAACGCCTGTAGCATTGAAATGAAGCCACTGATTACATTCACCAGGCAATTAAAACTCAATTAGGAGTAAAATCCTGATATATACAGTACCAGTCAAAAGTTTGGACACAACCTACTCATTCAAGGGTTTTTCTTTGTTTCGACAATTTTTTACATTGTAGAATAATAGTGAAGACATAACAACTATGAAACAACATACATGGAATCATGCAGTAACCAAAAAAGTGTTAAACAAATGAAAATATATTTTAGATTTGAGATTCTTCAAAGTAGCCACCCTTTGCCTTAATGACAGCTTTGCACACTCTTGGCATTCTCTCAACCACCTTCATGAGGAATGCTTTTCCAACAGTCTTGAAGGAATTCCCACAAACAGTGCCTTCGGAAAGTATTCAGACCCCTTGACTTTTTCCACATTTTGTTACGTGCATCCTGTTTCCATTGATCATCCTTGAGATGTTTCTACAACTTGATTGGAGTCCACCTGGGGTAAATTCAATTGATTGGACATGATTTGGAAAGGCACACACCTGTCTATATAAGGTCCCACAGTTGACAGTGCATGTCAGAGCAAAAACCAAGCCATGAGGTCGAAGGAATTGTCCATAGAGCTCCAAGACAGGATTGTGTCGAGGAACAGATCTGGGGAAGGGGACCAAAAAATGTCAGCAGCATTGAAGGTCCCCAAGAACACAGTGGCTTCCATCATTCTTAAATGGAAGAGGTTTGGAATCACCAAGACTCTTCCTAGAGCTGGCCAAACTGATCAATCAGGGGAGAAGGGCCTTAGTCAGGAAGGTGACCAAGTAGCTGATGGTCACTCTGACAGAGCTCCAGAGTTCCTCTGTGGAGATGGGAGAACCTTCCAGAAGGACAACCATCTCTGCAGCACTCCACCAATCAGGCCTTTATAGTAGAATGGCCAGATGGAAGCCACTCCTCAGGAAAAGGCACATAACAGCCCGCTTGGAGTTTGCCAAAAGGCACCTAAAGACTCCGAGACCATGAGAAACAAGATTCTCTGGTCTGATGGAACCAAGATTGAACTCTTTGGCCTGAATGCCAAGTGTCACGTCTGGAGGATACCTGGCACCATCCCTACAGTCAAGCAGCATACCACCATGCATCCCACTGCTGGCTTACTTCTGAAGCTAAGCAGGGTTGGTCCTGGATGGGAGACCAGATGCTGCTGGAAGTGATGTTGGAGGGCCAGTAAGAGGCACCCTTTCCTCTGACCTAAAAGGCAATGATTGCTCTCTGTAGGTTGCTGTCTTTTGGATGGGATGTTAAATGGTTGTCCTGACACTCTGTAGCTGCTAAAGATCCCATGGTACTTATTGTAACGGTAGGGGTGTTAACCCCAGTGTCCTGGCTAAATTCCCAATCTGGCCCTCATACCATCACAGTCATCTACTCATTCCCAGCTTACAATTGGCTCATTCATCCCTGTTGCTGTAACTGAGAATGTGTTCTCAGTCAACTTACCTGGTAAAATAAGGGATAAATAAAAATACAGTGAAGGGTGGTGGCAACATCATGCTGTGGGGATATTTTCCAGTGGCAAAGATAAACATAGCAAAGTACAGAGAGATCCTTGATGAAAACCTACTCCAGAGTGCTCAGAATGGGGTGAAGGTTCATCTTCCAACAGGAAACGACCCTAAACAACCAGCCAAGACAACACAGGAGTGGCTTCGCGACAAGTCTCTGAATGTCCTTGAGAGACCCAGCCAGAGCCTGGACTTGAACACGATCGAACATCTCTGAAGAGATGCCTAAAAAAAATATCTGTGCAGCGACACTCCCCATCCAATGTGACAGAGCTTGAGAGGTTCTGCAGAGAAGAATGGGAGAAACTCCCCAAATAGAGGAGTCTGTAATTGCTAACAAAGTACTGAGTAAAGGTTCTGAATACTCATGCAAATGTGATATTACATATTTTTTTGTATATAAATTTGTAAACTTATCTAAAAACCTGTTTTTGCTTTATCATTATGGGGTATTGTGTGTAGATTGATGAGGGGAAAAAAGAATTGAATCCATTTTAGAATAAGGCTGTAACGTAACAAAATGTGGGAAAAGTCAAGGGGTCTAAATACTTTCCGAAGGCACTGTATGTTGAGTGCCTCTCAGCTGCTTTTCCTTCACTCTGCGGTCCAACTCATCCCAAACCATCTCAATTGGGTTGAGGTCGGGTGTTTGTGGAGGCCAGGTCATCTGATGCAGCACTCCATCACTCTCCTTTGTCAAATAGCCCTTACACAGCCTGGAGGTGTGTTTTGGGTCAATGTCCTGTTGAAAAACAAATGATAGTCTCACTAAGCGTAAACCAGATGGGATGGCGTGTCACCAGCAAAGCACCCCCAAACCATCACACCTCCTCCTCCATGCTTCACGGTGCGAACCAAACATGTGGAGATCATCCGTTCACCTACTCTGCGTCTCATAAAGACACGGCAGTTGGAACCAAAAATCTCAAATTTGGACTCATCAGACCAAAGGACAGATTTCCACCGGTCTAATAGGGTTTTCTTGTCAGAAATTCGACCAGAACAGTTGATGTTGAGATGTGTCTGTTACTTGAACTTATTTGGGCTGCACATTTATTTGGGCTGCAATTTCTGAGACTGGTAACTCAACTTAACTTATCCTCTGCAGCAGAGGTAATTCTGGGTCTTCCTTTCCCGTGACGTTCCTCATGAGAGCCAGTTTCATCATAGCGCTTGATGGATTTTGCGACTTTCAAGAAACTTTGAAAGTTCATGAACTTTCCGAATTGACTGACCTTCATGCGTTAAAGTAATGATGGAGTGTCGTTTCTCTTTGCTTATTTGAGCTGTTCTTGCCATAATATGGACTTGGTCTTTTACCAAATAGGGCTATCTTCTGTATACCCACCCCTACCTTGTCACAACACAACTGATTGGCTCAAACGTATTAAGAAGGAAATTCCACAAATGTACTTTTAACAAGGCACACCTTTTAATTTAAATTAATTCCAGGTGACTGCCTCAGGAAACAGGTTGAGAAAATGTCAAGAGTGTGCAAAGCTGTCAAGGCAAAGGGTGGCTACTTTGAAGAATCTCAAATATAAAATATATTTTGATTTGTTTAACACTTTTTTGGTTACTACATGATTCCATATGTGTTATTTCATAGTTTTGATGTCTTTACTATTATTCTACAATGTAGAAAATAGTAAAAATCCCTGGAATGAATAGGTGTGTCCAAACTTTTGACTTGTACGGTATGTCTGCTCTCCAGGACCTGCAGTGAAAGTCACCGGTCTCAAACTTTGTTGGTTTATTGCCCACGTAGCCAGCTTTCAAACATGCTGAGGTAGTAAGGGACTCTATGGCTGCGTTTACACAGGAAGCCCAATTCTGATCTTTTTCCCAATTATTGCCAAAAGATCTGATCTGATTGGTTAAAGAACCAATCATTCGGCAAAAGATCAAACTTGGGCTGCCTGTGTAAACACAGCCTAAGTGGTCAGTGTAATGTACCTTTAAATCGCCCTGTATCTCAACTGTAGTGCACAACTCAAATGCCCATACTGGCCCCTAATGTAATTAGAAGTCAAGGCAATTTCCCTGTGGAAAACTTGCCTCTGATTTAATTGACTCATTTCCCTCGACGTTCTGATATGCAGGCTTTAGTCGGCATGGTTGGGTACACCGAACGGACCTTAACTTCACTCCAGCATAATCAAGGGCAATTTAATTCAATTGTTGGCCAGTGAGACCTGTGTTCTATGAGGTGATGTATTTAGCATTGTTCAAGAGTGCGCTGCATCGTGTGAACTGGTAAATCATAATGTCCTTTAGTTTCAGGCGATGTTCAGGGACTTGTGTTAGACCAACAGAAATGTAAAGAATTACTTGCAGCCTCAATCTAAGGACCTTTCTGCAAATGTACACCCTTTGTGGCCAGATACTCTTAGTATACCACATGTTAGGAACACCTTCCTAACATTAAGTTGCACCCCCCCCCCCCCGCGACATATCACATTTACATACGTTTTCAGACTCTTTACTCAGTACTGTGTTGAAGCACCTTTGGTAGCAATTACAGCCTTGAGTCTTCTTCGGATATGATGCTACAAGCTTCACATACCTGTATTTGGGGAGTTCCTCCCATTCTTCTCCGCAGATCCTCTCAAGCTCTGTCAGGTTGGATGGGGAGTGTTGCTGCACAGCTATTTTCAGGCATCTCCAGAAATATTAGATTGGGTTCAAGTCCGGGCTCTGGCTGGGCCACTCAAGGACATTCAAAGACTTGTATCAGATGCTCGACATGCTCTGCTCACACCTACTGTAATTGTCCGAGCCTAAACCACATGAAAACAACATTAGACACTATGGAACACAAAGCTTTTACTATCTCATCCTGGAATATACAAGGTCTGAGATCATCTGCCTTTGGCGTAAAGAGCAGGAACCCAGACTTCATCAAAGAAATTGGAAATACAGACATTGTCATCCTACAAGAAAAATGGTACAGAGGAGACAGATCCACTGGTTGCCCTCTAAGTTACAGAGAGATTGTCACGACTTCTGCCGAAGTCGTTGCCTCTCCTTGTTCGGGCGGTGTTCGGCGGTCGACGTCACCGGCCTTCTAGCCATCATCAATCCATTTTTCATTTTCCATTGGTTTTGTCTTGTCTTCCCACACACCTGTTGTCAATCCCATTCATTACCTATTGTGTATTTAACCCTCTGTTTCCCCTCATGTGTTTGTCAGAGATTGTTTTATGTCAAGTGTTGTTTCTGGGTGTATAGGTGCGCGACGGGTCTTCGTACCCATGTTTATTTTATGTATGTATATTTTCGTGTTTGGAGCATGTGAAGTGGACATTTATTAAAAGTCTCCATTTACACTCCGTCTAACTCTCCTGCGCCTGACTTCCCTGCCACCTATACACACGACCCTGACAGAGATGGTAGTCCCATCCACCAAACGACCAGGTGTGAAACAGGGAAGAGACACAGTGGGTAGTCTAATTTGTTATATAGAAATTATTAAGGAAATTATCTCAACAGAAAAAATGTGCTCATGTGTGCTGCCTATATCCCCCCAATAGAATCGACATACTTTAACGATAACAGCTTCTCCATCCTAGAGGGGGAGATCAACAATTTCCAGGCCCAGGGACATGTACTAGTCTGTGGCGACCTAAATGCCAGAACTGGACAAGAACCTGACATTCTCAGCACACGGGGACAAACACCTACCTGGAAGTGACAGTATTCACTTCCTGGACAAAACCTTTCACTGTAATAGTGAAGCTGTAAACTTGGCAGTAGAAAGCCTAAAAAGTGTATTTTACCTTTCGGATTCCCTATCAAATCTAAAAAATTTAAGGAGACAACCTAAGAAAATGAAAAACAATGACAAATGCTTTGATGAAGAATGCAAAAACCTAAGAAAGAAATTGAGAAACCGATCCAACCAAAAACATAGAGACCCAGAAAACCTGAGCCTACACCTTCACTATGGTGAATCACTAAAACAATACAGAAATACACTACAGAAAAAGAAGGAACAGCACGTCAGAAATCAGCTCGATGTAATTGATGATTCCATAGAATCTAACCACTTCTGTGAAAATTGGAACACACTAAACAAACAACAACACAAAGAGTTATCTATCCAAAATGGAGATGTGTGGATGAACGACTTGTAAAATCTTTTTGTCTCTATAACAAAGAATAAAGAACAAACAGAAAAAACATATACATGATAAATGACAAATCTTAGAATCACCTATTAAAGACGACCAGAACCCATTGGATTAACTACGAACCCTCCAACCCAAAAAGTGGTGTTGATGTTATCCTCAATGAAATGATTAATAAACAGACCACAAATTCCAATTGACTGTAATAAAACTCTTTAACATCATCCTCAGCTCTGGCATCTTTCCCAATATTTGGAACCAAGGACTGATAACCCCAATCCACAAAAGTGGAGAAAAATTTGACCCCCAATAACTACCGTGGGATATGCGTCAACAGCAACCTTGTGAAAATCCTCTGCATCATTAACAGTAGACTTGTACATGTCCTCAATGAAAACAATGTACTGAGCAAATGTTAAATGGGCTTTTTACCAAGTTACTGTACGACAGAGCACGTACTCTCCCCGCACACCCTAATTGACAAACATACCAAAACAAAGGCAAAGTCTTCACATGCTTTGTTGATTTCAAAACACTTTTGACTCAATTTGGCATGAGGGTCTGCTATACAAATTTAAGGAAAATGGTGTTGGGGGGAAAAACATACGACATTATAAAATTATTGTACACAAACAACAAGTGTGCGGTTAAAATTGGCTTAAGCCCCACCCTCTTCAACATATATATATCAACGAATTGGAGAGGGCACTAGAACAGCTTGCAGCACCCGGCCTCACCCTACTAAAATCTGAAGTCAAATGTCTACCGTTTGCTGATGATCTGGTGCTTCTGTCCCCAACCAAGGAGGGCCTACAGGAGCACCTAGATCTTCTGCACAGATTCTGTCAGACCTGGGCTCTGAAAGTTAATCTCAGTAAGACAAAAATAATAGTGTTCATAAAAAGGTCCAGTTGCCAGGACCACAAATACAAATTCCATCTAGACCCAGTTGCCCTAGAGCACACAAAAAACTATACATACCTCGGCCTAAACATCAGCGCCACAGGTAACTTCCACAAAGCTGTGAATGATCTGAGAGTCGAGGCAAGAAGGGCATTCTACGCCATCAAAAGGAACATAAAACTCAACATACCAATTAAGATCTGGTTAAAAATACTTGAATCAGTTATAGAACGCATTGCCCTTTATGGTTGTAAAGTTTGGGGTCCGCTCACCAACCAAGAATTCACAAAAATATTCTCTGTGTTCCACGTAAAACACAAAATAATGCATGCAGAGCAGAATTAGGCCGATACCCGCTAATTATCAAAATCCAGAAAAGAGACATTAAATTCTACAACACCTAAAAGGAAGCGATTCCCAAACCTTCCATAACAAAGCCAAAACCTACAGAGAGATGAACCTGGAGAAGAGTCCCCTAAGCAAGCTGGTCCTGGGGCTCTGTTCACAAACATGAACAGACCCCACAGAGCCCCAGGACAGCAACACAATTAGACCCAACCAAATCATGAGAAAACAAAAAGATAATTACTTGACACATTGGAAGGCATTGACAAAAAAACAGAGCAAACTAGAATGCTATTTGGCCTAAACAGAGAGTACCGAGTGGCAGAATACCAGAATAAGGACAGCTTTGACTGTGTACTATGTTGCTATTGAGAAAGGCCGTCGTAGGCAGACCTGGCTCTCAAGAGAAGACAGGCTATATGCACACTGCCCACACAATGAGATGGAAACTGAGCTGCACTTCCTAACCTCCTGCCAAATTTATGACCATACTAGAGACACATATTTCCCTCAGATTACACAGATCCACAAACAATTCGTAAAACAAATCCAGTTTTGACAAACTCCCATATCTATTGGGTGAAATACCACAGTGTGACATCACAGCAGCAAGATTTGTGACCTGTTGCCACCAGAAAAGGGCAACCAGTGAAAAGGGCAACCAACAAACACTTTTGTAAATACAACCCATATTTATTTATTTGACCTTTTGTAGTTTAACTATTTGCACATCGTTACAAAATTGTATATAGACATAATATGACATTTGAAATGTCTTTATTATTTTGGAACTTTTGTGAGTGTTATGTTTACTATACATTTTTATTGTTTATTTCACTTTTGTTTATGATTTATTTCACTTGATTTAGCAATGTAAACATACTGTATGTTTCCCATGCCAATAAAGACCCTTGAATTTAATTTAATTCACTTGTCCCGAAGCCACTCCTGCATTGTTAGGGTCGTTGTCCTGTCGTTGCCCCAGTCCTCGATCCTGACTAGTCTCCCAGTCCCTGCCGCTGAAAAACATCCCCACAGCATCATGCTGTCACCACCATGCTTCACTGTAGGGATGGTGCCAGGTTTCCTCCAGATGTGACACTTGGCATTCAGGCCAAAGAGTTCAATCTTGGTTTCATCAGACCAGTGAATCTTGTTTCTCATGGTCTGAGAGTCTTTAGGTGCCTTTTGGAAAACTCCAAGTGGGCTGTCGTGACTTTTACTGAGGAGTGGCTTCCCTCTGGCCACTCAACATAAAGGCCTGATTGGTGGAGTGCTGCAGAGAGTGCTGCTCAATTGCGAGTCTCATAGCAAAGGGTCTGAATACTGAATAAATAAGATATTTCTGTTTTTATTTTTAATACATTTGCAAAAAAGAAACCTGTTTTCACTTTGTCATTATGGGGTATTGTGTGTAGATTGACGAGGAAAACATGTAATTTAATCAATTTTAGAAATTGGCTGTAACGTAACTGTCACGACTTCAACCGAGGCAGGCTCTCCTTCCCGTTCGGGTGGCGCTCGGCGGTCGTCGTCACCGGCCTACTAGCTGCCACTGACTCTTTTTCCTCCCCCTCCTTATGTGTTTATTTGTATCACCTGTGTTCAGTTAATTGTTAATTAGTGTGGCTTTATTAGTCAGCCAGCCCGGACGCTTCTTTGTGCGGGATTGTTTCATTGTGGCTTTTGGATTTCGGGAGTGGATGTTATTATTGTGGACTGGGTTTGTTTATCGTGTCGTTGGACCGTTGTGTGTGACACCCAGTACGTCCGTGTTGGACATTGTGTTTGCAAGTTGAGTATTAAAAGACTCAACATATTGAAGCTCTGCTGTTCCTGCGTCTGACTTCGCACCTCCCGACACTCAGATCGTTACAGAATCCCGCACCAAAAATGGAGTCAGCAGGAGCAGCAGCCAACCCTCTCCCATCGATGGAGGAACGGGTTCTCCACCACACCACCGTCCTCCATCGGATCGGATCAGCCATGGACCAGATGATGGAGAGAATGGAGCGATGGGAGAGGAGTGGGCTCCTCTCTCCACCTTCAGCTCCCCTTCCACAGGACTCTCCATCCCCCGGCTCCAGCGCGCTCCGTCTTACGCTCCCGAGGGATTATGATGGAGCGGCGGCAGGGTGCCAGGGGTTCTTACTCCAGCTGGAGCTATACCTGGCCACTGTTCGCCCCACTCCCTCGGGAGCGGAGAGGGTGAGTGTCCTCGTCTCCTGCCTAACGGGTCGTGCTCTGGAGTGGGCCAACGCAGTCTGGAATGGCCCGGACTCAGCGAAGGAGCACTACCCGGAGTTTACCCGTCGTTTTCGTGCCGTGTTTGACCACCCCCCAGAGGGCCGAGCGGCGGGTGAGAGACTATTTCATCTCAGGCAGGAGAGGAGGAGCGCACAGGATTTCGCGCTGGAGTTCCGGACCTTGGCCGCGGGATCAGGGTGGAACGACAGGGCCCTTATTGACCACTACCGGTGTAGTCTCCGGGAGGACGTCCGCAGGGAGCTAGCGTGTCGGGACATCGCTCTGTCTTTGGATGAGCTTATCGACATGTCCATCCGACTGGACAATCTGCTGGCTGCCCGCGGGCGTTCGGAGAGGGTCCTGTGCGTTCCACCACCCAGCGCCCCGGCTCCCATCCCGATGGAGTTGGGAGGGGCCGCGCCTAGGGGTATCGGAGGAGGAGGCCTCCCCTGCACCAGCTGTGGTCGGAGAGGACACACGGCCGATCGGTGCTGGGGGGGTCTGTCTGGGAGTCGAGATGTCAGGCGGAACGCTTCTCGATCACCCCAGGTGAGTCAGCACCAAACTCACTCAGAACCCCCTGTCGGTCACATGTTTGTCTCAATTTTTTTCCTTGATTTTTTCCCCTTTTCCCAGCATAGGGCACTAGTCGATTCAGGTGCAGCTGGGAACTTTATGGATCGCGGACTCGCCCGAGAGTTGGGCGTTCCGCTCGTGCCGATAGATTCTCCCTTTCCCGTGCACTCCCTAGATAGCCGACCATTAGGGTCAGGGGTGGTCAGGGAGGCCACAGTTCCCCTGGACATGGTGACGCAGGGGAATCATAGGGAACGTATCAGTCTCTTTATTATTGATTCGCCTGCGTTTCCAGTGGTGCTGGGTATTCCCTGGTTGGCCCGGCACAATCCCAGTATTTCGTGGAGACAGGGGGTTCTCCAGGGGTGGTCAGAGGAGTGTTCTGGAAGGTGTCTGGGAGTTTCCATTGGTGCCACGTCGGTGGAGAGTCCAGACCAGGGTTCCACGGTGCGCATTCCCCCCGAGTATGCCGATTTGGCAATCGCTTTCTGTAAAAAGAAAGCGACGAAATTACCACCACATCGACCGGGTAGGGATTGTGCGATAGATCTCCAGGTTAACGCTGCGCTTCCCAAGAGTCACGTGTACCCTTTGTCCCAAGAGGAGACGTTGGCTATGGAGACATATGTCGCGGAGTCTCTGGGACAGGGGTACATTCGGCCCTCCATCTCACCCGTCTCCTCGAGTTTCTTTTTTGTGAAGAAGAAGGAGGGAGGTTTGCGTCCGTGTATTGATTATAGAGGTCTAAATGCCATCACAGTGGGGTTTAGTTACCCACTACCTCTCATCGCTTCGGCGGTGGAATCATTTCACGGAGCGCAGTTCTTTACAAAACTGGACCTCAGGAGCGCGTACAGTCTGGTGCGTATTCGGAAAGGAGACGAGTGGAAAACCGCATTTAGTACCACATCGGGCCACTATGAGTACTGCGTCATGCCGTATGGGTTAAAGAATGCTCCAGCTGTTTTCCAATCCTTTGTAGACGACATTCTCAGGGACCTGCACGTGCAGGGGGTAGTTGTGTATATCGATGACATTCTGATCTACTCAACTACTCAAGCCGCGCATGTATCTCTGGTGCGCAAAGTGCTTGGCAGACTGCTGGAGCATGACCTATACGTCAAGGCTGAGAAGTGTGTGTTCTCCAAACAAGCCGTCTCCTTCCTGGGTTATCGCATTTCCACCTCGGGGGTGGTGGTGGAGAGTGACCGCATAAAGGCCGTGCGTAATTGGCCGACTCCAACCACGGTGAAAGAGGTGCAGCGGTTTTTGGGTTTTGCCAACTACTACCGGAGATTTATCCGGGGTTTTGGTCAGGTAGCGGCTCCCATTACCTCACTGCTAAATGGGGGCCCGGTGCGGTTGCGGTGGTCAGCGGCGGCGGACGGAGCTTTCAACAGGTTGAAGGCTCTGTTCACGGATGCTCCCGTGTTGGCGCACCCGGATCCCTCTTTAGCATTCATAGTGGAGGTGGAGGCGTCCGAGGCTGGGGTGGGTGCCGTGCTATCACAGCGCTCGGGTACGCCACCAAAACTCCGCCCCTGCGCTTTCTTCTCTAGTAAGCTCAGTGCAGCGGAGCGTAACTATGATGTGGGGGATCGGGAGTTGTTAGCGGTGGTCAGGGCTCTGAAGGTGTGGAGACACTGGCTTGAGGGGGCTAAGCACCCTTTTCTCATCTGGACCGACCACCAGAATCTGGAGTATATTCGGGCAGCTCGGAGACTGAACCCGCGTCAGGCAAGGTGGGCCATGTTTTTCACCCGGTTTAGATTCACGTTGTCCTACAGACCCGGTTCCCAAAACGTAAAGGCTGACGCACTGTCTCGCCTTTACGACACGGAGGATAGGACCACCGAGCCCACTCCCATCATCCCCGCCTCGAGGCTGATAGCGCCAGTGGTATGGGAGGTGGACTCGGACATCGAGCGGGCGTTACGGGCGGAACCCGCGCCTCCTCAGTGCCCGGCGGGCCGTAAGTACGTACCGCTTGGTGTTCGGGACCGGCTGATTCGGTGGGCTCATGTCCTACCCTCCTCGGGTCACCCTGGGGTGACGAGGACAGTGGGGAGCCTTCGGGGAAGGTATTGGTGGCCTACCTTAGCTCGGGACGTTAGGGTTTATGTCTCCTCCTGTTCGGTATGCGCTCAGAGTAAGGCTCCTAGGCACCTTCCTAGAGGGAAGTTGCAACCCCTCCCCGTTCCACAACGGCCATGGTCTCATCTGTCCGTGGACTTCCTGACCGATCTTCCCCCTTCTCAGGGAAACACTACGGTTCTGGTAATTGTGGATCGGTTTTCTAAGTCCTGCCGTCTCCTCCCGTTGCCCGGTATCCCTACTGCCCTACAGACTGCGGAAGCCTTATTCACTCACGTCTTCCGGCACTACGGGGTGCCGGAGGACATCGTTTCTGATCGGGGCCCCCAGTTCACGTCCCGAGTATGGAGGGCGTTCATGGAGCGTCTGGGGGTCACGGTCAGCTTGACTTCCGGTTTTCACCCCGAGAGTAATGGGCAGGTGGAGAGAGTGAACCAGGAGGTGGGTAGGTTTCTGCGGTCCTATTGCCAGGACCGGCCAGGGGAGTGGGTGAGATACATTCCCTGGGCCGAGATGGCTCAGAACTCACTACGCCACTCCTCTACTAATGTGTCCCCCTTTCAGTGTGTGTTGGGGTACCAGCCGGTCCTGGCACCATGGCATCCGAGCCAGACTGAGGCTCCTGCGGTGGAGGAGTGGGTACAGCGCTCCAAGGAGACCTGGAGGGCCGTCCAGGAGTCCCTTCAACAAGCCACTAGGAGGCAGAAGAGGAGCGCTGACCGCCACCGCAGTGAGGCTCCCGTGTTTGTACCGGGGGAAAGGGTCTGGCTCTCGACCCGAAACCTACCCCTCCGCTTGCCCTGCCGGAAGCTGAGGCCGCAGTGTGTAGGGCCCTTCAAAGTCCTGAGGAGAATAAACGAGGTGTGTTATCGATTAAAACTCCCTTCCTATTATCGTATTAACCCCTCGTTTCATGTGTCTCTCCTCAGGCCGGTGGTAGCTGGTCCCCTGCAGGACGGTGAGGTGCCGGAGGTCCCTCCCCCCCCTCTGGACATCGAGGGGTCCCCGGCGTACACGATACGGGCCATTCTGGACTCGAGACGCCGGGTGAGGGGCCTGCAGTACCTCGTGGACTGGGAAGGGTACGGTCCTGAGGAGAGGTGCTGGGTACCGGTGGAGGACATTTTGGATCCATCTATGTTAAGGGATTTCCATCGCCTCCATCCGGATCGCCCCGCGCCTCGTCCTCCGGGTCGACCTCGAGGCCGGTGTCGGCGCGCTGCGGGAGCCGCGCGTCAGAGGGGGGGTACTGTCACGACTTCAACCGAGGCAGGCTCTCCTTCCCGTTCGGGTGGCGCTCGGCGGTCGTCGTCACCGGCCTACTAGCTGCCACTGACTCTTTTTCCTCCCCCTCCTTATGTGTTTATTTGTATCACCTGTGTTCAGTTAATTGTTAATTAGTGTGGCTTTATTAGTCAGCCAGCCCGGACGCTTCTTTGTGCGGGATTGTTTCATTGTGGCTTTTGGATTTCGGGAGTGGATGTTATTATTGTGGACTGGGTTTGTTTATCGTGTCGTTGGACCGTTGTGTGTGACACCCAGTACGTCCGTGTTGGACATTGTGTTTGCAAGTTGAGTATTAAAAGACTCAACATATTGAAGCTCTGCTGTTCCTGCGTCTGACTTCGCACCTCCCGACACTCAGATCGTTACAGTAACAAATTGTGGAAAAAGTCAAGGGGTCTGAATACTTTCCGAATGCACTATACTATATAATGTCTCAATTCTCTCAGGGCTTAAAAATCCTTCTTTAACCTGTCTTCTCCCGTTCATCTACACTGATTGAAGTGGATTTAACAAATTACATCAATAAGGGATCATAGCTTTCACCTGGATTCCCTTGGTCCATCTATGTGTATTTCAGCAATACACTATTTAAAACAAATGTTTGACAACATTCAAAGGATACAGTGTCTGTAATAAGAGAGGCTTCTGGTTTAAATTACAGATCTTTGAATTGTTTATTTCTCTACTGGTTCTGGAAAAAACTAGATTGAATATTAAGAAGTAGGAAAGAGGAGAAGAGAGAGAGACCAAAGGAAGAGAGGGTACATCAACAGAATGAAGTGAAGGGAAGAGGAAAGAGGAGAAGAGAGAGAGACCAAAGGAAGAGAGGGTACATCAACAGAATGAAGTGAAGGGAAGAGGAAA
Source organism: Salvelinus alpinus (assembly GCF_045679555.1). Lineage (NCBI taxonomy): Eukaryota > Metazoa > Chordata > Actinopteri > Salmoniformes > Salmonidae > Salvelinus > Salvelinus alpinus. Next base: position 43,469,583 of record NC_092103.1, on the reverse strand, counting down.
GAGGAGAAGAGAGAGAGACCAAAGGAAGAGAGGGTACATCAACAGAATGAAGTGAAGGGAAGAGGAAAGAGGAGAAGAGAGAGAGACCAAAGGAAGAGAGGGTACATCAACAGAATGAAGTGAAGGGAAGAGGAAAGAGGAGAAGAGAGAGAGACCAAAGGAAGAGAGGGTACATCAACATAATGAAGTGAAGGGAAGAGGAAAGAGGAGAAGAGAGAGAGACCAAAGGAAGAGAGGGTACATCAACATAATGAAGTGAAGGGAAGAGGAAAGAGGAGAAGAGAGAGAGACCAAAGGAAGAGAGGGTACATCAACATAATGAAGTGAAGGGAAGAGGAAAGAGGAGAAGAAGAGAGAGAGACCAAAGGAAGAGAGGGTACATCAACATAATGAAGTGAAGGGAAGAGGAAAGAGGAGAAGAAGAGAGAGAGACCAAAGGAAGAGAGGGTACATTAACAGAATGAAGTGAAGGGAAGAGGAAAGAGGAGAAGAAGAGAGAGAGACCAAAGGAAGAGAGGGTACATCAACATAATGAAGTGAAGGGAAGAGGAAAGAGGAGAAGAAGAGAGAGAGACCAAAGGAAGAGAGGGTACATCAACAGAATGAAGTGAAGGGAAGAGGAAAGAGGAGAAGAAGAGAGAGAGACCAAAGGAAGAGAGGGTACATCAACAGAATGAAGTGAAGGGAAGAGGAAAGAGGGGGAAGAGGAGAACAACAGAGGAGAGGAAGAGGGGAGAGAGGAACAGGTGAATACAAAGAACAATAAAGATAAGGTGGTAAAGAAAGAGAGTAGAGGACAGAGAATGAGATAGAGAGATAATGGAATGCATCAAGAGAATGAGATAGAGAGATAAGAGAATAAGATAGAGAGATAAGGGAATGCATCAAGAGGGTGAGATGAGAGATAAGAGAATGCATGAAGAGGGTGCGATAGAGAGATAAGGGAATGCATCAAGAGAATGAGATAGAGAGATAAGGGAATGCATGAAGAGGGTGAGATAGAGAGATAAGGGAATGCATGAAGAGGGTGAGATAGAGAGATAAGGGAATGCATGAAGATGGTGAGATAGAGAGATAAGGGAATGCATCAAGAGAATGAGATAGAGAGATAAGGGAATGCATGAAGAGGGTGCGATAGAGAGATAAGGGAATGCATGAAGAGGGTGAGATAGAGAGATAAGGGAATGCATCAAGAGAATGAGATAGAGAGATAAGGGAATGCATGAAGAGGGTGAGATAGAGAGATAAGGGAATGCATGAAGAGGGTGAGATAGAGAGATAAGGGGATGCATGAAGAGGGTGAGATAGAGAGATAAGGGAATGCATGAAGAGGGTGAGATAGAGAGATAAGGGAATGCATGAAGAGGGTGAGATAGAGAGATAAGGGAATGCATGAAGAGGGTGAGATAGAGAGATAAGGGAATGCATGAAGAGGGTGAGATAGAGAGATAAGGGAATGCATGAAGAGGGTGAGATAGAGAGATAAGGGAATGCATGAAGAGGGTGCGATAGAGAGATAAGGGAATGCATCAAGAGGGTGAGATAGAGAGATAAGGGAATGCATCAAGAGGGTGAGATAGAGAGATAAGGGAATGCATGAAGAGGGTGAGATAGAGAGATAAGGGAATGCATCAAGAGGGTGCGATAGAGAGATAAGGGAATGCATGAAGAGGGTGAGATAGAGAGATAAGGGAATGCATGAAGAGGGTGAGATAGAGAGATAAGGGAATGCATGAAGAGGGTGAGATAGAGAGATAAGGGAAAGCATCAAGAGGGTGCGATAGAGAGATAAGGGAATGCATCAAGAGGGTGAGATAGAGAGATAAGGGAATGCATGAAGAGGGTGAGATAGAGAGATAAGGGAATGCATGAAGAGGGTGAGATGAGAGATAAGGGAATGCATCAAGAGGGTGAGATAGAGAGATAAGGGAATGCATGAAGAGGGTGAGATGAGAGATAAGGGAATGCATCAAGAGGGTGAGATAGAGAGATAAGGGAATGCATGAAGAGGGTGAGATGAGAGATAAGGGAATGCATGAAGAGGGTGAGATAGAGATATAAGGGAATGCATGAAGAGGGTGAGATGAGAGATAAGGGAATGCATCAAGAGGGTGAGATAGAGAGATAAGGGAATGCATGAAGAGGGTGAGATGAGAGATAAGGGAATGCATCAAGAGGGTGAGATAGAGAGATAAGGGAATGCATGAAGAGGGTGAGATAGAGAGATAAGGGAATGCATCAAGAGGGTGAGATAGAGAGATAAGGGAATGCATGAAGAGGGTGAGATGAGAGATAAGGGAATGCATCAAGAGGGTGAGATAGAGAGATAAGGGAATGCATGAAGAGGGTGAGATAGAGAGATAAGGGAATGCATCAAGAGGGTGAGATAGAGAGATAAGGGAATGCATCAAGAGGGTGAGATAGAGAGATAAGGGAATGCATCAAGAGGGTGAGATAGAGAGATAAGGGAATAGCAGCCGAATAAGAACAGGCCATTTGACATGTTTTCATTTGACCCTGGCTACAACCCAATGGGCAAAAACTGGTTGAATTAACTTTGGTTCCTTGTCATTTCAATCCTAAAAATTCAATGTGATGACATTGAATCAATGTGGAAAACTGATTGCTAAATCCAATAACATTGTGACATTGTTGAATTCATTGTTGAATTCACATTTGTTGACAAATTAACCAGATGTTATTAATCAAAACTAGACATTGAACTGACGTCTGTGCCCAGTGGGAAGATGCTGAGAGGGCGCTCCATGTGAGAGACGCAGACTCGGTCTCAAACTTTAAGTCTTTACTGAAGACTTGTCTCTTCAGTAGGTCCTATGATTGAGTGTAGTCTGTCCCAGGAGTGTGAAGGTGAACGGCAAGGCACTGGAGTGACAAACCACCCTTGCTGTCTCTGCCTGGCCGGCTTCCCTCTCTCCACTGGGATTCTTTGCCTCTAACTCTATTACGGTGGCTGAGTCACTGGCTTACTACTGCTCTCCCGTCCCTAGGCACTTCTTGCCAGACTTTCTTCGCTATAATCGACTTGAGTGGGTTGAGTCACTGACGTGATCTTGCACCCCTTTGGGCTTGTGCAGTTGGGGAGATCTTTTTGGGGTAGTCTCAGGGTAGTAAGTTGGTGGTATGTTGATGTCCCTCTGGTGGTGTGAAGGCTGTGCTTTGGCAAAGTGGGTGGGTTATAGCCTCCCTGGTTGGCCCTGTCCGGGGGTATCGTCGGTCGGGGCCACAGTGTCCCCAAACCACCCCCCCCCCCCCCCGTCTCAGCCTCCAGTATCTATGCTGCAATTGTCTACTGGTGTAATCCTCCTGTCTTATCGGATGTCTTGTGTATGCTCCCTCTAATTCTGTCATCTGCGTCTCTCCTTTCCAGGACTACCTGGCCTCACGACTCCTGGCTGTCCCCGTTCCCAGTCCACCTGGTCATGCTGCTGCTGCTCAAGTTTTTGCTGTTCTGCCTGTGGCTATGGAACCTTGACCAGTTCCCCAGACGTGCTACCTTGTCCCGGATTTGCTGTTTTGAACCTTTTATTTAGTTGTTGTGGTCGAATTAAGTACATTGTTTTTCGTGTCGAAATTACCCTGGCTTTGGCGGGGATGGCGACCCGCATGGGGACGCCGCCCCTGTCACTTCGGCACGGCTTTAGGTGTGTTACTGAAGCTACTGTCACTGTGGATCGTATTGTTGAGCATGGCGTACTTCTTAAAGGTATGTTTATTCAAGTTACGCCGCTTTTTTCTCGGTCAACAAGGGTAACGATTTCGAATGTACCGCCGTTTATTCCCAGTGAGCTATTGGAGCGCGAGTTATTGCGGTTTGGGACGTTTGCAAGTTCAATTAAGATTGTCCCGTTGGGTTGCAAACACCCGGCGTTGAAACAGGTTATGTCGTTTCGGCGACAGGTGTTTATGTTTTTGGACTCACCGGAGCAGACTTTGGAGTTATCGTTTAAAGTCAAGTATGACAACAGACTGTATATGGCTTATGCTAGTACGGGTAGTCAACGGTGTTTTGAGTGTGGTGATGTTGGCCATAAGCGACATGCTTGCCCGAAAAGGGACAAGGCAGAGGGAGGGGCGCAGGTGGTCATCGTAACGCCTGGGCCCACTGATGTAGGGAGAGGTGGGCCGGCAGTGGTTGAGCAGCCAAAAGCACCTGTTGCTGAGGAACAAGTTGTCCGTGTTGAGGGCACGGAGTTGCAACTTGTACCAGAGGGAAATGTTATGCAGCAGAAAAATATTGTTGTAGAAGGTAAGGATGTATCTGAAGAGCCATTTCCTCAGACTGGTGAGGAATTGCCCAGTATGAGTGCTGGTGTACAGTAGGGGGTTCATGTGGAGCTAGGCTCTAAGGTTGTGGAGGAGATGCCCACTACGAGTAATGGGGTACAAGGGGGGGGTTCATGTGGGGCTAGTCTCCCAGGTAGTGGAGGAGATGCCTGGTACGAGTGATTGGGTGCAAGTGGGGGTTCATGTGGGGCTAGTCTCCCAGGTAGTGGAGGAGATGCCTGATACGAGTGATGGGGTGCAAGTCGGGAGTGTTGATAGGGATGTGATAGAGGGGAGTCAGGGGTCTGTGGCCTCAGCTGAGGAGGATCAGGAGAAGGATATGAATATCTCTATTGATACGATAGCAGCTGGTGACGACTCAATTTACAATCTAGAGGAGGTAAATGGGTTCCTGGATCAGACCTTTGGGAAATCTGTCAAATTGGCAGATTCTTTTGATGTTGATAAGTTTGTGAGGTCAGCTGTGATGTTACAGAAGACGGTGGGGTTAGACCAGCTGAGTGAGAAGAAGCGTTTTCGCTTGTTACTGCTGTCACAGCAGCAAAAGGTAGTGGGAAACGTGGTCAGGTTAAGAGAAAATTAAAACAATGATGATGATCATGCCTCATAGGGTGTCTTTTTTCTCTTTATTTTCTCTGTGGTTTCTTCTGCTTTTCTTTTCTCTTTTCTATATGGAGGTACTAAGGGGAGGTTCTCTCAATATTAATGGGGGAAGGGACAGGAATAAGAGGGCTTGGATATTAGAAGTAATAAAACAGAAAAGGCTTAATGGAGTTTTTCTACAGGAGACACATAGTGATGAGGCTAATGAGGTTGACTGGGTTATGTGGTGGTAGGGGCAGCATATACTCAGTCATGATACTAATTTCGGTGCTGGGGTGGCAATTTTGTTTTCCTCAGGCTTAGGGGTGACTGTGGTATCTACAACAGAGATTGTCAAGGGTCGGGTTTTATTGTTATGTTTTTCTTTTTGAATGTTTATGCTCCTAATGAGGGTACAGAGCGTATTGCTGTATTTGATCAAATAAAGGAAACCTTAAGACAGTGTTACCAAGAGGGGTGTATGGTTTTAGGGGGGGACTGGAACTGTACAGTGGATTTTACTGTTGATCGCACTGCTGAAGAACCTCATCTGCGGTCAGCCACTTGCCTGTCTGGTTTATTAACTGAGTTTGAGCTTTCTGATGTGTGGAGAGTAAGGAATGCAAAAGTTAGGCAGTACACATGAATAAAAGTTAATGAAGGTAGTGTCAGTGCAGCAAGGTTAGACAGGTTGTATGTATCTGATCACTACTGTAGTAGGGTTGGAAGGTTAGACAGGTTGTATGTATCTGATCACTACTGTAGTAGGGTTGGAAGGTTAGACAGGTTGTATGTATCTGATCACTACTGTAGTAGGGTTGGAAGGTTAGACAGGTTGTATGTATCTGATCACTACTGTAGTAGGGTTGGAAGGTTAGACAGGTTGTATGTATCTGATCACTACTGTAGTAGGGTTGGAAGGTTAGACAGGTTGTATGTATCTGATCTCTACTGTAGTAGGGTTGGAAGGTTAGACAGGTTGTATGTATCTGATCTGTAGTAGGGTTGGAAGGTTAGACAGGTTGTATGTATCTGATCTCTACTGTAGTAAGGCTGGAAGGTTAGACAGGTTGTATGTATCTGATCTCTACTGTAGTAGGTTTGGAAGGTTAGACAGGTTGTATGTATCTGATCTCTACTGTAGTAGGGTTGGAAGGTTAGACAGGTTGTATGTATATGATCACTACTGTAGTAGGTTTGGAAGGTTAGACAGGTTGTATGTATCTGATCACTACTGTAGTAGGGTTGGAAGGTTAGACAGGTTGTATGTATCTGATCTCTACTGTAGTAGGGTTGGAAGGTTAGACAGGTTGTATGTATCTGATCACTACTGTAGTAGGGTTGGAAGGTTAGACAGGTTGTATGTATCTGATCACTACTGTAGTAGGGTTGGAAGGTTAGACAGGTTGTATGTATCTGATCAATACTGTAGTAGGGTTGGAAGGTGTGATATTACTCCTGTGGGTTTCTCTGATCACCATATTGTTACTGTTGATATTCACTTGTAATCACCTTACTGGTATTTTAATGTTAAATTGTTACATGATGTCATGTTTTGTGAAAGGTCTTTGTTGTTTTGGGGAAAATGGAGGGTTACAAAAGGGAATTTTGAGTCCTTGAGACAATGGTGGGAGGTTGGGAAGGCCCAAATATGATTGTTTTGTCAACAGTATACTGCTCTGTCTCGTATTGAAGTTAAAGAGACTATCAGGGCCCTTGAACAGGACATCAAATCTATTGAATTGAAGTTGCTCACTCAGAATGATCCTGGACTAGTCATGAACTTACAGGACAAGAAACATGAACTGAGGTCGTTTTTACTTGAAAGAGTGAAGTGTGCCTTGATTAGGTCCCGTTTTGCTACCCTCAAGGATATGGATGCTCCTAGCGCTTTAAAAAAAACCTAGGACAGTCGACATTGCAACGCAAACAGATGGTCTGCCTTCGTCTCCCTGATGGGAAGGTGACCACGGATGACAGTGAAATGCGCAAACATGCCGTGGATTTTTACTCTGCCCTCTATAAGGCGGAGGATTGTGATTCTCTGTATACTGAACAGTTATTACACGGTCTTCCTCAATTGGGCCCTGAGCAGAGAGTTGCTTTGGACTCTGACATTACTCTGCAGGAGCTGTCCACAGCAGTTATGCAGCTCTCAACAGGCCGAGCCCCTGGCATTGATGGTTTACCATCTGAGTTCTATAAGCACTTTTGGGGGTCTATTGGGGAGGATTTTTATGAAGTGGTGTGTGAATCTTTTCATGAGGGTTCTCTTCCTGTATCCTGTCAACGTGCGGTGCTTTCATTGTTGCCAGAAAAGGGGGATTTGGCTCTTATAAAGAATTGGCGACCTGTTGCATTGCTGTGCGCAGAATATAAAATTGTATCTAAATGTCTCTCAAACAGGTTGAAAGAGTTTCTGGGGCTGTTGGTCCACAAGGACCAGTCCTACTGTGTACCTGACCTCTCTATTGTTGATAACTTGTTTCTAATAACAGATGTTTTAGACATTTGTAAACTGTCTGATGTGAATGTGGGTTTACTTTCTTTGGATCAGGAGAAGACCTTTGATCGTGTGGACCACCAGTACTTGTTCAAGACAATAAAGCCTTTGGGTTTGGGGATGTTTTTTTGTCTTGGATGAGTTTACTGTATGCTGGGGCCTCGTGTATGGTGAAGGTGGGGGGTGGTTTGAGTTGCCCCATCCCTGTCCAAAGGGGCATCAGGCAGGGATGCCCAATTTCAGGGCAGTTATATTGTCTGGCAATTGAACCAATGCTTTGTTTTTTAAGAGTGAGGCTTACTGGTTTCTCTGTGCCAGGGGTTATGAAGGGTCCCACGATAGTGTTGTCTGCGTATGCAGATGACGTGACAGTTTTTATTACAGGGGCTGAGGATGTTAAGGTTCTCTCAAACACTTAAAGGTGTATGAGGGGGTCTCCTCAATTGGGAAAAGAGTGAATCGCTGTGGGCAGGTCAGCTTCAGACTGGGTCCGTTCCATGGTTACCAGGGGGGCTTCAGTGGGGCAGAGATGGGATGAAGACTTTGGGGGTTCTTCTAGGCTCTGATGTATTTCAGAAAAATAACTGTGAGGGTGTATTGGAGAAGGTGTGTGCCAGACTGTCAAGGTGGACATGGGTGCTACCCCAGCTGTCTTATAGGGGAAGGGTACTGGTAGCTAATAATCTTGCTGCCTCTACCCTGTGGCACAGACTAATGATTTTACAGCCACCGGGGGATCTGATACAAGAGCTTCAGAGGACCCTTGTCCATTTCTTCTGGTCTGGACAGCACTGGATTAAAGCTGCAGCCCTGTACCTGCCACTGCACGAGGGTGGGCAAGGCCTGGTGGACATTTCTTCCAGGATCATGGCTTTCCGGCTTCAAGCAGCCCAGAGACTGTTGTACAGTGACGGTTCTAGCTGGGTCGACACAGCCTACACATTGATGAGGAGAGCGGGCTGTTTGGGCTTAGACAATAACCTTTTCCTCTTAAAGCTGGAGGGGGGTGATTTGTCTGGCCTGACTCCATTCTATGAGTCTGTTATGCATGCTTGGAGAGTTTTCGACATGTCCCATAAAGCCGGCACGCCACCGGGGATGTGGCTTTTTGAAGAGCCTCTTTTTTACAACACTGCCATCCAGTCCCGTGCTCTGGGTTCAGCCAGCCTACGTTCATGCCTGTTAGGTGTGGGGTGTACCAAGCTGGGTCATCTGATGCGGAGCAGGAGCAGATCGTTGGAGGAGCTGGGAGAAAGAGCGGGGATCCGATCATCTCTCCTACTGAGGAAGGTCGTAGCTGAGGTCTGTGATTCCTTGCCAGTACTTCATCTGCAGTATGTGACTGACACTTCCAATTCTGATTGGTGGACGGAGGGTCTGGATTATGTGTTCCCTGCACTGAATGTTAGTGCTGCGGCGGGGGCATTCGAGAAGGACGTGGGGATGCTGTTTTCATTCGATACCCTGGAGCTGGGGGAGTTCAAGGAGGTGGGAAAGAAGGATGTACAAAATCTGTGTAAAAGTGTCCCATGTCTCTTCCCTGGAAAGGGTAAAATCGACGAGGTGGGCGGGTGTGTTGGGTCCAGGTGCATCCCCAAAAGGCTGTTGGCAGTCTTTATACAAACTGCCTATTGAAAAGAGGACAGCTGACCTCCAATGGAGGATAATACATGGAGCCATAGCCACCAATATGCATCTGGTACACCTGGATCCTACTGTTAGGGAAGGGGTGTCCTTTCTGTGCTGAGTCTGATCATTTCTTGGTTCTCAGCTTTTGGAGAGGTATTCTCTTCCCAACTGTTTATATTTGGGCTAAAGTACAGGTTTAGTCGAAGGGGTCTAGTTATTTAACTTAATTTTGTGTTAGGGGCAGCTAAATTAGCAATATGGAAGACCCGAAAGAACAGTATTTCGGGACAGGGGTCTGTGGATGTGGTGGGAATGCTGGAGGGAATGTTGGCAGCGAGACTGAGGGTTGAGTTTGCCTATTACAAACTGGTTAACAATATTGATCTGTTTATGGGGTATTCAGAGGCTGTTGTGTTTAGTTACTGTGGAGGAGGATTTAGTGTTGTGTTTTTAATTGATGTGTAACTATCGTTTTGTTTGAGTGTTTATTGTGTTGTGAGTGTTGTAGGGTTGAGTGTTTATTGTGTTGTGGGTTCCCAGACCCAACACAATCTCTCTCTCTCTCTCTCTCTCTCTCTCTCTCTCTCTCTCTCTCTCTCTCGCTCTCTCGCTCTCTCGCTCTCTCGCTCTCTCGCTCTCGCTCTCTCTCTCAGAATTAGAAAACTCTTGTTAAGATGAAGACAAAAAAAGGAGGCTCTTTCCCCTGAAATAATTCTGCGCTATACCAGTCATTCGAATGTAATCAAGTCACAATCGGACTGCGATTTGTCATTGTTCCCCTGAGACTCCAAGTGGGTGCAATATATTATCAGGTAGAATGGAAGAGTATTTGATCTAACAAGGCTAATCCATTAGCATTGGAGATAAACCTGGAGAGAACCTCAGTAGTGTGAGGTAAATTGGGTCTATTGAGTCGGCTACGAGATGTGTTTGTGTGTGTTTTAAACATCAGAAAGAAGCCATTAATCACCTGAAAATGGAGCTGTGCACATTCATCTTCACTCACACTCCGTAAGCCAATGAGTAAAAGAGTTGGTAACCTGGGTGCCCACAGACATTATCATACGGGACCAAATAAGAGCAGAGAGTGATTGCCGTCAAGATCGACTTGACTTAATATATTAAAGCTGATCTACCCCTTAAAAAACGTATAATAATAATATTTTAATTTAAAAAATAAAATATCGACTTGGTCAGCTATACCTTAGGGCCCTGTTCAATCAGTGAAATGTGATCACCTCAAGGACAATCAATATGTCAACTGAAGGAAACTGTAATGCACTGTCGGCCTGTGCAATCAATATTATTAATAATTCATAGGTTTTACATTCATAGATTTATATTTGATCAAAACTAAAAAAGGTTATTAATCAGTACCTCAGAATTTCTTTCAGCTCTATACCATCAAGTCTAATATCATTAAGTGATTCCTTTTTGAGGCTTAAATAGACTGGAGTACTAATGTCTACTCACTGGGCACAGCACAATATTTGAATGTGGATAATTTGGTAATATTGTCGTAGTTCCACCTGTCACCAGAGGGCGTCAGAGACCGTCCTAGAGACGTTAATGACACTCAGGCGTGTCCTATTACTCATTATGATTTCCTTGTTAAAAGAGGTGTGTTTCCTGGTGTCCTTGGCAGAAGCTTGAATTGTTTATCGTGTACGGTTGTTTCCTGAGTGAGTTTTTCGAGACTTAGTGTTTGTGGTTTTTCAAGTGTACTGTGTTCCTGCGGCTACAGTTTCTGAGTAAAATATTATGTTTATCCTTAACCAATGATTCCTCGTCTGGTCTCTTCTCTGCACCTGGGTCCAACCTCAGCAAGTCACAAATATTTGGTTGAGAACAATGTTCCCTCAAAAAAATGTAATCACTGAGCAAATTTCAGGGTTGCTGAGCGCAAATTTGAGCTTTGTGAAAATTCTGTGCAACTTCCAGCGCGTGTTTACTGTGAACACGGAGGCTGTACCTGCTTTAAGTTAGTTTTAACAGTAGTCAAGTAGGCTACTGTGGCTATTTGATCATAATTTAGGCCTACCATCAAAAATAATGGAGAAAATGCATCCCATAACATTTTAACATGGAAATAGCTTGACACTAACCTGTTTATCCACTTGAAAGTCAGACAAGGAGGTGACTAAATGTTGTTGTGGTGTTTGATGCAAGAAACCACTTTACAAAATAAAATGCATGATTATTCCCATACCATTATTACAGAGAATCAGACAAATTATGCTACCCTCTGCCTATTGGCTACTTATCTTATTCAAGCCTGTATCAAAATACAACACCGCCCATTTAAGACAGAAAAAAAGCTCTTTACCTGACTCGCTTTTCAAAGATGTCTAGAAATGTACACATGTTGTGCTCTTGTAGGACGCAAACACTCCCCCATTGCAGACCACAAATGATCTATAACTGGGCTAATTACTCACTAACTAGCAAAGGATATGAACAAATGTACAAATGTGAACACGTCATAGCTCTCGCTTTGATCTCAAAACAAACGCATCAACTCACGACCTCTCATGCTGTAAACACAGTCCAGTTCAAAGTGAATGGCACAGATCCATACATGGCAATGGTCTATTTGCATATAGGCCTACTGCGGCTCTGATTGGTTATGGCGCACCGGTCTGTGTAGAGTACGGGCCTGAGTCGGGCCTGTCAACACAATAGAATCCGACTCCAATGCATTCTGCCTACAAAAAAAGTATTTTGCATAGTTAGTTTTGCATACTTAGTCTTGCATAGTACATTTTGTTTCAGTATGTTGCATTGAAAGTTGCTAATATTGCATTGATTCGATTACAATTCTCACTTTAAAGGGAAACATTGATAGTGTTAACTAACGGGGAAAACTCTATAAAGTTGAGTGAAGTTCAGTCTCGTGCTTCTCTGTGTGTACTGATATTTCTTCTGCGCAGCAGTCCTGCGAGAGATATGAACCCACACCCAGTTGAGAGGAAACATTAGTTGAGATGTTGATCAGTGAGATTGTAACCTGTAGTTGAGTTTCCAACGTGTTTATCACTATGCTTTCAACCATGTAAAAGCAAAAACAAATTCCAATGGAAAAACAATATCTGTTTTAGTTAGTTATAAATATCTATCACTGTACTTTTAACCATTTAAAAGCACAGCAAAGGTCAAATGGGAATTACAAAATCAGATATTTTGTTTATTTATACATCAGATGAATGTGTTATCTCTGTGCTTTATCTAATAGCAGAACCAAAATGACCTGGATTATAGTTACATTAAAAGTACATGGTGCAAGTGATCAACGCCATTCCCCGTGCGAGATTCTGTGCAGATTATTCCAGCAACTGTGAAGATCTCAACAGACCTGCGACAACATAGGCACGCTATCTTGAATATGCACGCTTTCTATGATTACATAAGAAGACATTTGTAGTTACAGTAACCGCAAATATGTACCCATGGATGTCTTACTCGTTTTAAGGTTGAACGTTACATTAGTTTGTAAGATAACTTTAATCTATTTACTGTATTGCAAAAGTAATATTGAATTGTGTTTGGTTGTCAACGCAACCAAATATCAACATTTAAAAGGAGATGTATCTACTGCTTGGATATATATGTGAATCCAATATATAATTTGTCAACAAGTTAATAGGCTATTTATTGTATTTCAAAGGTGATATTGAATTGTGTTTGGTTTTCAACAGAACAAAATATCAACATTTGAAGGAGATTTATCTTCTGTTTGGATAGTTCCATCTGTACCACTGACTTAGTCTGACTTACACAGAACCCAAACCGGCTGTGCCATCGTGCATAAATATATTTTGTACCCCTACACCAAACGCGATCACGACACGCAGGTTAAAATATCAAAACAAACTCTGAACCAATTACATTAATTTGGGGACAGGTCGAAAAGCATTAAACATTTATGGCAATTTAGCTAATTAGCTTGCACTTGGTAGCTAATTTGTCCTATTTAGCTAGCTTGCTGTTGCTAGGTAATTTGTCCTGGGATATAAACATTGAGTTGTTATTTTACCTGAAATGCATAAGGTCCTCTACTCCGACAATTAATCCACACATAAAACGGTCAACCGAATCGTTTCTAGTCATCTCTCCTCCTTCCAGGCTTTTTCATCGTTGAATTTATATGGTGATTGGCATCTAAACTTTCATAGTATTACCATGATGACCGGCAAAACAGTTCGTCTTTCAATCACCCACGTTGGTATAACCAATGAGGAGATGGCACGTGGGTATCTGCTTCTATAAACCAATGCTGTGGTGGGAGAGGCAGGACTTGCAGCCAATCTGCGTCAGAAATAGAACTGATTTCTATTTTAGCTCTTGGCAACGCAGACGCTCGTTGGCGTGCGGGAGCTGCGTGTGTGCAATAATTGAATAACATGGATTTCTAAATTTATTTTGTAACGCTCGCGTCGTGTGTGTGGTCAGCCTATTAGTCTGTTGGATTCACGTCTCCATCTCAACCAAAACTCAAAGTTAAAGAATATAACTAAATCAAATCAAAATTTAAATGCACTTTAAATAAAGTTCGATTTTTATGACTTTTTTCAAATTCAATGTATTTTCCACGTCGATTCCATGTTGATAAATTAAGTTGAAACAACGATTGATTCAGCCAGTTTGTGTCCAATGGGTAGTCTAGTGTAAATTCCATAATATATGTCCTCAATAATCAATAGTCCTCAATAATCAATATCTGAGGTTATCATGCTGGTATTTATTATAAACTTGCCCTCTGATTAACATTTTAATGCGTGATGTTTGAGATGTCAGAGGGTTAAGGCAGGTTCCACAGTTACTATAACATGACCTTAGGGATTATGAAGCCTTTATGTGCTTGTTTTGATTATATAAATGCTTCAAAATTCACAAAATTGTGACATTAGCTGATGGAGATTATATCATAGAACAAAATGTATAAAATCTCCTAAGTCTGTGTTTACCACAGACCTTATTTTCAGAGTATATCCAAAAACCCTCCAAGAAACTCATTCATTTGCCCATAGGCTTTGGCCAACGAATCACGGCGGAGTTCGCCTCCGTTCGTTCCTAAAAAAAAGACGCCATTACTATTTCTCACTATAGGCCAATAATATAACAATGCCCACATGTTTTAGCTTGGTGGTCCATAATCTAAGTAGTGAGCTGTCCCCAAAACAAATCATTCTGGAAGCCTCTGATGGGGCAAACAAAAATATTGTCGAGGGCCAAGCTTGGCCCGTGGGCCACAATTTGGGCAGCCCCATACCCACTTTAATCCATCAGTAGTGTGACTCAAATTACGTCTATGCAATACCAACAGCAAATGTGATTAGGGTATAGGGACAAGCAAGCTGCGGCAGGAAGTAAAAGAAGGTATGAGTTACGAGCATCGCATCCCAGTCTGGAAACCGCTGCAAATTTATCAGCCCATAAATGTCTGTGTCCTCCAGACCCAGAGAATGACAGTCGCTCTATCAGATCCTCCTATTGGTTATTCACGTTCCAAGAGACATTATTAAATGCATTATTTTGACAGCCTATTCATACATAAAGACGTATGATCTTAATTTGAGCCAGTTTGCTACAGCAGGAAAATATTCCTGCAGCAACAGGAAATGTTAATTATTATGTGGATTATAATTAAAGGACATTTTTGTAGGGGTTGATACATTTTCTATTAGGGCAAATCAAGTCTGAAATATCGAAGTGGAAATTACAAACTTTAGTAGCCTTTTTAAACCTCAAATATACTACAAGTTTGCATTTCCTGTTGTGCAGGAAAATTCTCAGCAACAAACGGGTGATGAAATTAAGATCCTACAACTGTGCCGTACCATCTTAATTACATATTTTCTAATGTACCTTTTAATTCGGGGGTGGTAAATATTATGGGTCTGAGATGTTAAGATAGTGCTTTTTTTTCTCAAATTTCACTTGTAAAATGGCTATTGGTTTATGATGGATAATAAATCATCTGTTCATTGAAGTCAATCTGTTTAACGTACGCCAACTTTCTTTCTGAGATGGTGTTCTTAAAAGGCAATTCCACCAATTTTCAACCTCATATTCGTTATCTTCAGCACCATACCAGTGTCTACATATCACGGCCGTGTCCCAAATCTGTCTTGCCTACTACTTACTAAAACTACATACTGTGTACTAATCGTACTACATAGGGGAGAGTGGGGTAACTTGAGCCAAAGGGTTAGTTGAGCCACCCATTGTTTCTACATAGGAAACCATACGTAAAATGTATAACGGGACCAAATATTTAGGAAGAGATCATCATTTCATGGAGTCTGTGAAGGAAGAAACCACATTGGAAAAAGTGGTAAGCAAGTTAGGTCAGAAAAACGGATATTCACAAAATCAAATGATTTATTGTGTTTCATGAGGTTTCATGATGCATGTATCTATGATTATTTTCTACATCAGTTGGGGTCTCTATAAGCTACAATATGAGGTCCTGAACCTAGCATGAAAGTGCATCCTTGTAGCTGTGTGGGCTAATTTAGTCAAATGTCTGGGTTTGGGTAACTTGAGACAATGGCCATGGGATTAGTTGAGCCAATGGCCACCTTTCCCCATAATATGTATCGCATTTTTGCAATGTGTCATGCATTTTTGCAATGTGTCATGCATATGAACTCAAAATGTTTATTGTTACAGAGCAGACATCACCATGCCCCATGTATACAAATGCAAAACAAGCATGGGTCTACCCAGCTATCAACAAACGTTCACACAACTTTAGAGAACGTTGTTATTAGGTCATTAAATAACGTCTTTATAGGATTGTTCCTGTGATGTGCAAGGAATATTTCCAAGAGATCATCCCCTTAATGTCAAACATACAGTTGAAGTCGGAAGTTTACATACACCTTAGCCAAATACATTTAACCTCAGTTTTTTACAATTCCTGACATTTAATTGCAGTAAAAATTCCCTGTCTTAGGTCAGTTAGGATCACCACTTTATTTTAAGAATGTGAAATGTCAGAATAATAGTAGAGAGAATGATTTATTTCAGCTTTTATTTATTTCATCACATTCCCAGTGGGTCAGAGGTTTACATACACTCAATTAGTATTTGGTAGCAATGCCTTTAAATTATTTAACTTGGGTCAAATGTTTCGGGTAGCCTTCCACAAGCTTCCCACAATAAGTTGGGTGAATTTTGGCCCATTCCTCCTGACAGAGCTGGTGTAACTGAGTCAGGTTTGTAGACGACCTTGCTCGCACATGCTTTTTCAGTTCTGCCCACACATTTTCTATAGGATTGAGGTCAGGGCTTTGTGATGGCCACTCCAATACCTTGACTTTGTTTTCCTTAAGCCATTTTGCCACAACTTTGGAAGTATGCTTGGGGTCATTGTCCATTTGGAAGACCCATTTGCGACCAAGCTTTAACTTCCTGACTGATGTCTTGATATGTTACTTCAATATATCAACACAATTTCCTTTCCTCGTGATGCCATCTAGTTTGTGAAGTGCAACAGTCCCTCCTACAGCAAAGCACCCCCACAACATTATGCTGCCACAAGATGGTGTTCTTCGGCTTGCAAGCCTCCCCTTTTTTCCTCCAAACATAACAATGGTCATTATGGCCAAACAGTTCTATTTTTGTTTCATCAGACCAGAGGACATTTCTCCAAAAAGTACGATCTTTGTCCCCGTCTGGCTTTTTTATGGCAGTTTTGGAGCAGTGGCATCTTCCTTGCTGAGCGGACTTTCATGGTAATGTCGATATAGGACTCGTTTGACTGTGGATATAGATACTTTTGTAGCTGTTTCCTCCAGCATCTTCACAAGGTCCTTTGCTGTTGTTCTGGGATTGATTTGCACTTTTCGCACCAAAGTACGTTAATCTCTAGGAGACAGAACGTGCCTCCGTCCTGAGCGGTATGACAGCTGCATGGTGTTTATACTTGCGTACTATTGTTTGTACAGATGAACATGGTACCTTCAGGCGTTTAGAAATTGCTCCCAAGGATGAACCAGACTTGTGGAGGTCTACAATTTTTTTTCTGATGTCTTGGCTGATTTCTTTTGATTTTCCCATGATGTCAAGCAAAGAGGCACTGAGTTTGAAGGTAGGCCTTGAAATACATCCACAGGTACACCTCCAATTGACTCAAATGATGTCAATTAGCCTATCAGAAGCTTCTAAAGCCATGACATAATTTTCTAGAATTTTCCAAGCTGTTTGAAGGCACAGTCAACTTTGTATATGTAAACTTCTGACCTACTGGAACTGTGATACAGTGAATTATAAGTGAAATAATCTGTATGTAAACAATTATTGGAAAAATTACTTGCGTCATGCACAAAGTAGATGTCCTAACCGACTTGTGGAGAAATTTGTGGAGTGGTTGAGAAACGAGTTTTAATGACTCCAACCTAAGTGTATGTAAACTTCCGACTTCAACTGTAGACACTGGTTTGGCGCTGGAGATCATGAATATGAGGTTGAAAAGTGGTGTAATTCCCTTTTAAGGTAACCCTGCATGGAATCTCTGCTTGATTGTAGGCCTATATACAGAATGCATTTATGGTAGTAAACTCTGAAGGGTGTTAAGGTTAGAAAACTCCCTACTCTGCTTTATCAACAGCACAACTAAATTCTACTTTGATGTCTTTTCTGATTCATTATTTAAAATCAGTCATGCCCTAAAATTTGTGCAAGACATGGTCCTTTGGATGCTTGGCAGAAGACTGTTGCTGGGCATGTGTAGACAAAGGACAAGTGTTGCATTAAACATTAATCTCACCCAATT
Source organism: Salvelinus alpinus (assembly GCF_045679555.1). Lineage (NCBI taxonomy): Eukaryota > Metazoa > Chordata > Actinopteri > Salmoniformes > Salmonidae > Salvelinus > Salvelinus alpinus. Next base: position 43,451,785 of record NC_092103.1, on the reverse strand, counting down.
AAAGATTCATCACGACACAAGATGATATCCCATCTTGAGGACAGAGGTAAGATGCAACCCTCCACTTGAGCACCCCTTTGCAGATAAACACTTGAGTTTATGTCTCTTCAGAATAGGGCTGATAATTTGTACTGCATGGAAGTGGCCTCATGAAATGTTAATGCCATTCTCAGTCAGAGATTAAGCCGCTTCAATTATTTATGCTGCATACAAATATTAATGCTCAGCCGGGGGCTATGGCCTTTTCTTTTCCTCCCTGGTCAGAGTTCGGGGGCGGGGGGGAGTTCATATGTAGTTGAAATGTGATGGACAGATTAGAATCTAAGGTAGGTAGGAGGAGGTGAAGTTGGTATGAAGGAAGTTTGGTAAGCTTTTAAAATGTGGGTATTTCCACCCCCATTTTATCGTCTAAACCAGGGTTTCCCAACCCTGGTCCTCGAGCACCCCCCAACGGTACACATTTTTTTGTTGTAGCCTTGGACAAACACAGCTCATTGAGGCCTTGATGATTAGTTGACAAGTTGAATCAGGTGTGCTTGTTCAGGTTTACAGTACAAATGTGTACTGTTGGGGGGTACTGGAGGACCAGGGTTGGGAAACACTGATCTAAACCATATTAGTATGAAATGACTGAATCAAACTAAACTGTCACACAAAGACCTGTTCATGTACAGTTCCCCAGATGAAGAGTACATAATACGCATTATCGGCAAAGCAAATCAGTTTTCAAAAAGCAGAAAGGCAAACTTCTTTTAAATTAGCATATTAATAGCCTGACAAGATGAGGGCCTTCTGAGGCACTTGATTTGAAACACCCACATCAGATTTCTGCTTCACACCACCCTTTGTTCTCCAGCCGTGCAACTGAGGTGCATGCCAATTGCTTCCACTCGCACCGCCCCCTTGTGGCCTTTAGGCACACTACAACCGGCTATTTTTAGCTCCAACAGCTCACTCTCACAGGATCTGTGGTCCATTTGGCAGATTGACAGAGTAGGATTCAAAATGTTTAATTCCAGAGAACTTTTAATTAGTTCTTACTCTCAAATTGTTTTTTGTGATTTGAAAGTCGAAAAACTGGCATATGTGAACAACCTTATAGAAAAGCTCTTCGACTGGCATCCTTTTTAACTTGGGGCTTGTATTTGCATGTAAATTACATTGACATTTTTAGCGGCAGTGTGTTATAACTGACAAGGTGCGCAGCGAAGCTGACTAGTGATTCATACATCGGGGCTAAGCGGCTCAAATTTGCACAAGAGGGGGATTACTCATGCATATTGTTCATTTTTGTGTGTGTGCACGTGCTGATAAGAGTCAAAACTTTCACAAAGGGAACAATGGAAACAGAAAAAGCATATAATTAAAAAAGCTAAATAAACTCATCGATTGGCAACTTCAAGTGCAGCGATAATTATTCCCCCCACGGCAACTGTAGGCAGGAGCGGCGCACACAACACAAGTACAAACGGCAAAGTAGGCAGCCATGCTTGCTACACCAGTTAATGTCATGCAGGTTATAGTAGAATGCATTTAAATTCCCATTCCATCATAAATAAATGGACATTCAGACAAGACCAGAATAAACCAAACATTTCCCGTCTCTGGGAGATTAAAGGAGAAGAAATGTCAATCACACTGTGGCGCTTGTGAAGTGCATTTATTTACCGTTGATATATCATCACATTAGGTCTACGTGACAGACTGACAGTGAAATAAGTAGTAGGTCTACGTGACATACTGACAGTGAAATAAGTTGCATCGGGACAGCATTGGACTATCTGGGGATAAAGAGATGACGGATGGTGGTCAGGACGGTAGACGGTCTGTGTGGACAGTTAGCCGGGGGGCCAGCCCAACTGGCGTCCGCCCATCACGTGGATGTGGATGTGGTAGACGGACTGGCCACCGTCGGGCCCGTCGTTCAAGATCAGCCTGTAGCCCTTGGGCAGGCCAATCTGCTCGGCACACTTCTTGGCCACTATCATCATGTGGCCCAGGAGCTATGACATCACAAAGAAAGAAAAATTTACTTTATTTTTTATTCATTTAACCTTTATTTAACTAGAAAAGTCAGTTCAGAACAAATTCTTGTTTACAATGAAGGCCTACCAAAAGGCAAAAGGCCTCCTGCGGGGACATGGTCTGGGATAAAAAAAATATATATATATAGGACAAAACACACATCACGACAAGAGAGACACAACATAGCATGGCAGCAACACATGATAGACAAACCTTAATGAAACAAAACAAAAATTATGAATATTTATTGCAAATCCTAAGCGCTGGAATCCCATTCGGGCCAAACGTTCTGAGAAATCACTGAACAACCTGCTTAAAGAGACTAAAACAACTATCCATTAGCAACTATGGATATAAAAAATATATTTTTTTAACATTTTATAAAAATGCCAAAATCCTTAACTGCTCATGACTCATAAAGCATTAAACATTGTAGAATTGATTAGGCTTCATGTTCTAACAGGTCTCCAATGTTCTTTACATCTGAAACATGAACTGAATAAAAACATAGGCTACCCCCATAACAGAACAAAATCCTTGAGTCATAGGGACGTTTTCTGGCAGGTTTCCAATAGGTAAAGAGTTCCATCTGCTGGGCCATTGATTGTCTACTACATTTGTCAACCAATCCATCCCTACAGAGCAACACTGCAAAGGGTTTTATTCCGGCCCAGCACTAACACAACAGACAACTAATCAAGGGTTCAATGTTTAGATTGACCAGTTAAACCAGCTGTGTTAGCGCTGGGATGGAACAAAAGCGTAGCTCTCCCAGGATCAGGGGTTTGTCACTGGTCTAGGTTACAGAACCGATGCAACTGAATGAATGAGTTGAGGTGGTGTCATACTTACAGCCGCATCACTGTCCTCTGCTTTTGACAGTTGCACAATTGGTTTTCTTGGGACAACCAAAAAATGAGTAGGGGCCTGTGGGGTAACATCATGGAAGGCTATGCACTGAAAACACACACAGAATAAAAGTTAATAGAAAATACATATTAGTTAACAGCTCTACAGTCGTGGCCAAAAGTTTTGAGAATGACACAAATATTAATTTTCAAAAAGTCTGCTGCCTCAGTTTGTATGATGGCAATTTGCATATACTACAGAATGTTATGAAGAGTGATCAGATGAATTGCAATTAATTGCAAAGTCCCTCTTTGCCATGCAAATGAACTGAATCCCCAAAAAACATTTCCACTCCATTTCAGCCCTGCCACAAAAGGACCAGCTGACATCATGTCAGTGATTCTCTCGTTAACACAGGTGTGAGTGTTGACGAGGACAAGGCTGGAGATCACTCTGTCATGCTGATTGAGTTCGAATAACAGACTGGAAGCTTCAAAAGGTGGGTGGTGCTTGGAATCATTGTTCTTCCTCTGTCAACCATGGTTACCTGCAAGGAAACACGTGCCGTCATCATTGCTTTGCACAAAAAGGGCTTCACTGGCAAGGATATTGCTGCCAGTAAGATTGCACCTAAATCAACTATTTATCGGATCAACAAGAACTTCAAGGAGAGCGGTTCAATTGTTGCGAAGAAGGCTTCAGGGCGCCCAAGAAAGTCCAGCAAGCGCCAGGACCGTCTCCTAAAGTTGATTCAGCTGCGGGATCGGGGCACCAGAGCTTGCTCAGGAATGGCAGCAGGCAGGTGTGAGTGCATCTGTACACACAGTGAGGCGAAGACTTTTGGAGGATGGCCTGGTGTCAAGAAGGGCAGCAAAGAAGCCACTTCTCTCCAGGAAAAACATCAGGGACAGACTGATATTCTGCAAAAGGTACAGGGATTGGACTGCTGAGGACTGGGGTAAAGTAATTTTCTCTGATGAATCCCCTTTCCAATTGTTTCGGGCATCTGGAAAAAAGCTTGTCCGGAGAAGACAAGGTGAGTGCTAACATCAGTCCTGTGTCATGCCAACAGTAAAGCATCCTGAGATCATTCATGTGTGGGGTTGCTTCTCAACCAAGGGAGTGGGCTCACTCACAATTTTACCTTAGAACACAGCCATGAATAAAAAATGGTACCAACACATCCTCAGAGAGTAACTTCTCCCAACCATCCAGGAACAGTTTGGTGACGAACAATGCCTTTTCCAGCATGATGGAGCACCTTGCCATAAGGCAAAAGTGATAACTAAGTGGCTCGGGGAACAAAACATCGATATTTTGGGTCCATGGCCAGGAAACTCCCCAGACCTTAATCGCATTGAGAACTTGTGGTCAATCCTCAAGAGGCGGGTGGACAAATAAAAACCAACAAATTCTGAGAAACTCCAAGCATTGATTATGCAAGAATGTGCTGCCATCAGTCAGGATGTGGCCCAGCTGTTAATTGACAGCATGCCAGGGCGGATTGCAGAGGTCTTGAAAAAAAAGGGTCAACACTGCAAATAATGACTCTTTGCATCAACTTCATGTAATTGTCAATAAAAGCCTTTGACACTTATGAAATGTTTGTAATTATACTTCAGTATTCCATAGTAACATCTGACAAAAATATCTAAAGACACTGAAGCAGCAAACTTTGTGGAAATTAATATTTGTGTCATTCTCAAAACTTTTGAGGCGTTACTACAGACCCGGGTTCGATCCCGGGCTGTATCACAACCAGCTGTGGCCTGGAGTCCCGTAGGATGGCGCACAATTGGCCCAGTGTCGTCTGGGTTAGGAAAGGGGGGATGGCTTAACTTGGCTCATTGCACTCTAGCGACTCCTTGTGGTGGGCCGGGTGCCCGCAGGCTGACCCCGGTCGCCCGTTGAACTGTGTTTCCTCCTATACATTGGTGCGGCTGGCTTCCGGGTTAAGCTGGCGGGTGTTAAGGAGCATGGTTAGGCGGGTCAAGTTTCGGAGGACGCATAACTCAACCTTCACTTCCCGAGCCCATTGGAGAGTTACAGCGATGAGACAAGATCGAAATTGGGAAGAAAAAGGGGGTAAAATAAATTGAAAAAGACACCCTGTTCATGGTTTGGGGCGACAGGTAGCCTAGTGGTTAGAGCGTTGAAATAGTAACCGAAAGGTTGCAAGATCAAATCTCCGAGCTGACAAGGTAAACATCTGTCGTTCTTTTTTTTCACCGTTATTTTACCAGGTAAGTTGACTGAGAACACGTTCTCATTTGCAGCAACGACCTGGGGAATAGTTACAGGGGAGAGGAGGGGGATGAATGAGCCAATTATAAACTGGGGATTATTAGGTGACCATGATGGTTTGAGGGCCAGATTGGGAATTTAGTTCTGCCCCTGAACAAGGCAGTTAACCCACTGTTCCTAGGCCATCATTGAAAATTCTTAAAGTTCTTAACTGACTTGCCTAGTTAAATAAAGGTCAAATATATATAGTATTGTTATAATTGTCATTATTACAAAAATATATACAAATCTGCACGGGCTTTTTTTAGTCCTCCAATAATCGGTATCTGCATTGAAAAATAAATATCGGTCGACCTCTAATCGTGACGCGCCACAAGTAACCAATCAAAGCGCACCATAGCTTCCAACACCTACTGGATTGGTTGTTCATGCGTAGCGCTACCTACCTTGCTTGCTAGCTAACTTGTTAGCGCTCACATGAGGGAGAAGCTAGCGTGGCTAAGTGATTGCTGCTTGTTTAGTGTAAATGGCAGGTAAATTGTTGTGGAAATTGCCCCATTATGCTTTTCACTTTCTGAATCTACGTCATATGGCTGAGTCTACCTTTAAGTCCTGCGACAGACACAGGGGCGTCAAAAAAAGAAAAAAATCAATGGTACCAACACCAAATATTTTAATCTGATTCAAGTTATCGATTTAATGTCAGCGTGATGATTATACACTTTTTAGCATCTCCAATCTGAGGTAAAAGAATGAGTTGAAAATGCAAGCTTGTGTAATTTAGCAGTAACACGTTGTCCACAATAGGGAAATTTGCGTAATTTAAAATAATTCAATATGTTAAAGTAATTACATATTTTAGTATATAATAAACGTAGCACACTCACATTTGTACAACAATGACATACATTTCTGAACGCTTGACGTCCCTGATTTGACAGTTTATTTACAGCCAGCTAACTACCTCACTTGCTACTGTATTTGTCTAAATACCTGGGTAATAACGGATTCATTGACAACTGGTGTGTCGCTATCAGTTTAACGTTAGCTAACCAAAGACTCAGCTAGCCAGCTAGGTGGCTTAACCGTACCATACTGTGTGGTTAACTAGATTAATGGTGTTTGCATGAAAATTAGCATATCAATACAAATGATAAATTCACACCTGATCATCTTCAAATAATATTTTTGCAGGAATCTCCTTGCGAATGATTTTGCCGAAGATTGTATCTCCGCCGGGCTGGGCAACCTGAGCTTTTGCTATCTCATCCGCCATGGCGCTAGACTTTGGTCTTTGTGGTACGCATGCGCTTGAACCTCTGCCTCATAGGTTAAAGTTCATGGTCTCTGCAGAACGCCAAAACTTGAGCACAACGATTGTTTAAAAATATTGAATGACATTTTTGTATTGTCTGTATCACTGAGGTATAATAAGAACGTGCTGCATCGAAGACAGTACAGTATGGAGACAGGCTAAAACTGCTTATACAGTAGAAGTCACACTTGTAGGCGATGTCATGGCCAAGTTGACAAGCTAAACGCATGCGTATTAACACTCAAGATAAACTGGTTGAAAAGAAAAGAAGATCAATACTGATTCAGTATGGTATTTCATTCCAAATAATGTTTTTAATAGGTTGGGAGGTCTTAAATTTTTACTGAAATGTAATTATATTCCTGAAAGATTACCTGCTAAATTGGCTAGGTTTCACCAACAAGCTTTAATGGCCTGGAAAATATGTTTCCAACACGATTTTTCCCCACATAAAGCTCTTTTGTGGAATAATTCAGACATAACTGTAAGGAATAAGTCATTGTTCTACCCCAGCTGGCATGAGAGGAATATTGACTTTGTTCTTGATGTTTTTGACAACAAGGGTAATATTCTCACATATGAACAATTTATAACATTGAAAGAGTTTCCAATACCTTTCAGAGAGTTTATTTCTGTGTTCAAAACCCTTCCCAGTGGTCTAACTACACTAATGAAAACTCATCTTAGCTTTGGTAATGATCACAAAGTTTATCCAGAACTCAGATTGGAAGGCGTGGGCTTACTTGAGAAATCTTGTTGTAATAAATATTTAAGACAAATTCTTCATTTACAAAACCAACTTACACCGAGAGGAAAGTTTTTCTGGAACATGCTTATTCCTGACATTGTCTGGAAAAATGCATGGTTAAGGCCTTACAAATATTGTATACCAAACAAAGTTAAGGAAGTGCACTTTAAAATTTTACATAAGATATATCCATGTAATTCTATGATATCCAAATTTGTGGCAATTGATGATATCTGTGTTTTCTGTGAAAAAGAAGGTGAGAATCTGTCTCACTTGTTCTTTGAATGTAAATTTGTGTCAGAATTTTGGGAAAACCTTGCAAAATACTTATTTACCATTATGAACACTACCTATGTTTTTGACATGAAAGATATAATATTTTACTATTGCAATGATAACAAGACCACTGAAATGATTGTGAATTGTTTTATTCTTGTTGCCAAATACATCATACACAAACAAAATTCAAAAATTCTATACCAACATTTTATTTTATTGAATTTAACTATTTTATTAAAACATTAACCCTTGTGAACAATAACAAGAATAACATTTTCCTAAATCATTACAATAAGATTTTTTCAGAGTGATAACAATTGCACTATAATTGTTTATTTTTTTTGTATTTTTGTTTGTTTCAGTATTTTCTTGTTAATACCTGCGTTCTGTTTTGTATGATGTCAGAATGTAAATTGTTGACCTATATTTTGAATAAAAAATAAATTAAAAAAATTCATGCGTATAACACGTCATCGGTCTCTCGCGCCACACTGCGCATGTGCAGACCGTCAAATCAAAGGTACACCTTCGATATAGTTGTTTTTGACAAATATTAAAACGTGTCAGTTTGTCATTCTCACGAAGTTGGAGTAATAACAAGTTCGGATAGTTAAGGCATTGGCTCAAATCTAGTTGAGCCTTTAGCTTTCGAGAAAATTAACAACTAAGGAAGAATGTTTTACTTCTCTCATTTACTTCTCCACAAACCCTCGGCTTGGTCGGCTTCGCAAGCGTTCCCGAAAGTCTCGCGATGTTGCGCCTCTGGGTTTAGAAACTCTGTGGTATCAGCACTTCATACAGTAAACACGGTGGGCGCGGAAGCAGGGGTGTTATCAGAGATAGAACAATTTTGGCCGAAATTCTGCACATTTTCTCATAGATTAAACATTTCATCTCAATAGAGTTTTCTGTTCTTAAAACTATAATATTGTAACGACCCTCGTTACAATATGTTATGAGCAGAGTGGACTAAGATTAGTAGACTTTACCCTTTCCCAAAGTAAAACAAAACTCGCGTTGTTTAGGAGTGCAAAGGCGAATATAGGTATTGCGCACTACACAGAGTAGGGGTTCCCAAACCGAAACATGCCAATATTTGCTAGAACGCGCCAATAAGATCTCGCTAACTTGTGCTTAGATCTGCACACCTCCTTGCTTGTTATGCCCACCAGGACTCATCTGTTCCCGTTGGAAACGACAGACTGTGGTCTATTTTGGGTTAGTTAAAACATCTTTGGTGTAACCATTAGTCCAGCAACTAAAACGAGAGTTTCTATTGGACAAATTCAGCTAGGTTCCTCCCCGTTTCGTTCTGTTGGCTTCCGTTTAAGAAACGTTTTGCAACAGAATGAATACGCCTCTGGCTAACCTCAATTTTGAACATAGAGATAGAGGACTTCCTCTTCGATATTGTGGGGTTGGATGGGAAGCGTCGCTGCACATCTATTTTCAGTTCTCTCCAGAGATTTTCGATCAGATTCAAGTCCGGGCTCTGGCTGGGCCACTCAAGGACATTCAGGGACGTGTCCTGAAGCCACTCCTGCGCTGTCTTGGCTGTGTGCTTAGGGTCGTTGTCCTGTTGGAAGGTGAACCTTCGCCCCAGTCTAAGGTCTTCAGTGCTCTGGTGCAGCTTTTTATCAAGGATCTCTCTGTACTTTGCTCCATTCATCTTTGCCTCAATCCTGACTAGTATCTCTGTCCCTGCCGCTTGCAAACATCTCCACAGCATGATGCTGCCACCACCATGCTTCACTGTAGGGATGGTGCCAGGTTTCCTCCAGACGTGACGCTTAGCATTCAGGCCAAAGAGTTCAATCTTGGTTTCATCAGACCAGAGAATCTTGTTTCTTTTGGTAAACTCCAAGCGGGCTGTCATGTGCCTTTTACTGAGGAGTGGCTTCCGTCTGGCCACTCTACCATAAAGGCCTGATTGGTGGAGTGCTGCAGAGATGGGTGTCATTCTGGAAGGTTCTCTCATCTCCACAGAGGAACTGTGGAGCTCTGTCAGAGTGACCATCGGGTTCTTGGTCACCTCCCTGACCAAGGCCCTTCTCCCCCGATTGCTCAGTTTGGCCGGGCGGCCAGCTCTAGTAAGAGTCTTGGTGGTTCCGAACTTCTTCCATTTAAGAATGATGGAGGCCATTGTGTTCTTGGGGACCTTCAAAGCTGCAGAATTTTTGTTGTACCTTTTCACAAATCTGTGTCTCGACACATTCCTGATTCGAAGCTCTACTGACAATTCCATTGGCCTCATGGCTTGTTTTTTTTCCCGACATGCACTGTCAACTGTGGGAACTTATATAGACAGGTTTGTGCCTTTCCAAATCATGTCCAATCAATTGAATATACAACAGATGGACACCAATAAAGTTGTAGAAACATCTCAAGGATGATCAATGGAAACAGGATGCACCTGAGCTCAATTTCGAGTCTCATAGCAAAGGGTCTGAATACTTATGTAAATAAGGCATTTCTGTTTTCTATTTTTAATAAATTAGCAAAAATGTCTAAAAACCTGTTTTCGCTTTGTCATTATGGGGTATTGTGTGTAGATTGATGAGGATAAATTTTTTTTTTTAGAATAACAAAATGTGGAAAAAGTCAAAGGGTTGGAATACTTCTGTATGCACTGTACAATACAAAAATACAAATAATCCAAAACCCATCCCACTCCTTCAGTCATAGTCCAAATTACATCCCTACACAGGCTCAGGGTCAGTCGGCGTGCACCAACCACTCCATCCACCATACGGGTCAGTCGGCGTGCACCAACCACTCCATCCACCATACGGGTCAGTCGGCGTGCACCAACCACTCCATCCACCATACGGGTCAGTCGGCGTGCACCAACCACTACATCCACCATACGGGTCAGTCGGCGTGCACCAACCACTCCATCCACCATACGGGTCAGTCGGCGTGCACCAACCACTCCATCCACCATACGGGTCAGTCGGCGTGCACCAACCACTACATCCACCATACGGGTCAGTCGGCGTGCACCAACCACTCCATCCACCATACGGGTCAGTCGGCGTGCACCAACCACTACATCCACCATACGGGTCAGTCGGCGTGCACCAACCACTCCATCCACCATACGGGTCAGTCGGCGTGCACCAACCACTACATCCACCATACGGGTCAGTCGGCGTGCACCAACCACTCCATCCACCATACGGGTCAGTCGACGTGCACCAACCACTCCATCCACCATACGGGTCAGTCGGCGTGCACCAACCACTCCATCCACCATACGGGTCAGTCGGCGTGCACCAACCACTCCATCCACCATACGGGTCAGTCGGCGTGCACCAACCACTCCATCCACCATACGGGTCAGTCGGCGTGCAGCAACCACTAAATCCACCATACGGGTCAGTCGGCGTGCAGCAACCACTGCATCTACTTCTTCAATTAAATACTCTGCACTCATTTCTAGCGCCATTCCAATGATTATGACAGCGATTTTGATCTAATCATAAATTAATATATTCTGCCACTGGCCTGAGACGATTGCAATTCAATATGTAGCCTAGATGTAGCCTAGTAGGCTCACGTTAACTAGCTAGCTAACTAACTTAGCTGGTTCATTGTTGCCCATTTGAAGAATTTAGGCAAGCAAGCATTTTATTTAGGTAGCCTATGACAACAAAAACTAAAAGCGCACTGTATGACAGAGCCATAGACCGTTTTGCCAACATGAAAGCGAGGAGGATGACATTGGTGTTTACAACTAGTCTACAAGTTGTGTGAGTCAACTTTAAATTTTTTACTTGCGCACGCACGGTATGCGCACGCACGGTATGCACACACACACACACACACATACACACACACACACACACACACACAGACAGACTGAAATCAGTACTATGGACAGACACATGGTATTTAGCAACATTGATTGGACTAAATTGTTTTTGGTATCTTTAACTCTACGGGATCGGTGTCGCCCCCACAGGATGGTTGGGCTAACGTGCGCTAATGTGATTAGCATGACGTTTTAAGTAACAGGAACATTTCCCAGAACATAGACATATCTGATATGGGCAGAAAGCTTAAATTATTGTTAATCTAACTGCACTGTCCAATTTACAGTAGCTATTACAGTGAAATAATACCATGCTAATGTTTGAGGAGAGTGCACAGTTATGAACTTGAAAATGTATTAATAAACCAATTAGGCACATTTGGGCAGTCTTGATACAACATTTTGAACAGAAATACAATGGTTCATTGGATCAGTCTAAAACGTTGCACATACACTGCTTCCATCTAGTGGCCAACATCTAAATTGTACCTAGATTCCTAAGTCATATATTAGCCTTTCTCTTGCGTTTCAAAGATGCTGTTTTTTCTTTGTATTATCTTTTACTTGATCTAATGTGTTATATTCTCCTACAATAATTTCACATTTCCACAAACTTCAAAGTGTTTCATTTCAAATGGTATCAATAATATACATATCTTTGCTTCAGGTCCTGAGCTACAGGCAGTTAGGGAAAGGGGGATACCTAGTCAGTTGTCCAACTGAATGTATTCAACTGAAATGTGTCTTCAGCATTTAACCCAACCCCTCTGAATCAGAGAGGTGCGGGGGGCTGCCTTAATCGACATCCACATCTTTGGCATCCGGGGAACAGTGTGTTAACTGCCCTGCTCAGGGGCAGGACTACAGATTTTTACCTTATCAGCTCAGGGATTCGATCCAGCAACCTTCCAGTTAAATTTGGGTATGTAATTTTAGCCAAAATTTGAAAAAAAAGTTCTGATCCTTTTAAGTTTGTTTTCAGTGTATTAAACTAAGCATATATAGTCTTGTTGATTTGATGATGTTTAAATGTTTAAGTTGAAATGGTTCTGGAATAACGGTGCTCCTGTTGTCTTTGTACTGATTTGCAGTAACTCTGTGGTTCTAAATCAGTAGTTGTTTAGTAAACTGTCAAACATTAACTTGCTTGACCATGCTGCTGGCCATATAACTGTTTGTTACATACAATATTTGCTTTGTGGACTTCACCAGTCAGATGTTGCTCTGTGGGTTTGCGATGAAACAAACGTATGTGTAGTTGAATTTATTCAGCCACTGTGTGACTGTTGTATTTTTGTTGTCACGGCCTAATTGTAATTCACGGTGGTGTATGAACGAATGGGTTATAGAGCAAACAACACAATTATCACAACATAGGTTGTAATGGTCTAGGGCACTGCATCGCAGTGCTAGCTGCGCCACCAGAGTCTATGGGTTCACGCCCAGGCTCTGTCGCAGCCGGCCGCAACCGGGAGGTCCGTGGGGCGACGCACAATTGGCATAGCGTCGTCCAGGTTAGGGAGGGTTTGGCCGGTAGGGATATCCTTGTCTCAGTATGTAAAATGTAATAAAATGTATGCACTCTACTGTAAGTCGCTCTGGATAAGAGCGTCTGCTAAATGACTAAAATGTAATGTAAATGTAATATGGCGTTTTTACTGGCTTGGCTTCCCCAGGGATTTTACCCACGCACCGCTACTGCTCCAACAGGGTCAACGGGAAGGATCGGTCAATGAAGTTGGAACTCCCACCCAGTTGACCGCATGAAAATGGTGGAAGCCCTCAATGGCGCTGCCCTTGCAAGTACGGCCTTTTGGCCACTAGAGGCCTCTATCATTCTTCATGGTTCCATACGCTCTCTGATGCTGCATCGTGCCTGTATTGCGTATTGCTTACTGTCGAGTCGGTTCAATTGTAAAGTCAAGATGGCTTCTCGTTTGAAGGTGATTGTGAAAACGTTAAGATTTTGGCATGTTTTTATATTATATATTGCTTCATAAGCATTTGATTTTCTATACGACTGAAAACAATATAATAATAGTAATTTTTGCTAATCTGGATAGTCGTATAAGATAAACCAGCTCACATGTTTTAGCATTTGAACTAGCTAGCAAGCTAGTAAACTAGCCTAGCTGGCTATATTAGCTAACTTACCCAGTCCTAGGCTTGGCCATCAAGAAGGTAATGAATACTTGCTTGTAGTGTTATTGTAGTGTAATAGAGATTGTTGTATGTTAAAGGTTATTTTGTCGTTTCTTTACATAGGTCCTCAGAGTGTTCAAAGCACTGCACAGAACAAGAATGGAGTTGTTCAAAGAAGATACCAGAGCATTGACAGGTAGTTGGCTATTATCAAATGAGTAGCTAGATAGTAGACAGTTTATTATTTTTAATAAGTGGAATCAGTTGTGTAGTACTAGATATATATATGGTAGTGTTAAACATACACTTGAGCATACAAAACATTAAGAACACCTGCTCTTTCCATGACATAGACTGACCAGGTGAATCCAGGTGAAAGCTATGATCCCTTATTGATGCCACTTGTTAAATCCACTTCAATCATTGTAGATGAAGGGGATGATACAGGTTAAAGAAGGATTTTTTTTGTTTAAGCCTTGAGACAATTGAGAGACGGAGTGTGTGTGTGTGCCATTCAGAGGGTGAATGGGCAAGACAAAATATTTAAGTATCTTTGAACGGTAGGTGCCAGGCACACCGGTTTGTGTTAAGAACTGCAATGCTGCTGCATAATATGGTTCAATCAAACCACATGTCAACAAACTCTGTCAGTGCATTTGTGACAAATTTAACAAAATCGTTGCATATTATGCAAAATGTCAAAATAGCTGCAGCAAAATCTCGCATTTTACACCGCAAATATCACACAAAAAATCCATCTGAAATCCTGGAAGCTCTGACTATACGATATGTGTAGTAGCAGTGACTGTAACAGCTGTTTGACCTGACTAGCTTTTTATTTTATTTTCAACCCCCTAAGCTGCAAGACGAAAGATAAATGAGGAATTCAGGAAAAACAAAAATGAGACTTCGGAGGAAAACATCAATCAGGTATAGTAGGCTTTGCATTCATTCATCAGGTATAGTAGGCTTTGCATTCATTCATCAGGTATAGTAGGCTTTGCATTCATTCATCAGGTATAGTAGGCTTTGCATTCATTCATCAGGTATAGTAGGCTTTGCATTCATTCATCAGGTATAGTAGGCTTTGCATTCATTCATCAGGAAAGGCGGGTCTTATCGATGATATGAGCTAGCACTCTTGGTTCAAAGCTTAGTCTACATATCCAGCATACATATTGATAACTGGTATGTGGTAATGTTAAACACATACTTGTTTAACAGTTTTACCTTACCACCGTGCTTCTACATCTGCATTGCTTGCTGTTTGGGGTTTTAGGCTGTGTTTCTGTATAGCACTTTGTGACATCGGCTGATGTAAAAAAAGGGCTTTATAAATACATTTGACTGATTGATGTGTCTAGAGACTGAGCACAATAGAAAGATTGTTCATGTTTCTACTGTATTTTTCCAGATGATTAAAATGGCCGCTGGTGTGGAAGTGTTTCTTCGTCAAGATGTCGTACAAGCCGAGCATGTAGCTGAAGATAGGATTCGTAAGTTATTTTCTTTTTAAACAATCAAGTCTTAATACATCAAGAAAAGGGAGAAGAAAAAAAAGATATATTTTTTGGGCACGTTGGGTAATGAGAAACACAACAATTACAGCAGTCATATATAAGAACGATATGAATAGGGGTTTAGGCTATGCCCACAAGGGTTTGTTTTTCACATTTAGCCTCCAGTGTTTCCTGTGTCTTTTCATTTCACAGAACTCCGACCTAGAGAGAGCCTTCTTCTGGAAAACGTACCGTACTGCGATACACCTAGAAAAAGGTCTTCTTCCAACAATGCACCAAAACAAAGTTGTAAAGATGCACCAATTACACGATGTGAATGACCAACAATAACCGCTGAAGACTTTATTTCTCACTCCTCTGGAAGATTTTAAGTGTAATTACAGACATCAATTACAGAACATACAGTATGTCATTGTATGTGTGTGTGGGGGGGAGGGGGGTTGTTAAGAGTTTGTCATACAAATGTGGTAGCTGTAGATTTGGCTTTGAAAGGTCAAAGGTGATATTCATTGTAAATAGATATTATTTTGTTTGCTGCTATATATGTTGATTTCTTGTTGAATGAATGACTGTTAAGCCATAACTGGGTTGTGTTGTATGACTTTGAGAACAGTACCAGATTTAGTATCGTAATACTCGATACCAAAAAGATACCAAGGGAAAAACAGAAGGTGTATTAGCCATAGTCACATAATGGCACTTGATCCAGACAAATCTTTTGAGTTCAGTATCATTACATTTGAATTGTTAAATTTTTAATCAACTACACTTATACAAACAATGTGACTTTTTTTTTTAGCAATCTAACTACATAACAATAATTTGAGTGGTAAATCTCTAGTCTTTTGATAATCTGGGTAAATCAAAATGTAGCCTAGGCCTATTTACAATACAGGTGAATGCATATTCAATAGAAGTGTGTGCATGCATTGAGTTATTGAGCTTGTTTTGGCTGATTTCATGGTTTCCCTTCCACGTGGGACTCGTTTTATTGTACTGATCAACATTGTATAGAAGAAGAAATATCTAATTTTATAAAAGTGCGCGCGCTAAAACCATTTTAGATAATTCCATTGGTCGTTAAGTGAATTCTCCACTCACCCAGGACACCGTGCCATGAAAAAAGGAACTTGGGTTCGGGGATCGAGCAAAGATGATCTTGACTGGGAGAGACGTGACGAATCAAGATTTGGATGACTAGCAGCTTTGAAGTCAGCTATATTTTGTGTTATGGTTTGCAAACAAGGTGCGAATTACACCGTGATATTTTGAAGAACATTTTTTACGGGCCTGAAAATGATTTATCTTTTGATGTGGCATGAATAGTTTAAGTTATCAATATGTATGCTGGATATGCAGACTAAGCTTTGAACCAAGAGCGCTAGTTTACATCATCAAACGAATGGACATTGTTTTGCCATTTTTGCATTATTCAAGCGTGTTAACGTCTGTACACGTCTGTGATCCTCTCAATCAGTAGACGACGCCAGTGCCCACAGGTTATGCTGCTTGCATAATAAGTGGGAAACTCGGAAAATACTTGTAAACTGGAAGAAACGAGTTGTGTGCGTTCACATGCTTTGAACTCGTTGATAACGCCGATTAGTTCATGGCAAACAAGCTGCAACAACCATAAAATAAAAGTACAGATATCATCCTCGTAAACAAATTAATAGATTGTATTTTATCATGTTTTTTTGTGGCATTTAACTGCCGAAAATGCTGTTATCAAGGTAATTTCCTTTGTATGTGACGTCAAAGTTCAGAATGTGGGAGAAGTTGGAGCTCAGAGATGATAGACGAATGTACCACAGGTGGAGGAGCGTTCAAGTGGATTCCCCCCCCCACAGCTTTGTTTGGTTAATGTATGTGCCAATACTGTACCCATATGGCTGTTCCCCAGACACAGAATCAGCCTAGATCTACAGTTCTACAAGGGCTATAAAATAACCCTAAAGTAGATGCTTTTTCATTATTACACTTAAAATGGAGAAGGGCTACTAAAACACACAGAAGCGGGTGGAGGAGGGTAGGAAGATGGCGGAAGTGGATGTTCTGTTTGAAGCAGATGACACTTGGAGTGGAGATGAGAGTGAGAGGAATTGGATTACAAAAATAAACAAGACAAGTAAAGTGGTAGTGGAATCTAGTAAATCCGATCCTTGTTCTGATTCATTTGGGGTCGCAGTGAGGGTTTTGGATCAATGGAGTTACCTGGGAGATCTGTTTTGAAGTCTATGAAAATCGTGGATAAGATGAGGTGGCGTCGGCGAGAGTAATGAGAAGTGGTCTTATTTTGGTTTTCTGTGCATCCGTGGAACAGAAGGGAGCGTGCTCAGGAAGATGTCGGATTGGAATGTGTTGTGTGTGGATCTTCAAAGCAGTGTGCCTATCAAGGGGGTAATGTTATGTGCTACAAGCAAATGCAAGGGAAATACATTAAGAATTGGATCAAGTGGTTGGTGCACACCGACTGACCCGCATAGTGGATGGAAACCCACTCTATCCATTCTGTTGATTTTTGAAGAAGAGTTTCTCCCTTCTCACGTAGTATTTGGGTTTTGTGAAATACCCTGCAAGAGCCTTCATGCCTAAACCCATGCAGTGTGATAAATGTAAATTATTTGGTCATGTGTCAAGTGTATGTAAACGGGAGGAGTATCCTATGCCGGCTGAGCCTAAATGTTACAATTGTGGTGGCGAACATTACTGAAGTGCCCTGTTAGGGTGAAGGAGACGAGATTAAGGGCTGTCCAGAATGCCTGCTCTCCGGAGGCGGGGTGAGAAGAGTGGAAGAAAGGAGTGACGTTGAAGACATAATTGTAGTACAAGGAGACACCAGTGATTATTCTTTGTCGAACAGAGGGATCCTGACATGTTGCGTGTTAAAGAAGGTGGACTTTGTAGCGTTTACTGCATTGATTATCAACTGTACAGCGCAAACAGAGAAATCCTGAGAAAATAGGCATCGGTGTGAGTGCGTCTATGTTTTTTGGGGGGGATTTTACAGCAGAGGTATTACAAGGAATTCTGTCGAATAATACTCTTATCTTCACAGGTTCCTGAGCCTGTGTAGGGATGTGATTTGAACGTGACCTAAGGAGTGGAATATTTTTATTTCACTACCCAGTACAGTAGGTGGCAGCAACACACCAGTAGGTTGTAGTCTACCATTAAAACTCGAAGAAGAAGAAAACACAGAGAACGTAATCAGAGTTTCTAAACCAAGAGGCACAACATCGCTTGACTTCTGGGAACGCTTGCAAAATAGACCAAACAGACCAGGACGGCGTTTGGGGTTTGAGAAGTCAATGAGAGAAGTGCAAAAGTATTCTTTAGTTGTTTATTTTCTCGAAATCTAAAGACACAACCTAGATTCAAGCCAATGTCGTAAGCAGATAAATATATTATTACTCCAACCTCGTAAGAGTGACAAACTGAGACGTTTTCATTTTCGTCAAAAAACAACTTTATATCCAAGGAGTGCCTTTGATTTGACGACCTGCACATGCGCAGTTCGTCGACAGACGACTTGTTAGACCCGATGACGTGTTTCTACGCATGAGCTAAGCTAGCCAATTTCGCTCTGGAAAACGCCTACTAGTGTGATCGGGGACTGGATAAACAGTTTTCATACTGTACTGTCTTTGATGTATTGCATTGGGAACTACAGTGCCTGTAAATTTGTCAGGAGTGGAGCTGCTATTGACTACTACAATGTAGCACGAGGGGGCGCTGTTTGAGCGTACGATATTTTTCCTAGAGATTTCCAGTGGGAGTGTTCTTATGTCACCCCTTTCCCGCCTGACACCGACGGATTTCTCCCTATTCAATTCGGATAGTGTGTAGCTAGTAGTAGTAAGAAGGTTACGTTCATGGTTTCTAACTTAAAATCTTCAAAAAAACATCGCCCGTGAAAACGGCAGGCATCGGTACTGGTTTTAATTCTGCGGAGAAATCACTGCACGCTGGCGGAGGTTCCTTTGCACAGGTGAAACAACCATTTTCCGCATTGGTGGAGGATTGCGTTGGGATATCATCAGCTGAACGGGTCGATATTGGTAAGATTGCGGTTCGTTCTACCTTGATGAAAGCTTATCCAACGTTGGTTCTAGGATATATGCCTGAAGAATATAGCATTGTTCATGTTTTGGGAGTGGAAGGGAAAAGCATATTGAATGACCCAGTGTTATTTGAAATCATATATTCCTCATCTGAATTCGTGCTGTCAAGGAAATGACTCACTGAATGCTGAAAGCGTACAAAAAGTAAACCAGTACTAGAGCAAGCTGTTCAGTTTCTGGGAACACCTGCAATTTGGCGTCCCTACTAGTAAGCTACTTATTCCTGTGTATCTGTTGTAGACTAGCTAGCTAGCTCTCCAATGTGTACACCATGATATCTAGCTAACATATTATAACAGGCTAATGTGATGCTCCATTAGCCGTTACAGGATAGGTACTGTTTGGTGTAGCACAGATCATTTAATTTGGGGATACTACTGTCTTCATTCTCGATTCGGACAAACATGTTTAATCTAAAATGTATGTGTCCAGTTGCAGGTGGTTCATTTGAATTTATAAAATACTCCTTTGTTAAAATAATTGTTTTGCGCCATAAAGTAATCCAACAATGTGTACACCACCATCTTGTCTATTTCAAATATTCTCTCAATGATCGAGACCTGTGTGTAGCACTTTGGGGTGGACCCACCTGTCTCAATCAATGAGAAGATTTGAAGTAGACAACATGGTGGCGTACACATTGTTGGATTACTTCATGGAGCAAAACATTTTAATAACGGTACATTTTCTAAATTCAAACGAACCACCTGCAACTGGACACAGACATTTTAGAAGATACATGTTTGGCCAAATCGAGAACAAAGATAGTCTCGCCAAGTTAAGGCTGGTTGAAAATTATGTTCTGCGCCAAAAAGTAGAAATGCCTTTCCTGTAATGGCTATTGGAGCGTCACATTAGCCCATTACATTCTGCTAGCTATTTTGACAGGGGGCTCTATAATCTGAACACCAATTTACATGCATGGTACTGCATGTGGCTAAATACATTTTACATGGTGCTATAGCATAGGGACAGCAGTATGATCAAATCTAGCTATTGTTTTATCTCAACAATAGTCGGTGTCATGGGATTTTATGCTTGCAACTAATGGATGATGCAATCCGTTTTCAATATCAACAAACTGAAAATTCAGAATGCTGGTGTGGATTCTGTGATTCCACCTGTTCCAAGGATGATGATGGCCAATCTTGTAACCATACCGTATACCGTAAGCCTACATAATGGGATAATAGTTTGTGATCTATGCAAATATTTCACAAGCAAAAAAAATAATTATTTGACACACAAGATTGTGGTTAGGTGATAGAAATACAGTGAGTCATTGCACATCTTATAGTCACCACAATGGAACCATTCTGTAGAAACCGTAGCCTATAATCCCTCTCTACCTTCAATTATGCTGGTAGGGTAGGGCATAATTGGATCGTACTTTAGCTCCTCTCCCTACAACAGGCTAGTGTAGGCCTACACATGGGAGTCAAAGGGAAGACAAACTGCCAAATTGTGCTTGACTGATACTGTGAGAACTTGCCTACATTAAACACCACTGAGGTATTAGGTGGAAATTAGTGGTGGAAGGAAATTAAAACTGGCACACACACAATTTAGAACATGGGATTTAGATCAGGGTTTTTTATGTATCGGAAAGGGGCTTAGGCGGTGGGTGTGGCAATAGATGCGGTCGGCCTATCATGCACCTGCATTTTAGAGCTCCCCCATCTTGGAGGTGTAGAGAAATGTTTTGTATTTTTAAGCCAATTTCCTGCAATTCTACATATTCTGCCATGGAGCTCAGATAATTGAGCAGTTTTAATGCCAATTTTATGGCGAATGCTGTGTTCTTTTGCTCAAACAATCAATACAGCTAAATTAGTATTATTATTTTAAATTCTCCCTGTAACTTTTATTTTGGTGATTGTTCATTGGCAATTTCTATTATAAAAATATATAGTCCTAATGGGTCCATTTTATAATTTCTGCATATACAGTACCAGTCAAAAGTTTGGACACAACTACTCATTCAAGGGTCTTTCTTAATTTGTACTTTTTTCTACATTGTAGAACAATAGTGAAGACGTTAAAACTATGAAATAACACATGGAATCATGTATTAACCAAAAAAGTGTTAAACAAAGCAACATATATTTGAGATTATTTAAAATAGCCACCCTTTGCCTTGATGACAGCCTTGCACACTCTTGTCATTCTCTCAACCAGCTTCACCTGGGATACTTTTCTAACAGTCTTGAAGGAGTTCCCAAATATACTGAGCACTTGTTGGCTGCTTTTCCTTCAATCTGCGGTCCAACTCATGGGGCGGCAGGTAGCCTCGTGGTTAGAGCGTTGAGCCAGTAACCGAAATGTTGCTAGATTGAATCCTCGAGCTGGCAAGGTAAAAATCTGTCGTTCTGCCCCTGAACAAGGCAGTTAACCCACTGTTCCTAGGCTGTCATTGTAAATAATAATTTGTTCTTAACTGACTTGCCTAGTTAAATATAGGTTAAATAAGAAAAATGAATCCCAAACCATCTCAATTGGGTTGAGATCGGGTGATTGTTGAGGCCAGGTCATCTGATGCAGCACTCCATCACTCTCCTTCTTGGTCAAATAGCCTTTACACAGCCTGGAGGTGTGTTGTGTCATTGTCCTGTTGAAAACAAATGCTAGTCCCACTAAGCGCAAACCAGATGGGATGGCGTAACCAGCATTCTGCAGCGATTGTGTGCCTTGAATTCTAAATAAATCAGTGTCACCAGCAAAGCACCATCACACCACCTCCTCCATGCTTCATGGTGCGAACCACACATGTGGAGATCATTCGTTCACCTACTCTGTGTCTCACAAAGACATGGCGGTTGGAACCAAAAATCTCAAATTTGGACTCATCAGACCAAAGGACAAATTTCTTCCGGTCTAATGTCCATTGCTCGTGTTTCTTGACCCAAGCAGTCTCTTCTTATTGGTGTCCTTTAGTAGTGGTTTCTTTGCAGCAATTTGACCATGAAGGCCTGTTTCACACAGTCTCCTCTGAATAGTTGATGTTGAAATGTGTCTGTTACTTGAACTCTGAAGCATTTATTTGTGCTGCAATCTGAGGTACAGTTAACTCTAATGAACTTATCCTCTGCATCAGAAGTAACTCTGGGTCTTCTATTCCTGTGGCGGTCCTCATGAGAACCAGTTTCATCACAGCGCTTGATGGTTTTTACGACTGCAATTGAAGAAACTTTAAAAGTTCTTAAAATTTTCCGCATTGACTGACCCTCATGTCTTAAAGTATTGATGGACTGTTTCTCTTTGCTTATTTGAGCTGTTCTTGCCATAATTTGGACTTGGTCTTTTACCAAATAGGGCTATCTTCTGTATACCACCCCTACCTTGTCACAACACAACTGATTGACTCAAACGCATTAAGAAGGAAAGAAATTCCACAAATTAACTCCACTTTAGACTGGTACTGTGTGTGTGTATATATATTCTGTTATCCTGGAGGCCCACTCCTCTGTGGTGTAGTGAACAGTCACGTAGCTTTATATATATATATATATATATTATATATATATCGCACACACACAGTTGAAGACTAAGGTGTACGTAAACTTCCGACAAATACATTTGAACTTCGTTTTTCACAATTCCTTACATTTAATCCTAGTAAACATTCCCTGTCTTAGGTCAGTTAGGGCCACCACTTTATTTTAAGAATGTGAAATGTCAGAATAATAGTAGAGAGAATGATTTATTTCAGCTTTTATTTATTTCATCACATTCCCAGTGGGTCAGAAGTTTACATACACTCAATTAGTATTTGTTAGCATTGCCTTTAAATTGTTGAACTTGGGTCAAACGTTTCGGGTAGCCTTCCACAAGCTTCCCACAATGAGTTGGGTGAATTTTGGCCCATTCCTCCTGACAGAGCTGGTGTAACTGAGTCAGGTTTGTAGGCCTCCTTGCTCGCACATGCATTTCTTTTTACCTCTTCAGTGGCCACAATCTCAGTGGTGAGATCACTGTATGTCCTCCGGTATAGGGCAGGGTCTAGGTGAGACGGGGTCTAGGTGAGACGGGGACTTGAACAGACAGGGACTCGAACCTTGGATCCAGTGCAGTAGCTCTATGAAGGTAGTCCTGTACATTAGGGGGGTATCTGGGGTTCAGGTCCTCTCTAATGGCAGCCTTGACATCTCTAGTGAGGGTGCTGTCTTCCTCACTTGGGGCCATGGATTGTAGAATCCTTGTTTTCAGAGGTAGGATCATGGACACAAACACTTCCTGCTTGGTCTTAAGCACATGAGTGGCTGTTGTGCTCCGGTGGAAAAAGGAAACCACCTTCCTGATCCTCCCAAGGAGGCGGTCCATCTGATTCACTGAGATTCCCCTTTAGGATGCTAAATTGATCACAAGTGCAAAGCAAGCTATCTGTGGCCCCAGTCCAGCCTCTCACTGCATTTACTTGGTTCTTGGCATTATCTGTGGTGGTTGGGCTATTGCTATTGGGCCTCTCTAGCTTCCACTCCCGCACCGCTCCTAGCAGTACCTGTGGCAGATTTGTGCCTGTGTGACTGAGGGGGCGTGTCTGTAGCACCGGACTTCACATCTCCCACTCCTCTGTGGTGTAGTGAGCAGTCAGTCACGTAGCTTTCTGTTACCCTGGAGACCCACTCCCCTGTGGTGTAGTGAGCAGTCAGTCACGTAGCTTTCTGTTACCCTGGAGGTCCACTCCTCTGTGGTGTAGTGAGCAGTCAGTCACGTAGCTTTCTGTTACCCTGGAGGTCCACTCCTCTGTGGTGTAGTGAGCAGTCAGTCACATAGCTTTCTGTTACCATGGAGGTCCACTCCTCTGTGGTGTATTGAGCAGTCAGTCACGTAGCTTTCTGTTACCATGGAGGTCCACTCCCCTGTGGTGTAGTGAGCAGTCAGTCACGTAGCTTTCTGTTACCATGGAGGTCCACTCCCCTGTGGTGTGAGCAGTCATGTAGCTTTCTGTTACCCTGGAGACCCACTCCTCTGTGGTGTAGTGAGCAGTCAGTCACGTAGCTTTCTGTTACCATGGAGGTCCACTCCTCTGTGGTGTAGTGAGCAGTCAGTCACGTAGCTTTCTGTTACCCTGGAGGTCCACTCCTCTGTGGTGTAGTGAACAGTCACAGTCACGTAGCTTTCTGTTACCCTGGAGGTCCAGCCGTCTGTGGTGAGGGCAACAGAGGATGCCTTGGATAATTCGTCGACAATTTTGATATTTTCCTGTTCATAAAGATCTGGATCGATCTTCATACTGAAGTGGGGCGCGAGGGGATTTCCTAGCGTGGCTCATGCACTTTCACCATATTTTTAAACCCTTTGTTTTCCACAACAGAGTATGGCCTATGTCTGCAGCGATAAACATCCCAATAGATTTGGTGATGACTTAAGCCCGGTCTGATTCTGCAGCAAAGGGCTTAGATGCCGCGGTGAGAAGTTGTCTCTTGGCTGAGTTGGCTCCCGTCACTGACACACCAGGGTGATGACGCTTTAAATGTGTGGCCACGCTCTATGTATTTCCATGATCATACGGATTTCTGTGGCTCAATGCCTACACACCGTAGTGGTGCTGTCCCCCACCCTTCTTCTGTCATCATATTTGACAGGGAAGCCAAAATGCTCCCATACATGAGACTTAAATGAAGCGGGAGGCTTTTCCAGTTCTTCAGCTCCTCCGCTAGCCATGGCTGTCACTGCTCTTTTTTCTTCTTTGCTTTTTGCAACGCGAGCATCCAAGATTGATTCATTGGGATTCAACATGCCCTGTTCACGTGAATAGTACACACAACTGCTTTTAAAAAAAGAATCAAATCAACCTTCAGAGTAAATCAACCTTGTCGTTATCTATTCACTGCAGTTTTTCATCGAGATTTAGGGAATTATTACTTTATAAAGTAACAGCGGCAGTAACACTGCATTTCACACTATGATGGTAAAAATTTGCAATTGATCCGTGGTTCACATGCGTGTCGAACCGTGGGGGGTGATCCGTGGTTCACATGCGTGTCGAACCGTGGGGGTGATCCGTGGTTCACATGCGTGTCGAACCGTGGGGGGTGATCCGTGGTTCACATGCGTGTCGAACCGTGGGGGGTGATCCGTGGTTCACATGCGTGTCGAACCGTGGGGGGTGATCCGTGGTTCACATGCGTGTCGAACCGTGGGGGGTGATCCGTGGTTCACATGCGTGTCGAACCGTGGGGGGTGATCCGTGGTTCACATGCGTGTCGAACCGTGGGGGGTGATCCGTGGTTCACATGCGTGTCGAACCGTGGGGGGTGATCCGTGGTTCACATGCGTGTCGAACCGTGGGGGGTGATCCGTGGTTCACATGCGTGTCGAACCGTGGGGGGTGATCCGTGGTTCACATGCGTGTCGAACCGTGGGGGGGTGATCCGTGGTTCACATGCGTGTCGAACCGTGGGGGGGTGATCCGTGGTTCACATGCGTGTCGAACCGTGGGGGGGTGATCCGTGGTTCACATGCGTGTCGAACCGTGGTGAGGTGATCCGTGGTTCACATGCGTGGTGATCCGTGGTTCACATGCGTGTCGAACCGTGGGGGGTGATCCTTGGTTCACATGCGTGTCGAACCGTGGTGAGGTGATCCGTGGTTCACATGCGTGTCGAACCGTGGTGGGGTGATCCGTGGTTCACATGCGTGTCGAACCGTGGTGAGGTGATCCGTGGTTCACATGCGTGTCGAACCGTGGGGGTTGATCCTTGGTTCACATGCGTGTCGAACCGTGGGGGGTGATCCTTGGTTCACATGCGTGTCGAACCGTGGGGGGGTGATCCGTGGTTCACATGCGTGTCGAACCGTGGGGGGGTGATCCGTGGTTCACATGCGTGTCGAACCGTGGGGGGTGAGCCGTGGTTCACATGCGTGTCGAACCGTGGGGGGTGATCCGTGGTTCACATGCGTGTCGAACCGTGGTGGGGTGATCCTTGGTTCACATGCGTGTCGAACCGTGGGGGGGTGATCCGTGGTTCACATGCGTGTCGAACCGTGGGGGGGTGATCCGTGGTTCACATGCGTGTCGAACCGTGGGGGGGTGATCCGTGGTTCACATGCGTGTCGAACCGTGGGGGGGTGATCCGTGGTTCACATGCGTGTCGAACCGTGGGGAGTGATCCGTGGTTCACATGCGTGTCGAACCGTGGGGAGTGATCCGTGGTTCACATGCGTGTCGAACCGTGGGGGGGTGATCCGTGGTTCACATGCGTGTCGAACCGTGGGGGGGTGATCCGTGGTTCACATGCGTGTCGAACCGTGGGGAGTGATCCGTGGTTCACATGCGTGTCGAACCGTGGGGGGTGATCCGTGGTTCACATGCGTGTCGAACCGTGGGGGGGTGATCCGTGGTTCACATGCGTGTCGAACCGTGGGGAGTGATCCGTGGTTCACATGCGTGTCGAACCGTGGGGAGTGATCCGTGGTTCACATGCGTGTCGAACCGTGGGGGGTGATCCGTACAGATCAACTACGTTCTGTTACACCACAACCCCATATCATATTTATTCTGCAATGAAGTGTTGTAGAATCTTGTTTCTCAGCTCTCAATCAGCTGTGGTCCACCACACACAAACCCCTTGCCCGCCCCTCTTGTTTCAAGCATTGTGTTTATCGAAGACCCTCAGCCCTGTTTTCTTTGGGGTTCTTTTGAGCCAGACACTGGCACTGCTAAAGATAATCAGAGGAATCTGGCTAAAGTGATTTATTGGTTGGTTGTGTACGTGGCAGATCCCTCAGGGGTCGTTGATCCCAATGGGCGGGGGTACATAGGCCTACTCTCACTCCTGGTGTACATGGGTCTACTCTCACTCCTGGGGTACATAGGTCTACTCTCACTCCTGGTGTACGTAGGCCTACTCTCACTCCTGGTGCACGTAGGCCTACCCTCACTCCTGGTGCACAAAGGCCTACCCTCACTCCTGGTGCACGTAGGCCTACCCTCACTCCTGGTGCACGTAGGCCTACCCTCAGTATAACCCGCAGCTGCCCTGCACTTTGCAATGCTTACACCCTGACCTGTTTGAATGTTTTACATAGCCTATACCCAGTTTGATTCTTAAAGAATATAACTTGTAAATACCTCATGTTCTCAGTTCAGGTTCAGCCTTGCGTCCTCCGAAACACGACCCTGCCAAGCCGCACTGCTCTCTTAACCCAGAAGCCAGCCGCACTAATGTGTCGGAGGAAACAACATCGTCCAGCTGGCGACCAAAGTCAGCTTGCAGGCGCCCGGCCCGCCACAAGTTGCTAGAGGGACAAGGAAATCACGGCTGGCCAAACCCTCCCCTAAACCGGATGACGCTGGGCCAATTGTTCGCCGCCTCATGGGTCTCCCGGTTACAGCCGGCTGCATGACAGCCTGGTATCGAACCCGGATCTGTAGTGATGCTTAAAGCACTGCGATGCGGTGCCTTAGACTGCTGTGCCACTCGGGAGGCCAAACAAAGTAAATGTAACACTGCATATAGCCTGAAACAGTTTTAACCAGGTTATGTCTATCATGGATGGTCATTCCTTGCATCCATAGCGGATTTTGAGTGGTTACATTTCTCCAGGCCCATCCCTCAGCTTTAAAAACAGAGGTGGGGTGACCACTTTGTTATTGTTTCAATTAAGGATTCTAGCTTTTAATGAGTAGGCTAATATATTAATAAATAAATGAAGGTAGCCTTGCAGTCAGAGGCGAGCCAGCAACTGGAGGGTTGCCAGTTCAAGTCCCGGGAAGAATCTATCAGTGAGCTGGCAACCGGAGGGCTACTACCAGTATCAAATTCTCGATGCCATTGTGTCCTTGAGCAGGGAACTTAACTCCCCACAACAACGACTCCCCGGGCACCCAATGTGGCAGCCCTCTGCCCCTCTCCAAAACCTGTCTATGTATGTGTCTCTAGGAGGGATTGGGTTAAAAGCGGAAGTCACATTTCGGTTGGACCTTGCCCAACAAAGTGATCATAATCTATTAAATGTTATTTTGGCTTTGTAAAAACCATTTACCCCCAATGGACCATTATCATTTCTCATGATGACGCCTGCTCTTGCTGGAGTTTCATGACATTTTTTTTTGTCAGAATAAAGGTTGGGGTGGTTTTAATGAATAACATTCCCTTGTAGTTTCTTTCCTCTCAGAGTACTTTGAGAAAAGCGGTGTAAACCTACATTTGTCATGTCAATGGTGGGAACTCTTTACTCGCCCACATCCACTGCTTTGGCTGAAGACTTATTACATAGTGCTTCTGAAAAAAAGATACAACATGGAAAATGTTTGACTATGCCTAAAATGCAACCTAGTTTTACTAACACTGTTGCCTTTCACCCAGATGCTTTTACTTGCTGAGTCTTGAAACGTAAGTGGTTTGAGACTGACTGACTGAGGCTGTGACCTCAAATCTAGACAAAACACTCTTCTGGCTTGCTCATGATCCATGCACTTAACCAACAGAGAACCACAGGGGTTTGGAGAAACCCAGAATGCCTGCTATAACGGAAAATTATGTCCTGGAAGGGGGTGTCATGTCGTTGATCAACCCCCATTAAAAAAAATCAGGACATTTATTTTTTTTATTTACAATGACGGCCTACTCCGGCCAAACCTGGACGATTCTGGGCCAATTGCGCGCCGCACTTTGGGACTCCCAATCACGGTCGGATGTGATACAGCCTGGATTCGAAACAGGGACTGCCTCTTGCACTGAGATGCAGTGCCTTAGACTGCTGCGCCACTCGGGGACGCCCAATGGAAATGGAGGAATTACCTCTCAAGTAAAGGCAATGCGAAATGATAGTCTCCTTTTGTCATCCCTGAACCACTTTAGGGCCCTATCTGACAACCCCCCTACATGGCTTACAGCTGGCGTCTGACTGAGGAATGATAAAACACCCTCCGTATTCGTCCCTGCTTTGCACAATCAGACCTGTCCTACATTTGCTGTCTGTAATATCATGGGAACAAGCCGTACTTAACAAAGAGAAGAAGTTGCAAACCTATAGCATGACGTAACCACATCAACGATGAACAAACTCTTTAACCGTGTGAAGACTCCATTCTTCCAGTAGCGCTGCAGGGCATATCCTAACAATGAAGCTGTATATAACCCAATGCCGGCTGAAGTAGGTGTCCTTGTGCAGTTGCCACAAATTGAAACTTAGGCCTACTGCCCTCCAAATGAAATTCCCAAAGAAGTCCACATTTTTAAAGCATTATGATAGCTGGTTATGCCTATGAACAAGCTCGTCTGAACGTATTCTGTGACATCTGGATTCACTGGGGCTCATGCAACCAACAGTACAACGTCTGCATTCGAACGGGTGAGCTTCCTTGTGTAACGCCAGTTTTACATCATCTGTGTAGAACCTGAAAGATTTAAAAGCTCATGAATGAATTGTTTCCTTAGCCAACTCCTGAGCGCTGCTGTCAGTTTACCTAATTGTGATTGAAATCCAGAAGGTCATTTTGGGTTATGAACCAGTGTAACTCATGTGCGGGCCTGACTTGTAATTGCACCAGTGCAGTAATGATTGGGCACATTCAGAAAGAGTGAGCAAATAAATGACGGGTTTTTCTCTCGCTTATAAATAAGTGCCTTGGCCCTCAGTTCAGTATCCATAGCAACTGCTCTGCTTAGTGACAAGACATGTCTAGTCACATGGGCTGTCTGTATGGAGGGCTGATATCTGCGTAAACGGGTGGAAAAGGGGGTCTTAGAAAACATCCACCAGAAAGTCTTAAAAGGCTTCAGAAATACATAACACAATGACGTGAAGAACCCTGCCAACTAATATCAACACTTATATTTATACTGAACAAAAATATAAATGCAACATGTAAAGTCCCATGTTTCATGAGCTCAAATAAAATATCCCATAAATTATCTACAGTGGGGAGAACAAGTATTTGATACACTGCCGATTTTGCAGGTTTTCCTACTTACAAAGCATGTAGAGGTCTGTAATTTTTATCATAGGTACACTTCAACTGTGAGAGACGGAATCTAAAACAAAAATCCAGAAAATCACATTGTATGATTTTTAAGTAAATAATTTGCATTTTATTGCATGACATAAGTATTTGATCACCTACCAACCAGTAAGAATTCCGGCTCTCACAGACCTGTTAGTTTTTCTTTAAGAAGCCCTCCTGTTCTCCACTCATTACCTGTATTAACTGCACCTGTTTGAATTCGTTACCTGTATAAAAGACACCTGTCCACACACTCAATCAAACAGACTCCAACCTCTCCACAATGGCCAAGACCAGAGAGCTGTGTAATGGCATCAGGGATAAAATTGTAGACCTGCACAAGGCTGGGATGGGCTACAGGACAATAGGCAAGCAGCTTGGTGAGAAGGCAACAACTGTTGGCGCAATTATTAGAAAATGGAAGAAGTTCAAGATGACGGTCAATCACCCTCGGTCTGGGGCTCCATGCAAGATCTCACCTCGTGGGGCATCAATGATCATGAGGAAGGTGAGGGATCAGCCCAGAACTACACGGCAGGACCTGGTCAATGACCTGAAGAGAGCTGGGA
Source organism: Salvelinus alpinus (assembly GCF_045679555.1). NCBI lineage: Eukaryota > Metazoa > Chordata > Actinopteri > Salmoniformes > Salmonidae > Salvelinus > Salvelinus alpinus. Next base: position 43,421,205 of record NC_092103.1, on the reverse strand, counting down.
CCACAGTCTCAAAGAAAACCATTAGTAACACACTACGCCGTCATGGATTAAAATCCTGCAGCGCACGCAAGGTCCCCCTGCTCAAGCCAGCGCATGTCCAGGCCCGTCTGAAGTTTGCCAATGACGACCTGGATGATCCAGAGGAGGAATGGGAGAAGGTCATGTGGTCTGATGAGACAAAAATAGAGCTTTTTGGTCTAAACTCCACTTGCCGTGTTTGGAGGAAGAAGAAGGATGAGTACAACCCCAAGAACACCATCCCAACCGTGAAGCATGGAAGTGGAAACATCATTCTTTGGGGATGCTTTTCTGCCAAGGGAACAGGACGACTGCACTGTATTGAGGGGAGGATGGATGGCGCCATGCATCGCAAGATCTTGGCCAGCAACCTCCTTCCCTCAGTAAGAGCATTGAAGATGGGTCGTGGCTGGGTCTTCCAGCATGACAACGACCCAAAACACACAGCCAGGGCAACTAAGGAGTGGCTCCGTAAGAAGCATCTCGAGGTCCTGGAGTGGCCTAGCCAGTCTCCAGACCTGAACCCAATAGAAAATCTTTGGAGGGAAAGTCCGTATTGCCCAGCGACAGCCCCGAAACCTGAAGGATCTGGAGAAGGTCTGTATGGAGGAGTGGGCCAAAATCCCTGCTGCAGTGTGTGCAAACCTGGTCAAGAACTACAGGAAACGTATGATCTCTGTAATTGCAAACAAAGGTTTCTGTACCAAATATTAAGTTCTGCTTTTCTGATGTATCAAATACTTATGTCATGCAATAAAATGCAAATGAATTACTTAAAAATCATACAATGTGATTTTCTAGATTTTTGTTTTAGATTCCGTCTCTCACAGTTGAAGTGTACCTATGATAAAAATTACAGACCTCTACATGCTTTGTAAGTAGGAAAACCTGCAAAATCGGCAGTGTATCAAATACTTGTTCTCCCCACTGTATGTGCACAAATTTGTTTACGTCCCTGTTAGTGAGCTTTTCTCCTTTTCAAGATAATCCATCCAGGTGACAGTTGTGGCATATCAAGAATCTGATTAAACAGCATGATCATTACACAGGTGCACCTTGTGCTGGGGACAATAAAAGACCACTCTAAAATGTGCAGTTGTGTCACAAGACAATGGCACAGATGTCTCATGTTTTGAGGGAGCATGCAATTGGCATGCTTGACTGCAGGAATGTCCACCAGAGCTGGTGATAAATAATTGAATGATCATTTCTCTACCATAAGCCGCCTCCAACGTTGTTTTAGGGAATTTGGCAGTACGTCCAACTGGCCTCACAACCACAGACCATGTGTAACCACGCCAGCCCAGAACATCCACATCCGGCTTCTTCACCTGCGGGAATGTCTGAGACCAGCCACCGGACATCTGATGTAACTGGGTTTACACAACCAAAGAGTTTTGTGATAATGCATTGCACCATGTTGCAAGGATCTGTACACAATTCCTGGAAGCTGAAAATGTCCCAGTTCCCTGCATACTCATCAGATATGTCATCCATTAGCATGTTTGGGATGCTCTGGATCGACGTGTACAACAGTGTGTTCCAGTTCCCACCAATATCCAGCAACTTCGCCATGGAAGAGGAGTGGGACTATATGCCACAATCAATAGCCTGATCAACTCTATGTGAAAGAGATGTCGTAGCTGACACACCATTCTTTCTGCAGACATGTTAAAATCTTAATGTGGAGAAGATATTCAAGTTTTTGGAAAGTGTGGTTGCATAAAAACCCGAGGGAAATTCTGTAACCAAGGTTTGCATCTGCAAAGTTCAACAACTAAATTCGTTTTTGTATTTTTTTGGGGTGTAAATGGTTAAGTAGTTGTTGTGCTTATAGTTGTATGGTTTGTTAAACTTTGAAATCAGTCTTTTTCTTCTTCTTTTGCATACATTTTTAAAGTGAGTAATTGTTTACCGTGGACTTGCCCTGCCCTAAATTTGGGTGGCAGGTATCAGTGCTTTTGATCACACGTGGCGTCCAAAACCAAAGCACATCCCTTCAGAGGCTCTGTTATCTCCTCAGTGGTCAAGCCCAGTCTCCTTCCACACACCAGCATGGCTGTAAACCGTAATCAGCAGAGGCACTGGCGTGTTACGTCATCACAAGGGTTATCTGTTGCCGATACTACTTATCACCTCCCTGTCAGTCGGTGGTTGGATCTGGGCTGCCTGGACAGTTTTTATATTATACTGGACATGCACACTGGACACAGGAAGTAGTCTACTACAGGTCTATAGGATCTATGCCTGGCAGTGACCAATGAAATGCCTATAGCCATGAATGCCACCTTGAGCAAAACCGTGCTAACGCTAATTCTGAGCTAACGCAGTAGACATCAGAAAGCTAGCACTGGGGAATCTAGCGCTTTCACCCTGGAGAGAGAGGGAGACGGCTGATATTTTAAGGCTTCCTCTTTATTGCTGCCTACTTGCCCTTTTCGCTGAAGGTCACGATGCAATTAGCAGATGTTTTGTCTCGACCTTGGATTTACACTACAGCAGTTGAGGCGAAAGCTTTGAGGCTTGTCTGAATTCAGTTCAAATGCATAGGGAGGAGTCATCGGCTTTGTTATGCAGCTGATATTGTTGGATTGGTATTGATCATAAGGATCTGAGACTAATCTGTAATGCGAGATCTGTGTAAATTAGCTTCTCTAGACCAGTCTGAGCCTCTGTTTTTTTTAAGCTGATTCCTTAAGATATGTTTATGCAGTATGCACTCAACTGTGTAAAAATGCATTAAAAAAAAAACTCAAACTTGGGTCAATTACAAAAATCACTGCAGTACGACTGTTTTGTAATTGATGTGTACTCTGTCATAAATGAGATGTGCTCAAATATTTGTAACCTGTATGTTTTTTGGATTTGCAGAACCCATTCGCCCTTTGTCACGTCAATGTCTGAATTGTCTTTGCTTCCATTGCTTAGGCTGGTAGACGCAGTAAACCCCAAACCAACCTTTCCGGCCAGTATCAAGTTCTCAGACAAATCCACACAGAACTGGTCTTAACCCCTCAAACAGGTCAGAAAAGGGACTAATTGGGGGTCTGAGTCTGTTAGGAATGCAGTAATGTAGCCTAGAGGAGCATTATGGGTATTTAAAAGATGCATTCACATGTACAGGTGGAACTGCAACTCACAAAAAAAATAGAATACTAGTTATTTGTTTGTATATTTCGAAATAAGTTCAATCATTTTCGAGCACATATTATTATTATTTTGTTCAGATGTGAATGGGTGTGTGAAATGAATCATCTGAAATGGCTTGCCAAGAGCTTCAGGCCCAGGGACACACCTCTGAGCTAATGCTTTACACAAGTCATCCCCTCCCATATCGTTTGTCTTCCTTATTATTATAATTCAACAATAAGGTCTGAGGGGGTGTGGTAAATGGCCAATATACACTACATGGCCAAAAGTATCTGGACATCCCTTCAAATTAGTGGATTCTGCTATTTCAGCCACACCCAATGCTGACCGGTGTATAAAATCGAGCGCACATCCAAACAATCTCCATAGACAAATATTGGCAGTAGAGTGGCCTTACTGAAGAGCTCAGTGACTTTCAACGTGGTATCGTCCGAGGATGCTACCTTTCCAACATGTCAAATTGCAGCCCTGCTACACCTGCCCCGGTCAACAGTAAGTGCTGTTATTGTGAAGTGGAAACATCTAGGAGCAACAACGGCTCAGCCTCAAAGTGGTAGTCCACACAAGCTCACAGAACGGGACCGGAGAGTGCTGAAGCGTGTAAAAATCGTCTGTCCTCGGTTGCAACAGTCACTACAGAGTTCCAAACGTCCTCTGAAAGCAACGTCAGCACAAGAACTGTTCGTCTGGAGCTTCATGAAATGGATTTCCATGGCCGCACACAGGCCTAACATGCTGACCAGACCACACGTTGATTTTTGTCCACCCACACCAGACATGATCAGGACACGTAGGTTGAAATATCAAAGCAAACTCTGAACCAACTATATTAATTTGGGAACAGGTCGAAAAGCATTCAACATTTATGGCAATTTATCTAGCTAGCTTGCTGTTGCTAGCTAATTTGTCCTGGGATATAAACATTGTTGGACTTTATATGGCGGTTGGCAACCAACTTTAAGATGCACTACCACTACCGACTGGAGTGTGAACCTCACGTCATCTTTCAATCACCCACTTGGGTATATGCTCCTAAAAACCAATGAGGAGATGGTACGTGGGTAGCGTTACAAATAGAACCAAGTTCTATTTTAGCACCTGGCTACCCATCTCATTGGTTTTTAGGAGCATATACACACGTGGCTGTTTCTCATGGTTCGGGCTTGGCCCTTAGTTCCAGTGAAGGAAAGTCTTTACACTACAGCATACAATGACATTCTAGACAATTCTGTGCTTCTGACTTTGTGGCAACAGTCTTGGGAGTGCCTTTTCCTGTTTCAGCATGACCGTGCACAAAGCGCGGTCCATACAGAAATGGTTTGTCGAGATCAGTGTGGAAGAACTTGACTGGCCTGACCTCAACCCCATTGAACACCTTTGGGATGAATTGGAACACTGACTGCGAGCCAGGCCTAATCGCCCAACATCAGTGCCTGACCTCACTAATGCTCTTGTGGCTGAATGGAAGCAAGTCCCCTCAACAATGTTCCAACTTCTAGTGGAAAGCCTTCCCAGGAGAGTGGAGGCTGTTATCGCAGAAACGCAACTCCATATTAACGCATATCATTTTGGAATGAGATGTTCGACGAGCAGACCTCCACATACTTTGGCCATGTAGTGTACCACGGCTAAGGACTGTTCTTAACGCACCGCTGAGTGCCTGGATATAGCCCTTAGCTGTGGTATGTTGGCCATATACCACAACCCCCCCCCCCCACCCCACCTCGAGGTGCCTTACAGCTATTATAAACTGGGTACCATTGTAATTAGAGCACTAAAAATCAATGTTTTGTCATACCCGTAGTATACGGTCTTATATACCACTAATGCCAATCAACATTCGTTGCTTGACCCACCCAGTTTCTAATTAATATTAATCCATAAAGACCCTTTTTAACAGTCATCCAGGCCCTACCTCTAGTTTTACCTTGTTCAACTTGAGGTTTTTGTTATTCCAACACGCGCGCACACAGTGTAGGCTTACATTTTCCCCTGAGAGCATTGTACTGCTAAGCAGTGTGTTTGTAGTCAACACTGCAGGATGCTCAGTAACCCTCTAATCTAATCTAGCACCCATATGTTTCTTTTTAAGACGTTTAAGACCCTTCCCTCTGTAAAAGGCTATCAGTCATAGATTCCAAGTATAATTGTCCCTTGGGGCTCATGTGTTGAATTGTAACCTTTTATGTAATTTACAATGCATGTGTACTGGAAGCATGTAGACATACAGTGGCAAGAAAAAGTATGTGAACCCTTTGGAATTACCTGGAATTCTGCATAAATTGGTCATAAAATTTGATCTGATCTTCATCTAGGTCACAACAATAGACAACCGTCTGCTTAAAAACGCACAAACAATATGTTTTCATGTCTTTATTGAACACACCGTGTAAACATTCACAATGCAGGTTGGAAAAAGTATGTGAACCCTTGGATTTAATAACTGGTTGACCCTCCTTTGGCATCAATAACCTCAACCAAACGTTTTCTGTAGTTGCGGATCAGACCTGCACAGTCAGGAGGAATTTTGGACCATTCCTCTTTACAAAACTGTTTCAGCTCAGCAATTTTCTTGAGATGTCGAGTGTGAACTTCTCTCTTGAGGTCATGCCACAGCATCTCAATGGAGTAAAGGTCAGGACTCTGACTGGGCCACTCCAGAAGACGTATTTTCTTCTGTTGAAGCCATTCTGTTGATTTACTTCTGTGCTTTGGGTCGTTGTCCTGTTGCATCACCCAACTTCTGTTGAGCTTCAATTGGTGGACAGATAGCCTAACATTCTCCTGCAAAATGTCTTGATAAACTTGGGAATTAATTTTTCCGTCGACAATAGCAAGCTGTCCAGGCCCTGAGGCAGCAAAGCAGCCCCAAACCATGATGCTCCCTCCACCATACTTTACAGTTGGGATGAGGATATGATGTTGGTGTGCTGTGCCTTTTTCCTCCACACATAGTGTTGTGTGTTCCTTCCAAACAACCCAACTGTAGTTTCATCTGTCCGGCTTCTTCCGTGGTGTCCTCCCATGAACCCCATTCTTGTTCAGTGTTTTATATATCGTAGACTCATCAACAGAGATGTTAGCATGTTCCAGATATTTCTGTAAGTCTTTAGCTGACACTCTAGGATTCTTCTTAACCTCATTGAGCATTCTGCGCTGTGCTCTTGCAGTCAACGGCCACTCCTAGGGAGAGTAGCAACAGTGTCAGCACTTTCTCCATTTATAGACAATTTGTCTTACTGTGGACTGATGAACATCAAGGCTTTTAGAAATAGTTTTGTAACCTTTTCCAGCCGTATGCAAGTCAACAATTCCTAATCTTAGGTCTTCTGAGATCTCTTTGTTTGAGGCATGGTTCACATCAGGCAATGCTTCTTGTGAATAGCAAACTCAAATTTTGTGAGTTTTTTTAATTTTTTTATAAGGCAATGCAGCTCTAACCAACATCTCCAATCTCGTCTCGTTGATTGGACTCCAGGTTAGCTGACTCCTGACTCCAATTAGCTTTTGGAGAAGTCATTAGCCTAGGGGTTCACATACTTTTTCCAACCTACACTGTGAATTTTTAAATGATGTATTCAATATAGACCTGAAATTCAATAATGTTTGTTATTTGTTTAAGCACACTGTCTATTGTTGTGACTTAGATGAAGATCAAATTTGATGACACATTTATGCAGAAATCCAGGTAATTTCAAAGGGTTCACATACTTTTTTTTGCTACTGTATGTGCCCTTTTTATATGGTTCCAGTCCAACCAACACTCGTTCGAATCTCCGCTACTCCCATGTTTGAGTGGTTTTTCAGCGAGGAATTTAATGGGGGTTTTCATTCTTTGCCAACACGTCTTGTTTCATCACGTGTTGAATATGTTCACTGCAGACCTACTCCATGGCTTCAGTGAACCAGTGAACCACCAGACAGACACAGCAGAGATGTAATGGAAATGTGCAATCGGACATTAACAACATATGTCTACACTCGCTGTGTGCTCGACCTGTGAGTTTTCCCCATGACTATTCATTAGTCTGACCGGGTTGGATGTGTTATATCAAATAGTAGCAAGTGTATTTCAACTATAAAAAGGGTAGGTGGGGTTATAGTCTGTTTTGACTGGAATTGGTTATTATAAGAGTCACACTGACATGGAGGGTGGTTGAGGTATTGCGCTGTCATGGTGTCGTCTACGTAGAGGTGGATCCGAGAATCACCAGCAGCAAGAGTCGGCCCGAGAATTGAGCCCTGTGGCACCCCCATAGACTGTCAGAGGTACGGACAACAGGCCCTCCGATTTGACACACTGAACTCTGTCTGAGAAGTAGTTGGTGAACCAGGCGAGGCAGTCATTTGAGAAACCAAGGCTGTTGAGTCTGCCGATAAGAATGTGGTGATTGACAGAGTCGAAAGCCTTGGCCAGGTCGATGAATACAGCTGCACAGTATTGTCTCTAATCGATGGCGGTTATGATGTCAGTACCAATAGCGGTTATGATGTCAGTATCGATGGCGGTTATGATGTCAGTACCGATGGCGGTTATGATGTCAGTACCGATGGCGGTTATGATGTCAGTACCGATGGCGGTTATGATGTCAGTACCGATGGCGGTTATGATGTCAGTACCGATGGCGGTTATGATGTCAGTACCGATGGCGGTTATGATGTCAGTACCGATGGCGGTTATGATGTCAGTATCGATGGCGGTTATGATAGACCTAGACTTCATGAAGCTCCCGACGAACAGTTATTGTGCTGATGTTGCTACCAGAGGTACTTTGGTGTTGCAACCGAGGACAGACTATTACATGCTGATCTGTTGTTGCTCCTAGATGTTTCCACTTCACAATTACAGCACTTACAGTTGACCGAGGTCAGATCTAGCAAGGCAGACATTTTATGAACTGACTTGTTTCGAAAGGTGGCATGACGGCGCTACGTTGAAAGTCACTGAGCTCTTCGGTAAGGCCATTCTACTGCCAATGTTTGTCTATGGAGATTGCATGGCGGTGTGCTCGATTTTATACCTGTCAGGAGTGGGTGTGGTTGAAATGTCCGAATCCTCTCATTTAAAGGGGTGGCCACATACTTTTGTGTGTGTGTGTAGTATGTCAACCAATATTGATGTTTCAAGTTTCCTTGTCGGAGGCATCCAACATTGCACATATATAGGTTTGGATTAAAAGCCAGAAAATCTGTGACAGAGATGGCCTCCCTGGTCACTCCTTTCACTAGAACCAACAGCTAAAGACACAGCAATTATCTCCTGCCTCTCGTTGCCATGGTGGTGGTGCATTCTTCACTTAATGAAGGTCTCTGCCTTTGAGGACAGGCGAGCTGAATCTGCAGATAGCTGAAACAGCTTTTTTTAATGAAAGTACCCGGAGGGATATCGGTGTGATCCGTTCGAGACTAATCGCAAAATCCTGCCTCTTGATCCATTTACTGTCTGGCGAGAAGGAACCCAATCATCCCGCTAGCTCAAATTTCATACTCTGCCGTGAACATTTTAACTGTAAGTAAAGGCTTTAATGCTGTGGGTCTAGTTATAATTTTGGAACCCAGCCCAGACCCGAAATGAGGGCTCGATTTAATCTCCTTGCTCATACCTTTTTAGGTTTTCTGATTATGAGATTCAACATTGCTGTGGTCAAAGTGGAATCTCCATTTCTCAAGCTGAATCCCCAGAGACCTAGACTTAGGCTACTTGTTACCTCATACTGGTTCCGTAGGTCATCTCTAGTTCCACAATTTAGTTGCGCTGTCGTCTATTGAGAGTACTTTTGAATTTCCTTGTGACCCGCCTCAGAAATGAAACCACATCTAGTCAGAACCCAGGCTTTTTAACTGCAACCCACCAGTCAAATGAAAAAGGGAAAGGCCGGCTACGCTATGAGACAAGGCAACATAAGCAGATATTATTAAATAGATAAAACAGATCCTTGACCCTAACTGATCGTTAATTTACCAAACAATTTATTTTATAAAGCCTTTTTTTTTTACATCAGCAGTTGTCACAAAGTGCTATACAGATACCCAGCCTAAAACCCTAAAGAACAAGCAATGCGGAGGCCAGAAGCACAGTGGCTAGGGTAAATTCCCTAGTAGGCAGGAACCTGAGAAAGAAACCTAGAGAGGAGCCAGGCTCCAAGTGGTGGCCAGTCCTCTTCTGGCTGTAATACTTACTGACTGTCAGTTCTGTGTGAAACTGAGAACCTTGCAGGGACTCTCTGTTACATATTGCATTGTCTGCGTGCTGCTATGCTGTAGAGCACCCGATCAATAACTAAGGAAAGCTGACTCGTAAGCTGCAGCAGAGATAAACTGGTTGATGATGCACCCATTACGCTGAAATATATCATGAAAAGATACCACATCATTACCACTTTTGCATTCAAACATGTTTTGAAATTTTGTCTGTTTCATTGCAGGCCTGATTAGAAGAATGGTGAGCCTATAGTCTACTTTGAGGATCCTGGTTTCTACACACAAAAGCCCCTGTTTGTTAGTAGCAGCAATCAACCTTGGGATTCTGAAGTCATTATGGTCAAACTTGTTATTATGGAAATGGTTATGATAGACTTGTTATTAAAGCATTAAGCTTTTCCGAGTACTCCTTCTCTTGCAGCATTACTTGATCGCGGAAAATACAATTGTAACGTAGACATATAATGGTGCTATATATTTGCTTATGTCTCGAATGATGTTTTCATTGACAGATGGATGTAAGCAAATCTTGTTAACAGGACAGTAACCCAACAACAACCATGAGGCATAGGAGACTTGAGATCATGTCTTGCTCTTGCCTTTCCTCAAATCATCTGACCCAACTGCCTTAGGAGTTGTCAGTCAGTTGACACAAACTATAAGGGGGGAAAAAGTAAACTTGGTTGTCATGGTTTATTACAAACAATGGAACATTGTGTGCATGCTCGCATTCTCCCATTTAGCTTTGAATCCAGTTGAAGAAGCCCTCCCTTCACACTTCCCATGTCAAAGGTGCTTTCCCCCCAGCCCACCGCAACTCCACCCCGCCTAGCAACACATGTTGGTTGTCAGCCGAGGATGATTTTACATCCGCCCCTCCAGGTGACCAGAGAGAACCTTTCCCATACCTATTCCTCCCTGTGGGCCTGAAAGCAAATACGTGTGTGTGTGTATACAGTGCATTCTGAAATCTTTCAGACCCGTTGACTTTTTCCCCATTTTGTTACATTACAGCCTTATTATAAAATTTATAAAAAAGTGTTTTACTATTCAATCTACACACAATAACTCATAATAACAAAGCGAGAACAGATTTTTATAATTTTTCAAATTTTATTTAAAATACATTTTTTTTTTACCTAAGTATTCAGACCCTTTGCTATGAGACTCGAAATTGAGCTCAGGTGCATCCTGTTTCCATTGATCATCCTTGATGTTTCTACAACTTGATTGGACATGATTTGGAATTCTGTCTATATAAGGTCCCACAGTTGACAGTGCATGTCAGAGCAAAAACAAAGCCAAGCAGTCGAAGCAATTGTCTGTAGAGCTCCGAGACAGGATTGTGTTAAGGCACAGATCTGGGGAAGAGTACCAAAAAAAAATCTGCAGCATTGAACAGTAGCCTCAAGTTTGGAGCCACCAAGACTCAACCTAGAGCTGGCCGCCGGCCTTACTGATGAATCGGGGGAGAAGGGCCTTGGTCAGTGAGGGGACAAATAACCCGATGGTCACTCTGACAGAGCTCCATAGTTCCTCTGTGGAGATGGGAGAACCTTCCAGAAGGACAACCATCCCTGCAGCACTCCACCAATCAGGCCTTTATGGTAGCTTGGCCAGACTGAAGCCACTTCCTCAGTAAAAAAGCACTTGACAGCCCGCTTGGAGTTTGCCAAAAGGCACCTAAAGGATTCTCAGACCTTGAGAAACAAGATTATCTGGTCTGATGAAACCAAGATTGAATCTTTTTGCCTGAATGCCAAGCGTCACGTCTGGAGGAAACCTGGTACGGTGAAGCATGGTGGTGGCTGCTTCATGCTGTGCGGATGTTTTTCACCGGCAGGGACTGGGAGACTAGTCAGGAACAAGGCAAAGATGAACGTAGCAAAGTGCAGAGAGATCCTTGATGAAAACCTGCTCAGGACCTCAGACTGGGGCAAAGGTTCACCTTTCAACACGACAACGACTCTAAGCACATAACCAAGAGAACACAGGAGTGGCTTTGGGACAAGTCTCTGAATGTCCTTGAGTGGCCCAGCCCCGATTTGAACCTGATTGAACATCTCTGGAGAGATCTGAAAATAGTTGTGCAGCGACGCTCCCCATCCAACCTGACAGAGCTAGAGAGGCTCTGCAGAGAAGAATGGGAGAAACTCCCCAAATACAGGTGTTCCAAGCTTGTAGCGTCATACCCAAGAAGACTCGATGCTGTAATCGCTGCCAAAGGTGCTTCAACAAAGTACTGAGTAAAGGGTCTGAAATACTTATGTAAATGTGATATTTAAGTTAAGTTTACAAATGTATAAATAAAAAATTATCTAAAAAGCTGTTTTTGCTTTGTCATTATGGGGTGTTGTGTGTAGATTGATGATTAAAAGGATTTGTCTTTTAATGCATTTTAGAATAAGGCTGTAACGTAACAAAATGTAGAAAAAGTCAAGTGGTCTGAATACTTTCCGAATGCACTGTCGATGGTACCATGGTGTAGCCGGAGGACAGCTAGTTTCCGTCCTCTGGGTATATTGACTTCAATACAAAACCTAGGAGTCTCATGGTTCTCACCCCGTTCCATAGACTTGCACAGTAATATGACGATTTCCGGAGGGTGTCCTCCAACCAATCAGCTCTTGCAGCATGAACTGTCATTACACTTGTGATTTAAAAAAAAAATATATATATATATAAAACCCAATTATATACATATGTACTACAGCTAGTAATATCTAGACCACAATGCAGTTGTGAGCATACTAGGTGTTCTATAGTATACTACTACAGTCTAACTTAATAAGGATGTTCTGTTTGTTAAATGTTCCAGAATGTTCTTCAGCTGGTGAACCTCTTCTTTTGTTGGATAATGGCATATGGTTTAGCAGGCTGTGGCGGTGTTGGCAGGGATGTTGGGTTTGAGGGGGCTGAGACTCTGGCTCCTTGTAGACAACCGTCTGGTCCTTTCTGCACTACACAGCCAGGTGGACACGCCTCTCATACACTTTCTGCACCACCTACTGCTTTGACCTCTTGCAGAAGATTGGTTTGTTCTGCATGTCTCCTGGAAAGAAATTAAGACTGATGGGATGTTGTGCGGATGTTGCCTGTAATCCATGGCTTCTGGTTGGGGGAAGGGAAAGAGGGATACCTAGTCAGTTGTACAACTGAATGCATTCAACTGACTTGTCTTCCGCATTTAACCCAACCCCTCTGAATCAGAGGGGTGGGGGGGGGCTGCCATAATCGATGGCAGCCCCCCCCCACAACGACGCCCGATGAACAGTGGGTTAACTGCCTTGCACAGGGGCAGAATTACAGATTTTTACCTTGTCAGCTCGGGGATTCGATCCAGCAACATTTCGGTTACTGGCCCAACTCTCTAAACACTAGGGTACCTGCTGGTTGGGGTATGTACGTACAGTCACTGTGGGGACGACGTCATCGATGCGCTTATTGATGAAGCCAGTGACTGATGTGGTGTACTCCTCAATGCCATCGGAAGAATCCCGGAACATATTCCAGTCTGTGCTAGCAAAACAGTCCTGTAGCTAAACATCTACTTCACCTGACCACTTCTTTATTGACCAAGTCACTGGTGGATCCTGCTTTCTGTTTTAGCTTGTAATCAGGAATCAGGAGGATAGAATTATGGTCAGATTTGCCAAATGGAAGGTGAGGGAGAGCTTTGTATGCATCTCTGTGTGTGGAGTCAGGGTGTTCCCCTCTGGTTGCATATTTAACATACTGGTAGAAATGAGGTTAAATGGATTTAAGTTTCCCTGCATTAAAGTCCCCGGCCACTAGGAGCGCCGCCTCTGGATGAGCGTTTTCCTGTTTGTTTATGGCGGTATACAGCTCATTGAGTGCGGTTTTAGTGCCAGCATTCCTTTCGTGGTGGTAAATAGACCGCTACGAAGAATATAGATAAAGTCTCTTGGTAAATTTAGTGTGGTCTACAGCTTATCATGAGATACTCTACCTCCGGCGAGCAGAACTTTGAGACTTTCTTACTATTAGATTTCATGCACCAGCTGTTTACAAATATACAGAGTGCCTTTGTCTTACCGGAGGCGGCTGTTCAATGTTGCCGATGCAGCATAAAACCCGCCAGCTGCATGTTATTCATGTTGTTGTTCAGCCACGACTTGGTGAAATATAACATAAGATATGACAGTTTTTAAAGTCCCGTTGGTAGGATATACGTGATCGTAGCTCATCTATTTTCTTATCCAATGATTGCACGTTGGCTAATAGGACTGATGGTAAAGGCAGATTACCAACTCGCCATCGGATCCTTACATGGCACCGCGACCTACGTCCCCTATATCTCCGGCAGCCATCTCTTCCGGTGCCATTGTATTCAACATGAGGAACCTTTTGGCTTCGAGGGAAGCTGTGTATTTGCACACCGACGTCTAGCAAATACAAGTAATGGTAATGCAAAATTAGCTTGCCTCAATGTTTAGGCTAACACACTCTCCACTCATAAGAGGAAGAGCTTTACTCAGGATAGTACGTTAGGTTCTCTTTTAACAAACATTGAATTGAAATTGAAACCCAAGTTTCGTATTACTGCCAGCACCATGGTGACTGAAGATGACACCACATAGCCAGGGCGTGGTCTGTGTTCCGTACGGTGTGTGTGTCAGGAGGTTATCTACTGAATCAAGTGACCTGCTCTTCCACTGACGACACACACCGGGACTGTGTTTACCTCGGCCCAACGTAAGGCACGTAGCCATTCCTTCTGGGACAGAAAGCTCGTGTGTGTTACGGCTGCAGTGACAGTGCTGCCGTCTTGTGATTCGGGTTCTCGTGAAAGACTTGCTTGTTCCTCGACGTGATGCCTGCAGAACTAGGCTATGCGGGACAACTCCCATAAACCCTGGAAAAAGGTTTCTGCTTCACTTAAATGTCTCCTGTTTGATCAGCTCCATTGTCTATGGATGGTTCATATTCAATACACCATGTGTAACATGAGCCTTGTGTTAGTCACAGGCAAGCTAGCTACCATGTTGGCCCTTATGTAAGGTTTATTTATCCATCACCTACAGTACTATAGGTGGGCCAGGGAAGTAATTTCACAATTATTTAGGTAAGTTAGTTGGCTAACTCAATAGGGTTATTAATGGGTTCGATCCTCACGCAATGTTTACCCTGTATACCATGACGAGTAGAGAAGGCTGGTATGGCGAGGCTTTCAGAAAACGTAGGGGAAGGAAAATGGCGAGGAATGATATCAGGACCGGCATCCCTTTTTGGCTTTTTCATCTATCAATAAAAAAAATGCATTGATTTGTAAGGGAAAGGGGTTACCTCTGAATGAGGGAGGAGCATCCATGTCATCAGAGCCCAGGGAACAGTTGTTGTTGGTTAACTGCCTTGCTCAAGGGAAGAACGGCAGTTCGGGATTCGAACCAGAGACCTTTCGATTGCTGGCCCAACGTTCTTAACCGCCAGGCTACCTGCCGCTCCACTGGTATATTGCCTTAATTGATCAATTGAATCACTTCCCCTCGTTACCAATGAGAGGAGTCTGATATCGGGTTTGTTGTCCCTTTTTTCCCCATTTTGCCTCGGTCAATTCACCAATTAATATGCAGCTGTTAATGAATTGAATAACTGCCCTTCATTGTAAATGCGAGATGCTCACAAATTGACACAGTTGAAGTGGAATTGATGCCAAGTACCTATGGGATAAAGAGAGAGAGAAGGGCCAGCGTCACCAATAAGGAGGGAGATCAGTCTAACCAGGAGGGAAGTAGGGAAATGAACCAGAGAGAATACAATCTAGCAAGAGAAGAGTAGAGGAATGTCACATGCTGCTTTTGGGTGGAATGGGGCAGGGGGAAGCGTTTTGGTGGGAGACTAAAAAAGGCATGCCATTGAGGGCAGTGCAGATGGCCAGGAACCCTTTTGTTTTCAGGCTGTATAATCGTACTGTACTGCTAGGCTAGCATCGCTTGTGCCTATTCAGCATAGGGAGGTCTATGTGCTTTATCCTAGCAGATGCAGCACAGTGCACCCATAGAGAGAAATTAGTGGATTTGTACAGTCAAAGTTCTAGCTCAGGGTTTTGTCTAGGCCCTATGTCAGCTCTGCCGTATTGTCTAGGTCCTGTCTGCTCTGCCGTATTGTCTAGGCCCTATGTCTGCTCTGTCGTATTGTCTAGGCCCTGTGTCTGCTCTGTCGTATTGTCTATGCCCTATGTCTGCTCTGCCGTATTGTCTAGGCCCTATGTCTGCTCTGCCGTATTGTCTGGGCCCTGTGTCTGCTCTGTCGTATTGTCTGGGCCCTGTGTCTGCTCTGCCGTATTGTCTGGGCCCTGTGTCTGCTCTGCCGTATTGTCTGGGCCCTGTCTGCTCTGCCGTATTGTCTGGGCCCTGTGTCTGCTCTGCCGTATTGTCTGGGCCCTGTGTCTGCTCTGCCGTATTGTCTGGGCCCTGTGTCTGCTCTGCCGTATTGTCTGGGCCCTGTGTCTGCTCTGCCGTATTGTCTGGGCCCTGTGTCTGCTCTGTCGTATTGTCTGGGCCCTGTGTCTGCTCTGTCGTATTGTCTGGGCCCTGTGTCTGCTCTGTCGTATTGTCTGGGCCCTGTGTCTGCTCTGCCGTATTGTCTGGGCCCTGTGTCTGCTCTGCCGTATTGTCTGGGCCCTGTGTCTGCTCTGCCGTATTGTCTGGGCCCTGTGTCTGCTCTGTCGTATTGTCTGGGCCCTGTGTCTGCTCTGTCGTATTGTCTGGGCCCTGTGTCTGCTCTGCCGTATTGTCTGGGCCCTGTGTCTGCTCTGCCGTATTGTCTGGGCCCTGTGTCTGCTCTGCCGTATTGTCTGGGCCCTGTGTCTGCTCTGTCGTATTGTCTGGGCCCTGTGTCTGCTCTGTCGTATTGTCTGGGCCCTGTGTCTGCTCTGTCGTATTTTGAATTCTGGGCAGTAAAAAAAAGAAGAAAAAGGTTCTTTTTAGAATAAGAATTGTTCTGTTCGTTTCGTTTCGTTCAAATTGAGATGATAGTTTTGTATCAGGATTAGACTACATTTATAAATTGCTTTGTCGTCGTCGCCCCGTCGTTAGCAGACTTCTTTGTGAAGTGCAGGTATTCTTCCAAAGGCATGATTTCCGCAGACAATCCCCACTGTTACGTAAGAGTGACTTATAACAACTTTTTTGTTGTCGTCTTTGTGAAAGATTACCGTGGATTAGTGGCACCATATGGTCAATTTAAGCCCTCCACTGTCTGTATTCAGCTGACTTGTGGGAAATGCTGTATTGGCAAAACTGAATTTGCCCTAAAAACAATAGAGGAGAGGATATTTTGTTGTTGGTGTCATAAAAGGGGTGCTGTTGTCAAACTATGCATGCTATCACAATCTGAAGAGTGCATTGTTTAGTCTATCTGCACTGTTAGGCTTAGACTTCATCCTAAACCAGCATACATTTAGGCTATTGCTGCAGAATTAGAGGTGTAGCCGAGTACATCATAAATCAATAGAATTCCCTGTAAATACATCATTCAAAGTTAATGCCCTGTCACGTCTGCTGTTCTGTTAAGTCCGACTGCTGCTGATTACTGCTGAGTATATGACTTGCTAGTTATTCCATTATCTACAGGAATGTTAGGCTAGGTCACCTCTCATTATGAACACAATGTGGAGAATTGTTAAGCCTAATTTTAATGTGATTTAGAACTCTTCTGAGATACAGGGCGCAACTGCAGTAACAACCTGCAACGCCACCAGTAACAGTACTGCCCCTTCTCAATCACTTGGAACTGCCCTGGTTCATGGTTCCACAACAACAAAACAACTGCACAGTCGGTGTGTGTGTGTGTTTACCATGGTGTAGTTTTACGATGTCGTTTTTTTAACGGTGTAGTTCTCCTCATGTCAATTCTGCTTTGTTCTCGTCAAAGTTTGGGATCGCTACAGTGTTTTAATTTGACGATGACATAAGAGGATTCTCTTCTCCCGGCCAAGTGAGGAAGCTATAAGTCTGGTGGGCGTATGGGGAACCTGCTCTCCTTTAGCGTGGAGCTGATGCTTCAAAACCACTCTTCGGCCAATTCAGTTGAACTTAACGTATGTCCCTTGTCCTGTGACATGTCAAAAGAAACACCATGTCCTTGAAAGACAACCCCTTTAAACACACCGTTGTTTAACATGTGGAGATGTATTGTAGGACTGCACCTTGCTCCCACTACTCAGCTGTGTTTGGATGCGTATGTGTTTGCGTGTGTGCATAGATGCGTACGCATGGTTAGGTAATGTGTGTAATGTGCAATCATTTGTGCAAGAAAGTTGTTTGAGGATTTCTGTGTGTGTTTGTAAGACAGAAGTGGGGAGCTCTCCCAATTTGTTGGGCCTTGTGTCCCACTAACCCCTTCCCCTCTGTGTTGGGCCTTGTGTCTCACTAACCCCTTCCTCTCTGTGTTGGGCCTTGTGTCCCACTAACCCCTTCCTCTCTCTGTTGGGCCTTGTGTCCCACTAACCCCTTCCTCTCTCTGTTGGGCCTTGTGTCCCACTAACCCCTTCCCCTCTGTGTTGGGCCTTGTGTCCCACTAACCCCTTCCTCTCTGTTGGGTCCTTGTGTCCCACTAACCCCTTCCTCTCTGTGTTGGGCCTTGTGTCCCACTAACCCCTTCCCCTCTGCGTTGGGCCTTGTGTCCCACTAACCCCTTCCTCTCTGTGTTGGGCCTTGTGTCCCACTAACCCCTTCCCCTCTCTGTTGGGCCTTGTGTCCCACTAACCCCTTCCCCTCTCTCTGTTGGGCCTTGTGTCCCACTAACCCCTTCCCCTCTCTCTGTTGGGCCTTGTGTCCCACTAACCCCTTCCTCTCTGTGTTGGGCCTTGTGTCCCACTAACCCCTTCCTCTCTGTTTGGCCTTGTGTCCCACTAACCCCTTCCTCTCTGTGTTGGGCCTTGTGTCCCACTAACCCCTTCCCCTCTCTGTTGGGCCTTGTGTCCCACTAACCCCTTCCTCTCTGTGTTGGGCCTTGTGTCCCACTAACCCCTTCCCCTCTCTGTTGGGCCTTGTGTCCCACTAACCCCTTCCTCTCTGTGTTGGGCCTTGTGTCCCACTAACCCCTTCCTCTCTGTGTTGGGCCTTGTGTCCCACTAACCCCTTCCTCTCTGTTTGGCCTTGTGTCCCACTAACCCCTTCCTCTCTCTGTTGGGCCTTGTGTCCCACTAACTAGGGCTGCAGAGTTTTAAAACAGCCTATCGTAGCTTTAAATCAGTGCATGTGTGAGCACTCTGTCTCTCTCTCTCCAACTACATTCAAATTGCATCCAAAATAGATACTGTTCTAGATGTCCTAGCCTACCTCATTCAGGTAATACATTTAATGCAATATGAATCTTCTATATTCAGCTAATTAATGATGGGTTACGCATAATAAGCTTCTAACTGACATCCTCTGTCTCTTGCGCAATACACAAGCACCTGTGTTCTGCTGGCTTTGCCTTAAAAAAATGCAGGTCTCATGCAGGAAAAGCTAGCCTAGAATAGCTTGCTGGACACTTTTTGGGGGGTATTTCTTATACCAATAGACTATTCAGAGGGACACAAGCTCTTGTTTGCTGAATGTTAAATACAGCAGCCAATAGAACTCACGGGTAGTTTGAAAGAAGAGCAAACGCGCGATGGCGGTAGGTTATAGCCGTTATTTATTCAGATCTATAACCATTCAGTCTTCGTGAAGAGAAGTGAAGGCCTTCTGCATCTCATTCTACTCCTATTTTTATTCAAGGATGTCATTAGAATGATGAGGACAACGAAATGTATTTCATTTAACTGTTGAAAGCGAGGAAGAAATGAAGCAACAATGGAGAGAAAGAGGTAGGTTAGTAACAGGATAAATATTATGAAAGGTGTGTATGCGGCAGCCTACTAATTATACAAATACAGTGCCTTCCACTAGTATTGACAACCTTGGTAAATATGAGCGAAACGGGCTGTGGAGAAAATGTCTTTGATGTTTATCCTCTTGGTCTTTCATTCAAAATATTCACAAAAATCTAACCTTTAATTGAAGTAAAATGATTGGGGGAAAACAATGTTTCAATATTTTTCTCCCCGAAACATGTGCCACAATTATTGCCACCCCTAGAAATTCTTATGAGTAAAATGAGTAAAAAAGTATATTCCCATTCATAGTTTACGTTATGTTCACCTGAGTGATTAGGAACACTTAAGTGGTAGGCCATGACTTATTGTATTGTTTCACTGGGGTATAACTATGAGGAGACACACAGGCCAAGTTCCCATAGTCATCCATCACTATGGGAAAGACCGAGAATACAGTAATGATGTGCGACCAGAGGTTGCTGAGCTGCACAAATTAGGAAATGGCTATAAGAAAATAGTGGAAATGGGCATTTTCAACCGTTGTGCTATGAGGGAAATAATGAAGAAGTTTAAAGCAACTGGAGATGTTAACAATCGGCCTAGAAGAGGACGTGTGTCTACTGACCCCACGCACAGTGAGGAGGATGACGCACAGTGAGGAGGATGACGCACAGTGAGGAGGATGATTTGCGTGGTCAAAAAATCTCCAAGAATCACAGCTGAATAATTGCAGATGTTAGTTGGGTCTTGGGGTCAGAAAGTCTCCAACTACGACCAGACGCCACCTACATACAGTTGAAGTCGGAAGTTTTTACATACTTAGGTTGCAGTCATTAAAACTCGTTTTTCAACTACTCCACAAATGTCTTGTTAACAAACTATAGTTTTGGCAAGTCGGTTAGGACATCTACTTTGTGCATATGACACAAGTAATTTTTCCAACAATTGTTTACAGACAGATTATTACACTTAATTCACTGTATCTCAATTCCAGTGGGTCAGAAGTTTACATACACTAGGTTGACTGTGCCTTCAAACAGCTTGGAAAATTCCAGAAAATTATGTTATGGCTTTAAAAGCTTCTGATAGGCTAATTGACATCATTTGAGTCAATTGGAGGTGTTCCTGTGGATGTATTTCAAGGCCTACCTTCAAACTCAGTGCCTCTTTGCTTGACATCTTGGGAAAATCAAAAGAAATCAGCCAAGACATCAGAAACAAAATTGTAGACCTGCACAAGTCAGGTTCATCCTTCGGAGCAATTTCCAAACGCCTGAAGGTACCACGTTCATCTGTACAAACAATAGTACGCAAGTATAAACACCATGGGACCACGCAGCCGTCATACTGCTCAGGAAGGAGACGCATTCTGTCTGCTAGAGATGAACGTACTTTGGTGCAAAAAGTGCAAATCAATCCCAGAACAACAGCAAAGGACCTTGTGAAGATGCTGGAGGAAACGGGTCCAGAAATATCTATAGCCCCAGTAAAATGAGTCCTTTATTGACGTTACCTGAAAGGCCGCTCAGCAAGGAAGAAGCCACTGCTCCAAAACCGCCATGAAAAAGCCAGGCTACGTTTTGCAACTGCACATGGGGACAAAGATCGTACTTTTTGGGTAAATGTCCTCTGGTCTGATGAAACAAAAATAGAACTGTTTGGCTGTGATGACCATCGTCATGTTTGGAGGAAAAAGGGGGAGGCTTGCAAGCTGATGAACACCATCCCAACCATGAAGCACGGGGGTGGCAGCATCATGTTGTGGGGGTGCTTTGCTGCAGGAGGGACTGGTGCACTTCACAAAATAGATGGCATCATGAGGATGGAAATTGTGTGGATATATTGAGGCAACATCTCAAGACATCAGTCAGGAGGTTAAAGCTTGGTCGCAAATGGGCAATTCCAAATGGACAATGACCCCAAGCATACTTCCAAAGTTGTGGCAAAATGGCTTAAGGACAACAAAGTCAAGGTATTGGAGTGACCAGCACAAAGCCCTGACCTCAATCCTATAGAAAATATGTGTGCAGAACTGAAAAAGCGTGTGCGAGCAAGGAGGCCTACAAACCTGACTCAGTTACACCAGCTCTGTCAGGAGGAATGGGCCAAAATTCACCCAACTTATTGTGGAAAGCTTGTGGAAGGCTACCCAAAAATGTTTGATTCAAGTTAAACAATTTAAAGGCAATGCTACCAAATACTAATTGAGTGTATGTAAACTTCTGACCCATTGGAAATGTGATGAAAGAAATAAAAGTTGAAAGAAATAATTCTCTACTATTATGACATTTCACATTCTTAAAACGAAGTGGTGATCCTAACTGAACTAAGACAGGGAATTTTTACTTGGATTAAATGTAAGGAATTGTGAACAGCTGAGTTTAAATGCATTTGGCTAAGGTGCATGTAATCTTACAACTTCAACTGTAACCACAAGTTGTTTGGGAGGTTTGCCATAAAAAATGAAATTTACTGTTATCAATCAACAAACTCAAGCGCATACAGTTTGCTCAACGTTACTGGAACTGTCAATGGGACCGGGTTCTATGGTCAGATGAGACCAAAATAGAGCTTTTTTGAAACAAACACCAGAGGTGGGTTTGGAGTAGACAGAAAGATAGCCATGCAGAAAAGTACCTCATTCCCACTGTGAAGTATGGTGGTGGATCTTTGATGTTGTGAGGCTGTTTTTCTTCCAAAGGCCCTGGACAGCTTGTTAGGATACATGGTATCATGGATTCCATCAAATACCAGCAGGTATTAAATCAAAACTTAACTGCCTCTGCTAGGAAGCTTAAACTGGTCCGTGGTTGGATCTTCCAGCAGGACAATGATCCAAAGCACACCTCAAAAAGCAACCACAAAAATTGTTCACCGACCACAGAATCAAAGTTTTGCCATGGCCATCCCAGTCCCCTGACCTAAACCCCATAGAAAACCTGTGTGATGAGCTGAAGAGGAGAGTCCACAAGCGTGGACCTCGGAATCTGAAGGATCTGGAGAGATTCTGTATGGAGGAATGGTCTCAGATCCCTTGCCATGTGTTCTCCAACCTCATTACGCATTACAGGAGAAGAGCTGTTATCTTGGCGAAGGGCGGTTGCACAAAGAATTGAATGAAGGGGTGACAATAATTGTGGCACATATATTTGAGAAAAATATATGTTTCTTAATTTATTTTTTCTGTCTATTTTACTGTAATTAAAGGTTATAGTTTTGGGATTATTTTGAATGAAAGAGCTAGTGGATAAACAATTTTTTTTTTCACAGATGGTTTTGCTCATATTTAGCAAGGGTTACAGCCTTATTTTAAAATTGATGAAATTGTCTGTTGTTTTTTTCATCAGTCTACACACACACTACCCCATAATGATGAAGCAAAAACAGGTTTTTAGAAATGTTTGTTAATTTATAAAAATACAAAAAAATAATCACATATTTTCATAAATATTCCCTCTACTCAATACTTTGTTGAAGCACCTTTGGCAGCGATTACAGCCTTGAGTCTTCTTGGGTATGACGCTATAAGCTTGTGCCTTTTACTGAGGTGTGGATTCCGTCTGGCCACTCTACCATAAAGGCCTGATTGGTGGAGTGCTGCCGAAATGGTTGTCCTTCTGGAAGGTTCTCCCATCTCCACATAGGAACTCTGGAGCTCTGTCAGAATGATCATTGGGTTTTTGGTCACATCCCTGACTAAGGCCCTTCTCCCCTGATTGCTCAGTTTGGACGGGCGGCCAGCTCTAGGAAGAGTCTTGGTGGTTCTTAACTTCTTCCATTTAAGAATGATGGAGGCCACTATGTTCTTGAGGACCTTCAATGCTGCAGAAATGTTTTGTTACCCTTCCCCAGACCTGTGCCTCGACACAATCCTGTCTGAGCTCTACGGACAATTCCTTCAACCTCATGGCTTAGTTTTTGCTCTGACATGCACTGTCAACTGTGGGACCTTATATAGACAGCTGTGTGCCTTTCCAAATCATGTCCAATCAATTGAATTTACCACAGGTGGACTCCATGTTGTAGAAACATCTCAAGGATGATCAATGGAAACAGGAAGCACCTGAGCTCAATTTTGAGTGTCATAGCGAAGGGTCTGAATACTTATGTAAATAAGGTATTTCTGTTTTTTATGTTTAATACATTTGCAAAAAAAATCTAAAAACCTGTTTTCTATTTAATCCATTTTAGAATAAGGCTATAACTAACTTAACTAAATGTGGAAAAAGTCAACGCGTCTGAATACTTTCCGAAGGCACTGTATATTTTAATTTAATACAATTTTCTAGCCGATACTAGAAAATCGTGCTGAGATCAGCTGCATCATGGTCTGAATGACGTGCGTAGTTCCATTCCACGTTATACAGTATAATACAACACAGTACAGTAATACAGTTCACACTCAAAACGTTTAGCCCGCTGGAGCTAGTTTTCATTTATTTACCCAAGAGTGCAAATAGTTAGCTACATCTATGGCCTTTTATGTTTTTCTATTGTGGGTAATGGGCAGTAGCCTATATCATACTGTATATGTATTGGATAACTGCACAATCATTTGGCTTTTTTTGTGCATAGGCTCATTAAATGTTGTTAATGTAGGGCTCATTAAATGTATTACTCATCAGGCTGCAATTTTAATGCTTATCAAAGCTGTAATCAAATCCAGACATATTTGTATGCTGTATAATAGGTATATTTACAGTAGAGTGCTGTATAATGGGTCTATTTACAGTATAATGCTGTATAATGGGTCTATTTACAGTATAATGGGTTTATTTACAGTATAATGGGTCTATTTACAGTATAATGGGTCTATTTACAGTATAATGGGTCTATTTACAGTATAATGCTGTATAATGCTTTTGAATGACACTTCCGGTTTTGGCAGAAAATACCCGGATACCTGGGAGAAAAGTGATTTATTCTCAGGATGGAACGTTTTGTAACCCCTTCCTCTCTGTTTGGCCTTGTGTCCCACTAACCCCTTCCTCTCTGTTTGGCCTTGTGTCCCACTAACCCCTTCCTCTCTGTGTTGGGCCTTGTGTCCCACTAACCCCTTCCTCTCTGTGTTGGGCCTTGTGTCCCACTAACCCCTTCCTCTCTGTGTTGGGCCTTGTGTCCCACTAACCCCTTCCTCTCTGTGTTGGGCCTTGTGTCCCACTAACCCCTTCCTCTCTGTTTGGCCTTGTGTCCCACTAACCCCGTCCTCTCTGTGTTGGGCCTTGTGTCCCACTAACCCCGTCCTCTCTGTGTTGGGCCTTGTGTCCCACTAACCCCTTCCTCTCTGTGTTGGGCCTTGTGTCCCACTAACCCCGTCCTCTCTGTGTTAGGCCTTGTGTCCCACTAACCCCTTCCTCTCTGTGTTGGGCCTTGTGTCCCACTAACCCCTTCCTCTCTCTGTTGGGCCTTGTGTCCCACTAACCCCTTCCTCTCTCTGTTGGGCCTTGTGTCCCACTAACCCCGTCCTCTCTGTTTGGCCTTGTGTCCCACTAACCCCGTCCTCTCTGCGTCCCAGTGAAGATGCAGCCCGGCAGCTGCTGCCGTGGCAACAAAGCCCGGGACACAAGAATTGAGGGCCGGCCTCTAAACAAGGCTAACTATTGTCCCCCTTTAGTAGTTTGGTGAAGAGATGCAGTGAATGAACGGGGTCCTTTCCTAAAATAAGGACTAAGTTTATGTTTGCAATTCCTAAGTAAGACACTTCATTGCTTCATGCATAGTGTGAAATTTCTCCCCTTTATGATTTAAACACACACAACTTTTTTTAAAATTTTACCGGTATTCATCCATGTTGGTTCCTGATCAACCCTGTTGCTGTGAGCTGGCAAAACAAAGGGTCAATCCCAACACTGGCTTGCACTCATGTAATGCAAAATGGAGTTTAATGCTCTTACGTGGCGCTTTGAAAAGGATTAGCCCTCGGTTCTTTTATTTATTTCAACTGAAAGACAGTCGCCCAAATTGAATCTGACCACATGGTATTTCAAGTGTTCTTCTCCTCCCTGAAATAGTTAGATAAGACACATCTGATCGGGAAATGTTTCTGTAGAAGTGTCATTGGGCTTATGTAAAAGCTCCCATGTGACAAAAACCTTTGTTTTGTGTCGTCAGGACGCGGATAGGTTTTCGTGACGAGTACGGGTGGGGCTAGTGGTTGTGCCCAGTGGGTATTTTACGCATCAACAACCTGCTGTATGGCTTTGGTGAGTGATCCAACAAGCTTGAATAACTCCTGCTCCTTGACTTCCATTGATCTCTAAGGATTCCATAGGTGTTCATCATATTACTTTTCACCCATCCTGTCCTGTCAACAGTCATTGGTCATTAGGGGGAAGACTAGATTTTTTATTTTTTGTTTAACTAGGCAAGTCTGTTAAGAACAAAGTCTTATTTACAAACATGGCCTAGGAACAGTGGGTTTAACTGCCTTGTTCAGGGGCAGAACCACAGATTTTTTTTTTTTACCTTGTCAGCTCGGGGATTCGATCCAGCAACCTTTCGGTTACTGGCCCAACGCTCTAACCACTAGTCTAGCTGCCGCCCCGATAATAAACACCTTTTCTCTTTGGACACAGCCTAGGTCTACCTACCAAGCGTGCCTGAGTCTGAGTGTGAAAGATAGCGAGGGAAGCAGGGAGGTGTTGGTGAATAATACCACAGACCCACTGATCCGTGACTGAGTGGGGGACAAAGGCCTACGGTGAAGAGTCCACCGAGGGAGAGAGAGAGGACCCCCACCCCTCCTCCTCAGCCCCTGTGTTGCTGTCCCCATACTGTCGCTGTGTGACGGTGCACCTCCCTCCCACACTGGATGAGAAGGGGAGAAACTAGGTCTCTGACTGTCTACTCAGACACACTTTACCCGGGCATGCTTTCTGTGTTTGTCCCTGGGACTAGATGATCGAGGTGGGTGAGTGATTCTTTTTTGTGGTCGTGTTTAAGTTCGGTTAGGCTGATTACATTTTTTTTTTTTTTTTTTTATGTATTTAATTTGAGTAGAGAAAATAACCCCACTACCAGTCTGTGTGTCTGTGGGTCTCTTTGCCCAGACTTTAGTTAGCCAGCTCAACACTACAGATCAATGCAAGTCTATTCTGAAATCTTGTCTTCCAATACACTTTATGGTAGCCGTATTTTCAGAAAGATTCTCCGATGCCACTGTAAGATACAGACCAGGCCTTGGGCCATACCCATCATGCACTATTTGTTGTTCTACCTCCTGTAGAATATTGGGGGGGGGGGTGTACCTGCCTGTGGGTTTTCCCTATAGAGCGCCACACAATGCAGCAGGCTTCCTTTCACTGGCCCTGCTTCCCTTTATGGCTCACCACTAAGGGAGGGGTGTGTGACTCTAATTTATTTATTCATTCACCTTTTATTTAACCAGGTAGGCCAGTTGAGAACAAGTTCTCATTTACAACGGTGACCTTGACCAAGATAAAGCAAAGCAGTGCGACACAAACAACAACACAGTGTTACACATGGAATAAACAAACGTACGGTCAATTACACAATAGAAAAATCTATATACAGTGTGTGCAAATGATTAGTGTGTGTGACTGTATTAGTGTGTGTGACTGTGTGTTTGGACCTGGCTCATTCATCATCCCATCCAGTCAAGGGAAAATCCAACTTCTTCTCTTGTGGGGCAATTTGAATGCCTTCCCTCTCGAGCCCTGCAATAATGTGAGAGAAAGTGAGGTTTGCCATTTTTAAAGACCAAGTAATGAACTAACCAACTCCTCAGTTACTGCCCCAGGCAAAATCAGTGCATTCTCATGCATTTCGTGAAGTGGAATGACAATTTTCACTGAAGGCTGAAAGTTGTAGGCCTACCTTCCCAAACTCCCTTCCAACATCTTCAAGACTTGACATCAAGTGCATTACTTAATTACAAGTAGACCTAGGGTTTGGAATCATCCTAGTGAGTGAAATGTGCTTCCATTCTGACTTTGGATTAGGTTAGTTGGAGCAACCAAAAGTTGGTCAAATCTTGTCTATTCATGATTCAAACACTTTGTATAGTATCTCATCGGAAACGGACTGAAACTCCAAAGGACCCAGAATAGATGAAGGCAAGGGAGCACAGAGAGACCAGCCAGCATCCGCTGGAGGAATCAAAGGAGACGGAAATACAGCTTTTTTAATTTTAGCACTTGAAGATGGGGCTCTGGCAGCAATTCTGTTCTGGTGCTTTCAACTCTGGCCTGTACATATTTGGCCCATGAGGAGGATGTGTGAAGGAGTGTTTTTCATTCAGCTTCATCCTCTGGTTCTATAGCTCCATGAATTAACCCCTCTGTGAGCAGAGGATGTTTATGTTGGCTTTGGGCAGCTTTTATTTTTTTTCACATTCACTGTTAAAGTGAATACTTTTTTTTTTTTTTTCAGTTACACATATTTGGACACAACAAAGTGATGACAAGTGTATACCTTTTTGAAATTCTGATTTGTTTCATAATTTGGTAATTTCCTGTGATTTAGTATCGAGTACTGGCTTTAACCAGGAGCAACATTTTCCCCATGACAGTTTATGCAGTTGTGTGTGTTAACTTCCCTTTCAAGTCAAAGTGATTTTCCTTCAGGTGGCTCTGTCCTTCACTAAACTGTGATGAAAGACTTCTGAGGTGGCGTTTTGAAACCCTCTTGCTGCAGTGTCTTACTTTGGGTTGAATTTTTTAAAACCTTTTTATAGTAAAGCATTTGCAGGTTAACAATAAAATACAATTCCTAATGTGATGAGTAGCCAAGATTCAGTAGCAGTTATCACTGTAGCCTAAGTTAATTTAACTTGTGACTGTTTGCAACGCAAAATAGACCGTTATGAACAGAGCGCACGTTTCGAGGGAGGGAGACACAAGATTTTGCCTAATTTTAAAACTGGGCACAAATGGATATCGCAGAGAAAAGCGCTCAACTCGATCCAACACTGTGTTGCTTGCTAGACTAGTGGGGCTAGTACGCCAACTTGTTTTTGTTTGACAGGAGCAGGCCTGCAAGCCGAGGCTGAGAGAATGCCATGTTTGATATTGTTCCCTTTTCACCCAGGTTAGAATGATAAACTAATAGAAAATAGAAGCTCTAGATCACTTCATATTCACCATGAGGAGACAGAAATAAATAAAATCATTCAAAATAGGTAAGCATAATTTGGCCCCAGATCTTTCGCATAAAACAAAATAACAGCTGTGGTTTGTTTTAAATCACAAGCGCATAGTTTACAGTTGGGAGGCCCGCGGCAAGTACCAAATAGATCAGGAATGGGCAACTGGCGGCCTACAGAAATTACCTGTAAAACTGCACATTTTTCTCTCCGCCCCATGGCAAAATGTGTAGAATTGCAGCAAACTTGCTTTAAAATTGCAAAATGTTCTCTATGACCCTTGGCAAAATGTGCAGAGCTGCAGGAAATTCCCTTTAAAATGTAAATGTTTTCTCTTCGCTGTCACAAGGGGGCTGCTAAAATGTTTTGCTCGTGAAGAATTGTATTTTATTGTTAACCTGCAAATGCTTTACTATAAAAAGGTTTAAAAAAATTCAACCCAAAGTAAGACACTGCAGCAAGAGGGTTTCAAAACGCCACCTCAGAAGTCTTTCATCACAGTTTAGTGAAGGACCAGTCCCTTATGATGAGTCCCGTTTTTCACCGGCCATCAAAGTTGCCCATCCCTGAAGTAGATGATTGTTGAGTTGCGAATGTCAAATCAAACGTTATTTGTCACATGCGTCGAATACAACAAGTGTAGACCTTACCGTGAAATGCTTACTTACAAGACCTTAACCAACAGTGCAGTTCAAGAAGAGTTTAAGAAAATATTTACCAAATAAACGGAAGTAATAAAATAACGAGGCTATATACAGGGGGTGTACCGTATTGAGTCAGTGTGCGGGGGTACAGGTTAGTCGAGGTAATTTGTACATGTAGGTAGGGGTGAAGTGACTATGCATAGATAATAAACAGCGATTAGCAGCTGTGTACAAAACAAATGGAGGGGTGTCAATGTAAATAGTCCGATGGCCATTTGATTATTTGTTCAGCAGCAGTCTTATGGCTTGGGGGTAGAAGCTGTTAAGGAGCCTTTTGATCCTAGACTAGACTTGATCCTAGAGCGCTCCGGTACCGCTTGCTGTGCGGTAGCAGAGAGAACAGTTTATAACTTGGGTGACTGGAGTCTGACAATTTTACGGGCTTTCCTCTGACACCGCCTATTATATAGGTCCTTATATAGGTCCTGAATGGCAGGAAGCTTGGCCCCAGTGATGACCTTACGGTCAGATGCCGAGCAGTTGCCATACCAGGCGGTGATGCAACCGGTCAGGATGCTCTCAATGGTGCAGTGGTATAACTTTTTGAGGATCTGGGGACTCATGCCCTCCTCCTGAGGGAGGAAAAGGTTTTGTTGTGCCCGCTTCACGATTTCTCTTGGTGTGTTTGGACCATGATAGTTTGTTGGTGATGTGGACACCAAGGAACTTGAAACTCTCGACCCGCTCAACTACATACAGCCCCGTCGATGTTAATGGGGGCCTGTTCGGCCTGCCTTTTCCTGTAGTCCACGATCAGCTCCTTTGTCTTGGTCACATTGAGGGAGAGGTTGTTGTCCTAGCACCACACTGCCAGGTCTCTGACCTCCTCCCTATAGGCCGTCTCATCGTTGTCGGTGATCAGGCCTATCACTGTTGTGTCGTCACCAAACTTAATGATGGTGTTGGAGCCGTGACTGGCCACGCGGTCGTGGGTGAACAAGGAATACAGGAGAGGACTAAGTATACACCCCTGAGGGGCCCCAGTGTTGAGGCTCAGCGTGGCAGACATGTTGTTGCCTACCCTCACCACCTGGGGGCGGCCCATCAGGAAGTCCAGGATCCAGTTGCAGAGGGAGGTGTTTAGTCCCCCCAGGGTCCTTAGATTAGTGATGAGCTTTGAGGGCACTATGGTGTTGAACGCTGAGCTGTAGTCAATGAACAGCATTCTCACATAGGTGTTCCTTTTTGTCCAGGTGGTAAAGGACGGTGTGGAGCTCAATTTTAAAGATTTGTGTCCATAGTGCCCACAAAGCTCATCACTAAACTAAGGACACAATGGCAGGTATGTGAAGCTGCATGCACTAAGGAATGTGATCAGGATTGGGGCTCACGCTCGCTCCCTCAGGGCATTTGAGCCTCTCTGTCTCTGCGCGAGTGCTGTTCACAACAGGCTTTTTCCAAACAGACATTAATTAACTTAGTGCTGTGACTGCGGTTACCCAATCTTGTCCTATGCTTAGGTTAAGAATAGGATTTTTGTAGTCTGCATAGATGGGCTCCCGAGTGGTGCAGCGGTCTAAGGCACTGCATGTCATTGCTATAGGCATCGCTACAGACACCCTGGTTCGATTCCAGGCTGTATCACAACCGGCCATGGTTGGGAGTCCCATAGGGCGGTACACAATTGGCCCAGCATCGTCGGGCTTAGGGTTTGGCTGGTGTAGGCTGTCATTGTAAATAAGAATTTGTTCTTATTGACTTGTTAAATTTAAAAAAAATGAATGCATGCAATGCATTATTATAAAGCTGATCGTCAGCACCCCCTACTCAAAACAACTTCCCGCAGCTATGTCTTGTATGCAACCGCCTAATCTAGGCTTACGAAAAGGGGAAACACATTGTGTAATATGATATCTAACATGGAGGAGGAAATTATTGTCCAAAGAAAGTTTTAAACTGCCACTGACTATTTCAAAACACCAGAGTGAATGTTTCCAACCTGTTGTCCTGCGATTGTATTTAGAGATATTACGATAGTGCCCCAAATCCTGATGACATTCCTTAGTGCATGCAGCTTCACATACCTGCCATTTGTGTTGACACACATCTTTAATCCCAGCAACAATTATTCACAGAATACTCCTATATTAGCCTACGTTGTGAAGGAAACGACCGAAGCCAAGTTCTACTGGCTCTGTATACTCCATCTGCAGAACATGCTGCTGAGTGGAAAATCACAAGGGTTACATTTGTATTTTCATTTGTAGACCTTACTACAGGTGTATTGTGGTTGTACTTCTGGAGGTAACATCAGAAAGACGGTTTATTGACTTGCTCTACTATCGCAACATGAAGTAATGAATTGAGGTTTTCCTCAGTATTTCTATCGAAAAGGACCCATGAGCACCAACATGTGAAATTCATAGGAGCATGTCAAATTGGGTGACAAATGAAAGTGAAGAGTGTATTTTTAATTTTTAATATCACCTTTTTATTTAACCAGGTAGGCTAGTTGAGAACAAGTTCTCATTTACAACTGCGACCTGGCCAAGATAAATGTTGTTGTATGTTCGACACATACAACAACACAGAGTTACACATGGAATGAAGGAATTGATACATTTCTCAACCATTTCCATCTAAAACATTTGGCATAAGTAAAGGCTTTTGACTTAAATCAAATCAAATTGTATTAGTCACATGCGCCGAATACAACAGGTGTACTTACGAGCCCCTAACTAACAATGCAGTTTAAACAAAAAAAATACTGATAAGATATGAAAGTAACAAGTAATTAAAGAGCAGTTGATTTCTGGATAAACAGATGGAAAATGTGTATTTTAGAAAACATCTACCAGAAAGTCTTAATGTATCAGAAATACTGTACCAGTCTGGACACACTTATTCATCCCAGTGTTTTTCTTTATTTTTTACTATTTTCTACATTGTTGAATAATAGTGAAGACATCAAAACTATGAAATAACACATATGAAATCATGTAGTAACCAAAACCTGGTACTTTCACTTCGTGGCAAATAATGCAAGCGACTTCACTTACTAATTTCTCTGAACGGGGGGAAAAAAACAGGCCGCCTACCTCGCTTTAGTTAGTGCGTTCGAAGGCCGGGCACAGCGGGGCGAAGGCCGGGCACAGCGGGGCGAAGGCCGGGCACAGCGCGCGGTTTCACTAGGCTACTGATGTTCCCTAGGGTTGTTTGGCTTGTAGATCAATTACTTGTAGATCAATGACCGACCAACACAGTTACATGCTCAGTTCAACACTGAATGAAAATGAGGTATTTTCAGAAAGTAGAACGTAAATAATATGAGCAACAACAAAAAAATATGAATTGGCGATTCGTAACGTTTTGATTCGATTTTCTGACCCCTGCCTGTAGTTCTCACAGAAACCACTTCATGTCACCATTTTGTCCCCCAACCCTTTCCTTGTTGTCACTACTCTTGCTCAAAACAAAAAAAAAAGCCATCTCTCATCACAATTTAAGTCACTCCCCCAAAAGGATTTTGAGGTAGGGTTGTGTTTTACCCCAAGTTATCCTAGATTTGACCTGTGTTACATTTAGCCTCACTCTCCCCTATGCACTCACTGTGTGAGTGGTAACGTGCTTAACCATGCTGCTGAAATCGCTGGGTTTTAAATGGTGCAGTTCGTTCATATTTAGGAATTGAGAAATAATTAAAGTAAGAATGGAACGTTTGGATCGCCATCTTTTTAACAAAGGCCAGTTAAAACTGCTGGTGTTGTGCATTGGCTGCTTGTCAGAATGCAGGGCTCCCTCCCTGTGGCACTGGTAACTTGGATTTCTCTAGCCTAAAACACACAACAACAACAAGCCTAAAAAACACCACAACAACTAGGTATATAGATCAACTATTCTACACTGGAGTTGTGAGACTCATTACTCCTTTTGTTTGCAGAGGAAAAGTAAATGTGAATTGGTTCTAGTATCTTCAGTGTGCCTCGATAGAAATATTTTTTATTTCATGTTTCATATTTTTGGGGAGCAATCACGTCTCACCATACCAATGGACTCACCTTCATGTCTCACCATACCAATGGACTCACACTTCAGCTCGACTGACATGACTGCTGAAAAAGGTGAAAGTCCCAAACAGTCTATTGCACATTTATTTTCCCTTAAGAAAACAAGTATGAGAACACCAACACATTTGCTATTATGTGTGGTTGCACAAGGCCAGGTGTTAATGTGAATCGTCTTGGCCTCTGTTGGACACTAGCCGAAGGTAGCCGAGCAATACACTTGTATTGTGTCTGTGTAGGTCACCAAACTCAATGGCATATGCCTGTACTCCGGGCTCATTGTGAGTGAAGTAGCACCACAGCTAAGTAGAGAAGAGTGTCAGAAACACAATCACACAGACAGGAGCCTGCGGCCAGTCTCTCCTGTATTATTAAGACAAGGAATATCTCTAACCCACAAACCCAGATAGTGACTACTTGGAGAACCATACGCATACACTGCACTTTGAGCATTTATTTGTATGCACGACTGCACGTGTGTGTGACTGTGTGTGTGTGACTGTACACTTGAACACATTTCACATGTGTATGGGTAGTGTTAATGTGACGACTGTACAAACGGTCAGCTCACCTCTTGCCTCTCCTCTCTATCCCAGGTGTGACTGACCCGGTCAGGAGCCTACTGCCCTGAGAGGCTCTCTGGATCTCTGCCTCCTCCTCTCAGGCTGCGTCCCCCACCCCCACCCACCCAGGCCTGCGCTACAGTACCCCCTCCCCCACCCCACCGTGGGACTTTGGAGCATCATCCTAGCCTAGCAGTGAGGGATACTAGACCCTGGAACACGTTAAGACTGCTAAGTGATGAGCGAGTTCTGGTTGTGTTTCAACTGCTGTATTGCAGAGCAGCCCCAGCCGGTAAGTGACCCCACAACCAATTGAGTCATTTTATGTCACACTTTTTAATAGCGCTGTACTATAGAACACACCCATTTAACTACGTGATTGGTGTTTTGTTAGGGGTTTCTAAGCTCTTATTAGTTCAAATGTAAGTATGTGACACTCAGGGTTAAGTGTGTGTGAACTGCCTGTAGTGGCCTGTATCCTCCAACTCAGAGACCCCTAGCCTCAGACCCCTAGCCTCTGACCCCTAGCCTCTGACCCCTAGCCTCTGACCCCTAGCCTCTGACCCCTAGCCTCTGACCCCTAGCCTCTGACCCCTAGCCTCTGACCCCTAGCCTCCACCAGTGTACCATAGGGCTCGGTGGATAAATGATCCTAACATCCATCAGACTTTCAGATCTAGGAGAAGGAGTCGTGGGTAGGAGCTGGGGTCCGTCGTGGGTAGGAGCTGGGGTCCGTCGTGGGTAGGAGCTGGGGTCCGTCGTGGGTAGGAGCTGGGGTCCGTCGTGGGTAGGAGCTGGGTTCCGTCGTGGGTAGGAGCTGGGGGTGGGTCTGTGTTATGTGGGGTGGATTAGGTCTGTTTTAAACACCCAAGCAAGGCAGGAGATGTTACATTTTTGTTGTTGAAAATGTTCTAATTATAAAATCAGTCCCATCCATCAACTACAGTACAGAGTGATTTATTTCAATGTTGAGAAACATGCTCCCTCTTCCAACAAGTAGGATACTGTGATCCCCAGTGTGTGTGTGTGCACTGTGTTGCTTTCTGTACTGTCTCTGTGCAATGTGAATGCCCTCCCTCTAGGCCTAAACTTTCAAATCAGTACACATCCCAGGAGATAGCTGCTGTCACAACACATTAATCCTCAACCCCCCCCCCCCCCCCCCCCTCAATTCCCAGTCTGATCACACACACCCTGGAAACGTGGTCTAAAAATAGATGGAAATGTGTCTCTGATTAGATTTCTCCACAGCAGAAAATCCTTTGTTCTTCTCTACTTTTGAGTGGTGTCAGGTGTGTCCTGTATCCAGATGCCAGTTGTATTACATATGTCACTTGATAATAGTGTGGTGAAATTGTGAATGACACTATTTTGGTAACCGTTGAGGAATAGCTTTTTTGGGCTAAGCAGTTAGAATGAAATGTACTGTGTAACATCCTCTGTAAATAGTTTGGGGGGGGGCCCCCAGTGTGTGTGTGTCTCCAACTGGTCCTCCCCAGTGTGTGTGTGTCTCCAACTGGCCCCCCCCCCAGTGTGTGTGTGTCTCCAACTGGTCTCCCCCCCCCCCCCAGTGTGTGTGTGTCTCCAACTGGTTCCCCCCCCCCCCCCCCCAGTGTGTGTGTGTCTCCAACTGGTCCCCCCCCCAGTGTGTGTGTGTCTCCAACTGGTCCTCCCCAGTGTGTGTGTGTCTCCAACTGGTCCCCCCCCCCCCCAGTGTGTGTGTGTCTCCAACTGGTCCCCCCCCCCCAGTGTGTGTGTGTCTCCAACTGGTCCTCCCCAGTGTGTGTGTCTCCAACTGGTCCTCCCCAGTGTGTGTGTGTCTCCAACTGGTCCCCCCCCCCAGTGTGTGTGTGTCTCCAACTGGTCTCCCCCCCCCCAGTGTGTGTGTGTCTCCAACTGGTCTCCCCCCCCAGTGTGTGTGTGTGTCTCCAACTGGTCCCCCCCCCAGTGTGTGTGTGTCTCCAACTGGTCCCCCCCCCCCCCCCCCCCCCCAGTGTGTGTGTGTCTCCAACTGGTCCCCCCCCCCAGTGTGTGTGTGTCTCCAACTGGTCCCCCCCCAGTGTGTGTGTGTCTCCAACTGGTCCCCCCCCCAGTGTGTGTGTGTCTCCAACTGGTCCCCCCCCAGTGTGTGTGTGTCTCCAACTGGTCCCCCCCCCAGTGTGTGTGTGTCTCCAACTGGTCCCCCCCCCAGTGTGTGTGTGTCTCCACCTGGTCCCCCCCCCCCCCCCCCAGTGTGTGTGTGTCTCCACCTGGTCCCCCACCCAGTGTGTGTGTGTCTCCAACTGGTCCCCCCCCCAGTGTGTGTGTGTCTCCAACTGCCCCCCCCAGTGTGTGTGTGTCTCCAACTGGTCCCCCCCCAGTGTGTGTGTGTCTCCAACTGGTCCCCCCCCCAGTGTGTGTGTGTCTCCAACTGGTCCCCCCCCCAGTGTGTGTGTGTCTCCAACTGGTCCCCCCCCAGTGTGTGTGTGTCTCCAACTGGTCCCCCCCCCCCAGTGTGTGTGTGTCTCCAACTGGTCCCCCCCCCCAGTGTGTGTGTGTCTCCAACTGGTCCCCCCCCCAGTGTGTGTGTGTCTCCACCTGGTCCCCCCCCCCCCCCAGTGTGTGTGTGTCTCCACCTGGTCCCCCACCCAGTG
Source organism: Salvelinus alpinus (assembly GCF_045679555.1). Classification (NCBI taxonomy): domain Eukaryota; kingdom Metazoa; phylum Chordata; class Actinopteri; order Salmoniformes; family Salmonidae; genus Salvelinus; species Salvelinus alpinus. Next base: position 43,385,000 of record NC_092103.1, on the reverse strand, counting down.
TGTGTGTGTGTCTCCAACTGGTCCCCCCCCCCAGTGTGTGTGTGTCTCCAACTGGTCCCCCCCCCCCCCCCAGTGTGTGTGTGTCTCCAACTGGTCCCCCCCCCCCCCCCAGTGTGTGTGTGTCTCCAACTGGTCCCCCCCCCAGTGTGTGTGTGTCTCCAACTGGTCCCCCCCCCAGTGTGTGTGTGTCTCCAACTGGTCCCCCCCCCAGTGTGTGTGTGTCTCCAACTGGTCCCCCCCCAGTGTGTGTGTGTCTCCAACTGGTCCCCCCCCAGTGTGTGTGTGTCTCCAACTGGTTTCCCCCCCCAGTGTGTGTGTGTCTCCAACTGGTCCCCCCCCCCCCCCCCCCCCCAGTGTGTGTGTATCTCCAACTGGTTTCCCCCCCCCCCCCCCAGTGTGTGTGTGTGTCTCCAACTGGTCCCCCCCCCCCCCCCCCCCAGTGTGTGTGTGTCTCCAACTGGTCCCCCCCCCCAGTGTGTGTGTGTCTCCAACTGGTTCCCCCCCCCCCCCCCCCAGTGTGTGTGTGTCTCCAACTGGTCCCCCCCCCCCCCCAGTGTGTGTGTGTCTCCAACTGGTCTCCCCCCCCCAGTGTGTGTGTCTCCAACTGGTAACCCCCCCCCCCCGTGCATCTAGCTTTCTCCACAATAAGAGGTGAGGTTTCCCTCCATCTGCCTTTTATGGCCAAAGCATGTGAAGAATCCTGAGCGTTTTTTTCGGCTCTGTCCAAGCCGAGAGTTGATGATTCTGCTAAGCTTGGCCGACCAGAGGGCTGAGACCTTTTTATTTATATATATATATATATTCTTTACCTTTTATTTAACTAGGCAAGTCAGTTAAGAACAAATTCTTATTTTCAATGACTGCCTACCAAAAGGCCTCCTGCAGAGACTGGGGCTGGGATAAAAATATATATATTTTTTTATCCCCCGTCTCTGCAGGAGGCATATGCATGCGCACACACACACACATCACGACGAGAGACAACACTACATAGAAACCTAAGGCAGCAACACCTGACAACATGGTAGCAAATAGAGGTCGACCGATTAATCGGAATGGCCGATTTCAAGTTTTCATAACAATCGGAAATCGATTTGGACACCGATTTGGCCGATTATAATATATATTTTTTTACACCTTTATTTAACAAGGCAAGTCAGAACACAAGAACACATTCTTATTTTCAATGACGGCCTAGGAACGGTGGGTTTAACTGCCTTGTTCAGGGGCAGAACGACAGATTTTTACCTTGTCAGCTCAGGGATTCAATCTTGCAACCTTACAGTTAACTAGTCCAACGCTCTAACCACCTGCTTTACATTGCACTCCACGAGGAGACTGCCTGTTACGCGAATGCAGTAAGAAGCCAAGGTAAGTTGCTAGCTAGCATTAAACGTATCTTATAAAAAACAATCAATCAATCATAATCACTAGTTAACTACACATGGTTGATGATATTACTAGTTTATCTAGCGTGTCCTGCGTTGCATATAATCGATGCGGTGCGCATTCGCGAAACAGGACTGTCGTTGCTCCAACGTGTACCTAACCATAAACATCAATGCCTTTCTTAAAATCAATACACAAGTATATATTTTTTTAAACCTGCATATTTAGTTAATATTGCCTGCTAACATGAATTTCTTTTAACTAGGATAATTGTGTCACTTCTCTTGCAACAGAGTCAGGGTATATGCAGCAGTTTGGGCTGCCTGGCTCGTTGCGAACTGTGTGAAAACTATGTCTTCCTAACCAAGACAGCCAACTTCGCCAAGCGGGGGATGATTAAACAAAAGCGCATTTGCGAAAAAAGCACAATCGTTGCACGACTGTACCTAACCATAAACATCGATGCCTTTCTTAAAATCAATACACAGAAGTATATATTTTTATACCTGCATATTTAGCTAAAAGAAATCCAGGTTAGCAGGCAATATTAACCAGGTGAAATTGTGTCACTTCTCTTGCGTTCATTGCACGCAGAGTCAGAGTATATGCAAAAGTTTGGGCCGCCTGGCTCGGTGCAAACTAATTTGCCAGAATTTTACGTAATTATGACATAACATTGAAGGTTGTGCAATGTAACAGGAATATTTAGACTTATGGATGCCACCCGTTAGATAAAACACGGAACGGTTCCGTATTTCACTGAAATAATAAACGTTTTGTTTTCGAGATGATAGTTTCCGGATTCGACCATATTAATGACCTAAGGCTCGTATTACTGTGTGTTATGTTATAATTAAGTCTATGATTTGATAGAGCAGTCTGACTGAGCGGTGGTAGGCACCAGCAGGCTCGTAACCATTCATTCAAACAGCACTTTCGTGCGTTTTGCCAGCAGCTCTTCGCAATGCTACACGCATTGCGCTGTTTATGACTTCAAGCCTATCAACTCCCGAGATTAGGCTGGTGTAACCGATGTGAAATGGCTAGCTAGTTAGCGAGTTGCGCGCTAATAGCATTTCAAACGTCACTCGCTCTGAGACTTGGAGTAGTTGTTCCCCTTGCTCTGCATGGGTAACCCTGCTTCGAGGGTGGCTGTTGTCGATGTGTTCCTGGTTCGAGCCCAGGTAGCGGCGAGGAGAGGGATGGAAGCTATACTGTTACACTGGCAATACTAAAGTGCCTATAAGAACATCCAATAGTCAAAGGTATATGAAATACAAATGGTATAGAGAGAAATAGTCCTATAATTCCTATAATAACTACAACCTAAATCTTCTTACCTGGGAATATTGAAGACTCATGTTAAAAGGAACCACCAGCTTTCATATGTTCTCATGTTCTGAGCAAGGAACTTAAACGTTAGCTTTCTTACATGGCACATATTGCACTTTTACTTTCTTCTCCAACACTTTGTTTTTGCATTATTTAAACCAAATTGAACATGTTTCATTATTTATTTGAGGCTAAATTGATTTTATTGATGTATTATATTAAGTTAAAATAAGTTTTCATTCAGTATTGTCATTATTACAAATACATTTTAAAAATCGTCCGATTAATCGGTATCGGCTTTTGTTGGTCCTCCAATAATCGGTATCGGCGTTGAAAAATCATAATCGGTCGACCTCTAGTAGCAACACATGGCAACAGCACAACATGGTACAAACCTAACCCTAAGCTTGGCCGACCACAGGGCTGAAACCCTTGTCGCTCTGTCATACATGTCCCTTCCCATCTGACAAGACATACTGCTTCACACTCAAATGATTGGTTAATTGACCGTTCTATTGAATAACTATGTTAATTGACTCACCAAAGGCTTCCTGAGGATCACAATAAACGAATCCTGTCATACACACAACTCCATTTAGGTGAAGACGCACTGTATTAACCGATGGAAACTGGATTGATCTGCAGGATGATAAGGAGGATGATGGGCAAGGATTTTAAGTAGTGCTTTAATAGGTCTTGGGGTAGGCTAGAAAAACTCTGGTCTTCAAAACAATACTGACCCACCCACCCCTGCTCAACTAAGGAAACTATTTATCGCAAGTGGAAGCTGCTTCGCTGTCCTTTCTACTATAAGCCACAGGCTAACAACTTCCCATAAGCATAGATTGATAAAGAACGAATATCTGAAAATAGTTGTATTAGAATATTGAACTTTATTTCCCTTTTTTTTTTTTTTACTGTTTCCTCCTGAATTTACACTGAACAAAAATATAAACGCAACGTGCAATAATCTTAACTGAGTTACAGTTCATATAAGTAAGTCGGTCAATTGAAATTCATTAGGCCCGAATCAAATTTGATTGGTCACATACACGTGGTTAGCAGATGTTAATGCTGAGTGTAGTGAGATGCTTGTGCTTCTAGTTCCAACAGTGCGGTAATATCTAACAAGTAATCTAATAAATTCTCAACGACCAGCTTATACACACAAATGTAAAGGGATGAATAAGAATATGTACATCAAATCAAATCAAATTTTATTAGTCACATACACATGGTTAGCAGATGTTAATGCGAGTGTAGCGAAATGCTTGTGCTTCTAGTTCCGACAATGCAGTAATAACCAACAAGTAATCTAACCTAACAATTCCACAACTACTACCTTACACACACACACAAGTGTAAAGGGATAAAGAATATGTACATAAAGATATATGAATGAGTGGTGGTACAGAACGGCATGGCAGATGCAGTAGATGGTATAGAGTACGGTATATACATATGAGATGAGTACTGTAGGGTATGTAAACATAAAGTGGCATAGTTTAAAGTGGCTAGTGGTACATGTATTACATGAAGATGGCAAGATGCAGTAGATGATATAGAGTACAGTATATACATATGAGATGGGTAATGTAGGGTATGTAAACATTATATTAAGTGGCATTGTTTAAAGTGGCTAGTGGTACATTTTTACATAATTTCCATCAATTCCCATTTTTAAAGTGGCTGGAGTTGAGTCAGTATGTTGGCAGCGGCCGCTAAATGTTAGTGGTGGCTGTTTAACAGTCTGATGGCCTTGAGATAGAAGCTGTTTTTCAGTCTCTCGGTCCCTGCTTTGATGCACCTGTACTGACCTCGCCTTCTGGATGATAGCGGGGTGAACAGGCAGTGGCTTGGGTGGTTGTTGTCCTTGATGATCTTTATGGCCTTCCTGTGACATCGGGTGGTGTAGGTGTCCTGGAGGGCAGGTAGTTTGCCCCCGGTGATGCGTTCTGCAGACCTCACTACCCTCTGGAGAGCCTTACGGTTGTGGGCGGAGCAGTTGCCGTACCAGGCGGTGATACAGCCCGACAGGATGCTCTCGATTGTGCATCTGTAGAAGTTTGTGAGTGCTTTTGGTGACAAGCCGAATTTCTTCAGCCTCCTGAGGTTGAAGAGGCGCTGCTGCGCCTTCTTCACAACGCTGTCTGTGTGGGTGGACCAATTCAGTTTGTCCGTGATGTGTACACCGAGGAACTTAAAACTTTCCACCTTCTCCACTACTGACCCGTCGATGTGGATAGGGGGGTGCTCCCTCTGCTGTTTCCTGAAGTCCACAATCATCTCCTTTGTTTTGTTGACGTTGAGTGTGAGGTTATTTTCCTGACACCACACTCCGAGGGCCCTCACCTCCTCCCTGTAGGCCGTCTCGTCGTTGTTGGTAATCAAGCCTACCACTGTAGTGTCATCCGCAAACTTGATGATTGAGTTGGAGGCGTGCATGGCCACGCAGTCGTGGGTGAACAGGGAGTACAGGAGAGGGCTCTACACCTAGCCTACACCTACACAATAAATCCATTATTTATTTTAGACAGGTCTAAAGAAGCATGATATGAAGAAAATGTAGTCTATTTCAGAAGAACAGAATAGCATTTGAGGGAGTGCGCACATGCTGCTATTCTGTGGTTAGGTACATATAGGTACTCCTATATGCTTAATTTAGAGTTATTAATGTAACTTTAGTTCTACAAATATTGGGCTTTTTGTTTAGATTTTTTTATTGCGTTGTAAGGCTGCATGATGAGACTAATGATGATTTGAAAAAGTTGCTTAAGTCATGAGCTCTGCTTTGTTTTTTGCTCAGGCGGTACACTCCAGTAGTCTCTCATTCACAATTTGACAAGCACTTGATAATGCCTCGAATTTTCTTAACATATATGCCCATGGGCTAGGTTACATGAGGTGTGTGACTATGATTCCAAAAAGTTGCAAAAAAAGGCATTGTTTCTTATGCTGGGTATCATTCACAAGTGAAAGACTAATATTGTCACCCATCAGACTATTCTTGATTTATTCTTGTCTTTACATATACTAAATAATATACAGTACCAGTCAAAAGTTGAGACCTACTCATTCACGGGTTTTTCTTTATTTTCTTCATTGTAGAATAATAGTGAAGACATCAACTATGAAATAACACATATGGAATCATGTAGTAACCAAAAAGTGTTAAACAAATCAAAATATATTTGAGATTCTTCAAAGTAGCCACCCTTTGCATTGATGACAGCTTTGTACACTCTTGGCATTCTCTCAACTAGCTTCATGAGGAATGCTTTTCCAACAGTCTTGAAGGAGTTCCCACATATGCTGAGCACTTTTTTGGCTGATTTTCCTTCACTCTGCAGTCCAGCTCATCCCAAACCATCTCAATTGGGTGGAGGTCGGGTGGTTGTGGAAGCCAGGTCATCTGATGCAGCACTCCATCACTCTCCTTGGTCAAATAGCCCTTTACACAGCCTGGAGGTATGTTTTGGGTCATTATCCTGTTGAAAAAATAAATGATAGTCCCACTAAGGGCAAACCAGATGGGATGGCGTATCCCTGCAGAATGCTGTGGTAGCCAGGCTGGTTAAGTGTGCCTCGAATTCTAAATAAATCAGACCGTTTTGCCAGCAAAGCATCATCACACCACCACCTCCATGCTTCACGGTGAGAACCACACATGCGGAGATCATCCGTTCACCTACTCTGCGTCTCACAAAGACACAGCGGTTGGAACCAAAAATCTCAAATTTTGACTCATCAGACCAAAGGACAGATTTTCACCGGTCTAATGTCCATTGCTCGTGTTTCTTGGCCCAAGCAAGTCTCTTCTTATTGGTGTCCTTTAGTAGTGGTTTCTTTGCAGAAATTTGACCATGAAGGCCTGATTTCACACAGTCTCCTCTGAACAGTTGATGTTGAGATGTGTCTGTTACTTGAACTCTGTAAAGCATTTATTTAAGCTGCAATTTCTGAGGCTGGTAACGCTAATGAACTTATCCTCTGCAGCAGAGGTAACTCTGGGTCTTCCTTTCCTGTGGCGGTCCGCATGAGAGCCAGTTTCATCATAGCGCTTGATGTTTTTTGCGACTGCACTTGAAGAAGCTTTAAAAGTTCTTGACATTTTCCACATTGACTGACCTTTATGTCTTAAAGTATTGATGGACTGTTTCTTTGCTTATTTTAACTGTTCTTGCCATATATGGACTTGGTCTTTTTCCAAATAATAGAGCTATCTTCTGTACACCACCCCTACCTTGTCACAACACAACTGATTGGCTCAAACGCATTAAGAAGGATATAAATTCCCAAAATGTACTTTAACAAGGCACACCTGTTAATTGAAACGCATTCCAGGTGACTGCCTCATGAAGCTGGTTGAGGGAATGCCAAGAATGTGCAAAGATGTCATCAATGCAAAGGGTGGCTACTTTGAAGAATCTCAAATATAAAATATTTTGCTTTGTTTAACACTGTTTTGGTTACTATATGATTCCATATGTGTTATTTCATAGTTTTGATGTCTTCACTATTATTCTACAATGAAGAAAATAGTAAAATAAAGAAAACCCCTTGAATGAGTAGGTGTGTCAATCTTTTGACAGGTATTGTCTGTGACATTTGTTACCATGCACCTGTATTGAAACGGGGCAGCGGGAAAAAATACATATCTATGCACTTAAATAGCGAATGGTTTATTTTCATGCAAGCCAGGTAGGCTATACTCCTGTTGTAAAGAGACTCAATGTGCTTAATATTACGAAAGTTGAGAAACAAATATAGTAGCTGTTATAGAGTGATGCTGGCTCATCTAACCAATAGGCAGCGCTATCACCGGTCCTAGATTGGTGACCGTTCTGAGAGCAATAGAGAGAGTTGAGAATTGGTCTCCATGATAGATAGTGGTGTAAATCAGTTCCTAATAAATGACAAGTAAAGATTGCATCCTGTGTCCTCCAATTATATGTTGGTCTATTCAAGATACTACAGTAGGCCTAGCCTATAGAAAGCTGATGGGATCCTCTTTTTATTAGCAGCCATCACTCGGTTTTCTCATGCAATTACACAGCCTATAGAAATGTTGCGCCCCATGAGCTCATGGGCTCTCATGAAGTGTTAGATTCGATTTTTGATAACATTTGCATTGATGTCAGAGTGATGAGGGACAATAGAGTGCTGAGTACCAGGCAGTTAGTAAGTTTGGTAGGCTACTAATGACCAGCAGCAGCATCAGAGCTTGGAGAAGCCTAATTACCGTGACTAAACAAACGGTCATGTGGAATTTGACCGCCGGTGTGGCAGTAATACGGTCACCGCAACAGCCCTATTCCTGAGTGGCCTAATTTTCAATTAAATGTCTAGCAATGATCAACAACCAACTTGACAGAGCTTGAAGAATTTTGTACAATACAGGTGTGCAAAGCTCTTAGACTTACCCAGAAAGACTCATAGCTGTATTCGCTGACAAAGGTGATTCTAACATGTATTGACTCAGGGTTGTGAATACTTGTAGATATTTCTGTATTTCTTCTTTAATACAGTTGCAAAAAATTCAAAAATATGTTTTCACTTTGTCTTTATGGTGTATTGTGTGTAGATGAGTGATTTAAAATATATATATTTAATAAATTGAATTCAGGCTGTAACACAACAAATTATGGAATAAGTCAAGGGGTAGGAGTACTTTCTGAAGGCACTAACTATATCCTGGGTATTATAGGCTAGGCTATTAGCATTCTGTGCTGCAAAATATTTGTTTTGTATTTGGTGAGTGGGTAGAGCTCGCCATAGGATCTAAGTCACGTTAGTTATCATGGGTTCTGTTAAAAAGCCTTTCCAAGGGAACGTACGTTTCCAAGGGAACGTTTCCCAGGGTAATTTAGCCACTCTTAAAGGAGTGGAGGACTAGTGAAGTTGACCAGTCTAAGACAAGGTACTCTAAAAATCCTACGAAACTCTAGGTCTACCAGGCCCATCTCCAATTAGGAATATTTTTGATGTCTGGCCAACCCTCCTGGAGAACTACTGGGTCTGCAGGCTTTGCTCTAACTGATTCGGGTCCTGATGGACCACTGATTATTAGTCAGATGGGTTAGAGCAGGGCTGGAACAAAAGCCAGTAGCTCCCCTGGTGGAGGGTTGGCCGCCCCTGCCTTGAACCTTTGGTTAGAATTAAAGCTATGTAGAACTAAATCGGGAATCAAACCAGCTAGAAGTAAAGATATGTAGAACTAAATCAGGATCCAAACCAGCCAATATTAAAGATATGTAGAACTAAATCAGGATCCAAACCAGCCAGTAGTAAAGATATGTAGAACTAAATCAGGATCCAAACCAGCCAGTAGTAAAGATATGTAGAACTAAATCAGGAATCAAACCAATAGTCTGAGCCTCATAACGTTGTGGTTTAATTAGAACTATGTTGGACTTATAGATAATCAAATGGTGAGAATTGCAGTTAGTACCCTGGATTTTCCGTTATTGGCATCTAGATCACCATTTACTATGGCTAATTCTGACCTGAGGCCACCCACCATATGCTGCAGGCTCAATATTGTGTTTTAATGAGCACAAAGGTCATGCTGAACGGAAGTCCTGAACATGCAAGACACACCAGACGGTCTGGAACATAGTGTTGGATGAACTGTCAACAGTAATTCATCCTTCCAGGTTTATTTTATGTCATCTGAAATACTAATTGAACTAATTGAGATAAATAGACAAAGGCCATTTGGTTATGTCATAGGTTAGTTTTCCCTTAATATAGGCTATTTGAAGCTTATTATTCTAAAAGGAGAATAAGAGATTAGGTTTAGGTCCTGCGGAACACTGTAACTTGTAGCTTTCATCTTTTTCAAGACCATCTTAAGCCCTTCTGTGAGTGAAAACACTGGAGCGGAAATTAAGCACCTCATTGTTTCGCCGGCCAGATATAATTACATTAACATGTCATTCGATAACCGACTTAATACCATGGAAACGTACTCAAGAGGTCCATGATGTCATGATCACGATGAGAACGTTATGACTCCTCCCTAGCAACAGATAGTGTTCCGTCGCTAGGCTTACAGTTTTCCATTCGAGTTCACACAGGAGCTTCCAACTTTTAATTCCTGTGCTCACAAACTGAAAAACTATTAAACCATATTTCTTAAATGAGTCATAATGTACACTGGGTCTATAGTTTTTGTTTTCACTCTCCTAATTGTATCTCACCTCAACGTTAACAGTCAAATGCATTTCATGTGGCTTGAAACAACAATGCATCAACTGCTCAGCCTTTACGGTCTTTAACCGTAAAACTCTTGTGAACTCTCAAATGAGAGAAATATATTCCTGGTAGTGCTGCTGACATCTGACATGTAGGGGCTAGTCTTTGTTATTACTGTTGATCTATAGATGATCTCACTAGCACTGAGTCAGTCTGTGTCTCTCTGGCTGTCTCTCTGGCTGGCTGGCTGGCTGGCTGGCTCTGTCTGTCTCAGATTCTCAAGCTCTCTCTTTCCCATACATACACACTTCTAGAGCTTTTTTTTCTTCATAAAATGCTCCTTCAGACTACATTAGATCGTTTTTTAAATCTATGAATAAGTATGAAAGTGTTGCCTGTGAAAGTAGAGGAGGAGGGGAGCTGCCCTGGCTTGTCCCGACACCAGGCCCCAATTATATATTTAGTACTCCGTTTTGACCCCCTCCTCACCGGCTTGGCAGTACTGTTAAACTGACAGGCTCTCAAACTGCTAACGGAGGTTGCTTCCCGGTGCTTGGAAGCCCATGGAATTCTCACTAATGAGCCATTGGAATCTCGTTATGGTGATTTTCACTGACAAGGCAGGAAAGCCACACAGCACTGCTCCAGCCATGGCTTGCAGACTCTTTCCACCATGCATGGGGTCAACATGACCAACGCCACAGTCAGTCCCAGTAACAGTGTATTACAGATACACTATATATACAAACGTATGTGGACACCCCTTCAAATTAGTGGATTTGTCTATTTCAGCCACACTTGTTGCTGACAGGTGTATAAAATCGAGTACACAGCCATACAATCTCCATAGACAAACATTGGCAGTAGAATGGCCTTACTGAAGACCTCAGTGACTTTCAACTTGGCACCGTCATAGGATGCCACCTTTCCAAAAAGTCAGTTTGTCAAATTCCTGCCCTGCTAGAGCTGCCCCGGTACACTGTAAGTGCTGATATTGTTTAGTGGAAACGTCTAGGAGAAACAACAGCTCAGCCGTGATGTGGTAGGCCACACAAGCTCACAGAACGGGACCGCCGAGTGCAGAAGCACGCAGCGCATAAAAATAAATCTGTCCTCGGTTGCAACACTCACTACCGAGTTCCAAACTGCCTCTGGAAGCAAAGTCAGCACAGTAACCGTTTGTCTGGAGCTTCGTGAAATGGCTGAGCATGTGCACACAAGCCTAAGATCACCATGCGCAATGCCAAACGTCGGTTGGAGTGGTGTAAAGCTCGCCACCATTGGACTGTGGAGCAGTGAAAACTCGTTCTCTGGCGTGATGAATCACTCTTCACCATCTGGGAGTCTGACGGCCGAATCTGGGTTTGGCGGAAACCAGGAGAACACTACCTGGCTGAATGCAGTGTGCAAACTGTAAAGTTTGGTGGAGGAGGAATAATGTTCTGGGGCTGTTTTTCATGGTTTAGGCTAGGCCCCTTAGTTCCAGTGAAGGGAAATCTTAACGCTACAGCATACAATGACATTCTGGACGATTCTGTGCTTCCCACTTTGTGGCAACAGTTTGGGGAAAGCCCTTTCCTGTTTCAGCATGACAATGCCCCCTGTGCACAAAGCAAGGTCCCATACAGAACTTGTTTGTCGAGATCGGTTTGGAAGAACTTGACTGGCCTGCACAGAGCCCTGACCCCATCAAACACTTTTTAAAATATTTTTTATTCCCAATTTTCGTGGTATCTAATTGGTAGTTAGTCTTGTCCCATCGTTGCAACTCCCGTACGGACTCGGGAGAGGCGAAGGTCGAGAGCCGTGTGTCCTCCGAAATCACACTGCTTCTTGACACAACTGTGAGCCAGGCCTAATCGCCCAAAATCAGTGGCCAACCTCACCAATGCTCTTGTGGCTGAATGGAAGCAAGTCCCCACAGCAATGTTCCAACATCTAGTGGAAAGCCTTCCCAGAAGAGTGGATGCTGTTATAGTAACAAAGGGGAACCAACTCCATATTAATGCCCATGATTTTGGAATGAGATGTTCGACGAGCAGGTGTCCACATACTTTTGGTCATGTAATGTACTTCCACTATGACAGAAAGTGTTTCCTGGGTTGTAAACATTAGCCTGAGAAACGGTTAGCCTGAGGTAGAAGTATGTTATGAACTCTATGTTGGGTCGGGAACCACTAGTGGATCGTGTTAGTTTCCTGAGTTGTGACCAGAAACATTGGTTTGTTTATCTGGGGGTCAGCAAAACATTTGAAAGGCTTTTGCTGGCGTCAATGATGGAGCAACTGGTCTAGCTGTCAGGGGATTAGAACTCGCTAATAGGAATATATTTGTTTTTGGGACTTCACCGTTGTATGCTATTAAGCTAAAACCATTTGGGGTAGAAAGCACATAAAAGCACTTGGTGGGGAACCGGCAGTACATTTTCATAGGCTGTGTCCCAAAATGGCACCCCATTCCCTATATAGTGCACTACTTTTGACCAGAGCCCTATGGGCCAAAAAGTAGTACATTTTAAATAGGTTGTCATTAAGGCACACAGCCAGTAAACAGACGATACCTCAAATGTCAGTGCATTTTATTTGTCCTTCATTTCAAAGTCATGCGCTGCAGAAAAGAAAGGTTAATAGGCCAACCCCAGGAAATATGTTGAGTCTAATTGTTTTGGGGGATAGTGGATGCAGCATGCCTTTTTGCTGTAAACCTCTGATGTTCTTTGAAAATACGTATTATACTCAGGTGGGGGAATGATGCCCATGAAGCATGAATGTCCCAGATGTGTTTGGGTTCAAATGTAGGCTACAGTTCGTCTCCTAGTAGTGTATAGCCTAGAGATGTTGGCCAATAGTGCAATTTTTGTCATAGTATGGAGTATAGCCTACCTTTTCCAACTCTGCTTCCATCTCCAGTTGAACCCAAGATCAAGGGCATTTTGCATGGCAACAACAATGCACAAGTATGTTTTTTTGTGTCAGCTTTGAGCTTATTTCTCCATTTTTGGAATGTTAGTGTAATCTCAGTGAGCCGCTTTGAAGTACCCAAGGATGCTAATATTCTGCAACGCCGATTTGGGGAATGTCTGGGTGGGAAACGGAAGGATTTCCTGTAATTGTGCTCAGTCTGGAATTCCAGCTCTCCTATGGAACAGGACTACCAAGGTTGAATGAGTTGCGAGACACCCCGTTCCACCACAGAACATCTCCCTCCCCCTAAGGCCTACCCCCGTTCCACCACAGAAAATGCTTTAGTTGGCAGGACACAGAGTGCCTTGTACTTCACCGAACCACCAAGTCAGGTTCCTGTTTCTCTATATACACAAGCACTGGAGCGCAGTGTAACAAGGCTTCCCTGTAGTAAAACACTGGAGCGCAGTGTAAACAGGCTTCCCTGTAGTAAAACACTGGAGCGCAGCGTAAACAGGCTTCCCTGTAGTAATACACTGGAGCGCAGTGTAACAAGGCTTCCCTGTAGTAAAACACTGGAGCGCAGTGTAAACAGGCTTCCCTGTAGTAAAACACTGGAGCGCAGTGTAAACAGGCTTCCCTGTAGTAAAACACTGGAGCACAGTGTAAACAGGCTTCCCTGTAGTAAAACACTGGAGCGCAGTGTAAACAGGCTTCCCTGTAGTAAAACACTGGAGCGCAGTGTAAACAGGCTTGCTCTGCCCTTGACCTGCCAGTGACCCCTCACCGCTAGACCAGTACTCCAGCTCGCTGGGTGAGATTTGCAAGTGAAGGAGCAATCACAGCTGCAGATTTAGGACACACGCAGCACTGCTGTATCTCACGAAAGGGATTTGGCCGTCTATCATAAATCCTTCCTTTATTGACGATGGGGCTAAGGGTGAGACCCGGAGTGCTTACCGCACTCTTGAGAAAAAGTGTGACTGAAACGTTGTTTACAAGGACAGTCACAAGCATGTTTGTCTGAATTTTATTCACCGCTGTAGTGGAATCAGTCTTTGACGATGGCTTTGAAGATGGTCCTGTGGTGTGTGTGTGTGATGCTACCATGACATGGTATTTGTCTCTGTGACCAGTGACGTGTGTAGACTGAGAAAATGGCAGACCACACAGCACCTCGGTTATCAGAAAGCAGTTGTCATAGCAACTGGATGTGTGGCGTTCAAGTAGTTACCGATTTAGTTACTGATTCTTTACAGCAGTATGACGAGAAGGGAAGGAAAATAGCTTTGCTGTAACTGTTGATATTTTTACAATTAGTGTTACAATGTGTACTAAGGGGCCTCACGGCATAGGTTACAACCTTCAACTATGTAACATGTCAGAACACCACGAGCAATGCCGTCTAATCACACACGGCTAATGTTGACAGAATAGGCCTATATTGCGCATGCTGTGATGCCTGCTAGCTGACTCGCTCTGACAATTCATTACAAGCACAGTTAATTTATCCTTCGCTGAAGAGTCAAGTTTATTTTGGTTGTCAGAGTGGAAAAAATGTATGTTTACATTAAATACATCAGAGGCCCCAGCACCGAGAGAGAGGGCAAATTCCTTATTTTACTGGGAGAGGAAGGATTCACCCACGGGCTAGTATTCCATACAGCTCAGTCGTGTGTACATAGCGATAGATTCTGTTACTGCTAGTATTCCATACAGCTCAGTCGTGTGTACATAGCGATAGATTCTGTTACTGCTAGTATTCCATACAGCTCAGTCGTGTGTACATAGCGATAGATTCTGTTACTGCTAGTATTCCATACAGCTCAGTCGTGTGTACATAGCGATAGATTCTGTTACTGCTAGTATTCCATACAGCTCAGTCGTGTGTACATAGCGATAGATTCTGTTACTGCTAGTATTCCATACAGCTCAGTCGTGTGTACATAGCGATAGATTCTGTTACTGCTAGTATTCCATACAGCTCAGTCGTGTGTACATAGCGATAGATTCTGTTGCTTGCTTCACTCATGCACAAAACCCCTTGGAAGCTGAACATAGGAAATTGATTTAACATTAAACGTAATGATAAACTGAAACTCTTATCCTTGTCATAGGATAAAAACAATTCCCAAATGGAACTTGGGTAGAAAAAGACGGATGGTGAATGTTTCCTTTTCCTGTCCCTCTTGCAGAAGCGGCGGAGGCGCATCGACAGGAGTATGATCGGGGAGCCCACTAATTTTGTCCACACATCCCACGTGGGATCGGGAGACATCTTCAGTGGCATGAACTCGGTAAGAGGAAGCAATGGAAGCCGTGCAGAGGAAGCAATGCATATTGGGAATGTGATGGGGTGTCAATCATTAGCCACCAAGATGTGCTAAGTATAGACCTATACATTATTATTCATTAAGACTCTTCATTAGGATTTAAAGACACTACGATGATTTAAAAACTATTCATTTATATATACTATTTATTATGATTTTGACTACATTATGATTTAAAGACTATCCATTATGATTTAAAGATTAAACTATTATGACCCATCTATGGAAAGATGAGACTCTCACAAATGGTGTTCTCCATTGTGCTGTACACAAGTGTCTTGGGACTCGTCTGAAGTCGGTACAGCCGATGTGCCAACTTCGGTCTGTAGCGTCCAAGAAGTTTGGGCTACACACTAATATGACCCCTCTGGAAAGGTAGAACTGTTGAACACATGTCGGTTGTTTTGCTCTAGGACACCTACAGGCCTCACGACTCATCTGCAGGTCCCCCGGTACCAGATGAAAAAATGTATGGAAGTACAGCGCAATCAATCTACACACAATACCCAATAATGACAAAGCAAAAACAAGTTTTTAGAAATGTTTGCAAATTTATAAAAAATTAAAAACATCACATTTACTTAAGAATTCAGACCCTTTTTGAAGCACATTTGGCAGCCATTACAGCCTAGAGTCTTCTTGGGTATGGTGCTGCAAGCTTGGCACACCTGTATTTGGGGAGTTTCTCCCATTCTTCTCTGCAGAGCCTCTCTAGCTCTGTCAGGTTGGATGGGGAGCGTTGCTGCACAGCTATTTTCAGGTCTCTCCAGAGATGTTCGATCAGGTTCAAGTCCGGGCTCTGGCTGGGCCACTCAAGGACATTCAGAGACTTGTCCCGAAGCCATTCCTACGTTGTTTTGGCTGTGTGCTTAGGGTTGTTGTCCTGTTGGAAGGTCGAACATTTGCCACAGTCTGAGGTCCTGAGTGCTCTTGAGCAGGTTTTCATCAAGGATCTCTCTGTACTTTGCTTCGTTCATATTTCAAACGATCCTGACGATTCAGTCCCTGCCACTGAAAACCATCCCCACAGCATGAAGCTGCCACCACCATCCTTCACGGTAGGGATGGTGCCTGGTTTCCTCCAGACGTGACATTTGGCATTCAGGCCAGAGAGTTCAATCTTGGTTTCATTTAGGCCAGAGAATCTTGTTTCTCGTGGTCTGAGAGTCCTTTAGGTGCCATTTGGCAAACTCCAAGCGTGCTGTCAATTGCCTTTTACTGAGGAGTGGCTTCTGTCTGGTCACTCTACCATAAAGGCCTGATTGGTGGAGTGCTGCAGAGATGGTTGTCCTTCTGGAAGATTCTCCCATCTCCACAGAGGAACTCTGGAGGTCCGTCAGTGACCATCGGGTTGTTGGTCACCTCCCTGACCCTAGGTCCTTCTCCCCTGATTGCTCAGTTTGGCCGGGCAGCCAGCTCTAGGAAGAGTATTGGGGGTTCCAAACTTTTTCCATTTTTAAGAATGATGGAGGCCACTGTGTTCTTGGACCTTCAATGCTGCAGACATTTTTTGGTACCCTTCCCCAGATCTGTTCCTCGACACAATCCTGTCTGAGCTCTACGGACAGTTCCCTCGACCTCATGGCTTGGTTTTTGCTCTGACATGCACTGTCAACTGTGTGGTGTGCCTTTCCAAATCATGTCCAATCAATTGAATTTACCCCAGGTGGACACCAATCAAGTTGTAGAAACATCTCAAGGATGATCAATGGAAACAGGATTCACCTGAGCTCAATTTCAAGTCTCAGGAAAGTGTCTGAATACTTGGTGTGTTGAGGGAAACTGATGTTCGGGATGTGGGAGTGAAGTTGCTGGGCGGGGGATAGAATGATGTTCAAAGATAAAACAAAAAAATTAAGTCAAAATAAACAAAACAATATGTTTAACTGACGCTAAAAAGGAACGTTGTTACATCCAATGCCTTTTTGCCTGAGGCTGATGCCAAGCAAGCGCTTGTACGCACACGGACATACACATGTAAATAGTGCCACACATGCACACAAACTGGAGGTTGGGAGCTTGGGCCGGTGGCTGAGAGGTCACTGGTTCGGGTCCCCGATTCGACTGGGTGGGGGAACTGTCCTTGTGCCCTTTGGCGGTGTGCTTGACCCTGGTTGCTCCTGTGGGTCGCTCTGGATGGGAGTGACTGCTAGATGACTGAATGTAATGTAAATGTTCGGGTTAATAGATTAATGTGGGTATTGAATCAACAAGGTTAGCAGGTTAATAGATTAATGTGGGTATTGAATCAACAAGGTTAGCAGGTTAATAGATTAATGTGGGTATTGAATCAACAAGGTTAGCAGGTTAATAGATTAATGTGGGTATTGAATCAACAAGGTTAGCAGGTTAATAGATTAATGTGGGTATTGAATCAACAAGGTTAGCAGGTTAATAGACGAATGTGGGTATTGCTTCAATAGGGTTAACAGTTGTCCATCATCTTGTCTTTAACATATTGTTTATTTCCTTCACAGGTGAACTCCATTCAGAACCAAATGCAGTCAAAGGGTGGATACGGCGGAGAGGCCATGCCTGTGAATGTGCAGCTGCAACTGGTGGACACAAAAGCAGGATAACATGGAGGGGCTGCTTCACAGTAAGAGCTCAGAGACTGTAACATTGACTCTGCTTTGAATAGCTGAAGGGGATCAATGAAAAACATTTTTTTATTTTGTCTTATTTAAAATAAAATTGTCATATTTGGCCTAAATGAATGTAGATGTTTGTCATGTACTCTGGTAATGTGCCATGTATGGGAGATGTGGCCTGTATTTTAGGAATATATCTTCAAAGACGGTCATTTAACTTATCCGAAGACTGTTTGGTTTCAGACAGTTGTTTAAACCTTGCCTGTTTGTCTTCCCTCAAGGTTCCTTCATGTTGATGTTTTTCATCCTGGTCTCCATCATGTCTGCCTTCAGTGACTGTTTCCCTCATCCTCCCTCCCCCATATTGGACTAGGGGATGATGTTCGCCTCCTCTCGTCCTTCCGTTCTGTCTGTCCCCCTTTGCTCCTCCCAATGAGCCCACTATCGACCCCCCCGTCCCCCTCTCCGCCCCAGCCATCTCAACTCTCCTCGCGCCACAAATACATGGACAGTTTTTCTCACGCCATTGGAATGAGGCTGCTCCCCCTCTGCCTGTCTGTCTGTTCATCCGCCCATCTCCCACGGAGGACGACAGTCAAAAGGACAGCAGCGCTTCAGTTTTAGTGTACCTCACCCTTCCAACTTAAGCCAGACGCAAAAAGCATGATCCTCATCTCTGCAAGTTCAAAGTGTAAAACGCTTTTTCTCTTCCATGTGAGAGTTTATTTTTTTTGGGGGGGGGGGGGTTGTCAATTCAGTGTTTAAAGGTCTGGAACCTACAATTACAAAATGTAGATTTTTGTTTTATTTTTTATTATTAACATATTTCTTTTTATATATATATATATGTCTGGTTTGGCGGTCAGAATGGTGGGTGACCACGTTTGTGAAAAGTGGCTTGCTATGGCCCTTTGGTGCCAAAATGTCTGTAGCGCGTATGAAATTATATGTTTTCTGCTGACAAGAAGGTTGTTTATTATTATTTTAGTTTTTTTGGACTGGCTCTAGTGAATTCCACTCCAATAGGAAATGTGATTGTTACTTCGCTGTTGTTTACATCGTTCCAGTTCCCATTCTTTGTCTTTATTTTCATGATATTTGTTCAATAGAACAGTAACGGATGTTGAAATGGCATGAACTGGCATTTCACTCGACATTCTACTGTAAATGTTTTGGTAAACTTGATTTCAATAAGCCTGGGCTATATGAGTATATTCTGTGCAGTAAAATGTAAAGACCTTTAGCTATGTGGTACAATGCTGGCTACTGGTGTTACAATGCTGGCTACTGGTGTTACAATGCTGGCTACTGGTGGTACAGCGCTGGCTACTGGTGGTACAACACTGGCTACTGGTGGTACAACGCTGGCTACTGGTGGTACAATGCTGGCTACTGGTGGTACAATGCTGGCTACTGGTGGTACAATGCTGGCTACTGGTGGTACAATGCTGGCTACTGGTGGTACAATGCTGGCTACTGGTGGTACAATGCTGGCTACTGGTGGTACAATGCTGGCTACTGGTGGTACAATGCTGGCTACTGGTGGTACAGCACTGGCTACTGGTGGTACAGCGCTGGCTACTGGTGGTACAGCGCTGGCTACTGGTGGTACAGCGCTGGCTACTGGTGGTACAGCGCTGGCTACTGGTGGTACAGCACTGGCTACTGGTGGTACAATGCTGGCTACTGGTGGTACAATGCTGGCTACTGGTGGTACAATGCTGGCTACTGGTGGTACAATGCTGGCTACTGGTGGTACAATGCTGGCTACTGGTGGTACAGCGCTGGCTACTGGTGGTACAATGCTGGTTACTGGTGGTACAATGCTGGCTACTGGTGGTACAATGCTGGCTACTGGTGGTACAGCGCTGGCTACTGGTGGTACAGCGCTGGCTACTGGTGGTACAGCGCTGGCTACTGGTGGTACAGCGCTGGCTACTGGTGGTACAATGCTGGCTACTGGTGGTACAGCGCTGGCTACTGGTGGTACAGCGCTGGCTACTGGTGGTACAGCGCTGGCTACTGGTGGTACAGCGCTGGCTACTGGTGGTACAATGCTGGCTACTGGTGGTACAGCGCTGGCTACTGGTGGTACAATGCTGGCTACTGGTGGTACAATGCTGGCTACTGGTGGTACAATGCTGGCTACTGGTGGTACAATGCTGGCTACTGGTGGTACAATGCTGGCTACTGGTGGTACAGCGCTGGCTACTGGTGGTACAATGCTGGCTACTGGTGGTACAATGCTGGCTACTGGTGGTACAGCGCTGGCTACTGGTGGTACAATGCTGGCTACTGGTGGTACAATGCTGGCTACTGGTGGTACAGCGCTGGCTACTGGTGGTTAAGGACTAGGTACTGGTGGTTAAGGACTAGGTACTGGTGGTTAAGGACTAGGTACTGGTGGTTAAGGACTAGGTTCTGGTGGTTAAGGACTAGGTACTGGTGGTTAAGGACTAGGTACTGGTGGTTAAGGACTAGGTACTGGTGGTTAAGGACTAGGTACTGGTGGTTAAGGACTAGGTACTGGTGGTTAAGGACTAGGTACTGGTGGTTAAGGACTAGGTACTGGTGGTTAAGGACTAGGTTCTGGTGGTTAAGGACTAGGTTCTGGTGGTTAAGGACTAGGTACTGGTGGTTAAGGACTAGGTTCTGGTGGTTAAGGACTAGGTTCTGGTGGTTAAGGACTAGGTTCTGGTGGTTAAGGACTAGGTTCTGGTGGTTAAGGACTAGCTACTGGTGGTTAAGGACTAGCTACTGGTGGTTAAGGACTAGCTACTGGTGGTTAAGGACTAGCTACTGGTGGTTAAGGACTAGCTACTGGTGGTTAAGGACTAGCTACTGGTGGTTAAGGACTAGCTACTGGTGGTTAAGGACTAGCTACTGGTGGTTAAGGACTAGCTACTGGTGGTTAAGGACTAGGTACTGGTGGTTAAGGACTAGGTACTGGTGGTTAAGGACTAGGTACTGGTGGGTAAGGACTAGGTACTGGTGGTAAGACTACTGGTGGTTAAGGACTAGCTACTGGTGGTTAAGGACTAGCTACTGGTGGTTAAGGACTAGGTACTGGTGGTAAGACTACTGGTGGTTAAGGACTAGCTACTGGTGGTTAAGGACTAGGTACTGGTGGTTAAGGACTAGGTACTGGTGGTTAAGGACTAGGTACTGGTGGTTAAGGACTAGGTACTGGTGGTAAGACTATTGGTGGTTAAGGACTAGCTACTGGTGGTTAAGGACTAGCTACTGGTGGTTAAGGACTAGGTTCTGGTGTGGGTAACATAATCTATAAAGCATACAATGTTGCGATCTGGCAGCGAGGCGAACCCAAACTCGAAGTTGTCTGTAAAAGCTTGACCATGTGGCTAAGTTCATGGACTTCATACACATTCTAAGAGTAAAGAATAAGTTATCAAAGCGAATGTTATTATTTGTCTATGAAATGACTTGGGGTCATTGAAGATGCCTAGACAACTCCAATGTTTGTGCAAAACAAAGGGCAGTATGATTACCATTGACACACAGGTTGACATCCTACTGTTTAGCTCCAAGACATTTTGTTCAGGTTCAGAGGCATATTTTCCATTATTTTAAACATGACGTGTGTATGATATTGCACTGGTGTAGTCTCTATGGTCTAGGGTAGGATATGGTGTAGTCTAATATAGGGTGTAGTCTATGGGTTAGGTTAGGGTGTAGTCTCTATGGTTTTAGGTGGGATATATGGTGTAGTCTATGCGTCGGGGTAGGATATATGGCGTAGTCTATGGGTTGGGGTAGGATGTATGGCGTAGTCTATGGGTTGGGGTAGGATATATGGTGTAGTCTATGGGTTGGGGTAGGATATATGGTGTAGTCTATGGGTTGGGGTAGGATATATGGTGTAGTCTATGGGTTGGGGTAGAATAGGGTGTAGTCTCTATGGTTTTGGGTAGGATAGGGTGTAGTCTCTATGGTTTTGGGTAGGATAGGGTGTAGTTTGTATGGGTTAGAGTATAATAGGATGAAGTCTCTGTGGTTTAGCATAGGATAGGGTGTAGTCTCTATGGGTTAGGGTAGGCTAGGGTGTAGTCTCTATGGGTTAGGGTGTAGTCTCTATGGGTTAGAGTAGGCTAGGGTGTAGTCTCTATGGTTTTGGGTTGTCTAGGGTGTAGTCTCTATGGGTTAGGGTAGTCTAGGGTGTAGTCTCTATGGGTAGGATAGGGTGTAGTCCGTATGGGTTAGGGTAGTCTAGGGTGTAGTCTCTATGGTTTTGGGTAGGATAGGGTGTAGTCTCTAGGGGTTAGGGTAGTCTAGGGTGTAGTCTCTATGGGTTAGGGTAGTCTAGGGTGTAGTCTCTATGGGTAGGATAGGGTGTAGTCCGTATGGGTTAGGGTAGTCTAGGGTGTAGTCTCTATGGGTTAGGGTAGTCTAGGGTGTAGTCTCTATGGGTAGTCTAGGGTGTAGTCTCTATGGGTTAGGGTAGGGTAGGGGGTAGTTTATGGATTAGGGTAGGATATTTTAAGAATTTTAATAAGTTGTAGAAAATATTTGAAAAATCGAAAATGAAGTCTTCAAAATGTCCTTTAATTTATCAAATTAATAATTTGTTTTCAATTGATACATCTTGATGCCTCTGTCATGGTTGAAAATGTAAATAATGAAATAGGGGTTTGGTTCACTTATTTGGATTAAAACGAATACCAGTATTGATGAGGAAAGAAGAGTCACTGGCCTCGAACCCATCTGATAAAAGTATCACACTGATTGTTGTTGGTCCTTCCCTCAAGTGCTTTGTTTGTATATAACGTATTCCTTGTGTGCCACAACCTGAGGTATTCTAATTTATTGTTTGTCTTTTGTTACTTATTTTGTACTCTAGTTTCTTTCAGATTGATTGGGATGTTCAACCCCCCCAAAAAATTCCCCATATGATAAATAATTGTGGTAATATTTATTCACCATTATTAGAAATGTACTGGACTTGGGGGGCGGGGGAGAAAGGGTTTCCCAAATACTAAGTCTAAATGAGAATGTCATACAATGTTTTGTGACAACTGAAAAGCACAAGAGTGTGTGTGTGTGTGTGTGAACGATATGACGTTTGCAATACAATGTGTCGGCCAAAGTGGTATTGACCAGGGTACGTCAGCATGAATCTACTCTCAGCCAATGCTCACCACAAATGAATTTCAACATCAGGGAATTCACTCTGCTCAGTAATGTTCATTTTTGTTTGTTTTACATATCTGATGTTTTTTTTTTTTTTTTGTACACTTCCATCCCTCATGAATTGACATCCAGTGTTGGCTTGTAGATTACCAAATGTCTTCGGTTGAAATAAATATTTTTTTTTCCATGTTATGTGACTGTCTTTGTGGAATCATTTGAATAGAGCCAGAGCACTATTGGCGGTGGTCAAAAGTAGTGCACTATATAGTGATTAGGGTGCCAATTGGAATGTATCCATTCCCACCTGAAACTGTTGTTACACATAGTTAACACTTTTTAGGAAAATGCCATAGACAACATAGTTGATTTGAACTATAATCTATTAACCATGATGGTTACCAGTATGCATTTTAATACATATGACTAGTGGGTACAGTACATTTTAAGTAAATGCCATCACAGCTTTAAAGAGGAATTGGTGTTTGTCCAAAATGGTATCCTATTCCCTATATATAGTGTACTACCTTTTACCAGGAGCCATAGTGCTCTGCTCAAAAGTAGTGCACTATAAAGGGATAGGGTGCCCTTTGGGATGCTTACTTATTAATATACAATGTAGATGTCAGTGTGGTGTGGTCATGTGTACTGACTTGAATGTGAAAAAGGACATTGTGTACTCCAGATTCCATCATAATCCATCCATGGAGCCTACCATGTGGTGACTGAGTGGGCATAATCCCTGTGAATTCCCCCTCTGTTGAGAAGATTAGGAGCTCCAAGCCTAAGGTTAGTTAGATAATACAAATGTTTCAGGAAACTCATTTGAAGCAAGTGACGTTGCTCAGAATTGCAGAAACAAGATGGCCGATCATTGTTTGGAATTTGAAAAGATGGTTAAGTTAATGTGAAAAAGCAACAAAAACATAAACACAACATGCAACAATTTCTAAGATATTTTTATGAGTTACAGTTCATATAAGGAAATCAGTCAATTTAAATTAATTAATTAGGCCCTAATCTATGGATTTCACATGACTGGGAATACAGATATGCATCTGTTGGTCACAGATACCGTTTTTTTAAATATAAAAAATGTAGGGTGTGGATCAGAAAACCAGTCAGTGTTTCTAAAACAAATGTATTTGTAAGAAGTAATGTATATTGTTCAATTTTATTTCATTTTTTTGTGACCTGAGTCTTTTAATCAAAATATCAGACATTTTCTCACGTTTCCGTGGTAACGGGCCACTCGAGTCCTGTCACGTGTCTGTGTGTGTGAGAGTTGGGATCTTCGCTTCACAATCAGTTGAAGCAGCAGACTCAAACTAATGTTGAAAAACAACCGAGTTTGTGAACAAAACACTGTAAATAGGCAAGAAACACGAGGACAAGGTCTCACTTTGTTGAATTTTTAGTAAATTAGACCAATGTTTATGCCTGTGTACAGCGCCTCCAAAAATGAATCTATCAGCAATTCACTCCTTGCGCACACCGCTGCCATGCAGTGTTTCTGCGAGAGGTGGGATTTAAGATGCCTATTAGCAGCTATGAAACAAATCAGCAGAATGACTTTGAAACAGCTTCTGCAGCATGATTCTAAACCCTAACTCGAACATGTGCTCATACTTGACTTTTGACTTTTTATTCGCTAATGTAATGCTCTCACCGTAGAGCCCTGCAAATTGACCACCCGCCGGTGAAATATATATTTTTTCCGCCAATACCTACATCTACCCGCAGGTGGCGGGTGTTAATTTTATGCCCTGCTACCATTTGACTCATGCAGAGCAACACATCTCACATCTCCTTCGCATAGAGTTGATCAGGCTGTTGATTGTGCCTGTAAGAAAACACATTGCAGTCAGAGTGCAGTATGATTACAGCATGCTGCAATTCAAGTGCGGAACTTTGGTTTTAGATGATAAAAAAATAAAATAATGTAAGTCTGATGAACACTCCAAACAGCCTACGCGACCACTCGTAGGCGTCCGCATGGTTCGAAAGCGCACCGTTGTGGCCTTGTTTTGCATCACATTTCAATGATAAAACTGGCAGGGACAAAAATGCAATTTCAAAATGTGTTCGGGACGCCCCGCCTGCAAAATACTGCATCCAAAATAACACTTTTTCTTTTTTCTTTTTCTTTTTTTTACTGCAGTAATTTTGCAGTGTAACTGCAGTTCTTATTTTATTTTTTTATTTAACTTTTATTTAACTAGGCAAGTCAGTTAAGAACACATTCTTATTTACAATGACGGCCTACCCCGGTCAAACCCGGACGACGCTGGGCCAATTGGCCCTATGGGACTCACAGTCACGGCCGGATTTGATACAACCTAGATTCGTACCAGGGACTGTAGTGTCGCTTCTTGCACTGAGATGCAGTGCCTTAGACCAGTTAGAGTGCAGTATACCTGCAGTTCAACTGCAGCACACTGTAGTTGTTGTGCAATTACTGCATCCAAAATACTACAGTCGACTGCACTTTTACTGCAGTTTCAAAACTGCAATATTTTTTTGTAAGGGTGGCCTGTGGAATGTTGTCCCACTTCTCTTCAATGGTTGTGCAAAGGAGAGCAATTGCCCACAGAAGTCGGTTACGACGAGGGCGAATTGCAGTCATGTCTAGACCCTGGTGTGGACGACGAGCATGCAGATGAGCTTCCCTGAGACAGTTTCTTACACTTTGTGCAGAAATGATTTGGTTGTGCAAAACCCACAGTTTCATCAGCTGTCCAGGTGGCTGGTCTCAGACAATCCCGCAGGTGAAGAAGCCGGATGTGGAGGCTCGCGTGGCTACACATGGTCTGTGGTTGTGAGGCGAGTTGGACGTACTGACATAATCTCTAAAATGACATTGGAGGGGGCTTATGGTAGAGAAATGAACATTAATTTCTCTGGCAACAGCTCTGGTGGACATTCCTGCAGTCAGCATGCGAATTGCATGCTCCCTCAAAACTTGAGACATCTGTGGCATTGTGTTGTGAGACAAAACTGCTAATTTTAGAGTGGCCTTTTATTGTCCCCAGCATAAGGTGCACCTGTGTAATTATCATGCTGTTTAATCAGCTTCTTGATATGCCACATCTGTCAGGTGGAAGGATTATTTTGGCAAATGAGAAATACTCCCTAACAAGGATGTAAACAAATGTGTGCATGAAAGTTTCGAGAAAGAGGCTTTTTGTGTGTATGGAATGGAACATTTCTGGGATCTTTTATTTCAGCTCATGAAACATGGGACCAACACTTTACATGTTGCGTTTATATTTTTGTTCATTGTATTTATTGCCAGCAGCATACTACCCTGCATTCCACTGCTGGCTTGCCTCTGAAGCTAAGTAGAGTTGGTCCTGGTGTAACGGTTGTCGTCGGTGGAAGGAGAGGACCAAAGCGCAGCGTGGTTAGTGTTAATCTTATTTAATAATAATCCAACTGAACACTTCAAATACAAAACAACAAAGTGAAAACCGAAACAGTTCTATCTGGTGCAGACACACAAAGACTGAAAACAAAGGAACTAAGGTCAGAACGTGACAGTACCCCCCCCCCCCCCCCCAAGGTGCGGACTCCGGCCGCAAAACCTGAACCTATAGGGGAGGGTCTGGGTGGGCATCTGTCTGCGGTGGTGGCTCTGGCACTGGACGTGGACCCCACTCCACCATAGTCTTAGTCCGCTTCTGTGGCCTCCTAGAAACGGCGACCCTCGCCGCCGACCTAGGACTGGCAACCCTATTAAATGGGCCCACGGGACTGAAGGACGCCTCTGGACTGAGGGGCAGCTCCGGACTGAGGGGCAGCTCCGGACTGAGGGGCAGCTGCGGACTGAGGGGCAGCTCAGGACTGAGGGGCAGCTCTGGCAGCTCCTGACTGGCGGACGGCTCTGGCAGCTCCTGACTGGCGGGCGGCTCTGGCAGCTCCTGACTGGCGGGCGGCTCTGACGGCGCTGGACAGACGGGCAGCTCAGGCGGCGCTGGACAGACGGGCAGCTCAGGCGGCGCTGGACAGACGGGCAGCTCAGGCGGCGCTGGACAGACGGGCAGCTCAGATGGCGCTGGACAGACGGGAGACCCTGGCGGCGCTGGACAGATGGAAGACTCAGGTGGCGCTGGACAGACGGGAGCACCTGTAGTGAGGAGACAGAGAGACAGCCTGGTGCGGGGGGCTGCCACCGGAGGGCTGGTGCGTGGAGGTGGCACCGGATACACCGGACCATGGAGGCGCACTGCAGGTCTTGAGCACCGAACCTGCCCAACCCTACCTGGCTGAATGCTCCCCGTAGCCAAGCCAGTGCGGCGAGCACTGGGCTGTGCTGGCGAACCGGGGACACCATGCGTAGGGCCGGTGCCATGTACCCCGGCCCGAGGAGACGCACTGGAGACCAGATGCGTTGAGCCGGCTTCATGGCACCTGGCTCGATGCCCACTCTAGCCCGGCCGATACTAGGCGCTGCTATGTACCGCACCGGGCTATGCCTGCTCACCGGGGACACCGTGCACCTCACGGCATAACATGGTGCCTGCCCGGTCCCTTTCTCTCCAAGGTAAGCACGGGGAGTTGGCTCAGGTCTCCAACCTGGCTTAGCCACACTCCCCGTGTGCCCCCCCAATACATTTTTGGGGCTGCCTCTCTGGCTTCCATCCGCGCTTTCTTGATCGCTGTGCCAACTCCATTCTCCGGTAACCCTCCTCACATTGTTCCATAGAATCCCAGGCGGGCTCCGGCACTCTCCCTGGGTCGACCGACCACTTCTCTATTTCGTCCCATGTTGTAAAATAGTCCTGCGATCGCTGCTGCTCGATACCACGCTGCTTGGTCCTTTTTTGGTGGGTGGTTCTGTAACGGTTGTCGTCGGTGGAAGGAGAGGACCAAAGCGCAGCGTGGTTAGTGTTCATCTTATTTAATAATAACTGAAACTGAACACTTCAAATACAAAACAACAAAGTGAAAACCAAAACAGTTCTATCTGGTGCAGACACACAAAGACTGAAAACAAAGGAACTAAGGTCAGAACGTGACACCTGGTCAGTCCCTGGGTGGGAGACCAGATGCTGCTGGAAGTGGTGTTGGAGGGCCAGTAAGCGACACTCTTTCCTCTGGTCTAAAAAACATGGCACTGATAGGGGACATTGTCCTGTGTATGGTGCTGTCTTTCGGATGGGTCGCTAAAACGGGTGTCTTGACTCTCTGTGGTCACTAAAGATCCCATGGCACTTATTGTAGGGGTGTTAACCCCGGTGTCCTGGATAAATTCCCAATCTGGCCCTCATATCATCATGGCCACCTAATCATCCCCAGCTTCTAATTGGCTCATTCATCCCCCCTCCTCTCCCCTGTAACTATTCCACAGGTTGTTGCTGTAAATGAGAATGTGTTCTCAGTCAACTTACTGGGTAAAATAAATATCTATGATTAGAGAGCCTATCTGTGGTTAAATCACGCAGGAGAAGAAAAAAAAAAACATTAGGTTGTATTTTGTGTGGAGCATCCCTTTAAATTGCATATCCAAAGGGAAATCCAATGGTGTATCAGTGTCTTCTGGTAGGCTTGTGGGAGCATTGGTGGCTCCGGTGAGAAGGAAGTGTCAAACTATCACTGCGGCTGCCTGCTGTTGCTAGGCAACATGGTGGCCAATGATGCAGGTTTTTTCACCATTGACGCTTTCCTAAATGACTGAGACTTGCCTTCCCCATGCTTTCATTCCACTTGAATGAATGGAATTGGAAAACCACAGTATTGTCGTGACTGTGGTCATTGATAAGCATAGGGGAATTTGTAGTATTCACCTACAAACAGTATTCACCTTCAAATCTTGTCGGGATCGTAATGAAGTCAATGTACCATGAAATAGGAAATCTGACTGGTGTTCCCTTCACTTATGTATTTGTTTCGACACCCTTGCCATGTGGCTTTCGTCATTGAGCACTACTGCCAGAAGCCAGTTCTTCTGTGGTCAGAACCATAGACAAAGCTTCCTGAACGGGTTGTCTCGCATGTAGAGAGGGAAGTAGTCGAGCTCACGCCAATCAAAAAAAGTTGGCCAAAGTTCTATTGTTTCAGTCAGAGATAATGGTTCAAACCCCATAAAAGATGGCACTGGGGCGAAGAAACTGTACTTTACTGAAACCAATATTTCCCTCTGTTCTCCTTTTAATGAGATTTCACTGAGCTGGTTACTGCCCTATGCCTCATATGTCATATTCAGACAGTTATGTCAGCTACCACTGGTGTTCAACTGCCAAGCAGAACCCTTATTTTATTTTCTTCACTTCTGCAGCAATGAATCTGACATCTGCTAGGTTAGCCATCACTTAGACTCATTTTTCAAAGAGCCTTCAAGTTTTTTAAGTGAAACGTACGTAGCGAGCTTTGATCAATTACTGTGGCCCATCTGGAGCCCCTGACACACTTCTGGATTTCAGTTCCACAACATCAGCCTATAAAGCAATATCACTTATTTTATGCAGCAGGAGCATAGTATGGTACAGTACAGAGTCTAGTGCAGCATTGGATTATTACATTAGATCATATTATACCACAACATCATGCCCAGATAAGGTGTAAGCACAGAAAGGTTTTAGTTGCTTGATATGTAGGGAATATGTCCTTCCCTAGGCCGGGAGTTTACTACGGCGGATAGTTCGCTATGACATAAATTCTTTGAAACCTTGGCAAATATTGATTCTAAAAGAGGTCGGCCCAAGACAGCCGCGTATATAACAAACCTACTGCAATGGCAAAACTAGGAATAGCTCTTCACTTTCAGCTGCCCAGTAAACACACAGAGCTAGGTATTAACCTTGTTCTCGTAACCATGTGCTACAAGTTAAGCACCTTGTAGGGGCACTTGCAGACTTCACATGTAAAACTTCCTGAGGCTATGCATGAAAGAGATACAGCCTTCATACAATGTTTTGAATTATGTATCTTTTCGAATTCCTATCGAAAGGTCCTCTCCCCTGTAACTATTCCCCAGGTCGTTGCTGTAAATGAGAATGTGTTCTCAGTCAACTTACCTGGTAAAAAAACAAATCCTCTTCTAAGAACTCAAAGTTCTCTACCAGCTTGTGGTGACCTAATCATTTACATTTTTCTCCAGATTTGTTATTGTTTTTCAGGACTTAGTTCTATTCTAAGAATGTCTTTGTTAACCAACCAATGCCATTCCATGAAGTTGCTATTGAACCCTTCTGAAGCACTTCTCATCCCAAGTTGTCTTATCAATGCGAATTAGGCTACCCCATAGAAACACACCAGTGAGTCCGATTGGAACAGATGAAAAAAGCAACGCTCAATTCAATCAAAGCCGCATTACAGTACTCACAGTTTGGGGTACTGTAAAAAAAAAAAAAAAAAAAGATACAGTTGAAATCGGAAGTTTACATACACCTTAGCCAAATACATTTAAACTCAGTTTTTCCACAATTCCTGACATTTAATCCTAGTAAAAATTCCCTGTCTTAGGTCAGTTAGTATCACCACTTTATTTTAAGAATGTGAAATGTCAGAATAATAGTAGAGTGATTTATTTCAGATTTTATTTCTTTCATCACATTCCCAGTGGGTCAGAAGTTTACATACACTCAATTAGTATTTGGTAGCATTGTCAGGTTTTGGCCAGGACTGTTCTGGTTTTTGTCACTAGATGTCCCCATTGCACCTTTTTTGAACCTTTTGTTTTTTCCTTGCTCTATTATTGTTTGCACCTGTGTGTCGTTCCCTTGTTGGTATTTAAATCCTGTGTGTTCCTCAGTTCTTTGCTCAGTGTTTGTATGTTAGCACCCAGCCCCAGCCCAAGCCTTGTTGTGAACATATATTTTCTCTTGTTGGATTTTCCAGAGGTTCTCTGGTTTTGTTCTTGTGTATTTTTGGATTAGTCTTTTGAGGTTTGTTTTTTCCCTTGCTGTTCTTACCACTTTGTGGATTTTCTTTGTATTTTGGAAGATATCCATTTTTTGCCTCTTGGCTTTATTTTGGACGTTGTGGATTTATATTATTTGCCTGAAGATCTTGTTCTTTTATTAAACCACCATCTCTAGTACTGCTGTGTCTGCCTCATCTTCTGGGTTCTGCCGATTTATTAGTGACTGTTTCTCGCACCGGGTCCTGACAAGCATTGCCTATAAATTGTTTAACTTGGGTCAAACGTTTCAGGTAGCCTTCCACAAGCTTCCAACAAGAAGTTGGGTGAATTTTGGCCCATTCCTCCGGACAGAGCTGGTTTAACTGAGTCAGGTTTGTAGGCCTCCTTGCTCGCACACGCCTTTTCAGTTCTGCCCATACATTTTCTATAGGATTGAGGTCGGGCTTTGTGATGGCCACTCCAATACCTTGACTTTGTTGTCTTTAAGCCATTTTGCCACAACTTTGTAAGTATGCTTGGGGTCATTGTCCATTTGGAAGACCCATTTGCGACCAAGCTTTAACTTCCTGACTGATGTCTTGAGATGTTGCTTCAATATATCCACATAATTTTGCCTCATGATGCCATCTATTTTGTGAAGTGCACCAGTCCCTCCTGCAGCAAAGCACCCCCACAACATGATGCTGCCACCCCTGTGCTTCACGGTTGGGATGGTGTTCTTTGGCTTGTAAGCCTCCCCCTTTCTCCTCCAAAAATAACGATGGTCATTATGGCCAAACAGTTCTATTTTTGTTTCATCAGACCAGAGGACATTTTTCCAAAAAGTACGATCTTTGTCCGCATGTGCAGTTGCAAACCATAGTCTGGCTTTTTTATGGCGGTGCTGGAGCATTGGCTTCTTCCTTGCTGAGCGGCCTTTCAGGTTATGTCCATATAGGACTAGTTTTACTGTGGATATAGATACTTTTGTAGCTGTTTCCTCCAGCATCTTCACAAGGTCCTTTGCTGTTGTTCTGGGATTGATTTGCACTTTTCGCACCAAAGTACGTTCATCTCTAGGAGACAGAACGGGTCTCCTTCCTGAGCGGTATGGCGGCTTCGTGGTCCCATGTTTATAGTTGCGTACTATTGTTTGTACAGATGAATGTGGTAACTTATGTTAACCTTTTGTTTACCTTCTTTGGCTAACCTAGACGTTTGGAAATTGCTCCCAAGGATGAACCAGACTTGTGGAGGTCTACAATATTTTTTCTGAGGTCTTGGCTGATTTCTTTAGATTTTCCCATGATGTCAAGCAAAGAGGCACAGAGTTTGAAGGTATGCCTTGAAATACATCCACAGGTACACCTCCAATGGACTCCAATTATGTCAATTAGCCTATCAGAAGCTTCTAAACCATGTCATAATTTTCTGGAATTTTCCAAGCTGTTTAAAGGCACAGTCAACTTAGTGTATGCAAACTTCTGACCCACTGGAATTGTGATTAAGTGAAATAATCTGTCTGTAAACAATTGTTGGAAACATTACTTGTGTCATGCCCAAAGTAGATGTCACTGACTTGCCAAAACTATAGTTTGTTAACAAGAAATTTGAGGAGTGGTTGAAAAACGAGTTTTAATGACTCCAACCTAAGTGTCTGTAAACTTCCGACTCCAACTGTGTATATATATACATATTAACAACAGAGGACGTTTTAGTGAGCCCCCCCCCCCCTGCCCCGCCCACCCACATTTTTAAAAAGTTGAAGCTCATTTACTGCATTTGTATACAATAAAAAAAAAAGAAATGCTATTTGGAGAACAGCAAAAACTAGCAAAAATGACCCCAGCCATTATCACATTGGTTGCTGTAGTTTCACTCACAGTCGATCTACAAACACAGCCTATTAGCTATACGATTACACATTAACGCAGCATCGGGATTAAAAAGGTATTTTATGAACAAAAGGTAAACAAATAAGTTTGCTTTACAGAAAATGTCCTGCAATTATACACATTTTGCCATTACTTATGCCAGGTAATATGATATCTGAGTGAGAGGGACTAACAAAATCAATGGTGGCACCTGGAGATCAGGGCCCCTGTGCACATGCCCTCTGTGCCCGGTCGGTAATTCAGCCATGATTACTACAAGTTTAGATAGCTGGCTATACTAACTAGACTAATTTACCAATCTAAAATGTTTAGACATGGCATGGGCTAATTAAGTGAATGTCTGTGAGTGACATACAACAAGAGGAAAAGTGCTGCTACCAGTTTACCAAATCTTTTGTATTCTACTATTCAAACTCTCAACAGTAAGTTGAGACCCCGACTGAATCCCCCCCACCCCCATTTTTAAAAATGATATACAGTACCAGTCCAAAGTTTGGACACATCTACTCATTCAAGGGTTTTTCTTTATTTGTAATATTTTCTACATTGCAGAATAATAAGGAAAACATTAAAACTATGAAATAACACATATGGAATCATGTAGTAAGCAAAACAATATTTTATATTCTTCAAAGTAGCCACCCTTTGCCTTGATGACAGCTTTGCAGATGCTTGGCATTCTCTCAACCAGCTTCATGAGGTAGTCACCTGGAATGCGTTTCAATTAACAGGTGTGCCTTGTTAAAGTACATTTTGGGAATTTATATCCTTCTTAATGCGTTTGAGCCAATCAGTTGTGTTGTGACAAGGTAGGGGTGGTGTACAGAAGATAGCTCTATTTGGGAAAAGACCAAGTCCATACTATGGCAAGAACAGCTCAAATAAGCAAAGAGAAACGACAGTCCATCATTACTTTAAGACATGAAGGTCAGTCAATCTGGAACATTTCAAGAACTTTTAAAGTTTCTTCAAGTACAGTTGCAAAAACCTTGAATATGATGTATATTATACTGTAGGAGCAACAGCACAAATTAATTCAAACAACACTACTCATCTAATTGCCTGTAGGATTGGTTACAGTGGGAAAACACAACATTGTTATGGTTGAGTTGCTTTGAAGTCTTTGGTATCTACATCACACAGGGTCAGTGAAGAGTCAAACTTAACCCCAAACCCTGGGTAGAGGGGCTCAGTGAATGTGGTATTGAATGAGTGCAGGTGGGTCAGTGTGTCAGAGGAGACATTATAGAAGGACAGAATGCCAGCCTGCCAGTCCAGATACACTCCTACTCTTTTGGAGTGGGAGGCGGAGGAAACAGATATGTCGGTGTTTTCATTATTGTGCCAGGCAGTGTAACTGTTACCGCAGCAGTCCAGACTCCAGGACGTGTCCCTGGCTCCAAGCCGACTCCTTCCCGTCTTGTATAATCTTTTATATGTCACCGCTATAAGAGCCCAATCCCCACTCCACTCTACCTCCCAGTAACAGCGTCCAGTCAGACCCTTTCTACACAGCACCTGGGGCCAGTAGTCATATCTCCCTGGTTGGTCAGGATACGGCTGCTTCTCTTTCACCCGTGTCACCTTCCTGTTCTCCTCAGACAGACAGAGGTATATGTGTGCTGTGTTTGGATTCAGTGTGAGATCACAGCCGTACACTGAGGGAGATAAGGACAAGAACATCATGATACAGTTATGTATTGGTGATGTAATTGGTGTATTGCAATAAAAATAAATCCATTATCTTACATCAGAGCAACACTTGCCTACTACACTTACAGTCTCGTATCTTGGTTGTGTCACGTTCTGACCTTTATTTCCTTTGTTTTTGTCTTTATTTAGTATGGTCAGGGCGTGAGTTGGGGTGGGCAGTCTATGTTTGTTTATCTATGTTTTTCTATTTCTGTGTTTGGCCTGATATGGTTCTCAATCAGAGGCAGGTGTTAGTCATTGTCTCTGATTGGGAACCATATTTAGGTAGCCTGTTTTGTGTTGGATTTTGTGGGTGGTTGTCGTCTGTCTTCGTGTGTCTACACCAGACAGAACTGTTTCGGTTTTTCACATTTGTTGTTTTGTATTTTGTAGTGTTCACGTTTATTGTCTTTATTAAACATGATGAACACTAACCGCGCTGCGCTTTGGTCCTCTCCTTCGTCCACAGAAGGAAGCCGTTACAGGTTGAGGTATTTTTTTACCGTAGGAGTGACACCATCTGACGTAAGACAATGGTGTTTCTGGATGATATGTGCAGACAAAAAACAGGATAATAACTCACGTCTTCTAAACAACCAGCCCTCTCCCCCAGGGTGAACACTGTAAGCAAAAAACAACAAGTAAGCAACAAAAATATATATATATATTGCTGTAACCAATTTTCGAAAATTATACCTACTATTCTAACTCTCAACAGTAAGTTGAGACGCCATGACGAAGTTCCTCTATCACAAGTAATATTTATATTTATCCTTTTATTTGACAGATTTACAGATTCAGTTCTCACCTGACATGTTGGAGTTTGTACATGGTATCCTCCAGTCCAGCGGAGAACAGACTCACTCCTGAGTCTCCTGGGTGATTGTAGCTCAGGTCCAGCCCTCTCAGATGGAAAGGGTTTGACCTCAGAGCTGAAGCCAGAGAAGCACAGCCTTCCTTCGTGACTCCACAGAATGACAACCTGTGGAAATAGTTGAATTCTATCTGATATCAAGTCTCTGAATGGTACTATATAAAGGTTTGGTAACAGTTGTCAGCTCGGGGATTCGATATCACTTTGTATAGAACTACTATGTAACATATTAATGTTGTTACATTGTACATTATAAAAATGCACTGGAATGGAAGATTTTTGTATTCAAATAACGATGAATTAAGAGACTGTTCTTAGTCCACGTGTGTAGTTAAAACACTCAACTCCATTGCTATAAAATTGTCAAACAATTCCTAAATGCTGCGCTTCGATGATTAGCCTCCTTTTCTTACGGGTCACATCAGTAGTTACGGTGTTACTACACATGTACGGTGTTACTACACATGTACGGTGTTACTACACATGTACGGTGTTACTACACATGTACGGTGTTACTACACATGTACGGTGTTACTACACATGTACGGTGTTATTACACATGTGCGGTGTTACTACACATGTGCGGTGTTACTACACATGTACGGTGTTATTACACATGTACGGTGTTACTACACATGTTGGCCGTTTATTTTTTATTTGACCTTTATTTAACTAGGCAAGTCAGTTAAGAACAAATTCTTATTTACAATGACGGCCCAGGAACAGTTGGGTTAACTGCCTTGTTCAGGGACAGAACGGCAGATTTGTACCTTGTTAGCTTGGGGATTCCATCTAGCAACCTTTTGGCCCAACTCTCTAACCCCCAGGCTACCTGCCGCCCCTTACTGTTACTGAAGCTTCTATCCATCTTCAGTGAGTGGAAGGCAACAGCCCATTATGATGGCTTCCTAAAACTAGATGCTCAGTTATCGAGCCCAAACGTTTAAGCACATTCCTTAAACATTGATCATCATGCTTAAATATCTCCATTAGCCCAAACTGACCTCAGTGTCTCCAGTTTACAGTGTGGAGTCGCAAGTCCAGCAGAGAGCAGCTTCATTCCTGAATCCTGCAGCTTGTTATCACTCAGGTCCAGCACTCTCAGGTGTGAAGACGTGAGGGCTGAAGACAACATTTTACAGCTTATCTCTGTGAGGTGACATCCATTCAGACTAGATACGAAACAAGAGGAAATACAAATAAATACTCCGGAAACGGTGATGCTAATGAAGAACAGCAAACCTGTAGAAAGGCTGGAGACGACCTGTGGAACAAGTCTTGAATGGAAGTACAATTATTTAGAATGATTATGATCATATTAGTCTGTTTTCTGATATACAATCTCCCAGATTCAATGCAGTCAGTGGTATAAAAAACAATTGGTGGGTAAATGCTGATCTCTGTTCTAGGGGAATAAAGCAATGCTCCCTACATTTTTCTGTGATAGGTGGGTAAATGCTTATGGGGGAAAAAAGTGTGTAAACAGCATTTATGTACTTTTACTTCCATCACACCACTGATTCTAACGTCTCGTCTCAATATCTAGCTACAATGTGAAGCACATTCCTCACACAACATCATCATGCTTAAATATCTCCTTTAGCCCAAACTGACCTCAGTGTCTCAAGTTTACAATGTGAACTCTCCAGTCCAGCAGAGAGTAGCATCACTCCTGAATCCTGCAGCTTGTTTTTACTCAGGTCCAGCTCGCTCATGTGACAAGTGTTTGAGCTGAGAACTGAGGCCAATGCTTCACAGCATTTCTCTGTGAGGTTACATCCATTCAGCCTAATGAAGAAAACAATCCAACATACAAACAAACAAAAGTTTAGACAAGGGTTTTACTTTATTTTTACTATTTTCTACATTGTAGAATAATAGTGAAGACATCAAAACTATGAAATAACACATATGGAATCATGTAGTAACCAAAAAAGTGTTAAACAAATCTAAATATATTTTATATTTGAGATTCTTCATAGTAGCCACCATTTGCCTTGATGACAGCTTTGCACACTCTTGGCATTCTCTCAACCAGCTTCATGAGGTAGTCACAATTTGTGGAATTTCTTTCCTTCTTAATGTGTTTGAGCCAATCAGTTGTGTTGTGACAAGGTAGGGGTGAGTTACAGAAGATAGCCCTATTTGGTAAAAGACCAAGTCCATATTATGCAAGAACAGCTCAAATAAGCAAAGAGAAACGATATTCCATCATTACTTTAAGATATGAAGGTCAGTCAATCTGGAAAATTTCAAGAACTTTAAAAGTTTCTTCAAGTGCAGTCGCAAAAAAACATTGAGCGCTATGATGAAACTGGCTCTCATGAGGACCGCCACAGGAAAGGAAGACCCAGTTACCTCTGCTGCAGAGGATAAGTTCATTAGAGTTTCCAGCCTCAGAAATTGCAGCTTAAATAAATGCTTCACAGATTTCAAGTAACAGACACATCTCAACATTAACTGTTCAGAGGAGACTGCATGAATCAGGCCTTCATGGTCGAATTGCTGCAAAGAAACCACTACTAAAGGACACCAATAAGAAGAAGACACTTGTTTGGGCCAAGAAACACGGGCAACGAACATTAGACCAGTGGAAATCTGTCCAAATTTGAGATTTTTGGTTCAAGCCACCGTGTCTTTTGTGAGACGCAGAGTAGGTGAATGGATGATCTCTGCATGTGTAGTTCCCACCGTGAAGCATGGAGGAGGAGGTGTGATGGTGTGGGGGTGTCTTGATGGTGACACTGTCTGTGATTTATTTACAGAATTCAAGGCACACTTAACCAGGACAAAAGGACGATGACCCAACACACCTCCAGGCTGTGTAAGGGCTGTTTGACCAAGAAGGAGAGTGATGGAGTGCTGCAACAGATGACCTGACCCCCACAATTACCCGACCTCAACCCAATTGAGATGGTTTGGGATGAGTTGGACTACAGAGTGAAGGAAAAGCAGCCAACAAGTGCTCAGCATATGTGGGAACTCCTTCAAGACTTTTGGAAAAGCATTCCAGGTGAAGCTGGTTGAGAGAATGCCAAGAGAGTGCAAAGCTGTCATCAAGGCAAAGGGTGGCTACTATGAAGAATCTTAAATATAAATTTGTTTAACACTTTTTTGGTTACTACATGATTCCATATGTGTTATTTCATAGTTTTGATGTCGTCACTAATATTCTACAATGTAGAAAATAGTACAAATAAAGAAAAACCCTGGAATGAGTATTGAACTGAAATCTACTTGATTCTAACAGAAATCCAGTTATGGATGGGGCCGGATTTTTTTTGCCACTCTCAAATTCATAGATCCATGAGATCAAAATCATAATTTTAACCATATTTTTTAAGTGATACAGTTTACAATTACATTGTTTACAAACAATGGAGTAAAACAAGTTTATATGTTGGGTTCTGATGGGATAAGAACTAAGCTCATGAGCCATTTATAAGTTATATTCTTCAAGAATCAATGCCTATATATGATTAATACAAAATTCCAAAAATAAATGTACCAATCCTGGATTGCCCCTTTAAAGGATCTCCTTTAGGGTTCTTAAATTATTCATCCATTATCATTAAAATGCCTTATTAATTACAATGACTTATTAGTTGTTGAATTTTTGAATAGATTTCCAATTAATATTGAGCATGAAGTTAATACAGGAACTCACAGAGCTATTCTGGACGCTGTGACCACTGGCAACAACCTCAGAAGACCCTCCTCTGATCTGGAGTATTTCTTTAGGTCAAACACATCCAGGTCCTCTTCTGAAGTCAGCAACACAAACACCAGAGCTGACCACTGTGCAGGTGAAAGTTCGGCCTCTGAAAGACTTCCTGAGCTCAGGTAGGTTTGGATCTCCTCCACCAGAGAATGGTCATTGAGTTCATTCAGACAGTGAAACAGATTGATGCATCTCTCTGGAGAGGGATTCTTCCTGATCTTCTTCTTGATGTATTCAATTATGTTCTCATTGGTCTGTGAGCTTCTTCCTGTCTGGTTCAGTAGGCCTTGTAGGAGAGTCTGATTTGACTCCAGTGAGAGGCCCAGAAGGAAGCGGAGGAAAAGGTCCAGGTGTCCATTCTCACTCTGTAAGGCCTGATCTACTGCACTCTTGTATAAGTCAATCATAGGTTGTTGGTGTTTCCGCCATTTCAAAAGTTTGACAAGGGTGTTCTGTTTCACCAGTGGGTTCTCATTGCAGTTTATGAATGTGAAAAACACGTATACAGCAGCAAGAAACTCCTGGATGCTCAGATGCACAAAGCTGAACATAGTTTTCTGACACGTCCTTCCCTCCATCTTAAAGATCTCAGTGCATAAACCTGAGTACACTGATGCTTCTGTGACATCAATGCCACACTCTCTCAGGTCTTCCTTGTAGAAGATAAGATGTCCCTTCTCCAGCTGACGGAATGCCAGCTCTCCAAGTTTAAGGACTATGCTGTCACTTCCTGTGGAATTTTCTGCTTCTCTCATTCTGTCTATCTGAAAGATCAGGAAATGTATGTTCATCTCAGTCAGAGTCTTAGGTATCTTTCTTTTCTCTGCTTCACCCAACAGTTTCTCTAGAACAGTGGCTGATATCCAACAGAACACTGGTATGTGACAAATGATGTGTAGGCTCCTCGATGACTTCATGTGTGTGATAATTCTGCTGGCCAGGTTGTCATCACTGATTTTTTTCCTGAAGTACTCGTCCTTCTGTGGGTCATTGAACCCTCGTACCTCTGTCCACTGCTGGATGTATTTTCGAGGGATCTTACTGGTTGCTGCAGGCCGGGAGGTTATCCAGATGAGAGCATAAGGCAGAAGCTCACCTGTGATCAGGTTTGTGATCAATTCGTCCAGAGAGGCTGGCTTTGTTTCATCTGTCAGGACCTTATTGTTGAAGTCTAGACGGAGTCGACACTCGTCCAGACCGTCAAATATGAACAGAACTTTAGACTTGTTCCTTAGACTCTTGATTGGTTCCATGTCAGGGAAGAATTGATGAAGCAGTTCATTTAGACTGCAGTCGTCTTCCCCTATATTAGAGTTGATTTGGCGAAAAGGAAGTGGAAAGATGAAACCAATGTCCTGGTTCTCCTTTTCTTCTGCCCAGTCTAGAATAAACTTCTGAATAGAGACAGTCTTTCCTACACCGGCAATGCCCTGCGTTAGAACTGTTCTGATTGGCTTCTTTTGATCGGACTGTTGTTTGAAAATGTTTTTGACTTCAACAGTGGTCTCTCCTGTGGCTGGTGTTCTGATGTTCAGATGTATGACCTCATGCTCATCTCTGACCCCTCCCCAGGCCCCCTCGAACACACGGAGCTCAGTGAAGATCTGATTTAGATAGATAAAATCCCCTTCCTTTGACGTCCCCTCATATATACAGCCGTACTTCTTCTTGAGATAGCATTTCAGTTTGTCTTCGACTGCAAGGAAAAAACTAATCTTAGGTTTATTACGGTCATGATAACTTTGTGTTTGTGTCTGGATTGGATCAGTCAGAGTGCAATAACTAGAGCCTGTCCAGCGGATAAAACTGGCTGCAATATGACGTCGTCATGATGTCTTTTGGTTAGGTTGTAAAAGGTTTAGCTAAATGCTTTCTAGAAACCAGTCAATTATCAGTTTTTCTGAACAGATAACCAAAATATGACGTCTTTCTCATAACGTTTTAATAAATGTATTACCTGGACTTCTCAGCCCCCCAAAAAACTGTTTACAACATCACTTTGGTCCAACGGGTGTTTTCTTGATTCATTAAGCTTACCTCTAGAACCAAAGGAGCACTCTGGGAAACAAAGAAAAATACTGTTTTGTTTTATTGTCCTCTTGCTAGTTCCTCCTTTATGTTACCTGCTATGCAAAATCAGTGATCTCTTATCTGCTTTGTATTGTTTTACAGTCCACTAACCTGCTTGTTCTGTTGTCTCACCCTCATCATACTCGTTCTTTAGCGTTTCAGCCAGTTGGTTCTGGATCATTTTCCTCAGGATCTCCAGTGAGATCTTCACAGTTCCCTCAGGACCGTAGGTCTCCACCATCTTCTTTATAGTGTCCAGTCTGTCAGTGTTCTCCAGCTGGCTCACTGGGATGTGAGGAAAGCCTTTCACCAGGTCCTGGGTCAGGTGCCATTTAAATGTCTTCAATTCTGCTTCAACCAACTCCTCCAGAGTGGCCAGCAGCAGCACAGGAACAGGAGCCATTGCCAATCACTGAGAAAAGGAAGTTAGTTGTGATCGTAACTATTTTGGCACAACAAATTAATCAGAAGGAAGCTCTAAATTCCCATCAGCACAAAGTCTGATGACATTTTGTCTGAATATACGACAGGGTCTGGCTGGAAATGGTGGAAGGCTAGAACACTGTGTTGCTGTGACTGGGAAGAGACTGTTAATGGAGGGCTAGGACACTGTGTTGCTGTGACTGGGAAGAGACTGTTAATGGAGGGCTAGGACACTGTGTTGCTGTGACTGGGAAGAGACTGTTAATGGAGGGCTAGAACACTGTGTTGCTGTGACTGGGAAGAGACTGTTAATGGAGGGCTAGGACACTGTGTTGCTGTGACTGGGAAGAGACTGTTAATGGAGGGCTAGAACACTGTGTTGCTGTGACTGGGAAGAGACTGTTAATGGAGGGCTAGGACACTGTGTTGCTGTGAGTGGGAAGAGACTGTTAATGGAGGGCTAGGACACTGTGTTGCTGTGACTGGGAAGAGACTGTTAATGGAGGGCTAGAACACTGTGTTGCTGTGACTGGGAAGAGACTGTTAATGGAGGGCTAGGACACTGTGTTGCTGTGACTGGGAAGAGACTGTTAATGGAGGGCTAGGACACTGTGTTGCTGTGACTGGGAAGAGACTGTTAATGGAGGGCTAGGACACTGTGTTGCTGTGACTGGGAAGAGACTGTTAATGGAGGGCTAGAACACTGTGTTGCTGTGACTGGGAAGAGACTGTTCATGGAGGGCTAGGACACTGTGTTGCTGTGACTGGGAAGAGACTGTTCATGGAGGGCTAGGACACTGTGTTGCTGTGACTGGGAAGAGACTGTTAATGGAGGGCTAGGACACTGTGTTGCTGTGACTGGGAAGAGACTGTTAATGGAGGGCTAGGACACTGTGTTGCTGTGACTGGGAAGAGACTGTTAATGGAGGGCTAGGACACTGTGTTGCTGTGACTGTGAAGAGACTGTTAATGGAGGGCTAGGACACTGTGTTGCTGTGACTGGGAAGAGACTGTTAATGGAGGGCTAGGACACTGTGTTGCTGTGACTGGGAAGAGACTGTTAATGGAGGGCTAGGACACTGTGTTGCTGTGACTGGGAAGAGACTGTTAATGGAGGGCTAGGACACTGTGTTGCTGTGACTGGGAAGAGACTGTTAATGGAGGGCTAGGACACTGTGTTGCTGTGACTGGGAAGAGACTGTTAATGGAGGGCTAGGACACTGTGTTGCTGTGACTGGGAAGAGACTGTAAATCTCACTTCTGGGTTGTAAACAGAAGATAACCCAATCATAAACAATAGTCATGATAATAATTTAAAAAATACCACCCATTCGAACAGACCCAATCAACAGAATCAAACACACTATGGGACAGATTCCCTGGCCCGGGTTGACTCCAATGCTTCCCATGGTTGTGTCAAGTTGGCTGGATGTCCTTTGGGTGGTGGACCATTCTGATACACACGGGAAACGGTTGAGTGTGAAAAACCCAGCAGCGTTGCAGTTCTAGACACTTCTTAAATATTTTGTCTTACCCATTCACCCTCTAAATGGCACATGTTTCAATTTTCTCAAGGCTTAAAAATCCTTCTTTAATCTGTCTCCTCCTCTTCATCTACACTGATTGAAGTGGATTTAACAAGAGAAATCAATGAGGGATCAAAGCTTTCACCAGGATTCACCTGGTCAGTCTATGTTTATTTTTTTATTTTTTTATTTCACCTTTATTTAACCAGGTAGGCTAGTTGAGAACAAGTTCTCATTTGCAACTGCGACCTGGCCAAGATAAAGCAAAGCAGTTCAACACATACAACAACACAGAGTTACACATGGAAAAAACAAACATACAATCAATAATACAGTAGAAAAATCTATATACAGCATGTGCAAATGAGGTAGGATAAGAGAGGTAAGGCAATAAATAGGTCATGGTGGCGAAGTAATTACAATATAGCAATTAAACACTGGAATGGTAGGATGTGCAGAAGATGAATGTGCAAGTTCAGATACTGGGGTGCAAAGGAGCAAGATAAATAAATACAGTATGGGGATGAGGAAGATTGGATGGGCTATTTACAGATGAGCTATGTACAGGTGCAGTGATCTGTGAGCTGCTCTGACAGCTGGTGCTTAAAGCTAGTGAGGGAGGTAAGAGTCTCCAGCTTCAGAGATTTTTGCAGTTCGTTCCAGCCATTGGCAGCAGAGAACTGGAAGGAGAGGCGGCCAAAGGAAGAATTGGCTTCGGGGGTGACCAGTGAGGTATACCTGCTGGAGCGCGTGCTACGGATGAGTGCTGCTATGGTGACCAGTGAGCTGAGATAAGGTGGGGCTTTACCTAGCAGAGACTTGTAGATGACCTGGAGCCAGTGGGTTTGGCGACGAGTATGAAGCGAGGGCCAGCCAACGAGATCATACAGGTCACAGTGGTGGGTAGTATATGGGGCTTTGGTGACAAAACGGATGGCACTGCGATAGACTGCATCCAATTTGTTGAGTAGAGTGTTGGAGGCTATTTTGTAAATTA
The DNA here is from genome assembly GCF_045679555.1 of Salvelinus alpinus. NCBI lineage: Eukaryota > Metazoa > Chordata > Actinopteri > Salmoniformes > Salmonidae > Salvelinus > Salvelinus alpinus. Next base: position 43,341,069 of record NC_092103.1, on the reverse strand, counting down.
CATCGCCGAAGTCGAGGATCGGTAGGATTTTCAGTTTTATGAGGGTATGTTAGGCAGCATGAGTGAAGGATGCTTTGTTGCGAAATAGGAAGCCGATTCTAGATTTAATTTTGGATTGGAGATGTTTAATGTGAGTCTGGAAGGAGAGTTTACAGTCTAACCAGACACCTAGGGATTTGTAGTTGCCCACATATTCTAAGTCAGAACCGTCCAGAGTAGTGATGCTGGACGGGCGGGCAAGTGTGGGCAGCGATCGGTTGAAGAGCATGCATTTAGTTTTACTTTCATTTAAGAGCAGTTGGAGGCCGCGGAAGGAGAGTTGTATGGCATTGAAGCTCATCTGGAGGTTAGTTAACACAGTGTCCAACGAAGGGCCAGAGGTATACAGAATGGTGTCGTCTGCGTAGAGGTGAATCAAAGAATCACCAGCACCGAGAGCGACATCATTGATGTATACAGAGAAGAGAGTCGGCCCGAGAATTGAACCCTGTGGCACCCCCATAGAGACTGCCAGAGGTCCGGGCCCTCCGATTTGACATACTGAACTCTATCGGAGTCGTTGGTGAACCAAGCGAGGCACTCATTTGAGAAACCAAGGCTGTTGAGTCTGCCAATAAGAATGGTGTGATTGACAGAGTCGAAAGCCTTAGCCAGGTCGATGAATATGGCTGCACAGTAATGTCTCTTATCGATGGCGGTTATGAAATCGTTTAGGACCTTGAGCGTGGCTGAGGTGCACCCATGACCAGATTGCATAGTGGAGAAGGTACGGTGAGATTCAAAATGGTTGGTAATCTTTTTGTTAGCTTGGCTTTCAAAGACCTTAGAAAGGCAGGGTAGAATAGATATAGGTCTGTAGCAGTTTGGGTCTAGAGTGTGTCCCCCTTTGAAGAGGGGTATGACCGCCGCAGCTTTCCAATCTCTGGGAATCTCAGACGATACGAAAGAGAGGTTGAACAGGCTAGTAATAGGGGTTGCAATAATTTCGGCAGATAATTTTAGAAAGAGAGGGTCCAGATTGTCTAGCCCGGCTGATTTGTAGGGGTCCAGATTTTGCAGCTCTTTCAGAACATCAGCTATCTGGATTTGGGTGAAGGAGAAGTGGGGGAGGTTTGGGCGAGTTGCTGTGGGGAGCGCAGTGCTGTTGACCGGGGTACGGGTAGCCAGGTGGAAAGCATGGCCAGCCGTAGAATAATGCTTATTTAAATTCTCAATTATTGTGGATTTATCAGTAGTGACAGTGTTTCCTAGCCTCAGTGCAGTGGATATGGGGACACAGCGATTCAGACAGTTAGCAGGCCGGGGCTTGCAAGCTAGCATAAGGGCCTTAGAGGGACGTCTCGATGGGGGAAAAGTCTGTTTTTGCCTCCTCGTGCGGTGAGGTCGATAGACATGTCGTGTAATTAGTAGGGTTCCAAGTAGCAGAGGGGTCCAAGTCAAATTGGCAAAATGGGAATAGTGGTCCAAGAAACTGGCCAATGGATCAGCTAACAGTCCAATTTGCTATAGATAGCTAGCAGGCCGCGGTTAGCAGAATGGGCCTTCAGGGGACGTCGCACCTGAGGGGCCTGTTGGAATCCTCGGGCAGATTATGTCGGTATTCCAGTCGTGAAGGATCGGCGGGGTTCCGTGCCCCATACCGGCAGTAGAAGGGGTCCGGATATTGTAGCCAAGGAGTGGTCTTCAGGAATAGCCCAGGAGCCCTAGCCGGGAGATGGGTCTAGCATGGGCTAGCCCCAGGCTAGTTGGTGCTTTCTCCGTGATGGAAACGTTAGCCAGGAGTAGTCAACCCGGGTTGCGGTTAGCTAGCTGCCATGATCCAGTTAAAAGGGTTCAGAGTTTGCGGTAGGAATCCTGGGATATGGAGAGATAAATAGGTCCAGTATGCTCTGGTTTGAAACGCGTTGTACGAACTGGCAAGAGCTTTCTGAGCTAAAGGTTAGCTGACTGATAGCTGGTAGCTAGTTAGCTAGCTAGCTACAGTTGAGGTATTCCAGTTCGGAGGTAAATAGAAATACTTTAGAAAAAAAACAGTTCCACACCACATTGGGTGAGGCGGGTTGCAGGAGAGTATTTTGAAGTTGAGGTTTAGGAAAAATATTAAAAAGAATGCGAAGAAAAAGATATATACAGTGGGGAGAATAAGTATTTGAGACACTGCCGATTTTGCAGGTTTTCCTACTTACAAAGCATGTAGAGGTCTGTAATTTTTATCATAGGTACACTTCAACTGTGAGAGACGGAATCTAAAACAAAAATCCAGAAAATCACATTGTATGATTTTTAAGTAATTAATTTGCATTTTATTGCATGACATAAGTATTTGATAACCTACCAACCAGTAAGAATTCCGGCTCTCACAGACCTGTTAGTTTTTCTTTAAGAAGCCCTCCTGTTCTCCACTCATTACCTGTATTAACTGCACCTTTTGAACTCGTTACCTGTATAAAAGACACCTGTCCACACACTCAATCAAACAGACTCCAACCTCTCCACAATGGCCAAGACCAGAGAGCTGTGTAAGAACATCAGGGATAAAATTGTAGACCTGCACAAGGCTGGGATGGGCTACAGGACAATAGGCAAGCAGCTTGGTGAGAAGGCAACAACTGTTGGCGCAATTATTAGAAAATGGAAGAAGTTCAAGATGATGGTCAATCACCCTCGGTCTGGGGCTCCATGCAAGATCTCACCTCGTGGGGCATCAATGATCATGAGGAAGGTGAGGGATCAGCCCAGAACTACAGGACCTGGTCAATGACCTGAAGAGAGCTGGGCCCACAGTCTCAAAGAAAACCATTAGTAACACACTACGACGTCATGGATTAAAATCCTGCAGCGCACGCAAGGTCCCCCTGCTCAAGCCAACGCATGTCCAGGCCCGTCTGAAGTTTGCCAATGACCATCTGGATGATCCAGAGGAGGAATGGGAGAAGGTCATGTGGTCTGATGAGACAAAAATAGAGCTTTTTGGTCTAAACTCCACTCGCCGTGTTTGGAGGAAGAAGAAGGATGAGTACAACCCCAAGAACACCATCCCAACCGTGAAGCATGGAGGTGGAAACATCATTCTTTGGGGATGCTTTTCTGCAAAGGGGACAGGACGACTGCACCGTATTGAGGGGAGGATGGATGGGGCCTTGTATTGCGAGATCTTGGCCAACAACCTCCTTCCCTCAGTAAGAGCATTGAAGATGGGTTGTGGCTGGGTCTTCCAGCATGACAACGACCCAAAATACACAGCCAGGGCAACTAAGGAGTGGCTCCGTAAGAAGCATCTCAAGGTCCTGGAGTGGCATAGCCAGTCTCCAGACCTGAACCCAATAGAAAATCTTTGGAGGGAGCTGAAAGTCCGTATTGCCCAGCGACAGCCCCGAAACCTGAAGGATCTGGAGAAGGTCTGTATGGAGGAGTGGGCCAAAATCCCTGCTGTAGTGTGTGCAAACCTGGTCAAGAACTACAGGAAACGTATGATCTCTGTAATTGCAAACAAAGGTTTCTGTACCAAATATTAAGTTCTGCTTTTCTGATGTATCAAATACTTATGTCATGCAATAAAATGCAAATTAATTACTTAAAAATCATACAATGTGATTTTCTGGATTTTAGATTCCGTTTTAGATTCCGTCTCTCACAGTTGAAGTGTACCTATGATAAAAATAACAGACCTCTACATGCTTTGTAAGTAGGAAAACCTGCGAAATCGGCAGTGTATCAAATACTTGTTCTCCCCACTGTACATGGGACGAGACAAGACGAAGGACAAAGACGTCTAACTGCTACACCATCTTGGATTTTATGCCATGGAAAGAGCAGGTGTCCTTAATGTGTTGTACAGTCAGTGTATAATGAACATTTAAAAAACATAGAGACTTACAGTTTCACTTCCATCCTACCTTAGTTGTTGAAGCAATTGACTGGTCTCTTCTGTCACACAGAAGCGCTGATCGGCTAGATCATACTGAACGGATCCACAATGAGGAAACACTGAAACAGGAAGTTATGTAGAAATAAAGTTTCAAGTGACTCAGATAGACAGCGATTACATATCTCAAATCTACGTTGTATAGTTGTCAGAGTTGGGGTCAATTCCACAAATTCAATTCACTTTCCTTGTAAATTCCATCAATTAAATTAAAATTCCAGGTCAATCTTCAGAGCCAGCAGGAGGCTCCAACCCTCCAAGAGCATTTGAAAAGACCACACACTCACTCAACTTCATTGATTCACAGCAGCTATGACGTTCAAGGTATCAACTTACAATGATCTTGGTCTATAGATGCTGCACACCAAGTTTCGGGAAAGGTTTCGGTCTCTGAGGATTTTTTTTTAAAAGTAGCAAAGTTTAGCTAAATGCTTTCTCTGACCAGAAAACCAAAATATGACATCTTTCTAATAACGTTGTAATAAATGTATTATCTGGACTTCTCAAAAGTTGCACACCATTTTCAAAATGGAGGATTATCCATCATGGCGAGGTCAGAGGCAAATGTGGCATTGGACCAGTTTGAGGAGTTCACCCTGGAGTTTAGGACCCTGGCTGCCGGCGCGGGATGGAACAACAGGGCCCTGATCGACCATTACCGCTGCAGTCTGCGCGAGGATGTCCGTCGGGAGCTGGCCTGCAGAGACACCAGCCTCACGTTTGACCAGCTGGTGGACCTGTCCATCCGGCTGGACAACCTGCTGGCTACTCGTGGACGTTCAAATCGGGGTCTGGTGGTTCCATCCTCCCGCATCCCCTCTCCGATACCCATGGAGCTGGGAGGGGCGGTGCGCAGGGAGACCGGAGGGGGTTCCCGCTCGTGCACCATCTGTGGCCGCAGAGGTCACACTGCCGTTCGGTGCCGGGTTGGTTCCTCTGGGAATCGAGGTAGCAGGCAGGGCACTCTGGCGTCACCCCAGGTGAGCCGGCACCATTCTCTCCCAGAGCCCTCTGTTGCACATATGTTTGTGTCTGTCACGTTCCCTGAGTTTTCCCTGCATTCCAAACATAAGGCGCTCGTCGATTCAGGCGCGGCTGGGAATTTTATTGATAGCGCTTTAGCCTATAGTTTAGGGATCTGCTGAGGCGGACAGGGCTTTTAGTCACCTGAGGGCTCTGTTTACCTCGGCTCCCGTGCTGGCCCATCCGGATCCCTCTTTGGCGTTCATAGTGGAGGTGGACACGTCCGAGGCTGGGATAGGAGCTATGCTCTCTCAGCGCTCGGGTACGCCACCGAAGCTCCGCCCGCCCCTGTGCCTTCTTCTCGAAGAAGCTCAGCCCGACGGAGCGAAACTATGATATGGATGACCGGGAGCTGTTGGCTGTCATCAAGGCCTTGAAGGCATGGAGACATTGGCTTGAGGGGGCTAGACACCCTTTTCTCATCTGGACTGACCACTGCAATCTGGAGTACATCCGGGCGGCGAGGAGACTGAACCCTCGCCAGGCAAGGTGGGCCATGTTTTTCACCCGTTTTGTGTTTACCCTTTCCTACAGACCATGCTCCCAGAACGTTAAGGCAGACGCATTGTCCCGGCTGTATGACACAGAGGAGCGGCCCATGGATCCTACTCCCATACTCCCCGCCTCTTGCCTGGTGGCGCCGGTAGTGTGGGAGCTGGACGCGGACATTGAGCAGGCGTTACGTGCAGAGCCCGCTCCCCTCCAGTGTCCAGCTGGGCGTCTGTACATTCCGTCTGCAGTCCGCGACCGGCTGATCTATTGGGCCCACACGTCACCCTCCTCTGGTCATCCTGGGATCGGTCGGACGGTGCGCTGTCTTAGTGGGAAGTACTGGTGGCCCACTTTGGCTAAGGATGTAAGGGTTTATGTTTCCTCCTGCTCGGTGTGCGCCCAGTGTAAGGCTCCTAGGCACCTGCCGAGAGGTAAGTTACAACCCTTACCCGTTCCACAACGGCCGTGGTCGCACTTGTCGGTAGATTGCCTGACCAATCTTCCTCCTTCACAGGGTAACACCACGATCCTGGTCGTTGTGGATCGTTTTTCTAAGTCCTGTCGTCTCCTCCCTTTCCCCGGTGTCCCTACGGCCCTACAGACTGCGGAGGCCCTGTTTACACACGTCTTCCAGCACTACGGGGTGCCTGAGGATATAGTGTCTGATCGGGGTCACCAGTTCACGTCGAGGGTCTGGAGGGCGTTCTTGGAACATCTGGGGGTCTCGGTCAGACTTACCTCAGGTTTTCATCCCGAGAGTAACGGGCAGGTGGAGAGAGTTAACCAGGATGTGGGTAGGTTTCTGAGGTCTTATTGCCAGGACCGGCCGGGGGAGTGGGCAGCGTTCGTGCCCTGGGCAGAGATGGCTCAGAACTCGCTCCGCCACTCCTCCACTAATCTCTCTCCCTTCTAGTGTGTATTAGGGTATCAGCAGGTTCTGGCTCCTTGGCATCAGAGTCAGACCGAGGCTCCTGCAGTGGACGACTGGTTCCGGTGCGCGGAGGAAACATGGGACGCCGCCCATGTCCACCTTCAGTGCGCCGTGCTGCGCCAGAAAGTTGGCGCAGACCGTCACCGCAGTGAGGCACCGGGTCTGGCTCTCGACCCGAAACCTGCCCCTTCGCCTGCCCTGTCGGAAGCTGGGTCCGCGGTTTGTGGTGCCATTTAAAGTCCTGAGGAGAGTAAACAAGGTTTGTTACAGGTTACAGCTTCCCCCCGATTACCGCATTAACCCCTCTTTCATTACATTTACATTTACATTTTAGTCATTTAGCAGACGCTCTTATCCAGAGCGACTTACAGTAGAGTGCATACATTTTATTACATTTTTTTAAATTTATTTTTGTTTTTTACATACTGAGACAAGGATATCCCTACCGGCCAAGAGCAGACGCTCTTATCCAGAGCGACTTACAGTAGAGTGCATACATTTTATTATAATTATTATTCTTTTATTTTTTATTTTTTTTAAATTTACATACTGAGACAAGGATATCCCTACCGGCCAAACCCTCCCTACCGGCCAAACCCTCCCTAACCCGGACGACGCTATGCCAATTGTGCGTCGCCCCACGGATCCTCTTTCCATGTGTCTCTCCTCAGGCCGGTGGTGGCTGGCCCGCTCCAGGAGTCTGAGGTGCAGGAGGTTCATGACAGCCCACTTGGAGTTTGCTAAAAGGCACCTAAAGGACTCTCAGACCTTGAGAAACAAGATTCTCTGGTCTGATGAAACCAAGATTGAACTCTTTAGCCTGAATGCCAAGCGTCACGTCTGGAGGAAACATAGCAAAAATGTCTAAAAACCTGTTTTCACGTTGTCATTACGGAGTATTGTGTGTAGATTGAAAAACTATTTTAGAATGAAAAACTATTTTAGAATAAGACTGTAATGTAACAAAATGTGGAAAAAGTCTCAGGATTTCGGAAATTCTCCCGCGATCCCATTTTCATATCAAGCGACCGCAAATGGGTACGTGACCCCTAGTTTGGGAACCATTGCTATAACCCTTTTTCCTTTAAAAACAAACATGCTAGAACTGATGCCCATCAAGAACTAAAGGTGACAAAAATGCACTGAAAAACGTTTAAACCTACTTTGGACGCACTAGAGCGCATTAGATAAATTAGATGGAAGAAGTGTTTTTAACTCCACCCTAATCTCGACTTTGCTTATGTAAAACCGTATCAAGCCAGTTAAAATTTGAAATGGAGTTTATGGAACTCCGTCACATGCTTCTGTTTCACACAATGAAACGGACATTAAATGTGTAGAATGATACATTTGCATGGAGCTGGCAAACGGATTTAATAAATAGCCTACAACTTCAGTTTATTGCTGTTGTAGCCTTGTGTTATTGTGCAATTATTAATAGCCATGTTTAGTTAATTCAATTGAAAGTTTAGTTAATTCAACACAAGCCCTTCTTACCTCGAAAACGCCTCGCTATTTAGATTGAATAAATGAGTCTGTCAATTTGAACTATGCAAACTGCTAAATCGTTCATGTTAATTACATCTTGCCTAGGCTACTGGAGGCTGCCTTGGGCTATAGGCTATAGGCTCCCTGCATCTAGCTCAGCAAACCATGGCAAAGTTGAATTACAATCATAAACTGAGGTTTTATTCAGTAGCCTAGGCCTATTGAAATGACAAGTCAATCACGCAAATAGGCCTAACTATTTGCATTATTCCTAAGTAACGGTTTGTATAACATCTGGCACAGAATGAGACACAATTGCCAGAAATAACATTCGTTCTTTTAAATTCGTAAAAGTAAGATTTCGTAAATCCTCTGTCCAACTTTCATCACTCAAACTCAACTGATGGATTTATCTATTGTTTTGCACATGCGCAAAGGGGATTTCTTTTAAATCCTAGCAGTCAAACGAGTCAAATCGACAGCCATTGATGGAATATTATCTGTCGAGTTTAATAAAGGCGAACTATATATTTTCTCTTGCGACATATGCAAATCTATTTAATACGTCATGTTAGCTCGCAAAAATTATTATTTTGATGAAAAACTGAATATTGTTGTCACATTATTTGATGCGTTTAATTTGAAAAAGGAAATCCTGCAGCAATTTGAATTGTCTCTCCCAAAATAAATAATTCTAACAAATCATTTAGAATCCTTTGCCTCTCAGTAGCAACTGTTGGGGTGGAAGGGAAGTTGTATTTTTACCATAGCACACTGTCTAAACATGACAATGTGACATTCAATTGCAGTATTGCAGTTTCCGAACAGAGTACATGATGTACTTTGGGACCCAAGCAAAGGTACAACACTGGTCTCTGGTGGTTGGTGTATGTTATTGAACTGGACCGGGTGACAGTCAGCCTGAGACCTATGAAGGTAATCCAGTTTCCAGGCTACTAAACCATATTTATTCAATTATTTGTCATAATTTTACATTTTGATCTGAATCAGTATGAATAGATTATATTTCGTAGTTTTGATACCGTTGTGTATTTAAAAAAAAAATTTGAAATCAAATCCAATTTTATTTGCCACATACGTGTTTCGCAGATGTTATTGCGTGTTTCGCGAAATGCGTGTGTTTCTAGCTCTAACAGTGCAGTAATATCTTAATAACAGTAACATCTAACAATTTCACAACAATACAAACACATCTAAAGTAAAGGAATTAAGAATATATAAATAAATATTGAATCAAAGATTGCTGCATTGTTACAGGTATGCACAATGTTAGATACCCCTGCACGTCGACTAGGCACGGGTACCCTGTGTATATATAGCTAAATTATCGTTACTCATTGTGTATTTATTCCTTGTGTTATTATTTTTCTATATTTTTCTCTCTGCAATATGGTGAAGGGCCCGTAAGTAGGCATTTCACTGTTAGTCTACACCTGTTGTTTACGAAGCATGTGAAAAATGAAATTTTATTCGATTTTAGATGGCAATTTATTGGAATGACCTAATAAAAAAAATAAAAACGATCTCATAATGAAAACATGTAGAGGTGCAGTGCAATTAGTAACTTACCTTTCCAATCAAAAGTGCTGACCCTGGACTTGATTGTAAACGTAAAAGTGGGGTCAATGAGATTGCTTTCAAGCTTTTGATAATGTGCATCTTTTAACAATAACAGTAACTAACAATGAAACATAAACCAGTAGCACAACCAATGTATTTTTGAGGCCATCATTATTATTGCTCACAGGGTAAGAAACCTACTGTGATGCAGTTTACAACTCTTGGCGCCAAACTACAAAACCCCACCGCTATGACCGTTTGATTATCATTCAAGGCAAACGGGGAAACTCGTAAATACATCCTGCCTCGAGTGTTTTGATCACATGGGGGAAATCTGTTATGAATCGAAATTCTAATGTTTGATACCTGGGGCCTGTTGCACAAAACTAGGATAAGGGATTAAGCCAGGATATCTTGGTGATCCTGGCTCAATTGATCCGTAATCCGGTTGCACTAAAGATGGATAGGGGGCAGGAGGATATGTTATGGTATAAATTACCATGGAGATTTATTCTGTGGAGCTAGCCTGCTCCAGACCAGGCTAAATTCCAGGATCTATTTAATCTCATCCCTAATGTCAGTCAGCAGTCACCACAAATGGAAACCAATAGTTATTTCACTGCTCACTATACATTGTTATCACATATAACTAGACCCACTGTTATTTAAACGTTTGTGATCATTAATTTCAATGATTTTGGATAAAAAATGATTTTTAGATGATGTTGCTATCATTAGATAATTTACAGTTTCCCATAGACTATAAGGCTATATATAAAATGATAGAATATTAGGGCCACAGAGGGGAAAAAAAACACAAGTCATAATATTGTAACCAGTTGTTTTAAAGGAGGACAGTTGTTAAAATGACAGATGTGGGGCATTTCGTGAAATTGTACTTCAGTATGGTTTCATAAACAAAGACATGCTGATGTGCCAGAATATTAAGTATCACATTGTCATAAGTATCAAAACTGTAAAAACAATATGTAGCTTTTCTGCAGAAAGAACCAGCCTCATAAATGTATGACTTTATCCTTTTTCTTCAGTGTGGCCCTAGTACTCTGTCATATAAACAAATACACATTCCATATGAATATAAAAACACAATGTGTAACATTATGTTCCTTTATTGAATAAGGACAAAACAAAGCAGGTAAACCATCAGCTCCTTTCGAAACTGAAGTCACAGTGACTCTACAAGATGGAAAGCACAGAATCCAAGCATATTATACAAAATGATACATACACATTCAAAGGTCTGTATATAACACACCCTGCATGTCTGCACACTAAAATAAATGCAGGACAAATCCATACACATCAACTGAACAGACAAATGAATGGATGCAGTAGCCTCCCTGCAGCCTTGTATTACACACAGTATACCGCACAAACATCATAAGAGGCCAAATTCGTCAAAAAACGAACCCAAAAAAAACCAAATTCCTCTGCCACCACAGGACATATTTAACCAAAATTGAAAGCACACATACTAACTAAAATAATTCAACACATATTGGTCCCTCAGCAGCCGACCACTGTCGTCATCAGGGAAGATTGCCGGATTGTCCCAGTCCATGGCTGGTGGCACTCTGGGGGCCCTCTCCTTCCTCAGGCAGGCCACATTGTGGAGGACAGCACAAGCCACAGTAATATCACATGCCCTAACAGGGCTGACCCTTAATTTGTGAAGGCAGTGAAAGCGTGCCTTCAGGAGGCCAAAGGTCATTTCAACTCTGGCCCTGGTCCTGGCATGGGCATGGTTGTAGGCCTGCTGTGCTTCCTGGGGGTCTGTGAAAGGTGTCAGGAGAAAAGGCTGGCAGCCATACCCCCTGTCTCCCAGCAACACACCAGAGAATTCACCTGTCAACACAAAATCTCATCATTACTACCTCATAAACACAGTGATATTCTTGACACAGCCATGATGGTTATAAATAGGGGTTGTGTGGCTTACCTTGTGATAGGCACTGATAGATTTCAGAGGCCCGAAAGATTCTGGAGTCATGGACTGAGCCAGGCCATTTTGCCACAACATTGCTGATCACACAGTCAGCATTGCAGACCATCTGAAATCATAAGATGAGGAATATTACACCAATCAATGCACATCACTGGCAATGCAGAGTGTTCGTCAATGGACAATATCAAAAAGTTATGTTCACCTGAACATTAATGCTGTGAAAGGATTTCCTATTCACAAAATCGGCCTCATGGGCACCTGAGGGGGCTTTTATCCTTATGTGTGTGCAGTCCACTGCACCAATGACATTGGGGAAACCTGTCACAAAGTAATGAGTATCCTACTATGTGTTAACAGTTGTCCTGTAATTTGTAGATCCTCTTACCTGCAATCCTATAGAACTCCTCTTTGATGTCACAGAGTCTTCTGTGGCCAGGGAAGGAGATGAAGACATCTGCTAATGCTTTGATAGCCAGACACACACTCCTTATTGTGCGGCAAATTGTGGCCTTGTTCAGCTGTTCTGCATCCCCCACTGAGTACAGGAAGGCTCCACTAGCAAAAAAGCGCAAGGCCACACAAACCATTTGCTCCACACTCAGTGCATGGCTCCGTGCAGTGCGGTGCTTAATCCTGGGACCCAGTAGTCTGCATAGATACCTGATGCCATCTGCAGAAAACCTGTATCTTTCATATAGATGGTCATCAGGGAAGGCCAGTGGGTCCAACCGGTCCCTGAAGACCCTTTCTCGCCTGAAGGCTCTCAGCACAAGTGCTTCTTCATCCACCACATCTCGCACGAATGGGCATGCCATTGTCAGAGCAGAAAGGAACACACAATTTTGGGCCTTCATATAGGCTAGTGGCCACACCTGGTGCTGGGGGGGTGGGCAAAAGAGGGCGATGCCTTATAACGATGACTTGGTTGTACTGATTGCTGGGAAAATAAAAAAAACCTTAGAAAGATGCCACCGTCCTGTGTGCTCACAATAAGAGCTCATATGTCATGGCTCACTTGACTTTACGAGAATATACCTAATTTTTATTTTGAGCTGTGTCATCTTCTTGGAGCTGGGGGAGGAAAGAAAAATAATGAATAATACATTTGTGTTACAGTTAGCATACAGTGTACATTGAAGGCATATCTCACCTCCCTCTCAAGTTTTTTTACTTCAAGGTCCAGTTTCCTAATTGTCCTCTTTTTTATTTCGGACTCCAGTGCAAGATTTTCCATCTTTTTCTTCTTGTACTGAATGTCTATGTCTGCCAGTTCTATTTGGCGCCGGAGGTGGTTGCCATACAACTTTCTGATAGCTTGTGAGCTCTGTGAACACAATACAATTAGCGCAGCTGGAATTTGGCAGGATGTGGTATCCTTTTATTAATACGCACTATGTTGCCAGGCTGGTTTTCCCACTGTATAGCATCTGGGTCCTGTAAAAGAAATTAGATTTTTTGATTTTGATGAGGACTCCTCACCATTGTAGAGTAAATAGTACTTTCACAGTCTTAACATGATACCTCATGCCTTCTGGAATCCAGAGAGATGGTCTCCTCCTCATCATCGTCTCCATCATGTGCTGTTGCTGCTGCACTGGGGCCTTCACCCTATCACATTTAATCGGATTCATATTGAAGCTAGTAGACAAGACATGCCAGGCCTACAGTATGCCTTTGATGGAGTACTCACTGGATCAGCATCGTCTGGTGCTTGTGCTGGTGGCTCTAACAGGAACACAGTGCTGCCAGACACTGCAAGGCAATAGGTAAACCAAAGTCAGACAGTCCAAATTGATTCAATATGAATGTGGTTGTATCCCATGTAGAGATGGAAGGACATACCTTGAATGAAGCGGGTGGCATCTTGGGAGGAACCTATGCTCGTCTCTTTCCCCCCAGGGATCCCCTCTAAGACGGGCCTGCCTTTATTTAGCTCCAAGGCCATGTCCTCTGCTGGGGTAAGGTCAGCCTTTGGTGACCCACCACCCGTGCCTTGTCTGTGGGTATTCTTTTTCACTGCTAAAACAGTACAGACAATGTGTGAGCAGGCACCTTCTGGGTACAATATATGCTTGTGCTTTGTTAAATATTAGTCAGGGACCATACCATTCTGCAGAATGTTCTTGTATTTGATTTTGACCTGCTGCCATGTCCGTTTTGGCCCGTTCATGTTTAATCTACACACACACACACACACACACACACACACACACACACACACACACACACACACACACACACACACACACACACACACACACACACACACACACACACACACACACACACACACACACACACATTTAATGGAGTCACACTGCAAAAAATTACTTGGTATTTTTGTCTTGTTTTCAGTAAAAATATCAAAAAATTTATCATAGCTTTATACAGTGTGATGGTGTTACTTTACACAATTTCACTCATATCTGCAGTGCATTTCAATTAAAAATGTAACCGTTTCATAATTACAGTACAACTGCATTTTTGGAGATGTGAATTAAATATTTGAATTGTAATTGTGATGTTTCAGCGGAGCGGTGAGTGTGTAATTGTGCACTACTTACGCATTCAGGCGGTCTGCAATACTTTGCCACGCTTTTTCTCTTTGCTTTATCACTGTGGCGGTGTTGCCTTTCTTCTTAATTATATCTTTTACCTCCTCGTATGCCTCCATGAGGATTTGTGCTTCCGACGGGGAAAAGTACGCGGCTCTAGTTGCCATGGTAAATCAGTTAATCTGTGATCTGTGGCGGGGTCTATTTGAGTGAGCCGTGAGCGCGCACCTATCCAGGATTGGTTTCACCTGGCCTAATGAATCCGTGTCTGCTCATCCTGGCTTGGTCTTTGTGCAACCAATTAAGCCTGGACGCACATGTTTTGGCTTCATTGAGCTCAGCTGAGTCATTTATCCCGGATGTCTTAATTCTACTTTTGTGCAACAGGCCCCAGGCCACGTTTGTGTTGAGAAGTGGTGTTTTTAGCGTCAGATTCTGTTTCAAATAGCACCAAAAACCTATACTAACCATGAGCCTCACTGTCTGTATCGTCCAATCACATATAAGATACAAGTCACGTGATCTGTTTAAACAAATCTGTTTTATTTTTTGAAGTAATCAAGGTATTTATTGAAACACGGGGGGGCTCTGTTTGCAAACATGCCTTCACGTGTCGCTAACAGGTCACGTCACTTGTATCTGCTCTCTGATTGGGCGATACAGACCGCGCCATTGTATGAGATGAGCAGTTTGTTTGCCCCCTAATTCTGGTATGTACACAGTCTTGTACCTTTTCCTTTAAATAAAATAAACATAAGTCGCCGTTTTTTAAAAGTGATTTCTAATCTTTTGAATTATAATAGTTCGCCCCGGAGATTTCAACTTTTGACGATCATTTGAGAAAAGCGGGAACCCTTCAAGCCATTGCCCGGAAATGGGGCGCAACCCTAAATGCGCATTCCCTAGAGGGCTTGCGCATCTTCGGGTGTGTTCGTAAATTCACTCTGGAGTGCTAGAGGATGGTCTGGTCGTTCTTAAATTCAGAGCGTTGTCAGATTGTCCGTTCGCAAATTCAGAGCGTTTCGCTCTCGGACCGTCCAGAGCGCACACCGGATGCTATGGCCAAGGAGTAGGGTTGATGCGAGTGTTCTGACCTTACAACGGCAGTCAAACACCCAAACATACTGGCTAAAGTTGGCTAGCTACTTCCAGACACAAATGAGAGAACCGCAACATTTTACTCGTATTCGCAGAGCTGGTTAGGCTGTTTTCATGTTATCTATAGGGTTGGTGACTAACTGTGCTGCTGGCAACAATATTGCGACGTTTACTGACATCGGTCATATTCAACCGGTGTTGCGTTTTCGTTAATTAATCGGTGAAATCGGAGTAGATAACCAGAGTGAATTTACGAACGCACCCTTCATTTTATGGACGATGACGTTGACCATGTGATCAGGTAACCAAGATGGCGTCGGGGCAGCAGTGGGTGTTAGTGGAGATGGTACAAGCACTCTACGAGGTAATTTGTCTTTATTTAAATAGTTTTTATTTAAAGTTGTAGATGTATTCTGTTCAGTTACAACACACTGTCTCATATGTCGTTTGTGTATTAAACTATGTAAAAAGAGAGAAACGATAGATAACTCCGGTTTTTCAGGAAGTGTACTTCATATTGTTACCAGATATGATTGACAGAATATTGTAGCCAATAGTCTTTCGTGTCAGAGGTGCGTCGTTCGAGTTTGTAGTATGAGCCAATCGTGGTGAGATAAATATGAAGGGAGCTGTGATGATTTTATAACATAACTTTACACTACATACATTTTCCTTTATCTTAATTTCGAAACACACGTATTTCTTTTTTTCACCTGTTCAATGCTGAGGGCATATTTTGATAGTTTTTGGTTTGAGTTTGTTCCAACTTCATTGATCACCAGATAACTTATGATTTAAGAGCTATTATCTTGACAGTTAACTTTAGCATTGCTGATCAATACCCCGTGAAATGGAGCCACATTTTGTTAGTAGATATATTGTGTGTTGAGTAAGTGATGTTATTTTCTAACAGTAGCCCAATTTATGGACAAAAGGAGCCTTTTATAGTCCAAGGACCGTACATGTTCTGTTTTAAAGGTGAATTGTTTCGAAGTCAAAACAGCCAAATATTTAATGTAAACGTGAATCGATTCTCAGTTGCGGTACGGTTTTAGAAACATAAATCCCTCTACTTCCATGTCACATCAAAAATAATTTCACAAATGCAAAATACACTCTTACTGTTGTAAGCGCTGCGTTAATCGAATCCGGTATCAGGATAAATAAAAAGCAAGGTCTGCTAACTTTCTTTAATTATGTTTAATTAGCGCAAGCAATAAATGGCAAATGCAATTTTCGTATATACGGGTTCGCTGTATCACCACGCAGGGTTGAACAGGGAACTCTGGAATGTGCGCAAACAACAGTGATTATACTATGACAGGCATAGTTCCAACCCGTCCTTTGGCCTATCACAGTAGAGGCTGAGCGTGGTTTAAACTTTGCTCAGCCTATCGCTGGCACTCAGACTGGTCCCAGTCTCTTGGTGCTCTCAGGTGTCCGCATCTGGTCTTTGGGTAGATTAGATCTGTCTTGTTCCGCTCCCCAGATGCTACACTCAAACAGTTCCTTTTATGGTATTGTCCAGTGTCCTACCCTCCCTGGTTGGCCTAGAGATATGCACCCCTCCCCTCCAGATTGACCACAGCTTTTATAGCATGTCACTCTATGTTGCTCAGTCTTTACACACATACACACAAACAATGCAGATGTAACAAAACAATATTCATCTTCATACAATATGGTAGCAGGCTATAGTGCATAAACATAAATCCTAACACTGTGTACTGTTTTAACAGTTGCAGCGGACAGTATTTTTCAGTTTGTGGCGTCTGTCTTCCGTTTACACACAGGTGTTCGAAGATGCAGATGGCTAATTAGAACAGGTAGTCCACTCTGTCTTCCATCTGTTTTCTATAAACAAGTGCTGTAACATGAAAATATTGGCAGTGTGGGAACCCTAACCCTAAAAAAGGTGTGTATCAATGAAAACATTATTTCAACGCTGATTTGAAAGAGAAGATCCTTATGCTTCCAAAACCGAAGGGTGTTAATGTTCAAACCGAGCGTCGGTGCTCTTAACAAAACTTGTGTAATGTAATGGAACTCAGTCATGATCATGGGCTAACCTAACAGGTATAGGCATCTGTGCTTGTCATTTTTTGGGACATGTCAGCATTGCTCTTAGTTAAAATGGTAAGACAGTAGACCTATTGCGTGTTGAGTTCAACTTTGCAAGTAAAATTAGTTGGACCACTTTTACTTGAGAGTACACTTGTCAACAACTGCTTTACATGGTTTGGGAGAGGGGAAGTATCTAAGATACAAACATAAATCCGTTTTACCTAATTTCTACCAGCATGTCACATGTGCAACCAGAGGGGGAAAAAACTAGACCACCTTTACTCCACACAATGTTTGCACAGCATATTCAACTAGTAATCTCTCTTCCTGCTGAACCAGTTTTCACAAATCAGTGATTAAGCATGGAGATACAAAGCTCGCCCTCCATTTTTCAAATCTGACCATAATTCTATCCTCCTGATTCCTGCTTACAAGCAAAAACTAAATCAAAAAGTAACAGAGACGCACTCAACGTGGAAGTGGTCAGATGATGTGGATGCTACGCTACAGGACTGTTTTGCTAGCACAGACTGGAATATGTTCCGGGATTCATCCAATGGCATTGAGGAGTACACCACCTCAGTTACCGGCTTCATCAGTAAGTGCATCGATGACGTCGTCCCCACAGTGACTGTACGTACATATCTCAACCAGAAGCCATGGATTACAGGCAACACCTGCCCTGAGCTAAAGGCCAGAGCTGCCGCTTTCAAGGAGCGCGCCAGCTGTTCCGGATGACTGTGTGATCACGCTCGCCGTAGCCGATGTTGGCAAGACCTTTAAACAGGTCAACATTCACAAGGCTGTGGTGCCAGACGGATTACTAGGATGTATACTCAGAGCATGCGCGGACCCACTGGCAAGTGTCTTCACTGACATTTTCAACCTCTCCCTGACCGAGTCTGTAATACCTACATATTTCAAGCAGACCACCATAGTCCATGTGCCCAAGAAAGAGAAGGGAACCTGCCTAAATGACTACCGCCCCGTAACACTCACGTCGTTAGACATGAAGTGTTTTGAAAGGCTGGTCATGGCTCACATCAGCAACACCATCCCGGAAACCCTACACCCACTCCAATTTGCATACCGCCTCAACAGATCCACAGATGATGCAATTTCAATTCCACTCCACACTGCCCTTTCCCACCTGGACAAAAGGAACACCTACGTGAGAATGCTGTTCATTGACTACAGCTCAGTGTTCAACACCATAATTCCCACAAAGCTCATCACTAAGCTAAGGACCCTGGGACTGAACACCTCCTTCTGCAACTGGATCCTGGACTTCCTGATGGGCAGCCACCAGGTGGTAAGGGTAGGCAACAACACATCTGCCACGCTGATCCTCAACACAGGGCCACTTAGGGGTGCGTGCTTAGTACCCTCCTGTACTCCTTGTTCACCCACGACTGCTTTGCCAGTCACGGCTCTAACACCATCATTAAGTTTGCTGACGACACAACATTGATAAGCCTGATCAACGACAACGATGAGACGGCCTATAGGGAGGAGGTCAGAGACCTGGCAGTGTGGTGCTAGGACAACAACCTCTCCCTCAATGTGAGCAAGACAAAGGAGCTGATCGTGGACTACAGGAAAAGGAGTGCCGAACACGCCTCCATTCTCATCGACGGGGCTGTGTCAGAGGAAGGCCCTAAAAATTGTCAAGGACTCCACCCTAGTCATAGACTGTTCTCTCTGCTACCGCACGGCAAGCGGTACCGGAGCACCAAGTCTAGGTCCAAAAGGCTCCTTAACAGCTTCTACCCCCCCCCCCCCCCCCCAAGCCACGAGACTGCTGATCAAATCAGCTGGCCACCCTGACTATTGACATTGACACGGCTGCTAATCACTATTTATTATCTATGCATAGTCACTTTATCCCTACCTACATGTACAAATTACCTCGACTAACCTATAACCCTGCACATTTACTCGGTACCGGTACCCCCGTATGTATATAACGTCCTTATTTTATTGTTTATTTAGTAAATGTGTTTTTAACTCTTTCTTGAACTGAATTGTTGTTTAAGGGCTTGTAAGTAAGCATTTCAAGGTAAGGTCTACCTGTTGTATTCTACGCATGTGACGAATAAGATTTGACCCTTTTCTCTCTCCCCAGGCACCTGCCTACCATCTGGTCTTGGAAGGGATCCTCATATTGTGGATCATCAGACTGCTGTTTTCAAAGACGTACAAACTACAGGAGCGTTCAGACCTCACAGAGAAGGTAGAGAAAAATGGTTTCACCCACCTGTGAGTGCATAGGACACTCTGGGATGGAAATTCTGCATGTAACTGTTTCTGGCACAATGTGTTAACTCCGTAGTGTTTGTCTATAACAGGAAAAGGAGGACTTAATTGAAGAATGGCAACCAGAACCCCTTGTCCCTCCTATGTCCAAAGACCATCCTTCCCTCAATTATGACATAGTCACTGGGTAAGCTAATGATGCTTTGTTGACTGTTTTTGAAGTGCAGTGAATGATCTCACAGCCTATACTGTAAAATCTTTCCAAGTTGGCAAATCTAGCCAATTTTTTTGCTTTACACAGTACAGTCAAATACCTGGGTCATGTTCAGTAGGGCACACCGTAGCAAGAACTACAATATGTGGTCTTGTTGAACAAGTTAACTGTTTTGAAACCATGTACAACATTTTCTGCCTACTAAACAGTACCCTGACCGGTCTAGCTGTCTACCTCACTTCTCTTCATTCTAACATCAAGTGAACCTTGTGTTGTGTTTAGCTAATAGCAGGTGTTTTATTTTACAGCCCACCAAGCCACAAAATCATTGTAAATGGAAAAGAGTGCATTAACTTTGCTTCATTTAACTTCTTGGGTTTCCTTGACAACGAGCGAGTGAAGGTCTGTACTATTTTAAGTAGAAGCATACCTTTTTTGTTTATTTTCTAAGATATTATCCATTTTTGATTCCATTTTCATTAAATGTTGGTACAATGCTAAAGACATGAGCAAAATACTTTAGATTAGACAAACACTAAGACAAACACTAAAACAAAAACAATCATTCAGTAATCATGGCTTATTGCACTGGTTCTCAACCTATTTAGGTTACTGTACTCCAAATTACATTTTACTCTGCCTGTCTCGGTTCAACCGGTCGGGACTATTATTCATTTGACCATTAAGTCTATGTTTTTACACGACAAATGATGAAATAGCTCCCATATTAATTATCCATATGGCAAGTACCCCTATGGGCACTAGTACCCTATGTTGACAACCAATGGTGTATCTCTTGGGCTTAACCCTATAGACATGTTGGTTGTTTAGCAACACAACTGACACATGCACAGCTATGCGGCAAAACAGACAGTTGGTTTAGAATGTTGACAACATGTAAACTATATTTATTCTCCATCCCAATGTTTATTGAAAACATAGATACATTTGCGTCGTTAACGTTGTTGGTTAGCTAGCTAGCAAATGTTTTGCCATATTAGCATTGACATGAAATCAGTCAAAACAAGACATAGTATCAAGAACAAGAAACTAGCTGAAACGAGTCACTAATGATTCCCCACATGGCTGTTTCTTGTCATTGTTGAGTTGCCAGATGGCGACCAACAACTCAGACTTCTGCCCCATTTGAAGGGTGCGCATCGTTTTCGTGACGTTGTCAGCTAACCCATCTATTTGTTTTGTTTTTAGTCTTTCTGAACATACCATCACCACACATGCCTATAGTAGCGGCAATGCATATTTGTAGAAGGACAAAAGCATTTCAATGAATTTCAACTGCTCTATTTCCCCTCTTTCTCTGACAGCAAAAGGCCTTGACTTCTCTCAGGAGGTATGGTGTTGGTACCTGTGGTCCAAGAGGTTTCTATGGAACCTTTGGTGAGTTGCTCTAAAGAAAAATCATGCTCTGAGAATGGCACCGGAGGAGATGACTGCTGTTTTTACGGGCTTCTAACCAATTGTGCTATTTTGTGGGAGGTTTTTCGCCTTATTAGTAACTTATTTTGTACATAATGTTCCTGCCACCATCTCTTATGACCGAAAAGAGCTTCTGGATATCAGAACAGCGATTACTGACCTCCAACTGGACAAAGATTTGTTCTTTAAGTCGTACGGAAAGGATTTACTCCAGATGAAGGACCAGGCCACACTATTTACCAATAGAGTTTTCATCTATATTTTTCGTAGCTGTTTATTTACCACCACAAACCAATGCTGGCACTAAGACCGCACTCAACGAGCTGTATAAAGCCATAAGCAAACAAGAAAATGCTCATCCAGAGGTGGCGCCCCTAGTGGCCAGGGACTTTAATGCAGGGAAACTTGAATCCGTTTCACCTCATTTCTACCCGCATGTTACATGTGCAAACTCTAGACCACCTTTACTGCACACACAGAGATGCATAAAAAGCTCTCTCTCTCCATTTGGCAAATCTGACCATAATTCTATCCTACTGATTGCTGCTTACAAGCAAAAACTTAAACTACTGAGCTAAAGGCTAGAGCTGCCACTTTCAAGAAGTGGGACTCTAACCTGGACGCTTAATAGAAATCCCGCTATGCCCTCAGACGAACCATCAAACAGACAGGATTCAATCTTAGTCCTATATTGACACTATTACACCGTCTCCGACGCTCGTCGAATGTGGCAGGGCTGGCAAACTATTACGTACTTCAAAGAGAAGCCCAGCCGTGAGCTGCCCAGTGACACAAGCCTACCAGATGAGCTAAACGACTTTTATGCACGCTTCGAGGAAAGTAACACTGAAGCATGCATCAGAGCACCAGCTGTTCCGGATGACTGAGTAAGACCTTTAAACAGGTCAACATTCACAAGGCCGCAGGGCCAGACGGATTACCAGGATGTGTAATCCCAGCATGCGCTGACCAACTGGCAAGTGTCTTCACAGACATTTTCAAACTATCCCTGACCTGAGTCTGTAATACCAACATGTTTCAAGCAGACCACCATAGTCCCTGAGCCCAACAACACCAAGCTATCCTGCCTAAGTGATTACCGACCGGTAGCACTCACGTCGGTAGCCATGAAGTGCTTTGAAAGGCTGGTCATTTCTCACATAAACACCATAATCCCGGAAACCCTAGACCCACCTCAATTTGCATACCGCCCCAACAGATCCACAGATGACACTTCCCTTTGCCACCTGGACAAAAGGAACACCTACGTGAGAATGCTGTTCATTGACTACAGCTCATCACTAAGCTAAGGACCCTGGGACTGAACACCTCCCTGTGCAACTGGATCCTGGACTTCCTGATGGGCAGCCACCAGGTGGTAAGGGTAGGGAACAACACCTCTGCCACACTGATCCTCAACACAGGCCCCCTCAGGGGTGCTTGCTTAGTCCCTTCCTGTACTCCCTGTTCACCCATGACTGCGTAGCCTAGCACGACTCCAACACCATTAAGTTTGTCGAAGACACAACGGTGGTAGGCCTGATCACCGACAGCGATGAGACAGTCTATAGGCAGGAGGTCAGAGACCTGGCAGTGTGGTGCCAGGACAACAACCTCTCCCTCAATGTGATCTAGACGAAGGAGATGATCGGGGACTACTGGAAAAGGAGGGCCCAGCACACCCCATTCTCATCGACGGGGTTGTAGTGGAGCAGGTTGAGAGCTTTAAGTTCCTTGGTGTCCACATCACCAACAAACTATCATGGTCCAAACACACCAAGACAGTAGTGAAGAGGGCACGACGATGCCTGTTTCCCCCCCCCCCCCCCCCCCAGGAGACTGAAAAGATTTGGCATGGGTCCTCAGGTCATCTGATGCAGCACGCCATCCCTCTCCTTCTTGGTCAAATAGCCCTTACACAGCCTGGAGGTGTGTTGGGTAATTGTGCTGTTGAAAAACAATTGATAGTCCCACTACGCGCAAACCATATGGAATGGTGTATCGCTGCTGAATGCTGTGGTAGCCATGCTGGTTAAGTGTGCCTTGAATTCTAAATAAATCAGTGTCACCAGCAAAGCACCATCACACCTCCTCCATGCTTCACTGTGGTAACCTCACATGCGGAGATCATCCGTTCACCTACTCTGCGTCTCAAAGACAGTGGTTAGAATCAAAAATCTCAAATTTGGACTCATCAGACCAAAGGACAGATTTCCACCGGTCTAATGTCCATTGCAAATTTTTTGACCCATGCAAGTCTTCTTCTTATTGGTGTCCTTTAGTAGTGGTTTATTTGCAGCAATTTGACCATGAAGGGCTGATTCATGCAGTCTCCTCTGAACAGTTAATGTTAATGTGTCTTAATTGAACTCTGAAATATTTATTTTTTGCTGCAATTTCTGAGGCTGGTAACTCTAATGAACTCATACTCTGCAGTAGAGGTAACTCTGGGTCTTCCTTTCCTGTGGCGGTCCTCATGAGAGTCAGTTTCATCATAGCGCCTGATGGTTTTTGCGACTGCTCTTGAAGAAACTTTCAAAATTCTTGAAATGTTGATGGACTGTCATTTCTCTTTGCTTATTTGAGCAGTTCTTGCCATAATATGGACTTGGTCTTTTACCAAATAGGGATATCTTCTGTATACACACCCTACCTTGTCACAACACAACTGATTGTCTCAAACGCATTAAGAAGGAAAGAAATTCCACAAATAAACTTTTAACAAATTACACCTGTTAATTGAAATGCATTCCAGGTGACTACCTCCATGAAGCTGGTTGAGAAAATGCCGAGAGTGTGCAAAGCTCTCACCAAGGCAAAGGGTGGCTACTTTAAAGAATCTCAAATGTAAAATATATTTTGAACCAGGGTCTGTAGTGAAGCCTCTAGCACTGAGATGCAGTGCCTTCGACCGCTGTGCCACTCGGGAGCCCAAAGATATCAATCACAAAATATGCATTAAGAAGGCTTGAATCTTATCGTTCAATGGAAAGTTCACAAGACCATGCAAAATCACAGTTCCTTTCCCAGGACAAAATCAACTTAACTTACTCTTGCAACGCTTTGTGGACGTGTTTGCACTTCTCCCTCAGGATGGTGAAAATTGATTAAATATAACTCTTTTTTTTTTGTGTGTGTGGGGGGGGGGGGGGTACTACATGATTTCATGTAGTTTGGATGTCTTCACTATTATTCTACAATGTAGAAAATAGTGAAACATTTTTACAAAAACATGAAATGAGTAGGTGTGTCCACACTTTTGACTGGTACTGTACATATTACTATCTAACCTGTACCCCTGCACATTGACTCGGTACCAGTACCCCCTGTATATTTACTAAATATTTTTCTTAACTGCATTGTTGGTTAAGGGCTAAGCATTTCATTGTAAGGTCTACACCTGTTGTATACAACGCATGTGCAGTTCAGTTATCCTCTTGTGTATTACAGATCTTACAAGATGTCCCTATGTGTCAACATGTACAAATGTAGACTGAAGTTGGTTGTCAGTCTGTACATGTACATCCATGTCGGTCTCTTAAAAAAAAAAAATTTGTTCCATATGGAGACACCATAACTCCAACATTTTTTGGGATCATTCCAGATGTCCACTTGGAGTTAGAGGATCGTTTGGCCAAGTTCATGAAAACAGAGGAGGCCATCATCTATTCCTATGGCTTTGCAACGATAGCTAGTGCAATACCTGCCTACTCCAAGAGAGGAGACATAGTGTTTGTGTAAGTTTCTCTCTCTCACACCCTCCCCATTGGTTCAACAAGCCAACTAGTCCTACTTGAATTTAGTCTCCAACGAGCATTTCTAATCATATTTATTTTAAATCTTTCCAGGGATGAGGCAGCATGTTTCTCCATACAAAAGGGTCTCCAAGCCTCCCGCAGTTTCATCAAGTACTTCAAACACAACGACATGGAAGATCTGGAGAGACTGCTCAAAGAGCAGGAGATCGAGGATCACAGGGTTAGTCAAAGCAGGCCTGCCACCATTTTGTCAACACCATCCACTTGACCAATCACTACATCCCCATTCTCCACATTTTTTTTTCTCCCCTTAAGTATGCACTTAAATACTCAGTGGGAGTATCTCAATTGCATTTACTTGCATCCTCTCCCCCCACCTCCTTCTCAAAACCCAGGGGAGGGATCTCTGACCTCATCCATTGTGTTTTGAGAAGGAAGCTTGGAGAGGGGACGCAAGGAATCAAGGAAATGCAATTGATATTTTCCCCCTGGCATGGATTTAAAAGTATAGGAATGGTGTGGTACGTTTTGGCTGATGGGAGTTTCCAACATAGTTAAATTCATGACGGGAAGTGCACACTTCAGAAGAAGGGTGAAGACTTGGGATGTAGACTCTTGTTGAGTCTCAATATCACCTTTACTGAAGCTTGCGCTTGTTCACTAGTCCCCACATTTAAAAGCATTTGATTGGTGTAGGCATATACCAGTCATTTCCTCTCAAATCGATGAAGGAAACCGAACAAGTGCACTCTGGGGGGGGGGGGGGGTGAGATTATTGGGACGCAATCTGTGTGTGAGGGCTGCCACCATTTTGTTTCAACACCATCCAGTTGACCTGTAAGTGTGTGGAGGCCATTTTGAAAGTCACACTTATCAAACCTATCTTGTTCTATCGCTGTAGAATCCTCGGAAGGCCAGAGTGACCAGGAGGTTCATCATAGTGGAGGGGCTGTATATAAACACTGCAGATGTTTGTCCCCTTCCAGACCTGGTGAGAGACCCAATACGGTTCCATTACATCCTAAGATGGTTGACCTTTTTACTGTTGAGTTGAGCACACCAATTGTTGATTCCCATAGAGCTATGTGTGTCATGTGGTACTTTGTAATGATGGTACTTGGTTCATATTATACAGTATTTTGATCAAAGTATCAACTGCAGCTATATAAATGAGCGCTCGCCCCTTTTTACACTTTCAGTCTATGGGACAAGTTTCTAGCGCGTTACAACAGAATATAGTGTTTGGTATGTTCCACCTTCCATCTCATTTTTCTATTGGCCACCAGGTGAAGCTGAAGTACAAGTACAAGGTCCGCATCTTCCTGGAGGAGAGTATGTCGTTCGGGGTGCTGGGAGAACATGGCAGAGGGGTTACGGAACACTTTGGGGTCAACGTGAGTAGTACGCCACACAGCCAACCCTATATGATGGATTAATCTGGGTCATGTTCATTTAGACACCAAACGGAAGACAACTGACTGAAACAGGGAGGGACTACCTGGACAATTAGAAACGCTTGCGTCCATTTTCTGTTGCAAAAACGTTTTAAAACATCTTTGATTGTGTGCCCTAGTGAACATGACCCTGGGTTCTGTGTTGTGGATCTCACTACCCTCTCATTGGCTCCTATTTGTCATTTTCAGATTGACGATATTGATCTCATTAGTGCCAACATGGAGAACGCTGTGGCTTCCATAGGCGGCTTCTGCTGTGGAAGGTCGTTCGTCATAGACCATCAGGTATTAATAATGGGCTTTTTACAGATTGGAGTGCAGTATTTCCCAGTCATAGTCTTGGAGGCCCACTGTGTAAACTGGTTTTGGTCCCTAAACTGTCTCTTGTTATTTACAAAGGACACACACTTGGAGCAATTCCCATAAGCAGTTTACACACACACGCAAACATATACACACACACACACACACGCAAACATACACACACGCAAACCGGACATGCTTTCAATGATCAGTTGTTTTTCTAAAAACAGCTGTAACATGTAAAGCTCTGCTTTGAAAGAGGAAAACATGTCTATGTTTGTATACAATACTTCAACTGTACAGGTCTGGTGTCAGCTGTACAGGTCTGGTGTCAGCTGTACAGGTCTGGTGTCAGCTGTACAGGTCTGGTGTCAGCTGTACAGGTCTGGTGTCAGCTGTACAGGTCTGGTGTCAGCTGTACAGGTCTGGTGTCAGCTGTACAGGTCTGGTGTCAGCTGTACAGGTCTGGTGTCAGCTGTACAGGTCTGCCTGTTCGTGTCCTCATGGTGGCTTTGGCTATCCAAGTGTGAATACTGACTTTTGAATGCTGACTGCTTTGATATGGTTGTTTATGTAACTGACAAGTCATAGTATAGGATAGGTATTTCAGCCACTTGATTCCATTTAGAGTTTGCACTTTTGTAACTATTGGTTCTGAGCAAACAAGATCATTTGTGTCTGTCAGGCCAGGGGTACTGTTTCTCTGTTTGTCTCCGTCTGTCAAG
This sequence comes from Salvelinus alpinus, assembly GCF_045679555.1. NCBI lineage: Eukaryota > Metazoa > Chordata > Actinopteri > Salmoniformes > Salmonidae > Salvelinus > Salvelinus alpinus. The sequence goes on along the minus strand of NC_092103.1, from coordinate 43,313,799 downwards.
CCAGGGGTACTGTTTCTCTGTTTGTCTCCGTCTCTCAAGCCAGGGGTACTGTTTCTCTGTGTTTGTCTCCGTCTGTCAAGCCAGGGGTACTGTTTCTCTGTGTTTGTCTCCGTCTGTCAAGCCAGGGGTACTGTTTCTCTGTGTTTGTCTCCGTCTGTCAAGCCAGGGGTACTGTTTCTCTGTGTTTGTCTCCGTCTGTCAAGCCAGGGGTACTGTTTCTCTGTGTTTGTCTCCGTCTGTCAAGCCAGGGGTACTGTTTCTCTGTGTTTGTCTCCGTCTGTCAAGCCAGGGGTACTGTTTCTCTGTGTTTGTCTCCGTCTGTCAAGCCAGGGGTACTGTTTCTCTGTGTTTGTCTCCGTCTGTCAAGCCAGGGGTACTGTTTCTCTGTGTTTGTCTCCGTCTGTCAAGCCAGGGGTACTGTTTCTCTGTGTTTGTCTCCGTCTGTCAAGCCAGGGGTACTGTTTCTCTGTGTTTGTCTCCGTCTGTCAAGCCAGGGGTACTGTTTCTCTGTGTTTGTCTCCGTCTGTCAAGCCAGGGGTACTGTTTCTCTGTGTTTGTCTCCGTCTGTCAAGCCAGGGGTACTGTTTCTCTGTGTTTGTCTCCGTCTGTCAAGCCAGGGGTACTGTTTCTCTGTGTTTGTCTCCGTCTGTCAAGCCAGGGGTACTGTTTCTCTGTGTTTGTCTCCGTCTGTCAAGCCAGGGGTACTGTTTCTCAGCGTCTCTCAGGCCAGGGGTACTGTTTCTCAGGTCTGATGTGTTGTGTTTCTCAGCGTCTCTCCGGCCAGGGGTACTGTTTCTCTGCCTCCCTGCCCCCCATGCTGGCTGCTGCAGCCATAGAGGCCCTTAACATCATGGAGGAAGACCCAGGTAGATGAGCGAGACACACACACACACCACACACTACACACACTACACACCACACACACCACACACCACACACCACACACACACACCCATTCACTCGCAACAATGATTCTTCCAAACACACACACCATATCTTACACTTTTAATTGCCCCCTGATATTCATGTCTATCAACTAATTAGTTTATTAAATTCCTATCAAATGACTCCAGACTTTCTTTGACTATTCCTGATTTGAATCCAGGCCTTCTTAATTGGCAGCGCTTCAGTGAAACACCACACCATGTGATCAATTTGAGTTTCTGATCCAAACCACATGCACTGTTCACAACCTGGACAGCTTTTCCTCTCTTCCAATAAGGACGTTTCTAGGAATGGCAGTCCAATGTCTAAGTGTGTATGTGCATATGTCCAGTGCAAGTTATTTTCAGTGTTTGTGTTATTAGGTGTGATTGGTGCTTGAACAGTACACTTGTGAATGCTAAGTATGCCTACGTGCATGGGTGCACTCACGCGTGTCTCACAGCGTGAGATGAGCTGAGGTCGAGTGCACTTAGCACTGCCGAGCAGACCCCAGTCTCACTCCCTGTTGAAAAGGCGCCAGCCACACACTGGCCAAGGTAAACTAATTACTGTACGCCAGCTGGAACTTGGCTCGCCTGGTGCTTCAATCTGAGAATGAAAAATACTGAACCTTTCCCTTCTCTTGTGTTGTAGAAATTTTTACCATCCTGAGGGAGAAGTGCAAACACGTTCACAAAGCGTTGCAAGAGTAAGTTAAGTTGATTTTGTCCTGGGAAAGGAATTGTGATTTTGCATGGTCTTGTGAACTTTCCATTGAACGATAAGATCCAGGCCTTCTTAATGCGTATTTTGTGATTGATATCATTGGGGCTCCCGAGTGGCGCAGCGGTTTAAGGCACTTCATCTCAGTGCTAGAGGCGTCACTACAGACCCTGGTTCATTTCTAGGCTGTAGCACAACCGGCCATGATTGGGAGTCCCATAGGGCGACGCACAATTGGAGTAAGAAGTTTACATACACTTAGGTTGGAGTCATTAAAACTTGTTTTTCAACCACTCAACACATTTCTTGTTAACAAACTATAGTTTTGGCAAGTCAGTGACATCTACGTTGTGTATGACAAGTAATTTTTCCAACAATTGTTTACTGACAGATTATTTCACTGTATCACAATTCCAGTGGGTCAGAAGTTTACATACAATAAGTTGACTGTGCCTTTAAACAGCTTGGAAAATTCCAGAAAATTATGTCATGGCTTTAGAAGCTTCTGATAGGCAAAATGAAATAATTTGACTAAATAGGAGGTGTATCTGTGGATGTATTTCAAGGCCTACCTTCAAACTCAGTGCCTCTTTGCTTGACATCATGGGAAAAATCAAAAGAAATCAGCCAAGACCTCAAAGTCAGAAGTTTACATACACCGTAGCCAAATACATTTAAACTCAGTTTGTCACAATTCCTGACATTTAATCCTAGTAAAAATGCCCTGTCTTAGGTCAGTTAGGATCACCACTTTATTTTAAGAATGTGAAATTTCTTTCATCACATTCCCAGTGAGTCAGAAGTGTACATACTCAATTAGTATTTGGTAGCATTGCCTTTAAATTGTCAAACATTTTGGGTAGCCTTCCACAAGCTTCCCACAATAAGTTGGTTGAATTTTGGCCCATTCCTCCTGACAGAGCTGGTGTAACTGAGTCAGGTACGTAGACCTCCTTGCTCGCACATGTGCTTTTTCAGTTCTGCCCACAAATTTTCTATAGGATTGAGGTCGGGCTTTGTGATGGCCACTCCAATACCTTGACTTTGTTTTCCTTAAGCCATTTTGCCACAACTTTGGAATTATGCTTGGGGTCATTGTCCATTTGGAAGACCCATTTGCGACCAAGCTTTAACTTCCTGACTGATGTCTTGAGATGTTGCTTCAATATATCCACATCATTTTGCCCCATGATACCATCTATTTTGTGAAGTGCACCAGTCCCTCCTGCATCAAAGCACCCCCACAACATGATGCTGCCACCCCCGTGCTTCATGGTTGGGATGGTGTTCTTCGGCTTGCAAGCATCCCCCTATTCCCTCTAAACATAACGATGGTCATTATGGCCAAAGTGTTCTATTTTTGATTTCATCAGACCAGAGGACATTTTTCCAAAAAGTACGATCTTTGTCCCCATGTGCGGTTGCAAACCGTAGTCTGGATTTTTTATGTCAGTTTTCAGGCAGCGGCTTCTTCCTTGCTGAGCGGCCTTTCAGGTTATGTCGATATAGGACTCATTTTACTGTGAATATAGATACTTTTGTGCCTGTTTCCTCCAGCATCTTCACAAGGTCCTTTGCTGTTGTTCTGGGATTGATTTGCACTTTTCGCACCAAAGTACGTTCATCTCTAGGAGACGGAACGCGTCTCTTTTCTGAGCGGTATGAAGGCTGCGTGGTCCCATGGTGTTTATACTTGCGTACTATTGTTTGTACAGATGAACGTGGTACCTTCAGGTGTTTGAAAATTGCTCCCAAGGATGAACCAGACTTGTGGAGGACTACTATTGTTTTTCTGAGGTCTTGGCTGATTTCTTTTGATTTTCCCAAGATGTCAAGCAAAGAGGCACTGAGTTTGAAAGTAGGCCTTGAAATACATCCACAGGTACACCTCCAATTGACTGAAATTATGTCAATTAGCCTATCAGAAGCTTCTAAAGCCATGACAATTTTCTGGAATTTTCCAAGCTGTTTAAAGGCACAGTCAACTTAGTGTATGTAAACTTCTGACCCACTGGAATTGTGATACAGTGAAATAATCTGTCTGTAAACAATTGTTGGAAAAATTACTTGTCATGCACAAAGTATAGATGTCCTAACCGACTTGCCAAAACTATAGTTTGTTAACAAGAAATTTGTGGAGTGGTTGAAAAACGAGTTTTAATGACTCCAACCTAAGTGTATGTAAGCTTCCGACTTCAACTGTATGTCCTAGCAGTCAGGTTGTTCCCATTATATTAACACTGGTCCTTGCGGGGGAAAAAAGAGTGAAAACCAATCATGTTCTGTTATAAGCTCCACCCGGCACAGCCAGAAGAGGACTGGCCACCCTTCAGAGCCTGGTTCCTCTCTAGGTTTCTTTCTAGGTTCCTGCCTGTCTAGGGAGTTTTTCCTAGGCACCATGCTTCTGAATTGCTTGCTGTTTGGGGTTTTAGGCTGGGTTTCTGTATAGCACTTTGTGACATCGGGTGATGTGAAAAAAATAAAAAGGCAATATAAATACATTTGATTGAAATGAAACCAAACTCAAGAAAACAGTGAATATAGGCAGGGCGTGGGAGTAGTTAAAGCGAGACGCAGACATTTTCAGTTATTTATTACACCTTTTAACAATGAGATCTCCCCACACGCAATCGCGCTGCTCTCACGAAACCTTCCCCTTTTACCTTCTTCGCTCAACCTCTGTGCGGGATCCTGGGGTTATCCATATGTGTTTTTTACACATTTTGAAATCCTATACACCAAACTATAACAGCAGTCTCTCACAAGGCTCTCTGTTTCCCATGGATTCTCCCTGGTGTCTGCTTAGTGTCTCTTCCTCTCGTCTGGCAATAGGATATCTCTTAGGAGACCTCCTCCTAGTTTTGAGGCTCACATGTCTCTCTTTATCCAGATCCCCCCCCCCCCCCCCACTGCTTATATTGGCTGTCTCTATACTATAGCTAGGCTATACATCAGAGCATAAAATCAGTCTTGTTCCATAGGGATGTAGTAAGTATTTCATATCTGACACAATGTACTGGGAAGTTAACAAAGGGGTCATATGATTGGAACATCGAAACATTTCCATTCAGGATCTACCCCAGTGTTTTACCCAAAAAGGCTCAGGATTTACCCCAGTGTTTTACCCAAAAAGGCTCAGGATTTACCCCAGTGATTTACCCAAAAGGGCTCAGGATTTACCCCAGTGTTTTACCCAAAAGGGCTCACGATTTACCCCAGTGTTTTACCCAAAAAAGCTCACGATTTACCCCAGTGTTTTACCCCAAAAAGGCTCACGATTTACCCCAGTGTTTTACCCCAAAAGGGCTCACGAATTACCCCAGTGTTTTACCCCAAAAGGGCTCACGATTTACCCCAGTGTTTTACCCCAAAAAGGCTCAGGATTTACCCCAGTGTTTTACCCCAGTGTTTTACCCAAAAGGGCTCACGATTTACCCCAGTGTTTTACCCAAAAGGGTCAGACTCCTCGGTTTCCATCTACTTGGGCTGGCACGCATGTCTCACTGGGCCATGGCTCCGGCGGACCTGCTCTCACTTAGAGACAAAGCCAGGCCACTGGTATATTTCAGCTGTCATTTACATAACAAGGGTTAACTGTGGACTTTAACACCTTCTCACAAAGCAACTGTTTTGATTATGCAGAGGTTGTTGATTCTGCTCTTCACAAGTCCTCTTTGTCAGCCCTAGATATGGAAACCCCATGTCCCTAGTATAGCATCAGGGTGGAACACTGGTGTTACTGTGGAAAAGCAGTGCTAGAGAACCTCCTTTCCTTGTAAATAGCTTCCCAAAGCTGAAAACTGCAGCGACGCTAAAAGGGAAGCATGTTCAGAGTTATGACCACAGGGTTGCTAAGAATTCTTCTGTTCCCAGAAGTCTGTAGGGAGAGAGCGCTTCATATTCAATATGCGTTAGACATTGGGAAATTCGGTGTTGGTTTCTCAAGGGTTTGAAGAAGAAATAGTCCTTTCAAAGTTGTAATATTTATCTGGTTTAGATTTTTATTTTAATGTATGATTTGGTGAATAAATATTTTCAAATAGACTCTTTTAATCTGCTGTGAAATCTGTATTTTACACTATTCTCATGTGGATGTCGTCTCTGTATTGCAGAAGTCCTGGGATGAAGGTAGTAGGGGAAGCTTATGCCCCTGCGCTTCACCTACAGCTAGAGAGAAGCTCTGGATCCAGAGACACGGACGTGAGGATGCTTCGCAGCATCGTAGATTACGTAAGACATCTACATTTGTATGACATATTTAGAACACTAGTGTCTTAATGATAAACATTGGCTTTACTATGTTGAGTTTTTCAATTTAAAAATGGTTTGCCTTGATTCTTGAGTGTTGCTCATAGGTGAGTGTTTTTACCTTACGTTACATATGAAGGAAGTACTGTAGAGATATGGATACCATGAGTTTCTTTAGGTTAGGTTTTGTTTGATGGTTCTACTGTTCTTCATTGACCAGTGTTTGGAGAGAGAGATCGCACTCACCCTAGCTCGGTACTTGGATAAAGAGGAGCGGTTTCTCCCTCCGCCTTCGTAAGTTTATCAAATATATATATTAACATAAAGGTTATGTATGCAGTTTTTTTGTTGTAAATTAGTAGAATATCTATTGGAAGTTATCATAGCATTGAAAGATGACATTTGCCATGACGGCCCCACTGTCTGCAGGATCCGGGTAGTGGTCACCATCGAGCAGACAGAAGAGGAGATTGAGAAAGCTGCGTCCTGCATCAAAGAGGCAGCTCTGGCTATCCTCAAATGATTCCTGGCTCCTGAACAACCAGACCTGGAGTTCTCCGTTCTCAGTTTGCCGACATTCCCAGGATTCACCTCCAGGCTTCGCAGAGCATCAATTGACAGGGAAGTTGGAAAGGTCCATCAAGGCATAGCCAGGTGCGTTCATCCACAAACTCGAGGAGGAGAAGACTCAAGGGTGGACAACACTTTCTGTGAGGAGCGTTGTCGATTTTTAAATCAGATTATCCTTCTCACAGCTACTTATTTATGTTTGACCTCCCATTTGCTGACGGTCCTCATTCACCTTCTCACGTATAAATGAATGTAAAATCTGGGCCTCGTCCCCCAACCGTCATTCAGTTCACTATCTGTTTGAATGAAGGTTGAAAGTCTTAACTAATAAACAATAAATATTTGTAACCAAGAGCTGGTTCATTTTGTAAGTCAAATTACTTTAAAAAACTTTTTTTTTTTTTATACATACTTTATTGTGAAACCGTTTTTGTTTTTTATATACTTCTACACCTGCATTTCTTTGTGTTTGGGGTTTTAGGCTGGGTTTCTGTACAGCACTTTGAGATATCAGCTGATGTACGAAGGGCTATATAAATAAATTTGATTTGATATACTGACAAAAACCAAGTTGTGTATACTATGATTTTCCTTCTTTTGACTAAATGTTAGATTGTATTCCAAAAAGAGTTTAATATTATCGCACTGCGTTGTATGAAATGCACCTATTTCGTTTTTTTTGTCTTGTATACTAATTCATATTTGATTCCAAGCGGTCACTGATTTTAAGCCTTGTGAGATTGTTTCTCTTTCACATCTTACCAATCGCCCCACTTGGCATCATGGTTAGTTCAGCCTGCATTTACACCCTGACGGTATTTATCATTGGGGATTTCTTTTTATGTTAGGCTCTTTGTGAACGTATTACAATTTTGTTCTGTTACTGATCATTAAGTAACTTGCCTCAGTGTTTTTACGTGTTTTAAATTGTTTGATTTGAACAGTTAATTTTCTTCATTAGATCACATAAATGATTGTTACACAGAATGAATTGCATACAAATTTCACCGAATGTAATTTGAGAGTTTTAACACATGCCAACTTGAATATAAATATATTTGCACTGTATTTGCACTGTGATGCACATCAATCTCGTTTTCATGTTGAAGCCTATTGTTGAGTGACATAATGACACTACTGCAAGACACACTAGTGTCACTTATTTTGTAACACAAAGACATACTCACTGGTTCATTTATACAACATCCAATATGCAGTATATTATGTGCCTTTGTGTTGCTAACTGTGCTATCAATTTGATTGACTATTAATCAAATAAATGGGTAAATGGTAACTTAGTATCATTTTTTGGGGGGGGGGGTCGTCATCAAACCGGGATGGGGCTGGAGCAATGTAACCACTCATATTTATGGATCATCCAAGGACAGGACATCCATGATATCTAAATGATAGTTTTAACCATGTTGAGGCTATACAGTGTTTGTTTACGTTTACAAACATTGGAGTAAAACAAGTTAATACTTTGGGTTCTGATGGAAGACAACTGTTGAACTAATAAGTTCATGAGGATTTATACTCTATATTCTTCAAGAATCAATGGGTATATAATTAATTTAAAAGTCCCAAAATGTATGTAGAAATCGCATATTTCGGCTTTAATGGTTAGTAAAATTATTGTAAAAAAAAAAAAAAAAGTTCCTTATTGTAGGTATCGACCAATGCGCACGTGACGCGCAAATGATCCACAAAGTAGACCTCTCAGAAACAATGTTGCGCTTCAAGGTTTTTAACGTATCACATATTTCGCCCGTAGATGGCGCTTCTCCCACAACACAAAGCGCCCCAAAGTTGCTTCACTCCTTGGGGGAGAGCTCCATGCTACGTCATGTGTGAAGAAAGCTGACGTTTTTAACTAGGATACTTCGGGCAACAGTTAAGGAAGGAATAGCGACTCTCGACGGTCTCCCTCTGAATGCACTGGATGAAATTCGCCGTTATTTTTCAGAAAAAACTAGCTACTATAAACAGGAGTTTCGTTTATTGCACACCGTAGTTTTTATCCCATTGAGTGCTACTTACTACTTCAATTTTTCCCCAGACGAATTCAATCTCCCAAGATAATAATTGAAATACCTGTAGTGCATATCGGATGAGACTTTCCTAGGTCAAGTTTCATAAAACTGCATGAGCACTTTGTGGAACCATGGCATGGATAAAGAGTGGTGTTTTGATCAAGCTCTTCAAAAGCTTCCTTATTGCGGTTTTATTGGCTCCAAGTTTGAGATCCGCAGGTAAGTGCTCCTTTGGAATTCGCAGTTATTTATAACTTCGTGTTATACGCTACTCTGTCACATTTAATGTCAGTGAGTACTCTCAAGTACTTTTAACTTGCGTAGTTAAATAAACCTTAAATAAGAAATGCCATCCGTTTCTGAAGTTTGAGCAATCATTTTCACACGCATAAATATGTAAATCTTATTCTGTGTTGCATCGCAGGGATAGGTTCTGAAAGAGTTGATTGGAAAACTTGAAGTGGTTTCTTTTCCTATGATTCCTGTCGGACCTTTTCCAGTTCTTTTCTTGTCTGTGGGACGTTTGGATTTGGTTCAACAAGCACGTCCATTGTTGTTGGGGCGGGATACATTCAGGTTGTGATGATCAGACCTCGGTCATTTTAAATCAAGGTGCTAGTGGAGCAGGAGAGTGTGTTTTCCTCATCCTATTAGGCCCGCTTATTCAAGGAATAGAATAGAGTGGTGCACTGTATTGGACAAGTTCAAAATGTAGCTATCTTTGTCCTGTTTTTGATGTGTATGATCTGAAATGTTGTCGGCCTACAGACTGAACTGAAGAGGCTGTTTTGGTGCCATGACACTAAATGTGTCCATCGTATGATATTCAGTATCCATCTCCTATAAAACCAAGGAATACTAGGCAGAGGCCACGGTTGGTGAAGGTGTTAATCAGTTGCCTATTTGAAAGTGATCTCTTGTCTTTGTCAGTCTTGCTAATTCATTTAGACCCTGGTGGGGGGTGACAGATGTTGGGATTTCCTGTTTTCAGCTTGGGTCCCCAGGTCCTGCCATTTGGTATCAGGTCAAAGGGGGGTAGGACAGAGATTTAGGACCATGTAGGCCTAACTTGTATCTCCAGGTCCCCTCAAAGGACCTTCCAATAACATATAAAATAACGTAATTGACTACCTTAGTAGAATTAAATTGGTTCATGATTGGGGGGAAAGACTATAGGCCCATTTGATTGAAAGGAAAAAATGGTATAAGTTATGGAACTCCTATGGAATTGCTTTCAATTGCAGTGGATTTTTTTTAAACAACAAATCAAGCTAAAGGGTTTGCTCTTTTCACCTGGGGTGGTTAGTTTGTTTTTACAAATTCTGTAACTTATTGGCTACTGGTCATGCAGGCTTCTTTTTTTTTTTTACTGGCTGGCGCAACAGTCTCTCATCCAGGGGTTTGGGTATAAATAGAATAGAAGTGTCTGTTGATGGGGCCAGGCACAGCTTGGCCTGGGGAGGTATGTGAAGGGGGTGAGAGGGGGCAGGGGGTATCCACAGAAGGCTCACCTCTTCTGCTCCTTACTCACATCCCATCAAAAGGTGTTGGGGGATATTCAAACTGGCCATTGACATGCTAATAGTTTCACTTGCTAATAACCGGCCCTTGAACTTACAGGCCTATAGTCTTTACCATCGAACAAAGGAGCGTTTCTCCTCTAAAGAGTAGTTGATTTTTAGAATGTGAAAGTGTTGAGGCTGTCTTTTAGTCTTGAGTTGATGTCTATCCTCTTTAACTGTAATTATTATGCATACATGGTGTTTTAAATGCACCTTTTGAATGACTTTTCTTGAGAAAACATTATTTACATTAAAGGCTATATGGGTTTTATTTATGTATTTAACATTTATTTAACTAGGCAAGTCAGTTAAAGAACAAATTCATATTTACAATGACGGCCTACACCAGCCAAACCTGGGCGATGCTGGGCCAATTGTGCGCCGTCCTATGGGACTCCCAATCACGGCCTGTTGTGATACAGCCTGGATTCGAACCAGGGTGTCTGTAGTGACGCCTCTAGCACTGAGATGCAGTGCCTTAGACCGCTGGTCCTCCTTGTATGTTCAAGCCATGGCAATATCCAGGTATGTCAACGTGGTGATAACTGGTCCTCTTCATTTACTTCTAAAACAACTTTGTGTTCATACAACTCATTTTTTTTCTTCATCACAAGCAAAACCATAACATACCTTTTCCAGTGTTTCTCCCTGCAGTGCCCAACCCTAATGCAGTTTGAAACTTGCAATAGTAACAGCAGGTCAAAACGATTGATGTCTGGCCCCTTTTTCGGTGTAGAGTAAACAGACCATGCTTGGTGTTGCAACAAGGTGCCCTCTAATTTAGTGATTTGAATTAGTTTAAGAGCATAATAAACACATATCTCATGGTAGTGGATCACTTATATGTGGTTTGTAATACTAACCAATAGCTTTGCTACAATCACAACACACAACCGGTGATGCTATTAACAGAACTGCCTCACACAATTTTATTGAGGGGAACTATTGATAATAGTCGCAGGGCAGGGGACTTGCAGAAGAAGAGTTACAAACAGGGCAGGTTTCTCTTTTTGCTTTTTTTTTACTGCCTCCACTATCAACTCGCCCCAACCCTCCCTTTCCTCCTTCGCCATCAACTCTCCCACCCCCAACCCTCTCCCTTTCCTCCTTTGCTATCAACTCTCCCACCCCCCAACCCTCTCCCTTTCCTCCTTTGCTATCAACTCTCCTCTCCCTTTCCTCCTCCGCTATCAACTCTCCCACGCCCCAACCCTCTCCCTTTCCTCCTTCGCTATCAACTCTCCCACCCCCAACCCTCTCCCTTTCCTCCTTCGCTATCAACTCTCCCACCCCCAACCCTCTCCCTTTCCTCCTTCGCTATCAACTCTCCCACCCCCCAACCCTCTCCTTTTCCTCCTTCGCTATCAACTCTCCCACCCCCCAACCCTCTCCCTTTCCTCCTTCGCTATCAACTCTCCCACCCCAACCCTCTCCCTTTGCTCCTTCGCTATCAACTCTCCCCCAACCCTCTCCCTTTCCTCCTTTGCTATCAACTCTCCTCTCCCTTTCCTCCTCCGCTATCAACTCTCCCACGCCCCAACCCTCTCCCTTTCCTCCTTCGCTATCAACTCTCCCACCCCCAACCCTCTCCCTTTCCTCCTTCGCTATCAACTCTCCCACCCCAACCCTCTCCCTTTCCTCCTTCGCTATCAACTCTCCCACCCCCCAACCCTCTCCTTTTCCTCCTTCGCTATCAACTCTCCCACCCCCCAACCCTCTCCCTTTCCTCCTTCGCTATCAACTCTCCCACCCCAACCCTCTCCCTTTGCTCCTTCGCTATCAACTCTCCCCCAACCCTCCCCCTTTCCTCCTCCGCTATCAACTCTCCCACCCCCCAATACTCTCCCTTTCCTCCTTCGCTATCAACTCTCCTCTCCCTTTCCTCCTCCGCTATCAACTCTCCCAACCCACTCCCTTTCCTGCTTCGCTATCAACTCTCACACCCCCAACCCTCTCCTTTTCCCCCTTCGCTATCAACTCTCCCACCCCCCAACCCTCTCCCTTTCCTCCTCCGCTATCAACTCTCCCAACCCTCTCCCTTTCCCCCTTCGCTATCAACTCTCCCACCCCCCAACCCTCTCCCTTTCCTCCTCCGCTATCAACTCTCCCAACCCTCTCCCTTTCCTCCTTCGCTATCAACTCTCCCCCAACCCTCTCCCTTTCCTCCTTCGCTATCAACTCTCCCTTTCCTCCTCCGCTATCAACTCTCCCACCCCCCAACCCTCTCCCTTTCCTCCTCCGCTATCAACTCTCCCAACCCTCTCCCTTTCCTCCTTCGCTATCAACTCTCCCACCCCCCAACCCTCTCCTTTCCCCCCTTCGCTATCAACTCTCCCAACCCCCAACCCTCTCCTTTCCCTCCTCCGCTATCAACTCTCCCACCCCCAACCCTCTCCCATTCCTCTCCCACAGTTGAGCTGTGAAGTAAGGCGAGAGGTAATGGGACTGGACGTGGTAGAGAAGTTAGCCAGAGTTCAGCCAGCTAATCTAGTGTTAACTCAGGCCGCGGATGGAAATCTTCAAAGCTGCTCCCTGCTCCGGGTTCTCCCGCATCTCAACAACAGTTTTGATCCCCCCCTCTTAATTTTTCATAATATTTGAGCCATGCCAATAGCATAGCTTGCAAATGCAATTTTGGCAAGCTTACATTTGTGTGTCCTCTAATGCATTACAATTTGGCATAGTGAGGCGTACCTTTTGTAGGCTTGGCAGCTTTCCTAATTGGCATAGTCTAGATTTGGATATTTATATAAATGTTCATCTCACTCACTAACTCAACACATGAAGGGGGTTCATATCAATGTGCCCTCATGCCTATAAGGAGTAGTTCGTTGCCAGTGGTCAGAGAACAGTAATTGTCTCCTTTGTCCTGTAATTACCAGCTGGTGACAACTGTGAGGAGAGAAACTGACATGGTAGTTGACGTGTTGATGTACACAGCACTCCCCTCCAGCAGAACAGGAGCGAGGAGGAGAGGCTAAGATATGGTGTGTCAATACGACTGAGCAGCTATCACACGAAACCCATGCAGATGTGCACCAACGATGACATGCAATGTCAGCATAGAGAACACAGTGTCAGCATAAAGGCCTCATTGTGCGTTCTCAGGTTGTGGTCAGTGGTTCCCTATATGCTCGTCCCCCAATCCTCTCCCGTCCTCCTCCGCTATCAACTCTTCCCCCGACCGTCTCCCTTTCCTCCTCCGCTATCAACACTCTCCCCCGACCCTCTCCCTTTCCTCCTCCGCTATCAACTCTCCCCCGACCCTCTCCCTTTCCTCCTCCGCTATCAACACTCCCACCCCCCCAACCCTTTCCTCCTCCGCTATCAACACTCTCCCACCCCCCAACCCTCTCCTCCTCCGCTATCAACTCAACCCTCTCCCAGTGGTTCCCTATAAGCTTATCCCAAAGAATAAAAATCCAAACACAGAAACCTTAATGCTGATTAAGCACGGAGCTTTAACTGACCATGGTCCATATTCTTAAAGAGTCTTAGAGAATTGAGTGCTTATTTTTTTGTCTTTTTATATCATAATGAATAACATTTACATGGACAGGAAGACCTGATCCTAGATCAGCACTCCTAGTCTGAGACTCCTTATGAATACGGGCCCAGACGAAGCATCCCAGGTGGATTAATTACCCCGAGAAAGCCATGCTGGGTTGTGGAAACGCGACTCTTCTTGGGCATACCTGAAGTTGTGGGAGAAGAGCTCCATTTGTAATCAAGGGGGCCTTGGCTGGAAATGAGATCTCAGCATCACGTCATTAGATAATCAGACACATGTGGGGAGTGCTGAAAGATGCCAGGATGGAGGGAGAAGAGAGACACGGAAAACAAGAGGGCTGATCGGATCTGCCTCCTGCAAGAGCAGGTGGAGCTTTAAGTTCTGCTATTAGAAGGCACATCTGTAGGGTCCCAACCAGCCTTTCTTGCTAGGCTTCTAGTCATGCTAGTGACTAGGAAAATATAGGAAGTCTAACCCTGTCTGTTGTCTAACCCCTGAAACACAGTTACGTGTTGTCCATGATATTTTAATTTTAATAAGTTTGATATCAAATGGATTTAAAGGCATACTAGTCTAGTAGGTCCAGGATGATACCAGTATCGCGATACCGTTTAGTATCGTGCCAAGGAACAAAACACGAAGCGGATGTAACTTCTTTAGGAAAACATCCCTAATGTTGGAAACAAACATCATTGTGTTGTCATCCAGAGTCACATGTATTTATTTAACAAGCTATAACACACAAGGTTTTACATACAGCAGGTTTTTAAAGGATCAAATAGTTTATTCTGAGTTGTGTTTTGATTTTACAGTGGGAAAAATATTGTGTTACTGGTATTGTCACATCCCCACTAGTCTGTCATATTTTTTTGTCAAGTTTTCCCCTGGTGTAACTGACATTTTTTTTTATCAGACAAAATATTCCATGCCCTCTGTGTAATTCTTGCATTCTAATCAATAAAAAAAAAATAGAACTCTCTCTCTCTCTCTAAAATATGTATTTATTTGTGTCAGTCATTTGTCTTCTCACACCTAAAATTTTACACAAGGCGCTCATTTTACTTGGTGTGATTGACAGCCATTACCCTCTGTGCCAAGCTTGTTCTTGACATTTGAGAGTTTTCCAAGCCATTCTGTTGGATGACTAACGTCCGTGGAATTTGTGCTGACTCTGTAACTTATGATTTTCTTCTGGCAGTTGGAGGGCCCTAATTCATCCACACACCGCATTAAAGCCACATAGTAACATTTTCTTTGGGCCACCCAAAGCACAGCTCCGGAATAGTCGCTCAGAGCTGCGGTCACGGAGTAGAGAGTAAGCCTAAGAAAGGCTTGACACAAACCAACAGCAGTCCTATTGTATCATTAATTTCCCCCTTATTTCATAGAGTAACGTGAACAAACTGAAACGTGTAACAAGACCATTCCATGTTTTTATTCTCAGCTTGGTTGTAGTTCTATGAACTTGGATCTCTTGGTATTATTATTTGACCATGCTGGTCATTTATGAACATTTGAACATCTTGGCCATGTTCTGTTATAATCTCCACCCGGCACAGCCAGAAGAGGACTGGCCACCCCTCAGCCTGGTTCCTCTCTAGGTTTCTTCCTAGGTTTTGGCCTTTCTAGGGAGTTTTTCCTAGTCATGCTTCTACACCTGCATTGCTTGCTGTTTGGGGTTTTAGGCTGGGTTTCTGTACAGCACTTTGAGATATCAGCTGATGTAAGGAGAGCTATATAAATAAATTTGATTTGATTTGGTCCCCATTTTGTTTGGAACCTTCAGGCTTACACTCTGATTTAAGCTGAATCAATTTCTAAGTTAGGTTAGGGCATCAGTATACCAGAGAAGTAAAATAGTAGGGCATAAAAGAACACCAGAATCTGTGTACTTTCATGTAATCTGGACAGCTCTATTTGGATAGTCCCTCACAGCTTCACAGACGTTCAACAAACTATATGCATAGATTTATTGAAAGTCAACTGCTACTCCGCTGACATCCGTAACTGTTTATTATCGTCGTCCGCCCTAGCTGTAAAAGTTGGCCTAGTTGTTGCGTGCTACAGATGGCTCTCAATACATGAAACGGACGGCATGTGTTTAGTTAGTTGAATAGTGAACACCAGGCCTCAATCATCTGTAAAGGAACATCTAAATTGTTACAGATTCTGTTGCACTGGTTTCGGTGAGATGAGGCGGCGGTAATGTAAACCGTACTGTTCTAGGGTCAGTTTACTCTTCATATCTTAAAAGGAATTCATATATTAAAATAAAAATCTGACCTCAGATCAGCTCTTAGGAGTAACTTGGTTCAAGATGGTTGAACACCACACTGGGAGATCCAGTGATTTATGGTGAGGGAAAAGGTCAGAGTCTAACCAAACTCAAAGATGAACATTGACTTTTCAGTGGAAAGGAATATTAATGCGGTTGCCTTCTGTTGGAAAATTGGATCTCTCCTCTGTCCCTGGTGCAACACTAATGTGAAGGTAATTCAAAATGTTTTGAGAGCGATTTATAATTCCCCCCCCCCCCCCCCATCCTCAATCTGGAATTGTGCATGAGGCATAGAAAGGTAAACACAGGCAAATTGAATGTTCTTAAATCGCTAAAAATCTGCTTTGCTGTACCAGTCTCCTCCAAGAATGGATCATATTTCATCGGTAGAAAACCATAAACCAAGGACGTGTCATTAATGCGGTTGCTTTAGCACCAACAGCTCAGCCTTGCTGCCTCTATGTGTGTCTCCGCAGGGGTCTAGAACTCTTGGTCGTAATTTCAACATCAATATGAGTATTTTTGTGGAATTTCTCTCCTACCGTTTTAAGTGCCGTGTTTTTCTTGTATCTTTCAGTCAGATTTATGATTGCAAAAAAACAGCACTGAAACCTAAATCGCAACTAATTTATTATGACTACTTTAGTACATTGTAGTCAGTGAAAATTACCTTGAGTTACTCCTCCAAATGAAACTATACCTTCTTGGACCTAGCTCCTATTCAACAGAAAGCCAGGCTAGCCAATGATTGAAAAAGCTTGCACTCTTAAAGATAATGACTTTTGTCCGTGACCTGCAGTGGTCTTTATTTTTTTGGCTGGAACATTCATTTGACGTCGTTGATTGGGCAAAATTATCCTGATTGCATGTAACACAGAGCCGTGCCTATTTACCCATAATGTGAACACATCCAACTAATTGCCTTCGGTGCTACAGTGAAGGAGAACCACTCCTGCTGAGAAGGACCATAAGAAAACCAGCAGTACCTCCCCTTTAGTACAGCTCAGGGTGTTTTGTGGAGGAAATTGCTCATTCCATAGCTAGTATACTTTTAATGATGTTAGAAGTGACTGTATTTACTACAATACACTGTATTCAAGATGGCTAATCAGAAAGTCTAGAAGATTGTCATAACCTCTAGGTTTGGTTCTTTCTCCTCTGCCTCTCTGCCTCTCTGCCTCTCTGTCTCTCTGTCCGTTTTGATTGTAAAAGGGATCATAGGACTCTGTCAGATGATAGTTACAGGGAGTGAAAGATGGTCAAAGCCAGGGATGTGTACATAAGAGGATAGGCGTAACTTGAAAATAAAGATAAGAACGGATGTCGGCAAGGAAAATGACTTCAAATGATATTTAACAAGGGAGGGAAATATTCTCCTGGATGAAATCCTAGCGATTTAGAAAATGTGCCGTTGGAATTGTCTGAAATTGTTTCTTTAGTTAGGAACAGGTAATCTTGGCATTCCTGAAACATTTTATTTTCAACAAAATAATGGATATCTCAGATAATTAGATTTTCACACAAATTAGCCATTGTAATGTATAGGATTCAGTTAATATCAATAACTGTAGTACCCACCATCCCATCTGGACCAAATGGTCAAAAGCCAACCATACCACAACCACCCCAACAACCACGCCAATCCCACCCCAATCCCACCCCAACAACCACGCCAATCCCACCCCAACAACCACGCCAATCCCACCCCAACAACCACGCCAATCCCACCCCAACAACCACGCCAATCCCACCCACCCCAATCCCACCCCAACAACCACGCCAATCCCACCCCAACAACCACGCCAATCCCACCCCAACAACCACGCCAATCCCACCCCAACAACCACGCCAATCCCACCCCAACAACCACGCCAATCCCACCCCAACAACCACGCCAATCCCACCCCAACAACCACGCCAATCCCACCCACCCCAATCCCACGCCAATCCCACCCACCCCAATCCCTCCCACCCCAACAACCACGCCAATCCCACCCCAACAACCACGCCAATCCCACCCCAACAACCACGCCAATCCCACGCCAATCCCACGCCAATCCCACCCACCCCAATCCCACGCCAATCCCACCCACGCCAATCCCACCCACCCCAATCCCACGCCAATCCCACCCACGCCAATCCCACCCCAACAACCACGCCAATCCCACCCCAACAACCACGCCAATCCCACCCCAACAACCACGCCAATCCCACCCCAACAACCTGTACACAGTATCAGTTCTCTATGTTTAACAAGTAGTATGAACCTGCCGCTTGGATTATTGCCTCTCCATACTATGTAACGTATTCCCTGTGAATTTGGAAATCTATTCTTTCCCTGTATTAAATAGATCACAACATTGTCTCTGCAACTTTGGGTAGAAACTCAATAGATTTTGCTCATGATGAAAATACAGTGTGATCATCCTCACAATTCACGACAGTCGTCCATGAAAGTGATTCAGTTTGTCCTTCTCTTAGGCTTAATCTGTGCCCAGGAAACGGACCCTTTGTGTGTGTGTGGTTTATTCCCTTCCAGTTACTGTTCGACCATTCCTGGTGTACAAGCAAACCATTAGGCTACAGCAGTTGTAATGGTTTCAATATTATGGTCTTCAATGGTAAAAGTCCCAAACACACATTGTTTTGTAATTGGGTTGCGTTGGGTTTAATGGAAAATGTCACTAATCACACTACATATAGAGCTGTTTCCTGACAACTTTATTGAAAAACAGAAGACTGCCATCAATTCATTATTTTATTAGGGTTTTCCCAATTTTTTAGTCCCTAGCCCATTTCTCCATCAGTTTTGGGCTTGTAGGAAAAGTCTTCATATGAGAATTGCATCGGGATAACCCTCTCAGAGAGAGGCCACTTGTTGGACTGTTCAAGGAGAGTTTGGTTGAAGCTTTAGGTTTATAAGAGAAGTGAAACAATTCAAACTGAATGGCTTTCATGGAGGACTGGCTTGAATTGTGAGGATGATTACGCAATTTATTTTCATCATGAGCCAAATCTATTGAGTTTCTACCCAAAGTTGCAGAGGAAATGTTGTGATCTATTTAATAAACACAAGAGACCAGCAAAATGGATAAAAGTGTGGCGGTATAGTAGGAACAACGGCCAAAACCTAGTTACATCATATTATCAGACTACTTTATGGGAAATAATTCAACCAACTTCAATTACTAATTTCACAGAGCAGGTGAAAAACAACCAGATTCACAGGGAATACATGACATATTATGGAGAAGCAATTCTCCAAGCCACTGCCTCATACTACTTGTCAAACAGAGAGAACTAATTCTGTATACTGTTTGTTGGGGTGAGATTGGCGTGGGGGTCCATGGGTGGCTCTTGACAAAAAAAGGGGAGGAGGAGGGGGTTCCTCATGTCTTACTCATTGGTAGGAGGAAGTTTGGTCCAAATCGTTTGTTGGGTACTATATTTATTGAATATTATCTGAATCCTATACATTTAAATGGCCAATTTGAGTGCAATCAATTAGCTTAATTTCTCAGATAAAATTATATGTCAACAAAATAATGTTTTCCGGAATGATAATCGTACCTGTTAGTAACTACTACAGAAACAATCTGAGATGGTGGGTGTCAAACCTCTTTCTGGTGCATTTTGAGGTGGAACGACCCTGTAGTTCAGGGGCGTTGAACTCTTACCATGGAGGGCCTAGTGTCTGCAGGTTTTGGGTTATTCCTTTCTATTAAGACCTAGACAACCAGGTGAGGAGAGTTCCTTACTAATTAGTGACCTTAATTCATCAATCAAGTACAAGGGAGGAACGAAAACCCGCAGCCACTCGGCCCTCCGTGGAATGACTTTGACATGTGCTGTAGCTAGTTGGGTAATGGAGGTGTGGTGAGGTGTGGCTTCCATTATTGTCCGTCACATACCTGACCAGCTGAATCCAAAGGGGTTTTACTATCCACCCACCCCAGCACCAGGTGTTCCCAAGAGCCCAGTATTTCATCCACTGATACTCCAGCTCTGTAATAAACATGAAAGCCGGGACAAGGGGAAGGACACTTAAAATGCAGGAATGTAATAAAAGAATGTGAGGTGATAACGGTGGCGTGAGAGATGGGGATGGATTATTTGAGGTCCTCACTTGGCGTGAGGAATTTCCCTGACTCAACCAGCAGTGTTTGGTTCAGAATCCGGTTGAGAAGTTTGGAAGATGTCGCCCCCCCACTCGTAGTTTTCAGTAATGTTTTTCTTTGAATTTAGACAGGCTGGCTTTCTGGGGTGTTGCATCTGAGATATTTTGAGAGTTAACACGGGGCAAGGAAGGAGTTTTGAGCTTGTGGTTAATTTTGGCAAGTAGACCCTCGTTGTCCTGCCCTAATGTTTTTTGACAGTGTTTGAAAAATGGATCCGCTCTCTCCTGTTGACTTTTTTAAAACTATTTATTTGACCACATTCCTGCATGGAGTGTGTTGAGTATTTCCCTGAACTGTGGTGTCATGCCATATTAGTGGTTGTGACCGTCAGTGAGACAAAGGGAGATTGTGAATCAGCCTAAATACCTAAGTTAAGTTCAAGAGGTAAAGGAGCATTTTATTACACATGGCTTTTGTTGTTTAGTGTTGATTTGATTTGCCACAGATACAAATTACTATTTTTATTTAGGACATTAGCTCAAATGTCATAGTAATTTTTGCATTAGTTTCTTCTCCAAATGATATCATATAGAACATAAAAAATGTATTTGATAAAACTCTTCGGGTAATTGCATTTGCTCTGACACTGATTTCAGTGAACCCTGAATATTTTATAGTAAGTTTCTTTAATATGTCCTAATCAGTTTCCATATGGCACAAGTATTTTCACTTCTCATGTGATATGAATGAGTGTTACAGCCTATTTATTTTTTCTAAATAATTTTCACATGTGCCTGCCTGGCAAATGTCTGTTTAGATTACAAGCTGTTTGGGCCCGTAATAAACCATTAGACCGTTTTCTCCGATCTGTTCCTAATCTACCTCGTAAACAGTCACAGGACGTTGTCTCATGTTTGATAGCACATACTTCCCCAACTGTGTAACCTTGTTTAAAGTCGACCGCCAGTTTTTTTTTTTTGTGTGTGTGTGTTTCTGTATATTTCTCTCTCCAGCCCGGGGCTCTTGTCTTGGCTTCCTCCCCTAACTTAATTAAAACAAATGGGCCTGGTTCCAAACACGTGTACTTCTCCACTGCCTCCTTTTGATCCTGACATTCTCCGCAGTGAAGTGAATAAAGTCTAGTGACCAAAAAATGCAAATATAATGATTGAACGGCACAACATCCCAACCAGGATGAACCTTCAACATTTGTCAACAATTGGCAGCGATGTTTCAAACCATGTGTAGCCTAAGCACTAGCATACACACAACCAGTGAAAAAGCATGATAGCTCGAATGTTTTAAACAACCCCAAATGAGAACACATCATTCTCCTTCCAAGTGGATCGACCCTGTCCAATTTTGTTCCAAGTGTTTTTGTTTTCCTTTTACAGAAGAGTTAAAAACAGTCTCCCGCGAACGTGAGGAAATGACATGTGCGTAGTGGGGGGTTTAACAAGCCCCTTAGATAAAGTCTGTCCCTCCTCACACAGATGCTTTGTTAATCATAGCTTGGTGATGGAGGCCAAAGGAGGGAGCCTGGGAAGGAATGGGGGAGACATTTTCCCCGCTAGCCCAAATGCCTTCACTTACAAAGCTTTGTGCTTAATGATATATGCCCTTTTGCAATGTGAGAGCGTTATTCACAACCGGAAAGATGTACTCGAGGTAATGTCTGCATACTCTAGCTGTCAAAGAAAACGAGACAGACAGATGACAGTAGATGACACTCTGCATGCCATGTTCACTAATATTAAGGGTTTGTGTCCAAATCCAATGTCCTTCATCGGTAACAGAACACAGGTGACAATAATCTGTTTAGCACTGCGCTAACTTTATCTCAGAGCCAGTAAAATGTAAATGCAACATGCCACGAGGAGATGGTCCCCCTTCACAGCTTTCATTCCTCACCTCGTTTATTATCTTTGTCTTTTTAGGCCTCCAAATGGCCAAGGCTTCAAAGGGCAGTGCCTCCATTTTACGAGACGGCCATTGTTGTTTTAACCCAGCCACTGGGATGAAGTTACCGTGCGTAAGTTACCTTGACGATGAGGGCGAGCTCTGTCGCTGGTGGGGGAGATAGCATCTGAATCGGTAATATGGGGGGAGAATTCCATTTGTACGCAGACAAGCGATACAATCTCGCTGCATATGGAAAAAGTACAGAGACACACAGCCAGTGTGTTAGCAACACTGTAAAAGTGCTGCTCTATTCCCATTGACGGGATGTTTATCACAATGTGGACGAGCTTTCTCTTATGTCTGTCTGAACTGAAGTGAAATAGAGCTACTAGCCAAGGTCAGCACAGTGAAGGATTTAACTAGCTTGACTGATGATTGATTTGGTTTTCCTTACTCAGAAATGATGATGGGGAAATACAGGAAGGAGATGTAATTAAAACCCAGCATGGCTTCATACACCAGAACAGGAGCCAATTAGAGGAGCCCATACTGTATAACAAAGCCATGTTCAAGAAACCATCTTGGACTTTTATAATGCTTTTTCTGCAACAACCAATAATGCCTGTTGATGCTTTTATGTTTGGTGCATATGCTTCTAATTACAGACCTCCACCATCACTCGTTCCTGACGTTATGAGCTGGGAGGAGGGGCCTGTGGGGTTCTGATGTCATGTTCACAGTCCCCCCCCCCCCCCCTCCCTCACCCATTTGCTGATTAGAATCAGCGTTTCTGCCAACGCTTCGAGAGAAGTCACCAGCCAGGAAAACGTTGTTGTTTTTTTCTCCACAAATTCCTGCCAAATTCCCACAGTGACATTTCAACTTTCAACCTGTGCTCACCAGTAAGTGGTTTGATAAATCGATCGTCATTGGGTGTTTGTATTGCCCCTGCTGCCTGAAAGCTAAGTTTCCACTGGTGGTCTCCGATTTTAGATTACATTAGAAAACTTACCAGCGTACAATTACCCAGAGTTCCTCTCTCCCGTCCCTAATTAATCAGATACAGATGACAAGGATCATGTTTTCTGAGAGCTTGGTTGCCATCCAATGGGGTTGCAGATGTTTGTGACATCATTAAAAAACGACATGTTTTTATATCATTTTGATGTTTGGAGTGCGGCTCGCTTTCCTCTTGCTCTGTTTAAGTTACTCTTAGCCCGGCAGGAGCTGAAACAAAAGTGTTTGTTTCAGTATTAACGTCTTTGTGATACAAACACAACGGCCGCTCTGGGCGAGAAGCAGCGTCTCAACTGTTGATTTTACTTTTCTGACTTTGTGTTTTATTTTAATCACATCGTCTGGTTGTTAAGAGGTTTTCAAAGGATTTAAAGCATCCAGTAGCAAGTCAGCCTACGCAGAGTCGCCAGAAAACAATAACATCCGGTTTCCAGGGATACAGTATTTTCAACCTATCAAGGGAACTCCACTCTGGTGTGTTTTTCCACCTGCTACATTAGGTTAGTAGACAGTAGACAGTAAAAGCCTGTATGGGATGGCATTTTGGTCCTTGAAAGGCTCAGATTTACTTAACATTTAATAAAAAGTTAGAAAGGAATTCAAACTTGTTCATAAATCATGCATCAATGTCAATGATTTGTAGGGCTGTGACGGTCTTGGGGATTTTAGATGACGGTAATTGGCCAGCCAAATGAACACGGTCACCGTAATAACTGTTCGCTACGCTCCTGACTGCATGTGCTGCCAGAGAAATAGAACGAATAGAACAGGCATCCCCGTTCCAAGTCAATGATGGCATAATGGGTGGACTGGTGGCCATTGCGAGTGTACCCATCGTAGCGAAGCAAGATGTAAAATCTGTGCTGTGATTTGTTGATTCAACTCTACTGACATTACAAAAAAATACATTCTGTTGCATGAGCCAGTTAACATAATGTGAACAAACATTCTACATTACCATGGAAATTATTGCATCACAATATCAGGCAGCCATTGAGAGTTCGCCAGTCAAAATGCCAGGGTTAGAGGTTCCAAGCCTGTTCTGCTCATTCCGAGTGTGCTGCTGCTGCATTGTGGGTGGTGTTGCCTAGGAAACCGAAGACTCTTTTGCTTGTTTCAGCAAGGAGAGCAACAGTTTCATCACGTTGGTAAAAAATAAATTTTTGGCCCATAGTGCACAGCCTAAAAAAAGAACTAGAAGAATATATTTCCTGAAGAAAATGTGGTGTGCTTGTTTTTAAAGCATTTATGGTTTTAAGTTTTGAAAACGTTCATGTTTGTAGCTGAAATTGATAAAGAGCGGTAGCATATAAAATTTGTTCTTATTTTACACCCTTTTTCTCCCCAATTACGATCTTGTCTCATCGCTGCAACTCTCCAACGGGCTCGGGAGGCGAAGGTTCAGTAATGCATCCTCCGAAACTTGACCCGCCAAACCGCGCTTCTTAACACCAGCCCGCTTAACCCAGAAGCCAGCGCATCAATGTGTCGGAGGAAACACCGTTCAACTGACGACCGAGGACAGCCAGCAGGTGTCCGACTCGCCACGCCACCTGGAGTCTCTAGATTGCGATGAGCCAAGCTCCCCAGTAAAGCTCCCCCGGCCAAACCCTCCCCTAACCCGGACGATGCTGGGCCAATTGTGCGCTGCCCTATGGGACCCCCGATCACAGCCGGTTGTGATACAGCCCAGGATCGAACCTGGGTCTGTAGTCACGCTTGTAGTGATGCAGTGCCTTAGACCGCTTAAACCTAGCAAGATGATGGAAACCTAGCAAGATGATGGAAACCTAGCAAGATGATGGAAACCTAGCTAGATGATGGAAACCTAGCTAGATGATGGAAACCTAGCAAGATGATGGAAACCTAGCAAGATGATGGAAACCTAGTCATGCTTTGCCTTCAGCAAGCACCCCTAATTATGGTTATCTCTTGGTAGGATAAACACGTTTTGTAGGATGAGAGTTCTCCTTTCCATTAACAACCACGCTTGTGAAACTAGAGCATAGCTATAACTAGTCCTATAGCCCCGAGTCCCCCCTGAACCAGACAGCTCCTTATCCTGACATTGTAAACTATTTTATAGGAAGTTGTATCATTATAGGACACATTTGTTTACAGATTAGATTAAGATCACAATGTCTTGTATTATTGTCCACAGAAGAAGAGGTGTAGCGGAGACCGATGAGAGGCTTGAACTAAGAGGTGGAGCGGAGAGAGATGAGAGGGTTGAACTATTAAGGAGGCAAAAGCAGTGGGACATAGTTATGCAGTACTACACGTCTGTATCCCAGCATTGAGGCTGGAGTTTAATGGACCAGTACACTTCTGTCCTCAGCCCAGGGCCCATAAGCCATATGACCAGTCAACAGAGACACACTACAAATGACAGAACAATGGCATGTTTGCCTGGTTATCCAGACTCCTTGCTCCGGCCAAACACTACACCACGTCCACGGACGTTAGTTTCTTCTCCTCAATGAGTCTGGATCTGATTACCTCCCCGACCCTTCACCGAACACATTCGGGGCCGTCTGATTGGTGCAAAAAACAATTGGTTGGGGCGGAGCCAGAACACACGTGGGTAAAGCAGTGGTTAGAAAATTCATCATTGACTTTTGATTGGTTAGAGACGGTCCAATTGCTGATTTACTTTGTTTTGTAAAACGCGCTCCTCGTCACCACAATTGACTTCAATGATGGTCTCAGACTAAAGTATGTAGCGAATGACAGAGCAGTGGAAGATTTGAGTTTGAGTGGTCATGCTAATGGTATGTGACATACACACACAGATGTAGGCGAACACTCAACAGACTGTAAAACCCAAGATGGGGATGTGAGTAGTGTGTCTGTGATTAACATAGATAATGTAGTTATATTTATGTGCTGTTAAAGAGCCTGGTCATTGAGCTGTCTGATCCAGTTGAAGAGCCTCTTCATTGTGCTTCTCCTATCAGTTTCATGATGGCAGAAACTAGATGAAACCATACTTGGTATAATCTGCTTCATATGAAATGGTTAAATATGGTAATGTTACTATATTTCAAGATGCCACATGTTGAACTAGCTGCATAAATATCCACCATGTGCAGGAACACTTCCCTCCTTTTTAGACCTTCCCATGTACACTTATATTGTAGGATTTTAAACATGACTAAGATTTTAAAAATGTCACTTCATTAATTCCTCTTTCCACAACATATAGGCTACATTCCAGCTTGATTTTGGCACTGAAAGCCACAAGCGCTTGTATTCTTTATCCACCTGTCCAAATCGCTTATACGCCAAATACCTCCAATGTGTCAGACGATATTCCGTTTCTCATGAAGGAAAAATATAAACCCTCCAAAAGCAATTTGATCAAACTATTTCAACAGCCCAGTCAGTGTTATTTTCGTATTTGAATTGTAAGTTGTCTCTGATGCATCGAGAGAAGGTTGAAGCCTGAGTTTTGAGCAGATGGTCTCTAAGCCTACCTGTTAGAATGAAAAGCAACGCATATTAAATGAAAAGGAATACCTCGACTCACCTTGGTGGTGACGAGCCATAAACGTAACAATGAACTAATTGTGAACAGTAATGTGTCTCCATCTCCTGGAACAACGTCAGTGGGTAAGACACCCCTGGCAGGGTCGCATTTTGAAAGGGGATGGGAACCACAGGCTGAGATGACTGACTGTTTTTCCAGACAGTACGTTTTCATAAATCCCTCTTTTCATACTGTTGGGTGTTAACTAGGAGCTACACTTCACACATGGTAAATCTAGCTTCTCTTTTAGGAGGAACCCCCAAAAGGAGCTCTAAACTTGGATGAGGTTCTTTCGTATTCATCCTCCATAGACTGTTGAAAGCCACTCCCGTCTGGCTGTTTTTGAGGCATAACACAGGATTTTCGTTTTCTTAGAAGTTTCTAATTTTCTCCTTAACATACACTCAATCTCTTTATGTCACTCTTTCTCTCTGGTATTTTGGCTAGGCTGTCAGGACACTGTGTGTGTGTGTGTGTGTGTGTGTGTGTGTGTGTGTGTGTGTGTGTGTGTGTGTGTGTGTGTGTGTGTGTGTGTGTGTGTGTGTGTGTGTGTGTGTGGAGTCTTAATGGAAAATGAGAAAGTATACATGTTATCATCCCTGAAAACCAAGAGGAATCTCAGGAAAACATATGATTGAAAAATAAAGTTGATTATGTATTATCTTAATGACAGAAATATATCTTCAAGATATTTTCTCATTTCTCTCCCTCCTGATGAGGGAGGATAATGAAAGTTCACAGTGGGTATTCATAGTAGTCACAAACCACAGTTGGATCCCCTGTTACTGTCCTCCCTTCCACTGACATACTGTTATGTTCAGCTCATAGTGTCTCCTGCTACTGTCCTCTCTTCCACTGACTGTTATGTTCAGCTCATAGTGTCTCCTGTTACTGTCCTCCCTTCCACTGACTGTTATGTTCAGCTCATAGTGTCTCCTGTTACTGTCCTCCCTTCCACTGACATACTGTTATGTTCAGCTCATAGTGTCTCCTGTTACTGTCCTCTCTTCCACTGACTGTTATGTTCAGCTCATAGTGTCTCCTGTTACTGTCCTCCCTTCCACGGACATACTGTTATGTTCAGCTCGTAGTGTCTCCTGTTACTGTCCTCCCTTCCACTGACTGTTATGTTCAGCTCATAGTGTCTCCTGTTACTGTCCTCCCTTCCACTGACTGTTATGTTCAGCTCATAGTGTCTCCTGTTACTGTCCTCCCTTCCACTGACTTATGTTCAGCTCATAGTGTCTCCTGTTACTGTCCTCCCTTCCACTGACTGTTATGTTCAGCTCATAGTGTCTCCTGTTACTGTCCTCCCTTCCACTGACTGTTATGTTCAGCTCATAGTGTCTCCTGTTACTGTCCTCTCTTCCACTGACTGCTCATAGTGTCTCCTGTTACTGTCCTCCCTTCCACTGACTGTTATGTTCAGCTCATAGTGTCTCCTGTTACTGTCCTCTCTTCCACTGACTGTTATGTTCAGCTCATAGTGTCTCCTGTTACTGTCCTCCCTTCCACTGACTGTTATGTTCAGCTCATAGTGTCTCCTGTTACTGTCCTCCCTTCCACTGACTGTTATGTTCAGCTCATAGTGTCTCCTGTTACTGTCCTCTCTTCCACTGACTGCTCATAGTGTCTCCTGTTACTGTCCTCCATTCCACTGACTGTTATGTTCAGCTCATAGTGTCTCCTGTTACTGTCCTCCCTTCCACTGACTGTTATGTTCAGCTCATAGTGTCTCCTGTTACTGTCCTCCCTTCCACTGACTGTTATGTTCAGCTCATAGTGTCTCCTGTTACTGTCCTCTCTTCCACTGACTGTTATGTTCAGCTCATAATGTCTCCTGTTACTGTCCTCCCTTCCACTGACTGTTATGTTCAGCTCATAGTGTCTCCTGTTACTGTCCTCCCTTCCACTGACTGTTATGTTCAGCTCATAGTGTCTCCTGTTACTGTCCTCCCTTCCACTGACATTCTGTTATGTTCAGCTCATAGTGTCTCCTGTTACTGTCCTCTCTTCCACTGACTGTTATGTTCAGCTCATAGTGTCTCCTGTTACTGTCCTCTCTTCCACTGACTGTTATGTTCAGCTCATAGTGTCTCCTGTTACTGTCCTCTCTTCCACTGACATACTGTTATGTTCAGCTCATAGTGTCTCCTGTTACTGTCCTCTCTTCCACTGACTGTTATGTTCAGCTCCTAGTGTCTCCTGTTACTGTCCTCTCTTCCACTGACTGTTATGTTCAGCTCATAGTGTCTCCTGTTACTGTCCTCCCTTCCACTGACATTCTGTTATGTTCAGCTCATAGTGTCTCCTGTTACTGTCCTCCCTTCCACTGACTGTTATGTTCAGCTCATAGTGTCTCCTGTTACTGTCCTCTCTTCCACTGACATTCTGTTATGTTCAGCTCATAGTGTCTCCTGTTACTGTCCTCTCTTCCACTGACTGTTATGTTCAGCTCATAGTGTCTCCTGTTACTGTCCTCTCTTCCACTGACTGTTATGTTCAGCTCATAGTGTCTCCTGTTACTGTCCTCTCTTCCACTGACATACTGTTATGTTCAGCTCATAGTGTCTCCTGTTACTGTCCTCTCTTCCACTGACTGTTATGTTCAGCTCATAGTGTCTCCTGTTACTGTCCTCTCTTCCACTGACTGTTATGTTCAGCTCATAGTGTCTCCTGTTACTGTCCTCCCTTCCACGGACATACTGTTATGTTCAGCTCGTAGTGTCTCCTGTTACTGTCCTCCCTTCCACTGACTGTTATGTTCAGCTCATAGTGTCTCCTGTTACTGTCCTCCCTTCCACTGACTGTTATGTTCAGCTCATAGTGTCTCCTGTTACTGTCCTCCCTTCCACTGACTTATGTTCAGCTCATAGTGTCTCCTGTTACTGTCCTCCCTTCCACTGACTGTTATGTTCAGCTCATAGTGTCTCCTGTTACTGTCCTCCCTTCCACTGACTGTTATGTTCAGCTCATAGTGTCTCCTGTTACTGTCCTCTCTTCCACTGACTGCTCATAGTGTCTCCTGTTACTGTCCTCCCTTCCACTGACTGTTATGTTCAGCTCATAGTGTCTCCTGTTACTGTCCTCTCTTCCACTGACTGTTATGTTCAGCTCATAATGTCTCCTGTTACTGTCCTCCCTTCCACTGACTGTTATGTTCAGCTCATAGTGTCTCCTGTTACTGTCCTCCCTTCCACTGACTGTTATGTTCAGCTCATAGTGTCTCCTGTTACTGTCCTCCCTTCCACTGACATTCTGTTATGTTCAGCTCATAGTGTCTCCTGTTACTGTCCTCTCTTCCACTGACATTCTGTTATGTTCAGCTCATAGTGTCTCCTGTTACTGTCCTCTCTTCCACTGACTGTTATGTTCAGCTCATAGTGTCTCCTGTTACTGTCCTCTCTTCCACTGACTGTTATGTTCAGCTCCTAGTGTCTCCTGTTACTGTCCTCTCTTCCACTGACTGTTATGTTCAGCTCATAGTGTCTCCTGTTACTGTCCTCCCTTCCACTGACATTCTGTTATGTTCAGCTCATAGTGTCTCCTGTTACTGTCCTCCCTTCCACTGACTGTTATGTTCAGCTCATAGTGTCTCCTGTTACTGTCCTCTCTTCCACTGACTGTTATGTTCAGCTCATAGTGTCTCCTGTTACTGTCCTCTCTTCCACTGACTGTTATGTTCAGCTCATAGTGTCTCCTGTTACTGTCCTCTCTTCCACTGACTGTTATGTTCAGCTCATAGTGTCTCCTGTTACTGTCCTCCCTTCCACTGACTGTTATGTTCAGCTCATAGTGTCTCCTATTACTGTCCTCCCTTCCACTGACTGTTATGTTCAGCTCCTAGTGTCTCCTGTTACTGTCCTCCCTTCCACTGACTGTTATGTTCAGCTCCTAGTGTCTCCTGTTACTGTCCTCCCTTCCACTGACTGTTATGTTCAGCTCATAGTGTCTCCTGTTACTGTCCTCCCTTCCACTGACTGTTATGTTCAGCTCATAGTGTCTCCTGTTACTGTCCTCTCTTCCACTGACTGTTATGTTCAGCTCATAGTGTCTCCTGTTACTGTCCTCTCTTCCACTGACTGTTATGTTCAGCTCATAGTGTCTCCTGTTACTGTCCTCTCTTCCACTGACTGTTATGTTCAGCTCATAGTGTCTCCTGTTACTGTCCTCCCTTCGACTGACTGTTATGTTCAGCTCATAGTGTCTCCTGTTACTGTCCTCTCTTCCACTGACATACTGTTATGTTCAGCTCATAGTGTCTCCTGTTACTGTCCTCCCTTCCACTGACTTATGTTCAGCTCATAGTGTCTCCTGTTACTGTCCTCCCTTCCACTGACTTATGTTCAGCTCATAGTGTCTCCTGTTACTGTCCTCCCTTCCACTGACTTATGTTCAGCTCATAGTGTCTCCTGTTACTGTCCTCCCTTCCACTGACATACTGTTATGTTCAGCTCATAGTGTCTCCTGTTACTGTCCTCCCTTCCACTGACTTATGTTCAGCTCATAGTGTCTCCTGTTACTGTCCTCCCTTCCACTGACATACTGTTATGTTCAGCTCATAGTGTCTCCTGTTACTGTCCTCCCTTCCACTGACTTATGTTCAGCTCATAGTGTCTCCTGTTACTGTCCTCCCTTCCACTGACATACTGTTATGTTCAGCTCATAGTGTCTCCTGTTACTGTCCTCTCTTCCACTGACTGTTATGTTCAGCTCATAGTGTCTCCTGTTACTGTCCTCCCTTCCACTGACTGTTATGTTCAGCTCATAGTGTCTCCTGTTACTGTCCTCCCTTCCACTGACTGTTATGTTCAGCTCATAGTGTCTCCTGTTACTGTCCTCCCTTCCACTGACTGTTATGTTCAGCTCATAGTTTCTCCTGTTACTGTCCTCCCTTCCACTGACTGTTATGTTCAGCTCATAGTGTCTCCTGTTACTGTCCTCTCTTCCACTGACTGTTATGTTCAGCTCCTAGTGTCTCCTGTTACTGTCCTCTCTTCCACTGACTGCTCATAGTGTCTCCTGTTACTGTCCTCTCTTCCACTGACGTACTGTTATGTTCAGCTCATAGTGTCTCCTGTTACTGTCCTCTCTTCCACTCACTGTTATGTTCAGCTCATAGTGTCTCCTGTTACTGTCCTCCCTTCCACTGACTGTTATGTTCAGCTCATAGTGTCTCCTGTTACTGTCCTCCCTTCCACTGATGTACTGTTATGTTCAGCTCATAATGTCTCCTGTTACTGTCCTCTCTTCCACTGACGTACTGTTATGTTCAGCTCATAGTGTCTCCTGTTACTGTCCTCTCTTCCACTGGCTGCTCATAGTGTCTCCTGTTACTGTCCTCTCTTCCACTGACGTACTGTTATGTTCAGCTCATAGTGTCT
Organism: Salvelinus alpinus; assembly: GCF_045679555.1. NCBI lineage: Eukaryota > Metazoa > Chordata > Actinopteri > Salmoniformes > Salmonidae > Salvelinus > Salvelinus alpinus. Next base: position 43,282,000 of record NC_092103.1, on the reverse strand, counting down.
CCTGTTACTGTCCTCTCTTCCACTGACATACTGTTATGTTCAGCTCATAGTGTCTCCTGTTACTGTCCTCTCTTCCACTGACATACTGTTATTTTCAGCTCATAGTGTCTCCTGTTACTGTCCTCCCTTCCACTGACATTCTGTTATGTTCAGCTCATAGTGTCTCCTGTTACTGTCCTCTCTTCCACTGACTGTTATGTTCAGCTCATAGTGTCTCCTATTACTGTCCTCCCTTCCACTGACTGTTATGTTCAGCTCCTAGTGTCTCCTGTTACTGTCCTCCCTTCCACTGACTGTTATGTTCAGCTCATAGTGTCTCCTGTTACTGTCCTCCCTTCCACTGACTGTTATGTTCAGCTCATAGTGTCTCCTGTTACTGTCCTCCCTTCCACTGACATTCTGTTATGTTCAGCTCATAGTGTCTCCTGTTACTGTCCTCTCTTCCACTGACTGTTATGTTCAGCTCATAGTGTCTCCTGTTACTGTCCTCCCTTCGACTGACTTATGTTCAGCTCATAGTGTCTCCTGTTACTGTCCTCCCTTCCACTGACTGTTATGTTCAGCTCATAGTGTCTCCTGTTACTGTCCTCTCTTCCACTGACTGCTCATAGTGTCTCCTGTTACTGTCCTCTCTTCCACTCACTGTTATGTTCAGCTCATAGTGTCTCCTGTTACTGTCCTCTCTTCCACTGACATACTGTTATGTTCAGCTCATAGTGTCTCCTGTTACTGTCCTCTCTTCCACTGACTGTTATGTTCAGCTCATAGTGTCTCCTGTTACTGTCCTCTCTTCCACTGACATTCTGTTATGTTCAGCTCATAGTGTCTCCTGTTACTGTCCTCTCTTCCACTGACTGTTATGTTCAGCTCATAGTGTCTCCTGTTACTGTCCTCTCTTCCACTGACATTCTGTTATGTTCAGCTCATAGTGTCTCCTGTTACTGTCCTCCCTTCCACTGACTGTTATGTTCAGCTCATAGTGTCTCCTGTTACTGTCCTCCCTTCCACTGACTGTTATGTTCAGCTCATAGTGTCTCCTGTTACTGTCCTCTCTTCCACTGACTGCTCATAGTGTCTCCTGTTACTGTCCTCTCTTCCACTGACGTACTGTTATGTTCAGCTCATAGTGTCTCCTGTTACTGTCCTCTCTTCCACTCACTGTTATGTTCAGCTCATAGTGTCTCCTGTTACTGTCCTCTCTTCCACTGACATACTGTTATGTTCAGCTCATAGTGTCTCCTGTTACTGTCCTCTCTTCCACTGACATACTGTTATTTTCAGCTCATAGTGTCTCCTGTTACTGTCCTCTCTTCCACTGACATTCTGTTATGTTCAGCTCATAGTGTCTCCTGTTACTGTCCTCTCTTCTACTGACTGTTATGTTCAGCTCATAGTGTCTCCTGTTACTGTCCTCTCTTCCACTGACTGTTATGTTCAGCTCATAGTGTCTCCTGTTACTGTCCTCTCTTCCACTGACGTACTGTTATGTTCAGCTCATAGTGTCTCCTGTTACTGTCCTCCCTTCCACTGACTGTTATGTTCAGCTCATAGTGTCTCCTGTTACTGTCCTCTCTTCCACTGACTGTTATGTTCAGCTCATAGTGTCTCCTGTTACTGTCCTCTCTTCCACTGACGTACTGTTATGTTCAGCTCATAGTGTCTCCTGTTACTGTCCTCTCTTCCACTGACTTATGTTCAGCTCATAGTGTCTCCTGCTACTGTCCTCTCTTCCACTGACTGTTATGTTCAGCTCATAGTGTCTCCTGTTACTGTCCTCTCTTCCACTGACTGTTATGTTCAGCTCATAGTGTCTCCTGTTACTGTCCTCTCTTCCACTGACGTACTGTTATGTTCAGCTCATAGTGTCTCCTGTTACTGTCCTCTCTTCCACTGACTTATGTTCAGCTCATAGTGTCTCCTGCTACTGTTCTCCCTTCCACTGACTGTTATGTTCAGCTCATAGTGTCTCCTGTTACTGTCCTCTCTTCCACTGACTGTTATGTTCAGCTCATAGTGTCTCCTGTTACTGTCCTCCCTTCCACTGACTGTTATGTTCAGCTCATAGTGTCTCCTGTTACTGTCCTCTCTTCCACTGACTGTTATGTTCAGCTCATAGTGTCTCCTGTTACTGTCCTCTCTTCCACTGACGTACTGTTATGTTCAGCTCATAGTGTCTCCTGTTACTGTCCTCCCTTCCACTGACTGTTATGTTCAGCTCATAGTGTCTCCTGTTACTGTCCTCTCTTCCACTGACTGTTATGTTCAGCTCATAGTGTCTCCTGTTACTGTCCTCCCTTCCACTGACTGTTATGTTCAGCTCATAGTGTCTCCTGTTACTGTCCTCCCTTCCACTGACTGTTATGTTCAGCTCATAGTGTCTCCTGTTACTGTCCTCCCTTCCACTGACTGTTATGTTCAGCTCATAGTGTCTCCTGTTACTGTCCTCCCTTCCACTGACTGTTATGTTCAGCTCATAGTGTCTCCTGTTACTGTCCTCCCTTCCACTGACTGTTATGTTCAGCTCATAGTGTCTCCTGTTACTGTCCTCTCTTCCACTGACTGTTATGTTCAGCTCCTAGTGTCTCCTGTTACTGTCCTCTCTTCCACTGACTGCTCATAGTGTCTCCTGTTACTGTCCTCTCTTCCACTGACGTACTGTTATGTTCAGCTCATAGTGTCTCCTGTTACTGTCCTCTCTTCCACTCACTGTTATGTTCAGCTCATAGTGTCTCCTGTTACTGTCCTCCCTTCCACTGACTGTTATGTTCAGCTCATAGTGTCTCCTGTTACTGTCCTCCCTTCCACTGATGTACTGTTATGTTCAGCTCATAATGTCTCCTGTTACTGTCCTCTCTTCCACTGACGTACTGTTATGTTCAGCTCATAGTGTCTCCTGTTACTGTCCTCTCTTCCACTGGCTGCTCATAGTGTCTCCTGTTACTGTCCTCTCTTCCACTGACGTACTGTTATGTTCAGCTCATAGTGTCTCCTGTTACTGTCCTCTCTTCCACTGACATACTGTTATGTTCAGCTCATAGTGTCTCCTGTTACTGTCCTCTCTTCCACTGACATACTGTTATTTTCAGCTCATAGTGTCTCCTGTTACTGTCCTCCCTTCCACTGACATTCTGTTATGTTCAGCTCATAGTGTCTCCTGTTACTGTCCTCTCTTCCACTGACTGTTATGTTCAGCTCATAGTGTCTCCTATTACTGTCCTCCCTTCCACTGACTGTTATGTTCAGCTCCTAGTGTCTCCTGTTACTGTCCTCCCTTCCACTGACTGTTATGTTCAGCTCATAGTGTCTCCTGTTACTGTCCTCCCTTCCACTGACTGTTATGTTCAGCTCATAGTGTCTCCTGTTACTGTCCTCCCTTCCACTGACATTCTGTTATGTTCAGCTCATAGTGTCTCCTGTTACTGTCCTCTCTTCCACTGACTGTTATGTTCAGCTCATAGTGTCTCCTGTTACTGTCCTCCCTTCGACTGACTTATGTTCAGCTCATAGTGTCTCCTGTTACTGTCCTCCCTTCCACTGACTGTTATGTTCAGCTCATAGTGTCTCCTGTTACTGTCCTCTCTTCCACTGACTGCTCATAGTGTCTCCTGTTACTGTCCTCTCTTCCACTCACTGTTATGTTCAGCTCATAGTGTCTCCTGTTACTGTCCTCTCTTCCACTGACATACTGTTATGTTCAGCTCATAGTGTCTCCTGTTACTGTCCTCTCTTCCACTGACTGTTATGTTCAGCTCATAGTGTCTCCTGTTACTGTCCTCTCTTCCACTGACATTCTGTTATGTTCAGCTCATAGTGTCTCCTGTTACTGTCCTCTCTTCCACTGACTGTTATGTTCAGCTCATAGTGTCTCCTGTTACTGTCCTCTCTTCCACTGACATTCTGTTATGTTCAGCTCATAGTGTCTCCTGTTACTGTCCTCCCTTCCACTGACTGTTATGTTCAGCTCATAGTGTCTCCTGTTACTGTCCTCCCTTCCACTGACTGTTATGTTCAGCTCATAGTGTCTCCTGTTACTGTCCTCTCTTCCACTGACTGCTCATAGTGTCTCCTGTTACTGTCCTCTCTTCCACTGACGTACTGTTATGTTCAGCTCATAGTGTCTCCTGTTACTGTCCTCTCTTCCACTCACTGTTATGTTCAGCTCATAGTGTCTCCTGTTACTGTCCTCTCTTCCACTGACATACTGTTATGTTCAGCTCATAGTGTCTCCTGTTACTGTCCTCTCTTCCACTGACATACTGTTATTTTCAGCTCATAGTGTCTCCTGTTACTGTCCTCTCTTCCACTGACATTCTGTTATGTTCAGCTCATAGTGTCTCCTGTTACTGTCCTCTCTTCTACTGACTGTTATGTTCAGCTCATAGTGTCTCCTGTTACTGTCCTCTCTTCCACTGACTGTTATGTTCAGCTCATAGTGTCTCCTGTTACTGTCCTCTCTTCCACTGACGTACTGTTATGTTCAGCTCATAGTGTCTCCTGTTACTGTCCTCCCTTCCACTGACTGTTATGTTCAGCTCATAGTGTCTCCTGTTACTGTCCTCTCTTCCACTGACTGTTATGTTCAGCTCATAGTGTCTCCTGTTACTGTCCTCTCTTCCACTGACGTACTGTTATGTTCAGCTCATAGTGTCTCCTGTTACTGTCCTCTCTTCCACTGACTTATGTTCAGCTCATAGTGTCTCCTGCTACTGTCCTCTCTTCCACTGACTGTTATGTTCAGCTCATAGTGTCTCCTGTTACTGTCCTCTCTTCCACTGACTGTTATGTTCAGCTCATAGTGTCTCCTGTTACTGTCCTCTCTTCCACTGACGTACTGTTATGTTCAGCTCATAGTGTCTCCTGTTACTGTCCTCTCTTCCACTGACTTATGTTCAGCTCATAGTGTCTCCTGCTACTGTTCTCCCTTCCACTGACTGTTATGTTCAGCTCATAGTGTCTCCTGTTACTGTCCTCTCTTCCACTGACTGTTATGTTCAGCTCATAGTGTCTCCTGTTACTGTCCTCCCTTCCACTGACTGTTATGTTCAGCTCATAGTGTCTCCTGTTACTGTCCTCTCTTCCACTGACTGTTATGTTCAGCTCATAGTGTCTCCTGTTACTGTCCTCTCTTCCACTGACGTACTGTTATGTTCAGCTCATAGTGTCTCCTGTTACTGTCCTCCCTTCCACTGACTGTTATGTTCAGCTCATAGTGTCTCCTGTTACTGTCCTCCCTTCCACTGACTTTTATGTTCAGCTCATAGTGTCTCCTGTTACTGTCCTCTCTTCCACTGACTGTTATGTTCAGCTCATAGTGTCTCCTGTTACTGTCCTCTCTTCCACTGACTGTTATGTTCAGCTCATAGTGTCTCCTGTTACTGTCCTCTCTTCCACTGACGTACTGTTATGTTCAGCTCATAGTGTCTCCTGTTACTGTCCTCTCTTCCACTGACTGTTATGTTCAGCTCATAGTGTCTCCTGTTACTGTCCTCTCTTCCACTGACTGTTATGTTCAGCTCATAGTGTCTCCTGTTACTGTCCTCTCTTCCACTGACGTACTGTTATGTTCAGCTCATAGTGTCTCCTGTTACTGTCCTCCCTTCCACTGACTGTTATGTTCAGCTCATAGTGTCTCCTGTTACTGTCCTCCCTTCCACTGACTTTTATGTTCAGCTCATAGTGTCTCCTGTTACTGTCCTCTCTTCCACTGACTGTTATGTTCAGCTCATAGTGTCTCCTGTTACTGTCCTCTCTTCCACTGACTGTTATGTTCAGCTCATAGTGTCTCCTGTTACTGTCCTCTCTTCCACTGACTGTTATGTTCAGCTCATAGTGTCTCCTGTTACTGTCCTCCATTCCACTGACTGTTATGTTCAGCTCATAGTGTCTCCTGTTACTGTCCTCCCTTCCACTGACTGTTATGTTCAGCTCATAGTGTCTCCTGCTACTGTCCTCTCTTCCACTGACTGTTATGTTCAGCTCATAGTGTCTCCTGCTACTGTCTTCTCTTCCACTGACTGTTATGTTCAGCTCATAGTGTCTCCTGTTACTGTCCTCTCTTCCACTGACATTCTGTTATGTTCAGCTCATAGTGTCTCCTGTTACTGTCCTCCCTTCCACTGACTGTTATGTTCAGCTCATAGTGTCTCCTGTTACTGTCCTCCCTTCCACTGACTGTTATGTTCAGCTCATAGTGTCTCCTGTTACTGTCCTCTCTTCCACTGACTGCTCATAGTGTCTCCTGTTACTGTCCTCTCTTCCACTGACGTACTGTTATGTTCAGCTCATAGTGTCTCCTGTTACTGTCCTCCCTTCCACTGACTGTTATGTTCAGCTCATAGTGTCTCCTGTTACTGTCCTCCCTTCCACTGACTGTTATGTTCAGCTCATAGTGTCTCCTGTTACTGTCCTCTCTTCCACTGACTGCTCATAGTGTCTCCTGTTACTGTCCTCTCTTCCACTCACTGTTATGTTCAGCTCATAGTGTCTCCTGTTACTGTCCTCTCTTCCACTGACATACTGTTATGTTCAGCTCATAGTGTCTCCTGTTACTGTCCTCTCTTCCACTGACATACTGTTATTTTCAGCTCATAGTGTCTCCTGTTACTGTCCTCTCTTCCACTGACATTCTGTTATGTTCAGCTCATAGTGTCTCCTGTTACTGTCCTCTCTTCTACTGACTGTTATGTTCAGCTCATAGTGTCTCCTGTTACTGTCCTCTCTTCTACTGACTGTTATGTTCAGCTCATAGTGTCTCCTGTTACTGTCCTCTCTTCCACTGACTGTTATGTTCAGCTCATAGTGTCTCCTGTTACTGTCCTCTCTTCCACTGACGTACTGTTATGTTCAGCTCATAGTGTCTCCTGTTACTGTCCTCCCTTCCACTGACTGTTATGTTCAGCTCATAGTGTCTCCTGTTACTGTCCTCTCTTCCACTGACTGTTATGTTCAGCTCATAGTGTCTCCTGTTACTGTCCTCTCTTCCACTGACGTACTGTTATGTTCAGCTCATAGTGTCTCCTGTTACTGTCCTCTCTTCCACTGACTTATGTTCAGCTCATAGTGTCTCCTGCTACTGTCCTCTCTTCCACTGACTGTTATGTTCAGCTCATAGTGTCTCCTGTTACTGTCCTCTCTTCCACTGACTGTTATGTTCAGCTCATAGTGTCTCCTGTTACTGTCCTCTCTTCCACTGACTGTTATGTTCAGCTCATAGTGTCTCCTGTTACTGTCCTCTCTTCCACTGACGTACTGTTATGTTCAGCTCATAGTGTCTCCTGTTACTGTCCTCTCTTCCACTGACTTATGTTCAGCTCATAGTGTCTCCTGCTACTGTTCTCCCTTCCACTGACTGTTATGTTCAGCTCATAGTGTCTCCTGTTACTGTCCTCTCTTCCACTGACTGTTATGTTCAGCTCATAGTGTCTCCTGTTACTGTCCTCCCTTCCACTGACTGTTATGTTCAGCTCATAGTGTCTCCTGTTACTGTCCTCTCTTCCACTGACTGTTATGTTCAGCTCATAGTGTCTCCTGTTACTGTCCTCTCTTCCACTGACGTACTGTTATGTTCAGCTCATAGTGTCTCCTGTTACTGTCCTCCCTTCCACTGACTGTTATGTTCAGCTCATAGTGTCTCCTGTTTCTGTCCTCCCTTCCACTGACTTTTATGTTCAGCTCATAGTGTCTCCTGTTACTGTCCTCTCTTCCACTGACTGTTATGTTCAGCTCATAGTGTCTCCTGTTACTGTCCTCTCTTCCACTGACTGTTATGTTCAGCTCATAGTGTCTCCTGTTACTGTCCTCTCTTCCACTGACGTACTGTTATGTTCAGCTCATAGTGTCTCCTGTTACTGTCCTCTCTTCCACTGACTTATGTTCAGCTCATAGTGTCTCCTGTTACTGTCCTCCCTTCCACTGACTGTTATGTTCAGCTCATAGTGTCTCCTGTTACTGTCCTCTCTTCCACTGACTGTTATGTTCAGCTCATAGTGTCTCCTGTTACTGTCCTCTCTTCCACTGACGTACTGTTATGTTCAGCTCATAGTGTCTCCTGTTACTGTCCTCCCTTCCACTGACTGTTATGTTCAGCTCATAGTGTCTCCTGTTACTGTCCTCCCTTCCACTGACTTTTATGTTCAGCTCATAGTGTCTCCTGTTACTGTCCTCTCTTCCACTGACTGTTATGTTCAGCTCATAGTGTCTCCTGTTACTGTCCTCTCTTCCACTGACTGTTATGTTCAGCTCATAGTGTCTCCTGTTACTGTCCTCTCTTCCACTGACTGTTATGTTCAGCTCATAGTGTCTCCTGTTACTGTCCTCCATTCCACTGACTGTTATGTTCAGCTCATAGTGTCTCCTGTTACTGTCCTCCCTTCCACTGACTGTTATGTTCAGCTCATAGTGTCTCCTGCTACTGTCCTCTCTTCCACTGACTGTTATGTTCAGCTCATAGTGTCTCCTGCTACTGTCCTCTCTTCCACTGACTGTTATGTTCAGCTCATAGTGTCTCCTGTTACTGTCCTCTCTTCCACTGACGTACTGTTATGTTCAGCTCATAGTGTCTCCTGTTACTGTCCTCCCTTCCACTGACTTTTATGTTCAGCTCATAGTGTCTCCTGTTACTGTCCTCCCTTCCACTGACATACTGTTATGTTCAGCTCATAGTGTCTCCTGTTACTGTCCTCCCTTCCACTGACTGTTATGTTCAGCTCATAGTGTCTCCTGTTACTGTCCTCCCTTCCACTGACTGTTATGTTCAGCTCCTAGTGTCTCCTGTTACTGTCCTCCCTTCCACTGACTGTTATGTTCAGCTCATAGTGTCTCCTGTTACTGTCCTCTCTTCCACTGACTGTTATGTTCAGCTCATAGTGTCTCCTGTTACTGTCCTCTCTTCCACTGACATACTGTTATGTTCAGCTCATAGTGTCTTCTACTGTCATGACATTCATAATTATTTATGAAGTTACAGGTCTGTGAGAGCCAGAAATCTTGCTTGTTTGTAGGTGACCAAATACTTATTTTCCACCATAATTTGCAAATAAATTCATAAAAAATCCTACAATGTGATTTTCTGGATTTTTTTTCTTCTCATTTTGTCTGTCATAGTTGAAGTATACCTATGATGAAAATTACAGGCCTCTCTCATTTTTAAGTGGGAGAACTTGCACAATTGGTGGCTGACTAAATACTTTTTTGCCTCACTGTGTGTGTGTGTGTGTGTGTGTATATATAAATATCTCTATACAGTAAATATATATATCTGTATAGAGATATACAGTGGGGAGAACAAGTATTTGATACACTGCCGATTTTGAAGGTTTTCCTACTTACAAAGCATGTAGAGGTCTGTAATTTTTATCATAGGTACACTTCAACTGTGAGAGAAGGAATCTAAAACAAAAATCCAGAAAATCACATTGTATGATTTTTAAGTAATTAATTTGCATTTTATTGCCTGACATAAGTATTTGATACATCAGAAAAGCAGAACTGAATATTTGGTACAGAAACCTTAGTTTGCAATTACAGAGATCATACGTTTCCTGTAGTTCTTGACCAGGTTTGCACACACTGCAGCAGGGATTTTGGCCCACTCCTCCATACAGACCTTCTCCAGATCCTTCAGGTTTCGGGGCTGTCGCTGGGCAATACGGACTTTCGGCTCCCTCCAAAGATTTTCTATTGGGTTCAGGTCTGGAGACTGGCTAGGCCACTCCAGGACCTTGAGATGCTTCTTACGGAGCCACTCCTTAGTTGCCCTGGCTGTGTGTTTCGGGTCGTTGTCATGCTGGAAGACCCAGCCACGACCCATCTTCAATGCTCTTACTGAGGGAAGGAGGTTGTTGGTCAAGATCTCGCGATACATGGCCCCATCCATCCTCCCCTCAATACGGTGCAGTCGTCCTGTCCCCTTTGCAGAAAAGCATCCCCAAAGAATGATGTTTCCACCTCCATGCTTCACGGTTGGGATGGTGTTCTTGGGGTTGTACTCATCCTTCTATTCCTCCAAACACGGCGAGTGGAGTTTAGAGCAAAAAGCTCTATTTTTGTCTCATCAGACCACATGACCTTCTCCCATTCCTCCTCTGGATCATCCAGATGGTCATTGGCAAACTTCAGACGGGCCTGGACATGCGCTGGCTTGAGCAGGGGGACCTTGCGTGCGCTGCAGGATTTTAATCCATGACGGCGTAGTGTGTTACTAATGGTTTTCTTTGAGACTGTGGTCCCAGCTCTCTTCAGGTCATTGACCAGGTCCTGCCGTGTAGTTCTGGGCTGATCCCTCACATTCCTCATGATCATTGATGCCCCACGAGGTGAGATCTTGCATGGAGCCCCAGACCGAGGGTGATTGACCGTCATCTTGAACATCTTCCATTTTCTAATAATTGCGCCAACAGTTGTTGCCTTCTCACCAAGCTGCTTGCCTATTGTCCTGTAGCCCATCCCAGCCTTGTGCAGGTCTACAATTTTATCCCTGATGTCCTTACACAGCTCTCTGGTCTTGGCCATTGTGGAGAGATTGGAGTCTGTTTGATTGAGTGTGTGTACAGGTGTCTTTTATACAGGTAACAAGTTCAAACAGGTGCAGTTAATACAGGTAATGAGTGGAGAACAGGAGGGCTTCTAAAAGAAAAACTAACAGGTCTGTGAGAGCCGGAATTCTTACTGGTTGGTAGGTGATCAAATACTTATGTCACGCAATAAAATGCAATTTAATTACTTAAAAATCATACAATGTGATTTTCTGGATTTTTGTTTTAGATTCCGTCTCTCACAGTTGAAGTGTACCTATGATAAAAATTACAGACCTCTACATGCTTTGTAAGTAGGAAAACCTTCAAAATCGGCAGTGTATCAAATACTTGTTCTCCCCACTGTATATATATATATATATATACTGTATAGAGATTTTTATATATATATATACACTGTATAGAGATATTTATATAAATATCTCTATACAATATATATATATCTCTATACAGTATATATATATACTGTATAGAGATAGATGTCTATAGATATTTACACACACTGTATAGGGATATATATATACTGTATAGATATATATATATATATATATATACACACACACACACACTGTATAGGGATATATCTCAGAGTCTCACCGTCATTCTGTTTACTGTGGAATATTATCAGCCTGCAAGTGCCCGCTCTCTAAAAGCATTAGCGCAAGTGACCACATTCACACCGCTAAGCGGACACTTGACCTTTTCTGGATCAGAGTACATAGCCATTGCCAGGGTCATCCCTTTGTACTGCAATCTGTGTGATGGGCCATGTGACCGAGGGCCCCTTTTTTTTAACGTCTAAATAAGTCCCCTCGTCAAACCCTCTCTCTTCTCCCGTTGTTACCCAATACAGCTCCATTGTGCCTACCCAAAGTGGCCTGCTCTGTGTGGTGTGCCTTGGTTAGCTCACGGTTCGCTACCATGGGATTCGGGTTGGACTTCTTCTGTTACTCTGATAAATGGGCTCTTGTCATAGGTTTGCTAAGTGTGCGTGGCGGCTACCTCTTTTAAGCTTTTATAAAATGGCTGCTTTTGTGTTTGCCTTTTTAAAGATAATGGTGGTCAGATTAAAGTGTCGTTTAATGCCCTGCGTGTAGAGATAATATTGACCAAATTGAAGTGTTGTTCAATGCCCTGCGTGTAGAAATTCTCTCGGTGCTTTGTCTTAACTTTTGTATTGATAAGAAAGAGGAAGTAGTTCTACAATGTTTAAAACTGAAACTTGAAATACACACTCCAGCAAAAATAATTTTACGTTTCCTGTTGAAAAACAATATCCCACGTATGCAGTAATTTACAAACACTTAAGGGTAAAAAAAAAAAAAAAGTTTTTAGCAAAAATTTAGTTGTTTGTTGTTGACGCAAGTGCAAACTTCACAGAGTAGGCCCTTCAAGGAGTTGGTTTAATGGTGCCTTCTGATGTCATCAGCCCCCTCCCCCTGCTTGAGGAACAATAGAGGAGCAACAGACAACAAAAGAGGAAAGCCCCCCCCTCCCACTTGTGCCATGTCAGAGGACACCTGGACCACCTATTGAGATGTGCCTTTTGTTAAGTAAATCAGGTGATAAATGAGCTGAAATGGAGACTGCAGGAGAATTTACTTCTGTTAACAGAAAGATGCCAGTGCAGCGTCTGGTAAATTTACTCATTATGGTGTCCTCCAAGTATACATTTGTTTCTCATGTGCCTGACCCATTTTACATTTCCGTTTCAGCAAAAGTGAACTTGACCTCTATTTTAGCCGGACACCCAGAGTATTTACCCAAAAACAGTTCTCCCTGTCTACACACCTCATGTTCTTCGGTGAACTCAGGCTGTCCAAAATAAAGGATTAGTCAGAATGTCCAGAGTAGTTCTTCACAATAGGAACTCTATAAGCAACACCTTGGGTGACGAAGCCATTTAAATCTAGTGTATTATGCTTTGGTTTCTGAGGACCGAGGTAAAAAGGGGTGATTAATTAAAGTGGAAATGGAGAAATGAAACCCCACCCTGGGTTGTTGCTGTTGGCACTCTAGGCCAGACTCTTGAGAGCCTGTCTGGCTGGGTGGGTGGATGCCAATGTGGCTCCATCTGCTGCCAGGGTAATGGATGACCACCACCCAGAAATGGCTGCCACCGTCACCATACGTCATTAATCCCCAATAACTACTACTAACACTGACTCACTGTCTTCTCTCTAGAACGTCTTACCAAAGCGAGGCCCCTGTCTCGGCCCAGTCGGCTCTCCTGGAAGTAAGGCGGGTGTGTATTGGGTTGCCATAAACTGACTGACTTTTATTCAGGAAAATAGCTCTAGGCTAATTCATGTTGAAGGTTCTGTGTTTTGCTTGGGCTATTTTTGGCTCTGGTGCTGACATTGATTTGGTGGGGCGGATAGTGTGCAGTGCCCCATTGCAAGGCCCTCTGGGAGAGTTCCTCAGGTGAGAGGTGATGGTTAGCCTGCCCAGATGCACTACATAAAACCTAGCGGAACACAATTTAAATGATCTGAACTCATGTCAGGTGAACTGTGGACAGAACTCCTCTCAAAATGAACTTGGTTCAAAAACAAGTTGCATGTTGCGTAAGTAGACCTATGTTTGTCATAGAGAATGTGAAATGTCCTGAAGTTACAGACCTAATATCAGACTCTGCCATCTTAATACATTTAATTTCAATTTCTACATGACACATATGTCTTACCTTGTTGTGCTGCTGCTCCAGTTTAAACTGTTCTGCCTGCGGCTAGGGAATCCTGAACTGTTCACTGGACGTGCTACCTTGTCCTGGACCTGCTGTTTTCAATGCTCTCCCTCTCTTTCTCCCTCTCTACCGCACCTGCTGTCTTGACCTCTGAATGCCTGGCTATGAAATGCAAAATTACATTTAGTCCTGAGGTGCTGACCTGTTGCTCCCTCTATAATCACTGTGATTATTATTTGACCCTGCTGGTCATCTATGAACGTTTGAACGTCTTGAAGAATGATCTGGCCTTAATGGTCATCTACTCTTTTAATCTCCACCCGGCACAGCCAGAAGAAGACTGGGCCATCCCTCAGAGCCTGGTTCCTCTCTAGGTTTCTTCCTAGGTTCTTGCCTTTCTAGGGAGTTTTTCCTAGCCACCGTGCTTCTACACCTGCATTGCTTGCTGTTTGGGATTTTAGGCTGGGTTTTTGTACAAGCACTTTGTGACATCTGCTGATGTAAAAAGTGCTTTATAAACACATTTGATTTGACATATCATTGCATACAGTGGGGAGAACAAGTATTTGATACACTGCCGATTTTGAAGGTTTTCCTACTTACAAAGCATGTAGAGGTCTGTAATTTTTATCATAGGTACACTTCAACTGTGAGAGAAGGAATCTAAAACAAAAATCCCGAAAATCACATTGTATGATTTTTAAGTAATTAATTTGCATTTTATTGCATGACATAAGTATTTGATACATCAGAAAAGCAGAACTTAATATTTGGTACAGAATCCTTTGTTTGCAATTACAGAGATCATACGTTTCCTGTAGTTCTTGACCAGGTTTGCACACACTGCAGCAGGGATTTTGGCCCACTCCTCCATACAGACCCTCTCCAGATCCTTCAGGTTTCGGGGCTGTCGCTGGGCAATACGGACTTTCAGCTCCCTCCAAAGATTTTCTATTGGGTTCAGGTCTGGAGACTGGCTAGGCCACTCCAGGACCTTGAGATACTTCTTACGGAGCCACTCCTTAGTTGCCCTGGCTGTGTGTTTCGGGTCGTTGTCATGCTGGAAGACCCAGCCACGACCCATCATCAATGCTCTTACTGAGGGAAGGAGGTTGTTGGCTAAGATCTCGCAATACATGGCCCCATCCACCCTCCCCTCAATACGGTGCAGTCGTCCTGTCCCCTTTGCAGAAAAGCATCCCCAAAGAATGATGTTTCCACCTCCATGCTTCACGGTTGGGATGGTGTTCTTGGGGTTGTACTCATCCTTCTTCTTCCTCCAAACAAGGCGAGTGGAGTTTAGACCAAAAAGCTCTATTTTTGAATCATCAGACCACATGACCTTCTCCCATTCCTCCTCTGGATCATCCAGATGGTCATTGGCAAACTTCAGACGGGCCTGGACATGCGCCTGCTTGAGCAGGGGGACCTTGTGTGCGCTGCAGGATTTTAATCCATGACGGCGTAGTGTGTTACTAATGGTTTTCTTTGAGACTGTGGTCCCAGCTCTCTTCAGGTCATTGACCAGGTCCTGCCGTGTAGTTCTGGGCTGATCCCTCACCTTCCTCATGATCATTGATGCCCCACGAGGTGAGATCTTGCATGGAGCCCCAGACCGAGGGTGATTGACCATCATCTTGAACTTCTTCTATTTTCTTCTATTTTCTAATAATTGCGCCAACAGTTGTTGCCTTCTCACCAAGCTGCTTGCCTATTGTCCTGTAGCCCATCCCAGCCTTGTGCAGGTCTACAATTTTATCCCTGATGTCCTTACACAGCTCTCTGGTCTTGGCCATTGTGGAGAGGTTGGAGTCTGTTTGATTGAGTGTGTGGACAGGTGTCTTTTATACAGGTAACGAGTTCAAACAGGTGCAGTTAATACAGGTAATGAGTGGAGAACAGGAGGGCTTCTTAAAGAAAAACTAACAGGTCTGTGAGAGCCGGAATTCTTACTGGTTGGTAGGTGATCAAATACTTATGTCATGCAATAAAATGCAAATGAATTACTTAAAAATCATACAATGTGATTTTCTGGATTTTTGTTTTAGATTCCGTCTCTCACAGTTGAAGTGTACCTATGATAAAAATTACAGACCTCTACATGCTTTGTAAGTAGGAAAACCTGCAAAATCGGCAGTGTATCAAATACTTGTTCTCCCCACTGTACATGTGTATCTGAGCCACATAAATATATTGATGAATATGTTTAAGCCCTTTATTAAAGTCTATAGGTATACAATCAAACCTTAGTGGCGAATGTAACATTTTATGTTCTACCTTTTGAGCCAACATGGTTTCCCCGTTTTTAAACTCTTGAACAATACCAGAGCGGACCCTGTCGGTCATTTCTGTTGTTCGTCCAAGTTTAATATTCTCTGAGGTGGTAATGTTGGAGGGGTATCAGCACACTGAATCTACATCATAACTTCTCATAAATTGAAAGAAATGATTAAAACACTCCAAAAACCCATCACATTCTTGGGGAGAAGAAACACTGCGGATGGATTCCCAATGTTTAGTTTGACACTCAACGCTCCATGCTGTATTTGAATGGTTTTCTTTCTACAGAAGAAGTCCAGACATAGAAATGTATGAATCCCCAGCCTAGATGCAATTTTCAGCCAATATTACAGTAGGCTACATATTTCAACATGTTAGCCACATCTTGGTGTATTAAATTACATCTCTGTTATAGCCAGACCTAATACTCTGTTTACAGCCAGAACTAATACTCTGTTTACAGCCTTTACAGCCAGAACTAATACTCTGTTTACAGCCTTTACAGCCAGAACTAATACTCTGTTTACAGCCAGACCTAATACTCTGTTACAGCCAGACCTAATACTCTGTTTACAGCCAGACCTAATACTCTGTTTACAGCCAGACCTAATACTCTGTTTACAGCCAGACCTAATACTCTGTTTACAGCCAGACCTAATACTCTGTTTACAGCCAGACCTAATACTCTGTTTACAGCCAGACCTAATACTCTGTTTACAGCCAGACCTAATACTCTGTTTACAGCCAGACCTAATACTCTGTTTACAGCCAGACCTAATACTCTGTTTACAGCCAGACCTAATACTCTGTTTACAGCCAGACCTAATACTCTGTTTACAGCCAGACCTAATACTCTGTTTACAGCCAGACCTAATACTCTGTTTACAGCCTTTACAGCCAGAACTAATACTCTGTTTACAGCCAGACCTAGTACTCTGTTTACAGCCAGACCTAATACTCTGTTTACAGCCAGACCTAATACTCTGTTTACAGCCAGACCTAATACTCTGTTTACAGCCTTTACAGCCAGAACTAATACGCTGTTTACAGCCTTTACAGCCAGACCTAATACTCTGTTACAGCCAGACCTAATACTCTGTTTACAGCCTTTACAGCCAGAACTATTACTCTGTTTACAGCCAGACCTAATACTCTGTTTACAGCCAGACCTAATACTCTGTTTACAGCCAGACCTAATACTCTGTTTACAGCCAGACCTAATACTCTGTTTACAGCCAGACATAATACTCTGTTTACAGCCAGACCTAATACTCTGTTTACAGCCAGACCTAATACTCTGTTTACAGCCAGACCTAATACTCTGTTTACAGCCAGACCTAATACTCTGTTACAGCCAGACCTAATACTCTGTTACAGCCAGAACTAATACTATGTTTACAGCCAGACCTAATACTCTGTTTACAGCCAGACCTAATACTCTGTTTACAGCCAGACCTAATACTCTGTTTACAGCCAGACCTAATACTCTGTTTACAGCCAGACCTAATACTCTGTTTACAGCCAGACCTAATACTCTGTTTACAGCCAGACCTAATACTCTGTTTACAGCCTTTACAGCCAGAACTAATACTCTGTTTACAGCCTTTACAGCCAGAACTAATACTCTGTTACAGCCAGACCTAATACTCTGTTACAGCCAGACCTAATACTCTGTTTACAGCCAGAACTAATACTCAGTTTACAGCCTTTACAGCCAGAACCAATATTCCGTTTACAGCCTTTACAGCCAGACCCAATACTCTGTTATAGCCAGACCTAATACTCTGTTATAGCCAGACCTAATACTCTGTTATAGCCAGACCTAATACTCTGTTTACAGCCAGACCTAATACTCTGTTTACAGCCAGAACTAATCATTGTTCTTAATAGTTGAAGTCTCTAATTGTTCAATATTTAAAAGTATGTCCTTGACATCAGACCAATGTTCATCATTTTCTGATTGGTCTATACTTACCAGGCAAGTGATGTATTCATGAGTATTCTAGACCTACAAGCAAGTGTTGTTTTCTAGACTTCTATTCTTTATTACCTGAGAGTGGGAAGTGCTTTTTTTCCCTCTCTCTCTCCTTCTTTGACAAGAAGTTGCCTTTTAGACATGTTCAATCACAGGCCTCAGCCCATCAAACCCAGCAATTAACAAATAGCTCAACACGAGGCTGTGCTGTGCCCGCAATCCTGTCTGGGGCCCACTCCAGTGATTTATGGACACGATGGGGACTTGAGAAATAGGCTATGATTACAAATCCATCCATTCCTTTGCATGGCCGTCCAAGTCCCTCTTGTTTCCTCTCCCTTGGCTTCCCACATGTTGAAGCGAGAATCGGGGATCATGTTTTATTTTTTGTACGATTTTGTAAATTTACCCTTTTGTTGTAACCACCGCAGAGTGGTGTATTAGTGTAGTAGTGTACAGTATTAGTGTTGTAGTAGTGTACAGTATTAGTGTTGTAGTAGTGTACAGTATTAGTGCGCCTGTGGTTTTGCTGCCCGTTCACGGACCCGCAGGAAACTGGGGAAGGATAAACCCAGGGAAATTGGACAGTTCGAAGGGTAGTCCAGAAAACCTGTACAATTCTGTCCAAGGCAACGATTGGAACTATTCTGGACTCCCACAGCTCTGTCCAAAACCCACCCCTCCAAGACATACTGTAGCTACAGGTACTCCTCAAATCTTAGACTTAGGGACTCGCTCTGCTGGCAAATAGCAGAGGAACTGGAGAAAAGATGCTCAGGCAGCTGTGGTTGCCTTGTGGCATCTAAACCCAGTATGTATGACTCCTAACCCGATGTGTTTAGGCTTTACATGAACAGCAGCAGTGGCGAGCTGCCAATTTACTTCTAAGATAGCGGATAGACGCTGCACGATGCATGGATCGCTCTACAAAGTGCATTTGACGACAAGTCATCACAGTCAAGTAATGAGTTCCTCCATGTCCAGTCAGGCGTCCACTACAACAAAGACATTCCTCTATGTGATTAGAAGACTAATCCTATTTATCATTTACAATATGATTGATTGTTAAGATCATAGTTAAATCATCAAAATGGTTTTCAGTGATGCAGTCGGCTGTGACAGTCATTAAGACTTGGATTGGAGGAAGTCTGGATAATATCAGTGTTTGAAGTTTAGGGGATATTTTTTTTCTTCGATGTCCGTCTGATCTTCTGGGCTATGTGATATATTTTCTGGCCAAACCTTTGAGTTCTGTGATCTTCTTTGGTAGAAAGTCATTACAAATTCCTTTTGATACAAGTCACTTTCATATGACGCTTTGGGCATGAATTAATTAGTCAAGTTTTTGGTGATTTCCCGTCTCGGTTGAAGTGAAGCGTTGTGCTGCAGCTGAGAAGGGTAGTGAAAGAGGATTTGTCCAGTGTAGCAGACGTTTCACATGCAAATACCCCTGGAGGCCCTACTGCTCTCCAAATCATCCTGCAAACAGATGGACAGATAAGAAAGCGATGATAAACCAGGCCTCAGGAAGCCTCCAGGCCATGGATGATAAATCAGGCCTCAGGAAGCCTCCAGGCCATGGATGATAAATCAGGCCTCAGGAAGCCTCCAGGCCATGGGCAATAAATCATGCCTCAGAAAGCCTCCAGGCCATGGGCAATAAATCAGGCCTCAGAAAGCCTCCAGGCCATGGACAATAAACCAGGCCTCAGGAAGCCTCCAGGCCATGGACAATAAACCAGGCCTCAGGAAGCCTCCAGGCCATGGACAATAAATCAGGCCTCAGGAAGCCTCCAGGCCATGGACAATAAATCAGGCCTCAGGAAGCCTCCAGGCCATGGACAATAAATCAGGCCTCAGAAAGCCTCCAGGCCATGGACTATAAGTCAGGCCTCAGAAAGCCTCCAGGCCATGGACGGTAAATCAGGCCTCAGAAAGCCTCCAGGCCATGTAAGCTCAGTTTAAAGGTATTTCAGAATCGGTGCCAATTTATGCTCCACTCCCAAATTCTCTGTGCTAATCTGTTTGGATAACGCCAGCACGAGATCTCGCCCCTCTTTGTGTCGGGGACCCCCAATTGGCTGCCTCGCTGGTGAGGTAACACAAAGCAGCTGTGATAAGAGGTTCGACCCCACCCCCTGCTCTGTGTAGACGGCTAGGCAAACAGGACCGTGAGGTTTACCGAGGTCAGAGCGTGTAGGGGCTAAATCACTGCAAGGCTCTACAAACACAACCACAGTCTCCCCTTAAAGCTTTAGGTTAAACCCCAGACAGGAAGTGAGGGCTCAGGACAGGGGCGCGAGAGAGTCCATGTGCGGCGCCGCTTTCTCAATGAAGACCACTTGCCTTTTCATTACTGCCGTGATACACCCGGATTTGCACGCTCTAGGGTTACCAGGGTTACCGCCTTTCATCGTAATTAAAGAGCGATGCTTCCGAGAGGGAGAACGCACGCACCCTGGGATCTATGAGAACCAGGCCAGGCCTGGGCACACTCACACTGCTGTGGTCAGTGTGAAAACAGGCCAAGTGTTTCAATTTCATACATTTTTCTGTCACTTAAACCAAGGCTGGACGTGAGATGTCCAAAGGTTAGAGATGGGCCACACCTGTCAGTACCTCGAACATCACACATGTTGAAATCACTGAGCTGTCTGTTTTTAAACAACTAGTACACAGCTTGCATACCCCACAAGACATGCCACCAGAGGTGTCTTCACTGTCCCCAAGTCCAGAACAGACTATGGGAGGTGCACAGTGCTACATAGAGCCATGACTACATGGAACTCTATTCCACATCAGGTAACTGATGCAAGCAGTAGAATCAGATTTAAAAAGCAGGTAAAACATACTCCTTATGGAACAGCGGGGACTGTGAAGCAGCAGAAACGAAGTCACAGACACATGCATACACACACATGATAACGTAGGCATTATACACACACGTACACATGGATTATGTGTTGTGGATATGTGGTAGTAGAGTAAGGGCCTGAGGGCACACACTTAATATGTTTTGAAATCTGTTGTGACTGTAATGTTATATATTTTTTTTTTGTATAAACTGCCTTAATTTTGCTGGACCCCAGGAAGAGTAGCTGCTGCCTTGGCAACAGCTAATGAGGATCCATAATACATACACATACAGATCACACCTCCCAGCCCCTAAAGTCATTGTGCCTAGAGGGGATCAATATCCTGGCATGTTCTTCTCTTTACAGTATCTGCTAAAGCACTCTGGGTAATTTCTACCTCGGTCTATTTAATTGACAGGTATTTAAAACTGATCGGCCAATGGGCCAAGTGGGGGGGAAACCTCCCAGCTGTAAAGGCCCTGACGGAACTCCTCCGCACCACGCGGCCATTAAACTCAACCATACTAAATCAGGATCCAGCTGACTGCCTGCCGCTCAAGGCACACCTGCTTTCAGGTCACCACGGTGATTTACACCCAGGATTCAGCCTCTTTGTGGAACCAAGCCCCGTTTCTTCCTGTGAAGTTTCTTGGTATCCTCCCGGAGCCACTCATCGTACCCCCCCCCCCCCCCCCATCCCGAAGGCAGGTCTGAGGGAAACGCCGGGTTTCTCCCACTGGAGATCTCTGGAGTGTCTCAGAGTCCTCTGTTCGGAGAGATAACGAGTAGAGGACGGCGTTAGGTGACTTAAGGCCCCTCAGGGGGTTGAGGCTTTGACCTCAAGCTGAGATATCACTTCTCCAGATGACTTACTCTGCTGCTGATATCCCAGTACTTCAGAGACTAATGGGTGGTGTGTCTACAAAGAAGCCATATTATATTTCAGAATGTCTTGTCTTTAGGGGCGGGGGGGGGGAAATGCAGACAATTGACCCTGCGAAGTTCAAATCCCAGAGTTTGGGATTAGCATTTGGGAGAAAATAAACCCTCTAAGCACAGAGTGCAATTAGCACGTAGTTTGGTATCTAATATGAGGTGGTAACACTAAGGCTGTTTTAACCTTGCTCCCCTCTTGAGCACTTCTAATGGCTTAATAAGCACTGATGCAGAATTAGTGGGTTTGTTCAACTGGGTCCTCTCCATCGGTGCTGTTATGACAAGTGTTCATCAAATAAACACTCAGTTTACGGGACGACCTTAGCGATGGTCGGATTGGACGTCTGATTAATGTTGCAATTAAAAAGCAGTTTGCGGAGGTAGAAATGGCAACCAGATGGTCATCTGAGGAGAAGCAGGAATGGATTGTGGTTTTTGAAGGTGGGACTGAAAAGTGACTCTGAAATATGTCTCTCTCCGCTCGGTATGAGGAATGGGTTGCAGTTTCATTCATTCTCTTGTCTTTTTCAATCATTTTGTGTAGTTTAATCATCTGGTACAAATTGACTGCAAATTCCTCTATAAATTTTGAATTTAAAAAGTTATTGGGGCTGTTGTAAAACTTTGTTGAATTATGTTCAGATGATTATTGTGAAGCCGTTATTACATTTGTAACTTCTTACTGACTTGTCAGAAGTTTTTAAATTCCATATGAACCCCCAAGCTTGGCCCAGATGCTTCCAAGTCCCCTCTACTCATCAGTCCTCGCTACCTAGTACCTATAGGAGGTTTTTCTCTGAAATAATATTTTTCCAACATTTTACTGCTATGATATGTTGTCCCCACTGATTCTGGGCACTGAAAGCATGTTATGTTTTACAAGCCCCAGTTAAGAATAAGTACATTTTGGAGGGGGAAACACAATGTGTACCAGACCTCCATTGTAAAGCAGTTCCTCAGAGGGCTCCAATTAGATTGACTCTGCGGGTTGGGTCACGTTTTATTGTGTATCTCTTACGGTGCGGTTTGACTCTGCGGGTTAAGCATGGGCATGATCAAAGCCAATATTACCTTCCCTCACCCCCCCCCCCCCCCCCCTTCCCTTGTACAGTTGACGCGAGAAACCTTACCCCCTTCGCACACCACACTCTGTGTCGGTTTCAAAGCCCTCAATTTGCCACACTCTTTGATTAGCTTTATTGTGGATACTGTGCTGACATTCAAGGCTTTCACAGAGGTGTTGTTAGCATGCGATAGTGGCAGGTCAACCTTGCATTTGGGTCGCAGGCGGTGGGGATTGCCAGCCTAATCCCCCTCCATGCTGTCGCGATCCTGGCCGTGTTTACCGCAAAGCTGGCTCTCTGGGAGGTTTAGATTGGTGGAGACTGTAAACTTTGTGTGAGGTGCTGAAAGATACACACGTGAAGCCCCCTCTAAGCTGGGAGAGGCATGCGCTATGAAAACAACCAAGCGGCGTAAATCCAAACTGAGCCGACCACAGGGCTCTGTGTATATGGAAACTGAAAATGATGATGATATTCTCCATAAAAAGCACCACAGTCCCTGGACTGTTTATAGGACTGGGTATTGTCACGAAGGGGTCAAGCAGGCAGGATATGACCAGCTGTAGTGGCGATTAATTCACTGCCATGGTGTGTGTGGTCTGTAGATTGTGACTTACGCTGTGACTAGCCTGTCTGGACTACTAGAGGGCAGTTGATGATTTAACTGAAGGCTCCGACATCAGCTATGCAGTATATGTTGAGAAGATTGCCATCTCATTGCCATCTCAGCATTCAGGGCCAATATTCTGTTTGCTTGACAATTTTCGTCTGTCATGTAGATTAGAATGTAATGGTCAAATATTTTTTATTTCAATACATTTTACAACTTAAAAAAAAATATATATATGTAATATAATATATACTGCTATTTTGAACCATTCCTGAGACATCTGGTTCAGGATTCATGATCCACACTTTGACACCCTGAGCAGTTCCACAGGCCTCAGCCCCGGTGGACTGCTGTCCTTTCCATAAGAGGCCAAAAGGTATTTACCACAGGGCTGAAAGTGAAATGGTGGGCAGAAATCTAGAAGTTAATAGGAGCCTCCTTATGGGTAGAAACCTGGGGCTGACGGATGAGAAACTACAAAGGAGGGGGAGGGAGGGAGGAAGACAGAGAGGGAGGGAGGGAGAGAGAGCTCACACACCTACCTCTCTCCAAAAGGCAGTTTGAACAGCCTGGCAGGAGGGGCTTGAGGTTCGCCAGGCTGTGCTGATACCCCAGCAGTCTGGCCCTCCTCTCCCCACTCTCAAAGGGCCCTTTCATGGCCAGGGAAGCAGGCTACAGGAATGCAATGCAGCCAGCACTGATATTCAGCTGTGGATGGAAGCATGCCCTAGCTATCAATTTTGTGCACCGGAGCTGTGAATTCTTTCAGAATGGACAATAAATAGTAATTTCATTACAGTGCATTGCAAGAGTGGAACCACAATACTTTTAATTTAAAAGAAAATGTGGTAAAAAATATTTTTATTTTGTTTTGTTCTTGTCTGTACTAACAACAGATACGTTTAAAGACCTTATTTGGTCAGTTGTTGGAAGAACAGACAATTCTTTTTTTTAAGCGATCTTGGCCCTTAAGTTTTTAATGCAGTGCTGTGGTTCCGACAGTAAATACTTCCTCTGGTCACTTCTAAACCCTCCTAATCTCTCCCTCTCTCTCTCGGTTGCTCCTTCTCTCTTTCTCTGTCTGCCTTTCTCTCTCGCTCCATGATTTGTCATTCATTTTGTTTTTTTCCCTACTTACTAGGATGAAATCCCCAAGTCAAATGGGTTCCATTTTAGTCTGGATCAAATCAGGGCCTATCTCATCTGAAATCCAGCTCTATGAAATGGCCTTACAGAGAGGAAGGGGAAGAGGGAGACCGTAGGAGGGGAAAGAGAGAGACCACACCGTAAAAGGGAGGAGGGGAACGAGGGAGACCGTAGGAGGGGAAACGAGGGAGACCGTAGGAGGGGAAACGAGGGAGACCGTAGGAGGGGAAACGAGGGAGACCGTAGGAGGGGAAACGAGGGAGACCGTAGGAGGGGAAACGAGGGAGGAGGGGAACGCGGGAGACCGTAGGATGGGAAAGAGAGAGACCACACCGTAAAAGGGAGGAGGGGAACGAGGGGAACGAGGGAGGATGGGAACGAGGGGAACGAGGGAGGATGGGAATGAGGGAGGATGGGAACGAGGGAGACCGTAGGAGGGGAAAGAGAGAGACCACACCGTAAAAGGGAGGAGGGGAACGAGGGAGACCGTAGGAGGGGAAACGAGGGAGACCGTAGGAGGGGAAACGAGGGAGACCGTAGGAGGGGAAACGAGGGAGACCGTAGGAGGGGAAACGAGGGAGACCGTAGGAGGGGAAACGAGGGAGACCGTAGGAGGGGAAACGAGGGAGACCGTAGGAGGGGAAACGAGGGAGGAGGGGAACGCGGGAGACCGTAGGATGGGGGACGCGGGAGACCGTAGGATGGGGGACGCGGGAGGAGGGGAAAGCGGGAGACCTAGATAGTTTGTGTGTATGTATTGGTATTGATATGTAGTGTGCCTTTTTTACATATATTTTTTTCTATATGTAGTTCTGTCCTTGAGCTGTTCTTGTCTATTTAATGTTCTGTGTTGTGTCATGGTTCATGTTTTGTGTGGACCCCAGGAAGAATAGCTGCTGCTTTTGCAACAGCTAATGGGGATCCTAATAAAATACCAAATACCCCATAATGACAAAGTGAAAACATGTATTTTGAAGCTTTTGCAAATTTATTGAAAATTAAATACAGAAATATCTAATTTACATAAGAATTCAAACCCCTGACTCAATACAGCTGTGAGTTTCTGGGTAAGTCTAAGAGCTTTGCACACCTGGATTGTACAATATTTGCTCATTATTCTTTAAAAATCTTCAAGCTCTGTCAAGCTGGTTGTTGATCACTGCTAGACAGACATTTTCAGGTCTTTCCATAGATTTCCAAGCCGATTGAAGTCAAAACTGTAACTAGGCCACTCAGGAACATTCAATGTTGTCTTGGTAAGAAACTCCAGTGTATATTTGGCCTTCTGTTTTAGGTTATTGTCCTGCTGAAAGGTCAATTTGTCTCCCAGTGACTGTGGGAAAGCAGACTGAACAAGGTTTTCACCTAGGATTTTGCCTGTGCTTATAGCTGTATTGCGTTATTTTTTTAAACTCTCTAGTCCTTGCCGATGACAAGCATACCGATGACAAGCATACCCATAACATGATGCAGCCACCACCATGCTTGAACATATGCAGAGTGGTACTCGTTGTGTAGGATTTGCCCCAAACATAACACTTTGTATTCAAGACATAAAGTTAATTCCTTTGTCACATTTCTTTGCAGTTATACTTTAGTGCCTTATTGCAAACAGGATGCATGGTTTGAAAATTCTGTTATTCTGTACAGGCTTCCTTCTTTTCACTCTGTCATTTACTATTGTGGAGTAACTACAATGTTGTTGATCCATACTCAGTTTTCTCATATCACAGCCATTAAACTCCGTAACCGTTTTAAAGTCACAATTGGCCTCACGGTGAAATCCCTGAGTGGTTTCCTTCCTCTCAGTCAACTGATTTAGGAAGGACACCTGTATCTTTGTAGTGACTGGATGTATTGATACACCATCCAAAGGGTAATTCGTAACTTCACCATGCTCAAAGGGATATTCAATGTCTGTTTGTTTTTTTCATTTACCAATAGGTGCCCTTCTTTGCGAGGCATTGGAAAACCTCCCTGGTCTTTGTGGTTGAATCTGTGCTTGGAATTCACTGCTCAACTGTGGGACCTTACAATTATCTGTGTGTGGGATACAGAGATGAGGTTGTCATTCAAAAATCATGGTAAACACTTATTGCACAGAGTGAGTCCATGCAACTTATTATGTGATTTGTTAAGCAAATGTTTACTCCTTAAACATATTTAGGCTTGCCATAACAAAGGGGTTGAATACTTATTGACTCAAGACATTTCAGTTTGACATTTCTTTATACATTTGTACAAATGTCTAAAAACATAATTCCACTTTGACATTATGGGGTATTGTGTGTAGGCCAGTGACACAAACGTTCCATTTAATCCATTTTAAATTCAGACTGTAACACAACAAAATGTGTAAAAAGTAAAGGGGTGTGAAACACTTTCCGAATGCTCTGTAATAGTCCAATGGAGTTGACCTGAGCCTAGACATCCAATGGTACAAAGCCTTGGCTGTTCATGAAATAATCACAATAATCACAAATGATGTATGGTGGTATAAGAAGGCTTAATACAGGCGGTTTGTATTTTCATTAGGTTTATGTTACATATCGGAGTAGATTTTTAGTCCGGTGAAAAGTCAACTGTGTATGGAAAGAAAACACCAGGATGAATGTACAACCAATCTGTTGTGTTGAGGAAGCCCTCGATCACCAGATTTGACGAATTGGCTCAATGGTGTTTGCGAGAGCAAGCCTAGACCCTGGAGGAGTCCCCAATGGCATCTCGAAGGAACATGAATGATCCCATTGCCCACAATGAGCTAGTCACTGTTCACTGTGAGAAGGAGAAGTGAAAGGGTACAGACTCTGTAAGAAAGATGGAGAAAAAGCCCTTTTGTGTCTGTCTGTGTTTGTCTCGTATCCGGTAGCTATGTGTGTGTTTGTCTCGTTGTATGAACGTTAGCTGTGTTTGTGAGAACATGTTTGTTTAGCGTTGAGCTACTCCTCCAAAACCACTCGGTCGAATGTTTACATTAAGTCAACATCGCTTTGGACACGTTCGTTAAATGTGACAGTCTCGTTTTAAAGTTCTGCCAGGGCATCCGTGGTGTGAAATACCACATATTTACTTTCTTAAACTTTAATTCCTTGATTCAAACAATGATTTTCTTCCCTTCAAGGGCTTTTTGATTATTGGAAGTCAGATATTTTTGGCCCTGAAAATAACTTTGTAGCTCAGCAGAGAGAAATCAGTGTTTTCGTATTAATGAGCTTTTTTGAGGCCACAGTCTGGATTGTCGGGCTAAACCACAAAACAGAATCAAGGGTGCATGGGTACAGAGGGAAATGCTCAGGCTTTTGTCCTCCTCCCTCCACATCTGCCGAGCACATGGGGGAGGTCCTGTGTGGCTCAATTGGTGGAGCATGGCACTTGCAATGCCAGGGTTGTGGGTTCGATTCCCACAGGGGACTATAATGAAAAACTTCAAAAATGTATGCACTCACTACTGTAAGAGATGGATCAGAATTTACAAAATGGTTACCTGGAGGAAAATGGGAGAGGGTCATGCTTTTTCAATATCAGTCAAGGGGAGGGTTCAGTCTTTTTGAAATCTAGTCCAGGGGAGGGTCATTTAAATTGTAATTGATGAAATTTCTATATTTTAGAATTAGTTGACTTAGGCTATATATTGATGTGTGCCCAATGCCACTCATATCTGATTCTCCACTGTGTGCATAATATCAATTGCGCCTAATAGGCTATTTAGTGTGGGCTCAGTCAAATGATTCATAGCCTACTTACTGTGGGAATCAAATGATTCATAGCCTATAGGCTATTTAGTGTGGCCTCATTTAAATGATTCATAGCATATAGGCTATTTTAGTGTGGGCTCAATCAAATGATTCATAGCCTATAGGCTATAAAGTGCATGCTTGGAAAAGCAAAGAGCAAAATTATATTTCTAAGATAGCTGCTGGAATGGTGTAAATTAAACTAAGCTGCAATGGATACTCCAACACTGAGCCCCGGCCTGCTCTGCTCTTGCTGATCCAAAACATTTTTGTATGCTGTCTAA
The DNA here is from genome assembly GCF_045679555.1 of Salvelinus alpinus. NCBI lineage: Eukaryota > Metazoa > Chordata > Actinopteri > Salmoniformes > Salmonidae > Salvelinus > Salvelinus alpinus. Next base: position 43,253,898 of record NC_092103.1, on the reverse strand, counting down.
CCAATGGCTGTGCTGCGTAGGCCTACGGTGGCTGTTCAGGAGGAGAGTCAAAGGTTTCTTCTGAAAATCATTTTTGATTAGGCCTCTATAGTCCAACAAAAATGCACTATCTTGCGCACAGACTAGCCTATGTTCTGTTTCAGTTTGAGAAGGAGAGCGCGAAGACGAGGAGGAACGGAGGTCAACTTTGATGACTTGCTGCTACTATAATTGATTTGATTTAAAAACATTGTTTCTTGCCCACGATGTATTTATCAGAGTTATTGACCTCACAATAAGCCAGATTCAAGTCATTAACATTGTGGTGCTGAAACTTGAAGCAGCAGCACAATCAATCAGAAATGCATAGCTCATGGTGCTGAAAGTAGGCAAATTTGAGTAGACATAATTCATTCAAACAGTCTTCGTTATAATTAGACTTTACTAACAACAAGAAAGCTTTGTGTTGTAGCCTGTTTAAGAAATAAGAGGTCGGCCTAGCAATTTGAGAGAATAAATTAGGCTATAGGCTGCTAAATATAAGATGAACACATAGACCTATATCTCTCTCTGTTCTTATCCTCTAATTTCGGTAATTTGTGTGGTATTCAAAAAAAGATTATGCTAAAATTGGGCTTGGTCTCCCGAGTGGCGCAGCGGTATAAGGCACTGCATCTCAGTGCTAGAGGCGTCACTACAGACACCCTGGTTTGAATCCAGGCTGTATCACATCCGGACGTGATTGGGAGTCCCATAGGGCAGCGCACAATTGGTCCAGGTTTGGCCGGGGTAGGCCGTCATTGTAAATAAGAATTTGGTCTTAACTGACTTACCGAGTTAAATAAAGGTTTAATAAAAAAAATATGTACTTTTTTTATAAAAGGCTTTTTTTGCTAAATAAAGGTTTAATAAAAAAAATATGTACTTTTTTTATAAAAGGCTTTTTTTGTTAAATAAAGGTTTAATAAAAAAAATGTACTTTTTTATAAAATGCTTTTTTTTTTAAACTCAGGACTGCAAATACGATGATAAATTCATACAATGCTTTTACTATGAAGGAGATCATTCCACCCCTACTCTTGTCCACGGTGTTTCTGCGCACCCACAACCTTCTGGCCCGCAGCCCTGTGTGCTATCAACATTCCTGTGTTGCCATGTAATGCTGGCAGGACGAAGAACCCTTTCTAAGACTGCATGTCTAAGGCTCTGGTCGGTCTAAGAAGTGAGGGTAAATGGTACATTTTTTTCTCTGCTATCCACTTTGTTTTAATTATTATTTTGGGTATATGGGAGGGTCACTTTAAATTTTTTTATATATTTTTCCATGTTATTATAAATAACGTTCACTCCCTAAGTCGCTCTGGATAAGAGCGTCTGCTAAATGACTAAAATGAGAGTGAGGGGGGTGATGGGAGTCTCACACCTCAAGCTACCACAGTCGCCACCTGTGTCCCAAATTATACCCTATATAGCATAGGGCTCTGGATAAAAGTAGTGCACTATATAGGGGAAAGGGTTTCATTTTGGGACTTAGCCGCCCGCTGTGTGTCTCTTGTACTGATTAGCTCCCAGGGAGACCTAGATGAAATCAGTTATACGGATGGCATAACCATTACACATCGCCAACTGTGGGCCTAGATGAATGTCTAAACGATCAGATTTGGCCTCCTTTTTGTTGGCTACGTTGGTCTTGAAAGATGGTAACCTCTCAGTTTCAGCGGGAAAAAGACAAATAACCATCCCTGGTAGAAATCCTTCCTTACTTTCCTACCTTCCTTGAAGAAATCACACACCTGAATTGGTTGAATTGGTTAAAGTCATTGGATGGTATCCTTGCGTACACTTATCCAAGCCTACTTCAATTAGAGGGTTCCATCACCATAAGGCATCCTAGTATATGTTCCATTCTCTTCAATGACCTCAGGTACTTCCAAGAAGTCTCTACTCGTACTAGCAGTTGTGAAATGCCACCATGGTTGATGACGTCATGGCGCTCACGCTTACCTCTCCTATCTCTTCCATTGACCCTGTGTCTCCAGAGGGCCTATGCACATCTCTGGCTTTGATTACCCACAAAGCCTTGTCTGTCTCACTTCAGTGCTACTCCACAACGACGGCTTTATCTAAACCAGAGAAGACAGCACTACTACTACTTCCACTACTAGCACTACTACTACTACCACTATTACTAATACTACTACTACCACTATTACTACTACCACTATTACTAATACTACTACTACCACTATTATTACTACCACCACTATACCGCAATTACTATTACCACTATTACTAATACTACTACTACCACTATAACGATATGACTATTACTACCACTATACCGCTATTACTACCACCACTATGACTACTACTATTACTATCACCACTATTACTACTAATATTACTACCACCACTATTACTACTACTATTACTATCACCACTATTACTACTACTATTACTACCACCACTATTATTACTACCACTGGTACTACTACCACTACTACTACCACTACTATTACTACTGCCACTACTATTACTACTACCGCTACTATTACTACTACCACTACTACTGCTATTACTACCACTACTACTACTACCACTACTACCACTATTACTACTACCACTACCACGACTACCACTATTGCTATTACCAATATTACTACTGCCACTATTACTACAACCACAACCACCACTGCTAGTACTACTGCTATTACTACTACCACTATTACTACCACCAATATTACTATTACTGCAACTACTACTGCTATTACTACTACCACCACTACTACTACTACTACTGCTATTACAACTACCACAACTACTACTGCTATTACTACTACTACTACTACTATTACTACTATTACTACTTCCACTACTACCAATACTATTACTACTACTACTACTATTACCATTACTACTACCACTGCTACTATTATTAATGCTACTTACCACTATTACTACTACTGTTACTACTGCTATTACTACTACCACCACTACTACTACTATTACTGCTAATACTATTTTTTTACTGCCACTATTAATACAACTATTACTACTACCACTATTACTGCTACCACTACTATTACTACTATCCCTATTGCTACTACTATTACTACGACTACTGCTACTACTACCACGACTATTATTACTACTACTACTATTACTACCACCAATACTACTACTACCACTATTACTATTACTACTACCACTACTACTACCAATACTACTAATACTACTATTACTATTACTACTATTATTACCATTACTACTACCACTATTGCTACAACTATTACTATTACTACTACTATCACCTCTACTCTACTACTACTACTACTGCTACTGATACTACTGCTACTTACTACTACTATTTACTATTACTACTACCAGTATTACTATTAATACTACTGTTAATATTGCTATTACCACTACCACCGCTACTACTACTATTACTCCTACCACTATTACCACTATTACTACTACCGCTACTATTACTACTACCCCTATTACTACTACTATTACTACGAATATTGCTATTACTACTGATATTACTATTACCACTACTGTTACTACTACCACCACTACTACTACTATTACTGCTAATACAATTTTTTACTGCCACTATTAATACAACTATTACTACTACCACTATTACTGCTACCACTACTATTACTACTATCCCTATTACTACTACTATTACTACGACTACTACTACTACTCCTACCACGACTATTATTACTACTACTACTACTATTACTACTACTATTACTATTACTACCACCAATACTACTACTACCACTATTACTACTACCACTACTACTACTACTAATACTACTATTACTATTACTACTTCCACTACTACCAATACTACTACTACTACTATTATTACCATTACTACTACCACTATTGCTACAACTATTACTACTTCCACTACTACCAATACTACTACTATTACTACTACTACTGCTACTGATACTACTGCTACTTACTACTACTATTTACTATTACTACTACCAGTATTACTATTAATACTACTGTTAATACTGCTATTACCACTACCACCGCTACTACTACTATTACTCCTACCACTATTACCACTATTACTACTACCGCTACTATTACTACTACCCCTATTACTACTACTATTACTACGAATATTGCTACTACTACTGATATTACTACTACCACCACTACTGCTACTGTTACTGCTACTACTACTACCACCACTACGACTACTGTTACTACTACTACTATTATTACTACTATTACCACTATTACTACTATTTTAACTACCACTATTACTAAAACTACTACTACTACTATCACTACTACTACTAGTACTATCACTACTACTACTGCTACTATCACATTTACATTTTACATTTAAGTCATTTAGCAGACGCTCTTATCCAGAGCGACTTACAAATTGGTGCATTCACCTTATGATATCCAGTGGAACAACCACTTTACAATAGTGCATCTAACTCATTTAAGGGGGGGGGGGGGGGGGTTAGAAGGATTACTTTATCCTATCCTAGGTATTCCTAGGATAGGAACTACTACACCACTACTACTACTAATATTACCACTACTGCTATTATTACTACTACTACTATTACTACGAATATTGCTACTACTACTGATATTACTACTACCACCACTACTACTACTGTTACTGCTACTACTACTATTACTACTGCTACTGCTATTACTACTACCACTATTACTACTACTATTAGTACTACCACTCCGACCTCTATTATGCCTATTACTACTACCACTATTATTACTAACATTATTACTACTGCGATACTACTATTATTACCACTACTATTACTACTGCCACTATTACTAGAACTACTACTACTATCACTACTACTACAGCTACTATCACTACTACTACTACAGCTACTATCACTACTATTACTGCTGCTACTACTGCTATCACTACTATCACTGCTTCTTTCACTACTACTATCACTACTACTACCACTACTACTACTCTACTACTACTACTGCTACTATCACCACTGCTACTACTGCGACTATCACCGCTGCTGCTACTATTACTACTACTATCACTACTATTACTACTACTACTACTATCACTACTACTACTGCCACTATCACCACTGCTACTGCTACTACTATCACTGCTACTATCACTACTACTACTACTGTTATCACTACTGCAACTATTACTGCTGCTACTACTATTATCACTGCTACTATTACTACTACTACTACTACTACTACTACTACTACTACTACTACTACTACTACTATTACTACTGCTACTAATATCACTACTACTACTACTACTACTAATCCCGTTTTGGCTACTCACAGTCCCCCGTAATGATTGTGTTTTCTTAACAGCTCACATTAATCCCATTGTATGGCAATATCTGGTTGGGATTTACTCAATACGTTGTTAATATGAGGGTATTGAAAGGGCAGTAGGATTTGATAAGTGTAAAGGCATGTACACGCTGGCCGAGAGTACTTAGCACCTCTGAACAGAGTGCAGGCCGTAATCTGCAAACCGATTGTACTTGTAACAACGGGTGAAAATGTAGGCAAGGTGGTCCCTAAAACACAGTGCCGAAAGAACGGCAGATCATCATTCTGCATGTTTTTTTTTCATCATTTCATCATCATTCTGCATGGATCTGGAATGGTGCGAAGCTGTCCAGCTAATTTCCTAACTGTGCCTTCCTTCAAACTCTTAACATCTAAGTGCCCCATTCAATCACAACCTGTGTGTGGACATTTACAGAGGGAGGCCAAACAACTTGTTCCCTGTGCTTTGAGAGAGTGTGTCTGAATTAATAACAAGACTGGCTCCTTTGTGTTTTACATAAAGAATTACACTGAATTTACACTGAATTAATTTACATAGGTATCACATGAATCCAAACACGCAGCACAAGAGTGGAACTCTTTCACTTGTGGATCACCTTTCATTTGGTGGTCATCCATCCATAACCAAATATGGTACCAGTGGACAGACACAATGTACAGACAGAGCATCATACCTGGCCAGAGGTGAGAGAGACTAGCCAAGTGTAGTCAGTCCTCAGGTCTTACTGGTTTCATGTGTGGAATCTACATTATCAGCCTGGTTGGCAGCTTAGCATCTGTTTTTCGCTTCTGCCAAGTCTTCACCAAATTCCGATCCATAGACCTGTATTTTAGGACTTGGATTCAAAACAGGAAGTCTGACAGTCTCGGTTTCACCTTTTCACCTCCCTTATGAGACCGACTTTCGGTTTTCGCTATCTGTCAAAGTACGATCTGAGGTTTTTATGCAGTGATTAACTGGAAACATGGTCAAATAGGTCTGATGGAAATCTAAAAGCTCTGTACCCATATGACACTTTGGTAGCACAATGGTTGTGAAACAGAATCTGTAAACGTGTAGTCACTGGTGTGAGAAATGAAGCTGCTTGTCTTTTAGCATAGGGGCGCTGAGTCCTAATCAGACCCACATTTGGAGCGGGCTCAAGGGTTTGAAGTGGCAGAGATGTGGGTCTCAGCCAGAGGGCATACCAGAAGTGTGTGTGTGTGTTTCATTCTGTCTACCAGCAGCCCCATAAGCCCCTAGGCAACCTCCACAGAGTAGTTCAGACAGTGCTATCCCAGTTCCAATAACCCTCTGTCCTGACAAACAGATCTGGGGTCAGCTCCTCTAATGCCAGTCTTTTGAGCTTTACAACAAAACTGGCCTTGGACCAGTTTCTAAGGGCAAAATAATCCCACAATGCAAATGTTAGATCTATCTATTACAGGAAAAGGCATACTGTAAGTAGGCCTAAGAAACACCACCGGTCTCTAGTTACTGTCAACTTGCATTTATGGGGTTATTGTGTTTTTCTGGCTGTTCTGGCGGTCAGCGGCATTGTGTTTTGCTGTTTTCCAAGTTTCCCCGGATGTTGTGGTACTTGAGGTCTGTTTGCAGATGGTTTAGCCATGTTGATTATGGTTTACACCATCCGCACACTAATATTTTAGCGTTTCAGTCGAGTCATAAATTGCACAATGTGTTGCAACTGGCTGTTTGCAGAGTAATTTCATTTTGCCATGTATGACTTTCAGATGTGTAGAAATTGAGGGTTTTCAGAATTTCATTTCATATCATTTAATTTGGGTTACTGACAGCTAGCACTGAACCTTTTGTCCTTAACTTCATTGTAAAAGAATTACATGATGTGATAAACTGGATTCCTATAACCCCCATAGCTATTTACTCCTCTAGACATCACAGCCCAAGACACATGATGATTCCAGAGCATTTACGTTTTTTGGATGAGTTGCAGAATTGTTTATTACAAGCTTCTTTGTAGGTCTGGGCGGTATACCGTATATTCCGATATACCGGTATTGATGCACAGACCAGTTTGGGCTTTTACTTCACCCTTTAATGCTATTTGAATGTTTTGGTTTATTAAATGTGTTACGCCGTGTGTAATGACCATTTTTATAGTTTACTTCCCTACTTGAGTCATCTCTCTCAGCTCTCTCTATGCTGCCTTCAACACAGAACTAGCCCCGCCCCCTGACACTCAAGGAGCGCATTAGTTGTTCCTCGACTACGAGACACTTGCGTTCAGTCTGCACGGTCAATGCAGCACATGCAACAATGTTGATAACAACGATGCTGTTTTCACTTTGCTTCTTAATATAAATCAACTAGCGTTCTATAATTACACTATCAGCTTGTGTTTCTTACATCTGCAAACAGCTAGCTTGTCTTTTCTTAGCAAGTTGGGCCTAAATCTTGTTGGCTGCTGTATTGTTAGCCACTAATGCTAATCGCTAGCTAATAAATGTACTGAGTAAAGAGCAAACGTAATTAGCAATACATCCTGATAATATAAGTGATGGTGTAGACCTAAATCAGCATGTTTTTTGTGCCACAGTATCTTCTAAATCAAAGAGGAATACGTGAAGCAAGAATATGTTAGCTATGAAGTAACAAAGGGAAAACATTCAATGTAGTCAAAAATTATAGGGTCCCCTAGGAAACACTTGTCAACACTTTGTTTCCTACCCTGTCACAATAACTCCTCCCTGGCATTTTCATTCATTGTCATCTCAAACAACACCATATTATTAGTGCCCACTAATATATTCTAACTATAATTTAATTATATTGCCATGATTTCAACAGTTCACCCAAGTGTTTTGCTGTAAATCGCAAGTGAAATCGCAGTTGCAACATTTGGTTAAAAATAAAGCCTAGATTGTTTGCCCATATTCTGCAGCCCTACGTGGCAGTGTGAAAATAATACCAAGTGAGTGCAGAAATTGATGAAAATGCCAAAAAATATATTTTGGGTTGAATTGAAAAGTATAAAAACAATCAGAATGGAGGAAGACCCATTTGAAATCACTTAGGGTCACGCACTACTCATAAAGCAAATGTATAACTTTTATTATTAAAAAACATAAAATACGTTACATACCGTCAAATAAAAAAACAAAAAAAACTGTGCTATGATTTTTTGGCCATATCGCCCAGCCCTACTTCTTTGTAAATGTGTCTCATGCGCTCTACCCTTTTAGTTACAGTATAAGAATGATGGTACCGGCGGTGCACGAGAAGCAGAGTTTTGACATGGATGACTTTGTTTAGACATAAAAAAGCTGTTGTTTTGAACCCCCAGCACCCACTCCACAATGAAGCATATTCCAAGTACAAGCCTTGCCTGGCCCCTCCCTTTTTGATGGGGTTTTGTGGAACTTTGGAAGGAAATGCAAGTCGAACAAAATCAAAAGCGACCACACTTATAAAAAACTGGAAGGTAATTTAGTAATTTCCATATGGATCTGCCAAGGGCCTGAGTGTGTAAAGTAAGCCATAAAAAAAATCTCCCCAGACGGGGAACATTAGCAGCAGAATGGGACTGTGACCCGTGGCTGTTCATGGTCAAGTCCCCTGGCTCCGTCCCTCCCCTTTCGGGAGAAACTTGACGACGCACACTTTTAGTTTCTGGAAGCCTTGCAGTTTCACCCGGTTGGTGGTTTATGGAAGCTATGCCTTTATGGAAATGTATATAATCGGATCTACCCTTCATTCCCTATGCACTAGAGGGAGTCAAGCCCCCCCCCCCCCCCCCCCCTCCATTCTCCCCCGGTATCCTTGTTTGTGTCCCAAATGGCGCCCTAGTCCCTACATAGGGCACTCTTTTTTTTTCTTTTATAAATCTTGAGCCCTATGTCCCCTAGTCAAAAGTAGTGCACTATATAGGGTATAGGGTGCCAGTTGAGACGTTTCCCCTTGACATCTATGAAGTGCAGGGGTGAGTCTGTTGGGAGCACGTTTGTTTAGACTCATTTACTTTCCCAGTGTCCTGCGGTGTTAGCAGGTTAGAGGTTTTAGTCATGAATCTTGTTCTGGAAGCAGCACTGCAGTGTGGTCACTAGCTGGCACAGCCACAAGGTCATAAAATTTGATTTTAACCTTAACCACTTTGCTTATCCTAATGCATAACCCTAACCTTATATTAAGACCAAAAATCAACAACAACAAAAAATCATGAATTATTATAGACAATGTTGACTTTGCAGCTGGCCTATCAAAGGGGAAATTGCTCAGTTCTGCCTCCAGGACAAGACTCATGATAATAAACGTCAACCTGCGTGGTGTTAGGGGGGTTCCCATGTTATTTATGACAGTGTGAAGTCCTAAAGTCAACAGCACTGCTCAGAGACTGCTTCTCTTCAAGCTATACCAACTCATTCTTTGTGCTATGCAGACAATGGGCATGACTGATACCGTATGTTCTTAAAAAGACTACTAAATGTGCCTGATTTTCCTATCTCAGATCTCTCAATTGTACACTTGATAAGAAAGCATTGATGACAGGATTAAGCATTTTTAGAATGACTCAAACAATTCCTGTTTCACCTCAATTATCCTTCTATATAGGCTATAAATACCATTTGTTTTGGTTACCCAATACACAGAGAATAGGACTTTTCATTATACCCTAAAGGCTAATAACAAGAAAAGCTGTCTTGTCATTGTCTTTCACGAAGAACAGGGGGTTGGGGCTGAGTATGTTGTGAAAAGGACTGGAGGAAATGGTAAAAGAAAAGCAGTGTTGTGCATCTGAGCGCTTGGTCTAAACTCTTGTTTCAAGCCCCCTCCAATAGCAGCTAGCTACCACAGCTGTACAGTGAAGCTGTTGTCATTCCAGGGCCCTAAAAAGTAAGAGCCCCCCTCAGGGCTTCGTCGACACTGTCTGAGGCAAATTACTCCTCAGCTTCCTGCCTATGACACAACACTCCTATTAGCGTTTAGTGCTTGTGCAAACCCCCTGCTGCCCCTTCCAAGAATGTTAAAAGAAGAAAGTGCCCTAAAAAAGAAAAAAGGGAAAAACTATGTTGTTCGACACTAGTTGTCTCTCACAGCTCAGAAAAAAAAGCAATTTTAACACGGCAACCAACCACATACCGGTATGGATTTTTAGAATACAGTCTATGTTGATACAGTGCAACAAAACAAATTTAGTTCTACAAATTGGACTACTTCACTGTCGGTTTTGTCCTAGTTTGGTTGAGTATAAAACCATCAGAATGGAGAAAGCAATTAAAACCACTTAGACATCATGTGTTGCCATCTTAGGGTTATGCACTACTCATTAAACATTATTTAGAACTTTTACTATTCAGAAACATAAAATACAGTCAAAAAAATATGACTAATATCGTAATGTGATATTTTGGCCACATAGTCTAGCCTTATTTTCTTGTGAATACTTTTTATCTGTTTAGTTTCAAGAAATCCACTAGTGGACAAGGATATCCATGAGCAGTCTTGTGTCACTAACTAATCAAATCAAATTGTATTTGTCACATGCGCCCGAAAACAACAGGTGTAGACCTTACAGGGAAATGCTTACTTAAGACCAACAATGCTTTAACGCATTTTTATTTTATCTTAAGTAAAAAATAGATAAGTAGAAAAATGTAAAATAACAAATAATCTAACAGCAGCAGTAAAATAACAATAGCGAGGCTATATACAGGGGGTACCGGTACAGAGTTAATGTGCGGGGGCACCGGTTAGTTGAGGTAATTGAGGTAATATGTACATGTAGGAAGAACTAGATGCTATTTTTGTGTTGGTCGAGGCTAAGCTTGGCCTCACAGGGCTCAATTATCTCCTTAAATTAGAAAAGTGAGTTTACGATGAAATGACTTTACCTTGTATTGGTATTGACGCAAGTGATCAACCTATTGGGGAACCTGCAGTTCATAGTCATGCATTCGTCTCTGGTCTCCGTTTCTCAACTCTGACAGGCTCGGGACTGACTGCATGTGATTTACGGCTTGGCCCATTTGGCCCAGAACAGATGGGGAGAGATTCCCTCAGGGGCCTAAGCACAGTCCATAAAGGAAACATGAAATAATTATTACTGGCAATGCAACTTTGGAGCCAGCAGCAGGACTTATTCTACCTACATACCTACACTATATTTTGGTAGAGGGAGGGCACGCACGACTCAAACTGTTTTGGAATAAGATACATCAAAATGGCTTAATGTGGGTCCCTCTAGCTAGCAGATATATTTTCCATCGGGCTTAATACAGGGGGATCTGTTTGGCATTAGTAGGGCCATGTGGCCATCCTCTTCTGTTTACAGCAAGGGACTGCTGTGATCTTGCAGCCACAGGCGTGTTTGGCAGCCCGCTTCCCCTGAGATTAGATGTACTAGTGTTTTATTCCCCAAAGATTTCAGACCATGTACATGACATACACAAGACCTGGAGGCCCTCATCGTTCCTTTGCCTGGGCCACTAATGTAGGACCCAGCCCGACCCACATGACTCACTATCAGTTTATTTTAGTTGACTAGACGCTAGGGAGAGAAGTACTATTTTAAAAGTAGAACTGGTTGTTCAAGGCTTATATTACACTGTGAGAAAGAAGAGTGAATTTCATTTCAAGTTCCTCTTGTGTTTTTTCTGTAGTGGAAGATTTTAGAAGGTTAGTTGTGGTGGGATGGCGCCAGGCTAGGTGGCAGCTGTCTGTGCAACCATAACAGTCACACACACACATACACACAACCCGCTTTGCCGTGTGTGTGTGTGTGTGCGTGCACGCATGCCGCCCAACATCTTACTTCCAGCTGTGTTGTGGAAGTTGCCCCACAACACGCCAGCCTTACTTCCTGTGTTGTGTAAGTTGTGCTCGGGAGGAAGCGTGCTAGTTCACTTGGCCCATCCCTACAGGGCAATAGTTTCCCATCAACACTCTGGAAGTGATAAAGACTGGGGAGGCTGCTCTGTAGCGCTCACCTGGGAGTGAAAACCTGCCACAGCAAGTTATGTCCCGACTGGAGAAACTGCTGCACGTTTGTCTCAAGCTGGCTTCCTTGTCAACAGGTACACGGGGTAATCACTTTACAGTTGGTGTTTTATTTACCATTAGAGTAAAAAACCCAGTCATGGGTTCTGTCTACATCTGTTGACTGTCTACATCTGTCTACATCTGTGAATAGTACATCTGTTGACTGGCTACATCTGTCTACAACTGTTGACTGTCTACATCTGTCTACAACTGTTGACTGTCTACATCTGTCTACATCTGTTGACTGTCTACATCTGTTGACTGGCTACATCTGTCTACATCTGTTGACTGGCTACATATGTCTACATCTGTTGACTGGCTACATATGTCTACATCTGTTGACTGGCTACATATGTCTACATCTGTTGACTGGCTACATCTGTCGACCGTCTACATCTCACTACATCTGTTGACTGTCTACACCTGTCTACATCTGTTGACTGTCTACATCTGGCTACATATGTCTACATCTGTTGACTGGCTACATCTGTCGACCGTCTACATCTCACTACATCTGTTGACTGTCTATATCTGGCTACATATGTCTACATCTGTTGACTGGCTACATCTGTTGACTGGCTACATCTGTTCGACAGTTGTTGACTGTCTACACCTGTTGACTGGCTACATCTGTTGACCGTCTACATCTCACTACATCTGTTGACTGTCTACATTTGGCTACATCTGTTGACTGTCTACAAATGACTGTCGACATATGACTGTACATCTGTTGACTCTCTACATCTGTCTACATCTGTTGACTGTCTACACCTGTTGACTGTCTACACCTGTTGACTGTCTACACCTGTCTACACCTGTTGACTGTCTACATCTGGCTACATATGTCTACATCTGGCTACATATGTCTACATCTGTTGACTGGCTACATCTGTTGACCGTCTACATCTCACTACATCTGACTGTCTACATTTGGCTACATCTGACTGTCTACAAATGACTGTCTACAAATGACTGTCGACATCTGATTGTCTACATCTGTTGACTGTCTACATCTGACTGTCTACATCTGACTGTCTACATCTGTTGACTGTCTACATCTGACTGTCTACATCTGTTGACTGTCTACATCTGGCTACACCTGTCTACACCTGTTGACTGGCTACATCTGTTGACCGTCTACATCTCACTACATCTGTTGACTGTACATTTGGCTACATCTGTTGACTGTCTACAAATGACTGTCGACATATGACTGTACATCTGTTGACTCTCTACATCTGTCTACATCTGTTGACTGTCTACACCTGTTGACTGTCTACACCTGTTGACTGTCTACACCTGTCTACACCTGTTGACTGTCTACATCTGGCTACATATGTCTACATCTGGCTACATATGTCTACATCTGGCTACATATGTCTACATCTGTTGACTGGCTACATCTGTTGACCGTCTACATCTCACTACATCTGACTGTCTACATTTGGCTACATCTGACTGTCTACAAATGACTGTCTACAAATGACTGTCTACATCTGTTGACTGTCTACATCTGACTGTCTACATCTGTTGACTGTCTACATCTGACTGTCTACATCTGTTGACTGTCTACATCTGGCTACACCTGTCTACACCTGTTGACTGGCTACACCTGTCTACACCTGTTGACTGGCTACACCTGTCTACACCTGTTGACTGGCTACACCTGTCTACACCTGTTGACTGGCTACACCTGTCTACACCTGTTGACTGGCTACACCTGTCTACACCTGTTGACTGGCTACACCTGTCTACACCTGTTGACTGGCTACACCTGTCTACACCTGTCTACACCTGTTGACTGGCTACACCTGTCTACACCTGTCTACACCTGTTGACTGGCTACACCTGTCTACACCTGTCTACATCTGTTGACTGGCTACATCTGTTGACCGTCTACATCTCACTACATCTGACTGTCTACATTTGGCTACATCTGACTGTCTACAAATGACTGTCTACAAATGACTGTCGACATCTGATTGTCTACATCTGTTGACTGTCTACATCTGACTGTCTACATCTGACTGTCTACATCTGTTGACTGTCTACATCTGACTGTCTACATCTGTTGACTGTCTACATCTGGCTACACCTGTCTACACCTGTTGACTGGCTACATCTGTTGACCGTCTACATTTCACTACATCTGTTGACTGTACATTTGGCTACATCTGTTGACTGTCTACAAATGACTGTCGACATATGACTGTACATCTGTTGACTCTCTACATCTGTCTACATCTGTTGACTGTCTACACCTGTTGACTGTCTACACCTGTTGACTGTCTACACCTGTCTACACCTGTTGACTGTCTACATCTGGCTACATATGTCTACATCTGGCTACATATGTCTACATCTGGCTACATATGTCTACATCTGTTGACTGGCTACATCTGTTGACCGTCTACATCTCACTACATCTGACTGTCTACATTTGGCTACATCTGACTGTCTACAAATGACTGTCTACAAATGACTGTCTACATCTGTTGACTGTCTACATCTGACTGTCTACATCTGTTGACTGTCTACATCTGACTGTCTACATCTGTTGACTGTCTACATCTGGCTACACCTGTCTACACCTGTTGACTGGCTACACCTGTCTACACCTGTTGACTGGCTACACCTGTCTACACCTGTTGACTGGCTACACCTGTCTACACCTGTTGACTGGCTACACCTGTCTACACCTGTTGACTGGCTACACCTGTCTACACCTGTTGACTGGCTACACCTGTCTACACCTGTTGACTGGCTACACCTGTCTACACCTGTCTACACCTGTTGACTGGCTACACCTGTCTACACCTGTCTACACCTGTTGACTGGCTACACCTGTCTACACCTGTCTACATCTGTTGACTGGCTACATCTGTTGACCGTCTACATCTCACTACATCTGACTGTCTACATTTGGCTACATCTGACTGTCTACAAATGACTGTCTACAAATGACTGTCGACATCTGATTGTCTACATCTGTTGACTGTCTACATCTGACTGTCTACATCTGACTGTCTACATCTGTTGACTGTCTACATCTGACTGTCTACATCTGTTGACTGTCTACATCTGGCTACACCTGTCTACACCTGTTGACTGGCTACATCTGTTGACCGTCTACATCTCACTACATCTGTTGACTGTACATTTGGCTACATCTGTTGACTGTCTACAAATGACTGTCGACATATGACTGTACATCTGTTGACTCTCTACATCTGTCTACATCTGTTGACTGTCTACACCTGTTGACTGTCTACACCTGTTGACTGTCTACACCTGTCTACACCTGTTGACTGTCTACATCTGGCTACATATGTCTACATCTGGCTACATATGTCTACATCTGTTGACTGGCTACATCTGTTGACCGTCTACATCTCACTACATCTGACTGTCTACATTTGGCTACATCTGACTGTCTACAAATGACTGTCTACAAATGACTGTCTACATCTGTTGACTGTCTACATCTGACTGTCTACATCTGTTGACTGTCTACATCTGACTGTCTACATCTGTTGACTGTCTACATCTGGCTACACCTGTCTACACCTGTTGACTGGCTACACCTGTCTACACCTGTTGACTGGCTACACCTGTCTACACCTGTTGACTGGCTACACCTGTCTACACCTGTTGACTGGCTACACCTGTCTACACCTGTTGACTGGCTACACCTGTCTACACCTGTTGACTGGCTACACCTGTCTACACCTGTCTACACCTGTTGACTGGCTACACCTGTCTACACCTGTCTACACCTGTTGACTGGCTACACCTGTCTACACCTGTCTACATCTGTTGACTGTCTACATCTGGCTACATATGTTTACATCTGTTGACTGGCTGAATCTGTTGACTGTCTACACCTGTCTACATCTGTTGACTGTCTACATCTGGCTACATATGTCTACATCTGTTGACTGGCTACATCTGTCGACAGTTGTTGACTGTACACCTGTTGACCGTCTACATCTCACTACATCTGTTGACTGTCTACATTTGGCTACATCTGTTGACTGTCTACAAATGACTGTCTACAAATGACTGTCTACAAATGACTGTCGACATCTGACTGTCGACATCTGACTGTCTACAATTGATTGTCTACATCTGTTGACTGTACATCTGACTGTCTATCTGTCTACATCTGTTGACTGTCTACATCTGACTGTCTATATCTGTCTACATCTGTTGACTGTACATCTGACTGTCTACATCTGTTGACTGTCTACATCTGACTGTCTACATCTGTTGACTCTACATCTGTCTACATCTGTTGAGTGTCTACATCTGGCTACATCTGTTGACTGTCTACAATTAACTGTCTACATCTGTCTACATTTGTTGACTGTCTTCATCTGTTGACTACATCTGTCTACATTTGTTGACTGTCTACAAAGGGCTGTCTACATCTGTCTACATCTGTTGACTGGCTACATCTGACTGTCTACGTCTGTCTACAAATGACTGTCGACGTCTGGCTGTCTACATCTGTCTACATTTGTTGACTGTCTACAATTGATTGTCTACATCAGTTGACTGTCTACATCTGTTGACTGTCTACATCTGTCTACATTTGTTGACTGTCTACAATTGATTGTCTACATCTGTTGACTGTCTACATTTGTTGACTGTCTTCATCTGTTGACTACACCTGTCTACATTTGTTGACTGTCTACAAAGGGCTGTCTACATCTGACTACATTTGTTGACTGTCTACAATTGATTGTCTACATCTGTTGACTGTCTACATCTGTCTACATTTGTTGACTGTCTACAAATGACTGTCGACATCTGACTACATTTGTTGACTGTCTACAAATTCCTGTTGACATCTGACTGTCGACATCTGACTGTCGACATCTGACTGTCGACATCTGACTGTCGACATCTGTTGACTGACTACATCTGACTACATTTGTTGACTGTCGACATCTTACTGTCGACATCTGACTGACTGTCGACATCTGTTGACTGTCTACATCTGACTGTCTATATCTGTCTGCATTTGTTGACTGTCTACATCTGTTCACAGTCTACATCTGTCTGCATTTGTTGAATGTCTACATCTGTCTACAATTGATTGTCTACATCTGTTGACTGTCTACATCTGACTGTCTACATCTGTCTACATCTGCTGACTGTCTACATCTATCTTCATCCGTTAACTGTCTACTTCTGTCTATGTCTGTTGACTGTCTACATCTGTTGACTGTATATGTCTGTTTACGTCTGTTGACTGTCAACAATTGATTGTCTACATCTGTTGACTGTCTACGTCTGACTGTCTACGTCTGACTGTCTACGTCTGACTGTCTACGTCTGACTGTCTACGTCTGACTGTCTACGTCTGACTGTCTACATCTGTTGACTGTATATGTCTGTTTACGTCTGTTGACTGTCAACAATTGATTGTCTACATCTGTTGACTGTCTACATCTGTTGACTGTCTACGTCTGACTGTCTACATCTGTTGACTGTCTACGTCTGACTGTCTACGTCTGACTGTCTACGTCTGACTGTCTACATCTGAATGTCTGCATCTGAATGTCTACATCTGAATGTCTACATCTGAATGTCTACATGAGTCTACGTCGGTCTACATCTTTTGACAGTGTTCATCTGTTGACTCAGTTTGTTCTTTGAGTAACAACAAAGTACTTCGTGAGTAAGGAGCTCAGAGGTGGAAGATAGCCTTGGGCGATATACCGTTTATACAGTATACAGGGATATTTCGAAGTACCAACGGTATGATTTTCAATTCCAAAAAATATATATTTGGCTACCTACAGGCTGTGGGGGTGGGGAGCTTATGTTCATGTGCTCGCCTTGACTGACAGCTCGTTGAAATGCCTATGTCATCTCAAGAAAATTTGGCTATACACAAAGCAAACGACCTTTAAATTTCATCAATGATAATATATATATATATATATTTTTTTTTTTATATATTTTTTTTTTATATACGTCTCCCATTTGGCATATCTCTTGTGAAGTGGTTCACAGCAGCACTGACTGATGTGTTGACTTGACAACTGTTTTGAACGAACCCCCCCCTTGTTTGTTCCATGCTGGCTGAAGACCTAGCTAACCAGCAACTAGCTTACACCAGGTACAGATGAAGTCCTAGCTAACCAGTAACTAGCTAACACCAAGCACAGATGAAGACCTAGCTAACCAGCAACTAGCTTACACCAGGCACAGATGAAGACCTAGCTAACCAGCAACTAGCTAACACCAGGCACAGATGAAAAGGGAAACGTATAAAATGTGCCCTGGACACCATATGTGAATTGATTGCCCCCCATCTATCTTCAGAGCTCGTGTTGTTAGGTGACCTAAACTGGGACATGCTTAATATCCCGGCCATCCTACAATCTAAGCTTGATGCCCTCAATCTCACACAAATGATCAATGAACCTACCAGGTACAACCCCAATTCTGTAAACACGGGCACACTCATAGATATCATCCTAACCAACCTGCCCTCCAAATACACCTTTGCTCTCTTCAACCAGGATCTCAGCGATCACTGCCTCATTGTCTGCGTCCGTAATGGGTCTGCGGTCAAACGACCACCCTTCATCACTGTCAAACGCTCCCTTAAACACTTCAGCGAGCATGCCTTTCTAATCGACCTGGCCCGGGTATCCTGGAAGGATACTGACCTCATCCCATCAGTAGAGGATGCCTGGTTATTCTTTAAAAGTGCTTTCCTTACCTTCTTAAATAAGCATGCCCCATTCAAAAAATGTAGAACCAGGAACAGATATAGCCCTTGGTTCACTCCAGACCTGACTGCCCTTGACCAGCACAAAAACATCCTGTGGCGTACTGCATTAACATCGAACAGCCCCCGCGATATGCAACTTTTCAGGGAAGTTAGGAACCAATATACACAGACAGTTAGGAAAGCAAAGGCTAGCTTTTTCAAACAGAAATTTGCATCCTGTAGCACAAACAGCCCAAAGTTCTGGGACACTGTAAAGTCCATGGAGAATAAGAGCACCTCCTCCCAGCTGCCCACTGCACTGAGGTTAGGAAACACTGTCACCACCGATAAATTTATGATAATTGAGAATTTCAATAAGCATTTTTCTACGTCTGACCATGGTTTCCACCTGGCTACCCCTACCCCGGTCAACAGCCCTGCACCCCCCACAGCAATTTGCCCAAGCCTCCCCCATTTCTCCTTCACCCAAATCCAGATAGCTGATGTTCTGAAAGAGCTGCAAAATCAGGACCCCTACAAATCAGCCGGGCTAGAAAATCTGGACCCTCTCTTTCTAAAATTATCCTCCGAAATTGTTGCAACCCCTATTACTAGCCTGTTCAACCTCTCTATCGTATATCGTCTGAGATCCCCAAAGATTGGAAAGCTGCCACGGAGACACTGTAGACCCAAACTGCTACAGACCTATATCTATCCTACCCTACCTTTCTAAGGTCTTCGAAAGCCAAGTTTTGAATCCCACCGTACCTTCTCCGCTATGCAATCTGGTTTCCAAGCTGGTCATGGGTGCACCTCAGCCACGCTCAAGGTCCTAAACGTTATCATAACCGCCATCGATAAGAGACAATACTGTGCAGCTGTATTCATCGACCTGGCCAAGGCTTTCGACTGTCAATCACCACATTCTTATCGGCAGACTCAACAGCTTTGGTTTCTCAAATGACTGCCTTGCCTGGTTCACCAACTACTTCTCAGACAGAGTTCAGTGTATCAAATCGGAGAGCCTGTTGTCCGGACCTTTGGCAGTTT
This sequence comes from Salvelinus alpinus, assembly GCF_045679555.1. Taxonomy (NCBI): domain Eukaryota; kingdom Metazoa; phylum Chordata; class Actinopteri; order Salmoniformes; family Salmonidae; genus Salvelinus; species Salvelinus alpinus. The sequence goes on along the minus strand of NC_092103.1, from coordinate 43,233,781 downwards.
CTATGGGGGTGCCACAGAGTTCATTTCTCTGGCCGACTCTTTTCTCTGTATACATCAATGATGTCGCTCTTGCTGCTGGTCATTCTCTGATCCACCTCTACGCAGACGACACCATTCTGTATACTTCTGGCCCTTCTTTGGACACTGTGTTAACAAACCTCCAGACGAGCTTCAATGCCATACAACTCTCCTTCCATGGCCTCCAACTGCTCTTAAATGTAAGTAAAACGAAATGCATGCTCTTCAACCGATCACTGCCCACACCTGCCGGCCCGTCCAGCATCACTACTCTGGATGGTTCTGACTCAGAATATGTGGACAACTACAAATACCTAGGTGTCTGTGTAACAGTTTAGCTTCCGTCCCTCTCCTCGCCCCTACCTGGGCTCGAACCAGGGACCCTCTGCACACACCTACAACTGCCTCCCACGAAGCATCGTTACCCATCACTCCACAAAAGCCGCGGCCCTTGCAGAGCAAGGGGAACAACTACTTCAAGGTCTCAGAGCGAGTGAGGTCACCGATTGAAACGCTATTAGCGCACACCCCGCTAACTAGCTAGCCATTTCACATCAGTTACACTCACCTCCCTTTTGATCTCCTCCTTTTTCCGTAGCAACCAATGATCCGGGTCAACAGCATCAATGTCCCAGTATAGTTTCCGTCCCCCCCCTCGCCCCGAACCAGGGACCCTCTGCACACATCGACAACAGCCACCCTCGAAGCATCGTTACCCATCGCTCCTCAAAAGCCGCGGCCCTTGCAGAGCAAGGGGAACAACTACTTCAAGGTCTCAGAGCGAGTGACGTCACCGATTGAAACGCTCCAGACTCGTTAAGCACGTTAAGCATCTCCAATCCAAAATGAACTATCCTACCGATCCTTGACTTCGTCGAGGTCATTTACAAAATAGAATCCAACACTCAGCAGATTGGATGCAGTCGGATGCAGTCTATCACAGTGCCATCCGTTTTGTCACCAAAGCCCCATATACTACCCACCACTGCGACCTGTATGCTCTCGTTGGCTGGCCCTCACTACATATTCGTCGCCAAACCCACTGGCTCCAGGTCATCTATAAGTCTTTGCTAGGTAAAGCCCCACCTACTCAGCTCACTGGTCACCATAGCAGCACCCACCCGTAGCACGCGCTCCAGCAGGTATATTTCACTGGTCACCCCCAAAGCCAATTCCTCGTTTGGACGCCTTTTTTTCCAGTTCTTTGCTACAAATGACTGGAACGAATTGCAAAAATCACTGAAGCTGGAGACTCATATCTCCCTCACTAACTTTAAGCCCCAGCTGTCAGAAGCAACTCACAGATCACTGCACCTGTACATAGCCCATCTGTAAATTGCCCATCCAACTACCTCATCCCCATACTGTTATTTATTTTTTGCTCCTTTGCACCCCAGTATCTCTACTTGCACATTCATCTTCTGCACATCTATCACTCCAGTGTTTAATTGCTAAATTGTAATTATTTAGCCACAATGGCCTATTTATTGCCTTACCTCCCTTATCTTACCTCATTTGCACACATTGTATATAGACTATTTCTATTGTGTTATTGACCTTATGTTTGTTTATTCCATGTGTAACTCTGTGTTGTTGTTTGTGTCGCACTGCTTTGCTTTATCTTGGCCAGGTCGCAGTTGTAAATGAGAACTTGTTCTCAACTTGCCTACCTGGTTAAATAAAGGTGAAATTAAAAATATGAATAAAAATAAGTGTCTTTGCCGTAGATGAGTAGATAAACTTTTATTTATGTTGACTGACACCCTACAGTAAAATTTTGTCACCAGTAGAGTAGCTATCTAGCTATATAATCCACGCCCCTCTGCAAACATGCCTTTTCCAAAGTTGATTACAAGGCTAGGTACTTATTTAAATTAGATAACAGAATATCACGTTACCATTGGTGTTACCCAACTTGTAAGTCGCTCTGGATAAGAGCGTCTGCTAAATGACTTAAATGTAAATGTAAATCTGTATTAAAATGAGAGTTCAAGTGATGTCCCCTTTAATAACAAATCCAAGTGTTTGACATGGGGAAGGTTCCAGTATGATTTACCTTTATCAATGTAGAAACAAGTCTTTTTTTTCAAACTTTGGTCATCATACTTTGATCAGGTTTCCTTCAAATATCATCCAATTTCGTGAAAAACATGATTTTGACTGTTCATGACCTTTTTAAGCATAACTATAAGAAATCTTAAGATGTGTGAAATAAATTAGATTCAGCTCAGGGCTCCGGCTATGCATTTGGTTTGCTAACTTTCTAGCTAATATGCTAGTTGTCCAGCTCAAACTACTTGGTTACTGCAGAACCCTCCTCTCCCCTCCTTGATCAAGATCCCTGGTGCCAAAATTGTTTTGTGCGTCAAAAATAATATTTGTTTAATACCGCCCCTTGTGTGCACATTCGGTAATACCGTATACCCTGGTATGGTACAGAAACGGTATGACGGTATGAACATCTGGATACCACCCAACTCTAGTGGACGACGTAATCGACGGACATATTTCTCAAGGTAAACAGTCATGGGGGGGGTGGGGGGGTAGGAGGGAAATCCACAGTTGACAAATGTCTGTCAGACGCTTGGAGTAGTGGTCTGGGACTTGGAGTAGTGGTCTGTCTGGGACTTGGAGTAGTGGTCTGTCAGACGCTTGGAGTAGTGGTCTGGGACTTGGAGTAGTGGTCTGTCAGACGCTTGGAGTAGTGGTCTGGGACTTGGAGTAGTGGTCTGTCAGATGCTTGGAGTAGTGGTCTGGGACTTGGAGTAGTGGTCTGTCAGATGCTTGGAGTAGTGGTCTGGGACTTGGAGTAGTGGTCTGGGACTTGGAGTAGTGGTCTGTCAGACGCTTGGAGTAGTGGTCTGGGACTTGGAGTAGTGGTCTGGGACTTGGAGTAGTGGTCTGGGACTTGGAGTAGTGGTCTGGGACTTGGAGTAGTGGTCTGGGACTTGGAGTAGTGGTCTGGGACTTGGAATAGTGGTCCCTGCTCCGGGCACTATTACACATATAAGCTCAGTGTACTGTACCTGTAGACTGGAGCAACTCCTGGGTGGAAAGTTTAGGTTATGCAAGTGTCAACGGTTGTAATTTGTAGCCCAACGCAGCTCGACGTGCGCTGGCGAGATGTGCTGCATCAAGGTGCAATTTGATAAATCTGTGCTCTGTCAACCTTCCATCTTGAGAATTATACGCCGGAGATTGTTCCTCGGGTCCAAAAAGTCTGTGTGTGCCCAGCTGGTGATGTTGAGCTTCAACAAGGGAACATTTCTACAGCTCTGCTACACCATTGATCACATGTGTTGTTTGGTTTCCCTCCATCTATGGAAGAGAGAAGAGGATAACGGTTTATTTGGACCTTCGTCCCTTGGCTGAGCATCTAAGACTTTCTTTTTGCCGTCAATGTCAGACACACAGTGAATCGGTACTTTGTGTTAAGGAGAGAGTTCAAAAGGACAGTTAGTGGCGTTTTAAGAATATCACATTAAATGTTCCCATATTTGTCTAGGAATAAGAGTCTGAAGTCTGTAATTTCACTTTTCAACCCCTTCATCGTGGCAATGTTAGAATCCTAGCACTCAAGCGATGTCCTCAATGGAAAAAATGGTGAAGCAAGAACATGAGTTTTCAGTTTCGAACTGTGTTAAACATTTAGTTTAACATAAATTGCTCCTAATCACCTAGGATGATGAGTACTTTTTAAATAACTGGGACTGGGACTAAATAACTGGGAAAATTACAAATACAGTACTAGTTTGACATTTCAGCCATTATAAAAAAAATTGAGAGGGTGAGGGGAAGGGGACTAAGTCCCCCTTGGGCTTGTTGTTCCTTCCCTGGTTTTGAAGGAATGATTGAAATCCCCTGACAAAAAATACATTGGTTTTACTGCTTGCTAATGATGAGAGACTCACATTTTCAGGCACCCTCCCTAGCAGTCATGTGAGGTGGTTGAATGTACCTTAGTGAGGGTCCTCTTCTTCCCCCAGCTGTGAAACATGCTGCCTCCTCAGAAGACAAGTGGCCGATTCATTTCAGTCCGGCTCACCACACGTCAGTGTCCTCAAACCGCTGAAACCAGGGGCCTTTTTTTCCCTTTTTAATTTCTTTTTTTTTTTAAGGCCGTGGCTTCAAATACAGGATTTATTTTATGCACACATTAGTTTCTACATAGTTGCTACTCATACTCCACCTCCCTTCACGTTTCTCTCTTTACTCACCCTCTTCTGAACCATGATAATGTAGCCTAATCCTAATCTATGTCTCTGAACAGCTGAAATAAAAACCCTGTAGTGATTTGAAGGAACATTCAGTGCCGTTTCCAAACCAAACTAAACCATCTTTGCTACAACCTTCTCTGTCTGTAACGGATATTGCAGTACACATTGCATTGGGCATAAAAAAACAGCGTTTTGTGTCACGATGCAAGCTTATATTTTTGTATTTGCTGCTAGAGTTGCTCAAAGAATAACACTACTACTTTGACTCTATGCCTGCCTCCTGCTTAGCCATTTTTTTGCAATGATGATAAAAAAAAAGATCATTAAACCGCTAATTATACTGCGTGTCTGTGTCTTGCTTGTGTTTTGATGTGCTGCATGTAACTCCCTACTTGAGTTTTGCATTGGGGCAAAAAAAACTATCTGCGAGTTTGTACGAACATTTTGATCATGTCTTTTTGTGTACAACATGTTAATAGCTACATGTAGCCTTTTAACTTCCTCAAAGAAAAGAACATGAAATCGCGCTTATGCTTAATAGTGCAATAGTTGGAATATGTCGACCATGTCCTTTGTGTACAACATTACGTTTCTATGCTACACCAGATAAAGGTGTTCATCGCTGATCAAGGATGGGGTAAGAGGCAGCGGAGCACTCAGCAGCAGCTAGGTAAAAGAAAATCCAGCACCTGTGCAGAAATCTCCCTATGTTTAGCCACGGCTTTCCAGAAAATCCAGAACCGCAGCCACTCTGTTGTTTTAATGTGGTGGGAGGACTTTGCTTTGGGTCGTACAAGGTCAGATCATCTGAGGCGTCGATTTCGAGTTGTCGGGTTGTTGAGGGTCTAATTGAACCACAACTGGAGCAAAGGGTCAGTGTCTGTCTGTGTAGACAACACGTTACCAAACAAAGAGTCCCTTAGGTGGCTGAAAACACAAACAAACCGGGGTGTTATGGCTGGCTCTCTGACACCTTGGCCCAGTTTTCACACCATAAGCTGCTGTTGGTTAAAACACGTTCTCACCTTCCCTAGCCTCTCCAATGTTTCTCATCACGTTCTCACCTTCCCTCTCCAATGTTTCTCATCACGTTTTCACCTTCCCTCTTCAATGTTTCTCATCACGTTCTCACCTTCCCTCTTCAATGTTTCTCATCACGTTCTCACCTCCCCTCTCCAATGTTTCTCATCACGTTCTCACCTTCCCTCTTCAATGTTTCTCATCACGTTCTCACCTTCCCTCTTCAATGTTTCTCATCACGTTCTCACCTTCCCTCTTCAATGTTTCTCATCACGTTTTCACCTTCCCTCTTCAATGTTTCTCATCACGTTCTCACCTTCCCTCTTCAATGTTTCTCATCACGTTCTCACCTTCCCTCTTCAATGTTTCTCATCACGTTCTCACCTTCCCTCTTCAATGTTTCTCATCACGTTCTCACATTTCCTTCCCTTATAAACTAGTGTTGATGAGCCTAATATTGTAGTCATTCATTGTGGTGTTGAGGGTCTGGGGAAGGATCTCAACTTTTGGAAGAAACGCTCATGTCATAACTGGTGTGAATGCCACGCAATGTCTTTCACTCTCTAACCAGTCAGAGGAAGGAAATGGCTGTTGGTTTTAAGGATGCTGCCAAGGCTTCAAACCCCATGGAAAATGAAATGGAGCCGGATCGTGATAAAACACCAACCCATAATTTACAGTGTGCGTGGGGAGACTACTCTCGCGTAGTCGGGCTGACTGTGGCATGAGATGTGTACGACATTGTGCATACATGTATTTGTTATTCCTACTGCGTAACAATGAAGATTCATGAAGAGCCATACTGTGAATCAGTGAAAATAGGCTAACCTTCAGACATTTTTAGGGATAATGAACTGACCGCAAAAGCCTCTGATGGGCCACATTGCCCAGCTCACTTTGGCCTTTAATTGAAGGTGACTGTGGGTAATTTTAAGAAGGTAAACGTGGCCCTTTGTCACAGTTGACTTGGAGTCTTCTCATGTTCTCTGTTTTTTGGTCTAGCTCAGACATTCAGTTTTCCACATACTGCTTTCTAGTTTGTCTAGCGCCATTGCTGTTTCACTCTGCTGTCAGTAAGAAGGGGGTCGTAAGTGAGACAAAAGAGATGCCTATTTGTAACAGTCTTCGCGGCGTATAAGCGCTGAAACGGGAAGGGAGAAATTTCAACCCAAACTCCCAGTTGCAAGTTGTGATGGTGCCGAACATAGTTTGTTCGTTTTCACTATGGTTGAAGTCCATTATTAATCATTTAACGTGCCACTGATGGGAGGGGACAGTCTCTGAAAGACAAATTCCTCACTCATTCCTCCTAACCCTAACCCTCACTGAGGTTACCAAATGGGCAGTACGGTCAAATCGAAGGAAGCAAGGGGACGTAAAATAATTTAGTCCCATAAAGCCACAAACTGTCGGGGGCTGACACTAGTTGCCTTGGCAATCTATGCAGCAGTCTGTCTGGTAACCTGATTACCCCATAAGTGCTCATTGCATCTTCATGTGCCATTGTTTTGAATAGCGCCCCGTTGCCAACACATTTAAACAACACTTTTCCTCAAGAATCCTCAGTAAGTCAGGAAAAGGAATTGGCCTTTGTCTTATTGTTGTGTAGATATAAAAGGGCAGACCTGAGGGTATTGACCCGGGTTTTGTTAAGGGTCGTCTTCCCTCACTGTTTATTTTTCTTACATTTCATATGGAAGGAAAAATGTGAGCTTGGAACGAAGCACTTTCCCCCCCTCTGCTCTCCTGATGACGTTACGTTCACACTAGGAAGACTAGCTTAGCAGCCATCTCTCCAACTGCCCCTAAAATACTAAACCTGTTTCCTCTCATGAACTTACATTTTCCATTCACTGGGGGTAGAACAAACAAGGTGAATGCCTCACATAGCCAATCAGACTTCTGTTGGCTGTGAGTGGTTGTAGTCTTTCAGGAAAAGTCATAAAGCTTGTTTACATTAAATAAGGTTTAACACCTCGAACCAGAAGCTTTGTTGCTTAGGTAACTGCAAATAAAGAGGCATGGCAGAACAACATTAACGGATGTAGGTCCTACCAGCCTGGAAGACCTCCGGTAACTCCACGCTTTGGCATCTTGGACAAAACTATAAAGTTGTTTATGGTCTTATTTCATGGTTCTGGTTGTGACCCGTACATGGATATCAAAGGACTAATTGTTGCCCTGGAAGTAATACTGGGCTTAGCCACCTTGTGGGACACTATTATTCATATTTAGACATGAATAGATATTAAATGCTTAGTTATTAAAAAAAAAAAAAGCTTTCTCATGCAGAACCAGAGATTGTCGAGTCAAACTAATACGTTTCTCCACTTACTTAAATGGAAGCCACATATCCATTAATTCCATTGACAGTAGAGGCCCACTGTACATGCATGCAGACATCATGTTGTGTACTGTGTCATGACCCAGGGTAGTTAGGTGGTGATTAATCATTTGAAGTGGTACTGGACTGGAGGCATCTATAAGGGCCCTTGTTACCCACAGGGAGGCCCTTGTTACCCACAGGGAGGAGAGTTCCTTTAGAAATTCTCAAGGCAGCGCTATGGCTTTGATCTGAGCGTACCCAGAGAGATAACTCATGTTCTTAATGTTTTCACTGGCAAGAGCTGGCTGGGTATCCCCCAGCCCATAGGAAACTTAAAGAGATTAAATTATGTTGACTTATGAATTGCGTTTGACTAAATTGTTTGTGAAGAAAAATGTCTGAGCTGCCAGTCCATAAAAGAACACAGTCTGTAATTTGACTGAAATCGGGACTTAAACTGTTTACCCACCGTATTAATCATGTTTGTTGACCTTGAACCCTGACAGGCTATGGGATGCAGAAATAATGAATCTATGGCTAGCGATAGCGACTTTCATTACAGCTTATCGCTGTAGAGCTTTATTGACGTCCGTAATGCACAGAGGCCTTCCTGTGGACCTGCTTGCAGTCATTCAGAGAACAGTTTCACTGTCATTCATAAATGGCATGGAGTTCGATAGCCTACATTTGAGTGTTTCTGCAACAAACCTTGTAACCACTACATCATTACAGACTTACTCAGAAGTGCAGTACTGGTTTAGTGCTCCACATTTAACATTTACCCCTTTTATTTATTGACAATCCTATTTTACCATAAGTGACAAAGACATTTTGAATTTGTCTGTGAAAGTTTATTGCTGATGTAGCTTTTTTTTTCGTGGATAATTTCAATATATTCCAACGGTTCCAGCTGTCGTGTTGTTTGGCTGATGAAAGACTCTGATCTTAACTCTGTGAACCTGAGCCGGGTTCCAGCAGCAGCTCCCTGCTCTGCTCTGGCGAGGGGAAGGGAGGGAGGAAATGGTTGGGAAGTCTTCCAGGCTTCAGGGAACCATTTCCAACCCCTCACCACTGCTACTCCCTCACACTGATGAGCATGCAGAAAATAAATTAGTCTGGTTAAGAAGCACGCTCAAGAGCCTTTAGTCGTGCCAAGTCTCCCAGCCGGCCACTCCCTCCTTCGTCTCCCCCAGCATCTCTGCAAGTCTCCCACTCGGCCACTCCCTCCTTCGTCTCCCCCAGCATCTCTGCAAGTCTCCCAGCCGGCCACTCCCTCCTTCGTCTCCCCCAGCATCTCTGCAAGTCTCCCACCAGGCCACTCCCTCCTTCGTCTCCCCCAGCATCTCTGCAAGTCTCCCACTCGGACACTCCCTCCTTCGTCTCCCCCAGCATCTCTGCAAGTCTCCCACCAGGCCACTCCCTCCTTCGTCTCCCCCAGCATCTCTGCAAGTCTCCCACTCGGCCACTCCCTCCTTTGTCTCCCCCAGCATCTCTGCAAGTCTCCCACTCGGCCACTCCCTCCTTCGTCTCCCCCAGCATCTCTGCAAGTCTCCCACTCGGCCACTCCCTCCTTCGTCTCCCCCAGCATCTCTGCAAGTCTCCCACTCGGCCACTCCCTCCTTCGTCTCCCCCAGCATCTCTGCAAGTCTCCCACTCGGCCACTCCCTCCTTCGTCTCCCCCAGGCCACCATCTCCTTCGTGCAGAGATGCTGGGGGAGACGTCTCCCACCAGGCCACCATCTCCTTCGTGCAGAGATGCTGGGGGAGACGTCTCCCACCAGGCCACCATCTCCTTCGTCTCCCCCAGCATCTGCATTGGACCAGAGGTTTGATGAGGCAGTGGACCAAACATGCCTGTTCAGACCCCAGGAACTTGGGCTCCCTGAAGTTCAAACAACTAACATAATCACATTTCTTACATTTGATTGTCGCTCCTGCAAAATACTGTTATGGGACAGTAAGCTGTGTTATATCTTGGGCAAAGGCCAAGTAATCTCACTTACGGACCTCCACAGTCGAACATTGTACGATGTTATTGCTCACTGTGCAACCAGTTGATTTATTTAATTACCCCATTGGCCGAGAGGGTCCATATATCTTTGCATTACTGCACTTTCAGTCAGGCACACGATATGGGGTGGTCCTGTTCAGCTGAGCTTCTGTACCATGATTTACTGTACCTGCATGAACGGCAGTCACATCAGATTCACTGAACTGTGTAACTGTTCAAGTGCAATGTTCAGACCCTCGAAACCCCAAAATGTTGGAGACGACATTATTTCCCCATGTTTTTCTTGTCACCACGGCTGATCCTCGATATGATTCATTACATCTGTTTCAGCTCGAAGTTCAAGGCATGACCTTACATTTCGCATCAACCTCTCCTCCCCAACCCGAACCAACCTTTCAGAATGTCACAACATGTTGCCACCCTAATTACAACTATTGGGACACATGGTGGCATGGCACATACCAACTGGAGGAGGAGGAGGGGGGGGGGGGGTTGGGTGTTGAACATTTCTGTTCCATGTACTCTATTTGTCTAATGACCTGTTGCAATTTTATATTTAGAGGTGTTGTTATGACGACCAGAATTCCTGACAATAAACACAGAACCTTGCGAGTTCCGTGGAGTGTAGTTTATGTCTGCGGAGAGAGCTGTCGTTATCCCGTAATTGTGGAAGATCTGAGGAGTCGGCTGTTCCGCTATGTAATTGCGTTTGGCATAAAAATGCACCGCTCCACTGGAATCAAAGGCTTTGTGTTGTATTTTTAGCGCAGCGGGCATAACATGTTACATGCTGAGCACTTTAAGGGCTTTGTTCAATCAGTTAATTGGTGATCGTAGTGACTAAAGCTAATACAGTATGCCACCCCTAACCTGACAGTGTCATATCTGAGGCTATTTCTCATTTTAAGCATCAATGAACAGAGGGTTGTAGTGTTTTGGTGTTCATAACTACCCTCAGTGTACTGCTCAGATCAAAATAGATTGAATGACTTCACATATCGAATGCACACAGTGAATAATAAAGTATTCTGTTTGTTGTGTTCAGAGGATGGCTGGTAAAGAAAAGCCTCAGAAGCTGCTAGAAAGATTTTTTATTTATTTTACCTTCATTTAACTAGGCAAGTCAGTTAAGAACAAATTCTTATTTTCAATGACGGACTAGGAACAGTGGGTTAAAGATTTTTTATTTATTTTACCTTCATTTAACTAGGCAAGTCAGTTAAGAACAAATTCTTATTTTCAATGACGGACTAGGAACAGTGGGTTAACTGCCTTGTTCAGAGGCAGAACAACAAATGTTTACCTTGTCAGCTCGGGGATTCGATCTTGCAACCTTTCGGTTACAAGTCTAACACTCTAACCACTAGGCTACCGGCTACCATGTTCATTAGACATTTGGAATGACAAGCATCAACAGCTAGAGACTTGCAGAAATATTGGTAGGGTAGGAAAATACCGTCCTGAATTGAAACAAACACGTCCACACACACACACACACACATCTGTTCCCAGGCTCTGTAGTGCACTACTTCTGATCAGAGCCAGATGGGCCTTGGTCAAAAGTAGTGCACTAAATAGGGAATAGGGTGTAATTTGGGACGTAGCTCAGGCCAAGGTTGAATACAATACAACTTTATTAATCCTCTAGGGGCAATTCGTTCAGTGCTGACAGAGGGCTTCAGACAGGACAAACACACAGTATAATAAAATAAAAAAACATGAAGGCATCAGGTAAAAGTGCATGGTGCAATTTTAAGAAACTAAAAGTCCAATGCTAGCCACAGTTCTTAATTAATGTCAGGGCTAAACTATCTCTAGAATGGTCCCTAGGTCTTCCTTAATGTTGCTGTTAACCAGGCGGATGGCCTCGGGCACACGGAGACCTGAATGTGCCTGCTTTGTGTAAGGGCGGTCTGAGGGTTCTGTTCTTAAAACACCCTATTGATTGATTGCTGTTAGCACTTTTCCACAACCCTGGCTTCTACAGCTATGCATGGGTGGAAACACCTTGAATTATTTCCAACACTACAACACTGTACTGTTGTGTTTGCACGCTGCCGGAGTATTTGAGTCGTTTTTTTTTTAGAAAAATATCATTAGTTTGATATTTTCATAAGGGTCTTATTAGGATCAGACCATCCATTATTTTTATTTCTTTCCCGGGAACCTGAAGTTGCTTACTTTTATACCAATGATTTTCCCACACTGTAAGGGGATTTACTCAAGCTGTTGTAAATTGCCGTTCTATGTAAAGAACAATTTACGGTAATTGCCATATGACGAGTTTGATTCCAACTTTGTCTCATGCGCTGTTACATTTGGTGATTTTGTTATTAGCTAATAAACACAATTGTTTCTAATGTTCTGCCTCTTGCCAGAATACTCGAGGTGCCGTCCACTGTGATGTTTTTGTTACTTATTGAGAAATGTACTTATGGGGTGAATATAGCTGTAAATTAATATAAAGATATCTCAGATTGGGTAATACTGAGAAATGTACTTATGGGGTGAATATAGCTGTAAATTAATATAAAGATATCTCCGATTGGGTAATACTGAGAAATGTACTTATTGGGTGAATATAGCTGTAAATTAATATAAAGATATCTCCGATTGTGTAATACTGAGAAATGTACTTATGGGGTGAATATAGCTGTAAATTAATATAAATATATCTCAGATTGGGTAATACTGAGAAATGTACTTATGGGGTGAATATAGCTGTAAATTAATATAAAGATATCTCAGATTGGGTAATACTGAGAAATGTACTTATGGGGTGAATATAGCTGTAAATTAATATAAAGATATCTCAGATTGGGTAATACTGAGGAATGTACTTATGGGGTGAATAATTCATATAAATCTACTGTATCTCAGATTGGGTAATACTGAAGGCAGAGGGCGGTAGATTCAATGACATAATGAAAGCTGCAATAGACCCCAGGGTGACTGACAATAATGGACAATATCTGTGAACCCCCAAAAATGTAATCGTCAATCATCTTAATACATTTATTTTAGGAGAAGGGGGGGGGAGGGGGGTTCAACTTCATATTCAAGTAGTTAGAGTTTATCCAATAGCAGTTTTTCAATTAGAAATAAAATGAGTAAAGTTGGTAACCATTTTACGAACAGAACGGCATGGTCAGGAGGAGAAGCTTGATTTCCAAAAGTTCCAACCATTAGTTCTTGAGACAGGGATGTCTCTAAAACTGTGTTATATTCGTTAGGTATGTCATAGCTCATTTTTAAAGATGAATTACAAGATCAAAACATTTGTCAATTCATCATTACCCAAAATTCTATAATCCTCACAGTCCTTATAAGGCCCCACCTTTACCTCCCTGGGACGACACAGATTTGGGCATGTGCACCTGTGTAGCGTGATAACAAGAGCTATTGGCAGTCCACTGGAGAGAGGCCAAACCTTGTCCAACCACAATCCACCTGCAAGGTACATTTCAGGCTAGCAAAACATATGCATGCATGCAAGGTTTGGCCTCCTCAGTCTAGTTTTCATGAAAGGATAGGATGTGTGTAATGGCTATTGTAATATGATAGCAGCATCCCACTGAAATTCTCAAGGTTGACATTTTTTACATTTTAGTAATTTAGCAAACACTTATGCAGAGCAATTAGGTTTAAGGGCCTTGCTCAAGGGCACATCAACAGATGTTTCACCTAGTCAAACCAGAGACCTTTCGGTTACTGGCCCAACGCTCTTAACTGCTAGGCCATGATGTAATTTCTTGAAAAGGCCTTGGTTTGGAAACAGTATGTGGGATTCAAACTTGAACCAGAGGTTAAACTACAGAGCAAGGCCTAACTTACGCACCACTTGGTCCAGAGCCATAGATCACCTCATTTCTAACATTGTTTTGCACTGAAGGCGTTAGTTCCCAAATTAGAATGTGGTGTACAATGCACTTAGCTAGCAGGCTCTCACCGGGTCACAGAGAGAGTCCAGAGTGACTCTGTGTTTAGTCCTGAACATTTAGCATGAGAGACCCTGGATGTCTCCCCGGATGTGTCCCAAATTGCACCCTATTCCTTATTTAGTGCACTACTTTTTACCATGGTCCAATGGCACCTTATTCCCTATTTAGTGCACTACTTTTTACCAGGGTCCAATGGCACCCTATTCCCTAGTTAGTGCACTACTTTTGACCAGGACCCATATTGCTCTGGTCAAAAGAAGTTAACTTTTCAGCAAATAAACGATCCACAGGAAGGAGAGAACCCAACATGTTTTGTCATTCATCCATCCATTCAATTCATTCTTCATCTTAAATGGAGAGATATGGACTCCGTGTGCACAACGTTGCCAACATTTCTACACACTCGTGGAACTCCAGGTCACTGCATTTGCAAGTTAACGGATGTCAGGCACCTCCAGGAGCTGTTTGTCTCCGAGCAGCCTCTTCTGCTCTAAGGGCTTTTGCAGACAGAGATGTGCTCCAGTTGGAGTCTTACTGGAGAAATCCTGAAAGCTCAAGCATCTGTTAACTCGCTGTCAACAAGTGGTATGAAGAGGGGTAATGATGCGAACATACTTACATCAGCCATCCACACTGAGAAATGACATTTGTAGACGCTGAAGACTTATGAATTTTGAAGTTGCGTTTTAATACTGTGTTGGTCCCAACAAGGCTTCCAGCTGCTCAATTTCATTATTTTATTCAGCTTTTTTATTTTATTACTTTGGCAAAACAGGCCTGGTCAAAATGGCTCTCCTGAGGGGCACGAGGAGTGTTAACAAGCTCCTACATTTTGGGCTGGGCCAATGGGGTCTGCTGCTCCCCTCGTTGGAGCCCAACTAAGCCCCAGTGAAGGCTGGAGGCCATTTGCCCCCCCCCTCTCCTCCCTCCACTGCCTCCTCTCTCGTCTTTATGAGCGTTTGGAGTGGCTGGGCTGGCCGTTGCCAGGAGAAGCGGATGTTGAAAAAGGAGAATCCTCTGTGAAAGGTGGCTGTGATTCGGGGGGCACTGTGGGCTCCTCGAGGGCTCCACTGTCGCAGAGACAAAATAATCAGCTAGCTCCTCAGTCCAATGTCGCGCTGTCTCTCTCCCCTCTCTCTCCCCTCTCTCTCCCCTCTCTCTCTCTCCACTCTCTCTCTCTCTCCACTCTCCCCTCTCTCTCCCCTCTCTCTCTTACTCCTTTCTTTCTCTTTCTGTCATTCTCTCTACCTCTGTTTCTTTTTCTCTTTCTTTTGGTTTCTTACTGCCCTTCTCTTCTCTCTCCCTCTCTCTCGCTCTCTGTGTTTCTGTTTCTGTTAAGAGTTCTTCTTCCTGGATATTGACCAGGAATATACACTAGTCTAAATTTAAAGGCCCAGTGCAGTCAAAATTCATTTTTCCCCTGCATTTTGTATCATATCGTACAACAGCTGATGAAACTAACACTGTAAAATTGTGAACAATTTGATCAGTGTTATTTCCTGATAGTTGCTGGTTGAAAATACAGTCTACACAGGACGTTCTAGTCAGCAGGATTTGCATGAGGGGAGTTTCAGACTGCCTGGTAACATCACCAGGTGTTCAATTAGTTAATATACCAATAATAGACCAATAACAAAGAGTTCCAAACCTCTCTGCCAATAGCAGCTAGTTTTCAGTTTTCCCCCTCCCCACAGACCAGTTCCAAACAGTCCAAGAAAAATTCTTGCTTGAGAAATATTTTTTTTGTTAAAAAGCTATTTTTATTTATTTTTTAATTTTTTTATGGAGAACTATTATAGTAAGGTACTTAATTGTTACACATAAATTATTTGATATTGATATAAAACATCTGCATTGGGGCTCCCGAGTGGCGCAGCGGTCTAAGATGTGTCACGCCAGACCCTGGTTCGATTCCAGGCTGTATCACAACCGGCCGTGATTGGGAGTACCATAGGGCGGCGCACAATTGGCCCAGCATCGTCCGGGTTAGAGTTTGGCCCGTGTAGGCCGTCATTGTAAAATTATAATTTGTTCTTAACTGACCTGCCTAGTTAAATAAAACAATAATAATAAATAAATTGGGCCTTCAAACTGAATATTACAGATAGTACTTGAAGTAAAATAAAGATCACTGAGCACTGAGCAGCATTGGCTTTGTTGTAAGTTGTGAGCCTCTAGACTCATTACTTACTGCCGGTGAAATTGAAGTATCTCGCGGAGCCGTTGTTAACACTGAAACAATTATCTACTCTTTCTATTCATTTGTTACTCGGCGACCATAAATTACTATGACTTCCTGCGCTACGACAGGCATTCATTCATCTCCCCCCCCCCCCCCCCCCCTTTTTTTTTTCTCACCAAGGTCAGCTGTCAGATTCTCTCTCTCTCTCTCATGCTTCTGGCCATTGAATATTAAGCGTAGTTTAAAGATGGCTGATTTAAACAAGCAAACTTTTTTTCTTCTCTTACCTGTTTTTATTTTAGGAAATGGTTTTGTGCCTTTTCTGAGGTAAGCTTCTCCATGAAAGAGTATGTGTATTATGTACATTGTAAAAGTAATCCCAGGCGTATTTCCACAACAATGGGGCGATCATTTGACATGGGAACTCTCCATCCGTGTTGGTTTTGGCTCCATTACTAGCCATAACTCATCCTCCCTCTTCAGAACGTATGGCTATAGTCAAATGTAGCGCACTATATAGGGAATAGGGTGCCATTTGGGACTAGGACAAGGAACGTCCTAGCTGCGGAGATCCCTGTGGAGTAATGCTTTGATACTGGTAACACACACACACACAGGCAGCCAAGCAGTCTCTTCCTTACAGACATAACATTCCTCACTGAGTCAGTTTTGGTTAGAGTGTTGGGCCAGTAACCAAAAGGCTGTTGGTTCGAATGCCCGTGCCAACAAGGGGAAAAATCTGTCGATGTGACCTTAAGCAAAGCACACCATCATGCTGAGATGATCATCCGTTCACGGCGGTTGAAATCAAACATCTTAAATTTGTACTCATCAGACCAAAGGACAGATTTCCACCAGTCTAATGTCCATTTCTCGTGTTTCTTGGCCCAAGTAAGTCTCTTCTTATTGGTGTCCTTTAGTAGTGGTTTCTTTGCAGCAATTCGACCATGAAGGCCTGATTCACGCAGTCTCCTCTGAACAGTTGATGTTGAGATGTGTCTGTTACTTGAACTCTGAAGCATTTATTTAAGCTGCAATTTCTGAGGCTGGTAACTCTAATGAACTTATCCTCTGCAGCAGAGGCAACTCTGGGTCTTCCTTTCCTGTGGCGGTCCTCATGAGAGCCAGTTTCATCATGTAGCTTGATGGTTTTTGCAACTGTACTTGAAGAAACTTTCAAAGTTCTTGAAATTTTCCGCATTGACTGACCTTCATGTCTTAAAGTAATGATGGACTGTCAATTCTCTTTGCTTATTTGAGCTGTTCTTGCCATAATATGGACTTGGTATTTTACCAAATAGGGCTATCTTCTGTATACCACCCCTAACTTGTCACAACACAACTGATTGGCTCAAACGCATTAAGAAGGAAAGAAATGCCACAAATTAACTTTTAACAAGGCACACATGTTAATTGAAATGCATTCCAGGTGACTACCTCATGAAGCTGGTTGAGAGAATGCCAAGAGTGTGCAAAGCTGTCATCAAGGCAAAGGGTGGCTATTTGAAGAATCTCAAATATAAAATATATTTTCATTTGTTTAACACTTTTTTTTGGTTACTACATGATTCCATATTTGTTATTTCATAGTTTTGATGTCTTCACTATTATTCTACAATGTATAAATGAGTAAACATTTATAAAAACCCTTGAATGAGTAGGTGAACCAAACTTTTGGGGTCACTTGGAATGTCCTTGTTTTTGAAAGATTTTTGTTTTGTCCATTAAGATAACATCAAATTGATCAGAAATACAGTGTAGACATTGTTAATGTTGTAAATGAGTATTGTAGCTGGAAACGGCTGATTTATAATGGAATATCTACATAGGTGTACAGAGGTACGAGATTTACATTAACATTTAAGTCATTTAGCAGACGCTCTTATCCAGAGCGACTTACAAATTGGAAAGTTCATACATATTCATCCTGGTCCCCCCGTGGGGAATGAACCCACAACCCTGGCGTTGCAAGCGCCATGCTCTACCAACTGAGCCACACGGGACACGAGATCTTCAGTTTATTGGCAATGTCTCGCATGTAATAGCCATCATTTCTCAGAACAAGAATAGACTGGCGAGTTTCAGAAGAAAGTTCTTTGTTTCTAGCCATTTTGAGCCTGTAATCAAACCCACAAATGCTGATGCTCCAGATACTCAACTAGTCTAAAGAAGGCCAGTTTTATTACTTCTTTAATCAGAACAACAGTTTTCAGCTGTGCTAACATAATTGCAAAATGATTTTCTCATGACCAATTAGCCTTTTAAAATGATTAACTTGGATTAGCTAACACAACGTGCCATTGGAACACAGGAGTGATGGTTGCTGATAATTGGCCTCTGTACACCTATGTAGATATTCTATTCTATAAAAAATCAGCTGTTTCCAGCTACAATACTAATTTACAACATTTAACAATGTCTACACTATATTTCTGATCAATTTGATGTTATTTTAATGGACAAAAAAATTGCTTTTCTTTCAAAAACAAGGAATTGTCTAAGTGACCCCAGACTTTTGAATGGTAGTGTGTGTGTATATATATATATATATATATATTATACAGTACCAGTCAAAATGCAAGCAGTTCAATGAATTATATTAGCTGACGGACTGGTTTTTGAGTAGTTTTGCAGTCATTGTAGAGGAAGGAAATAGTTTGCATTTCAATGCAATTGAAAGTCCATCATCCCATTTTTAAATATTATTTTAAGAATGTTGCCCAGTCAAGGATAAAGCTGTTTTTTATGAACACCTCAATTGAGTCTTCTCTGGATAGAATT
The DNA here is from genome assembly GCF_045679555.1 of Salvelinus alpinus. Taxonomy (NCBI): domain Eukaryota; kingdom Metazoa; phylum Chordata; class Actinopteri; order Salmoniformes; family Salmonidae; genus Salvelinus; species Salvelinus alpinus. Next base: position 43,215,285 of record NC_092103.1, on the reverse strand, counting down.
TAAAAAAAAATGGAATTGCAAAAAAAATATTTAGATTTGACATAATTGGGTTGAGAATTGATTTGATTAAAGGCCCATTGCCGTGGTAAAACTTCAGTCAAATTAATGGGTCTTGCAATGTATGGAATTTGCATGAGGTGTTGCGCTCTCAGATCCTAGCTGTGCTTTTCAGCATGACTTAACCAGACCGTGGGAACTGAGCTAAACCTTTGGTTTGCGTCCCAAGTGGCACCCTATTCACCTTACAAGTGCACTACTTCGTAGTGGACTACACCAGAACCCTATATGCCCTGGTCAAAGTAGTGCACTACATAGGGAACAGGGTGTCATTTACGATGTATCTTTGAAGGAGCTCATGTACATATCAACGGTTAAACTCCTCTCATCGTCATGCAATATAACTAGAAAAATGTTAGTGTGATGTTTTTCCAAGTGAAGACTTGCAGGAAGTTGTAATAATAGTTTGTGTGCTTGACATATTTTCATTACACTGAACACTACTAAAGGTGATAAATCCTAGGAGTTGGATCGATTTGAAGTGAAGACTAGTGAGATATGTCTACCAGATGGACATGTTCTTGAGGCTTCCAGGGTCATGCCCAGTAGGGAGAAAATGTTTTAAAAGTGAAAGAAACGGGGGAGGTACTACCACAATTTGTGCAATAAGAAATGCAAATTTTCCTAAATACATTTGCTATGGTGTGCCCTACTGAACACAAGCCTTCAGTAGGACACAGCTGATGTGCTGTCTGGTGACCGGGGCCTTCAGTAGGACACAGCTGATGTGTTGTCTGGTGACTGGGTCCTTCAGTAGGACACAGCTGATGTGCTGTCTGGTGACCGGGGCCTTCAGTAGGACACAGCTGATGTGTTGTCTGGTGACCGAGGCCTTCAGTAGGACACAGCTGATGTGTTGTCTGGTGACTGGGGCCTTCAGTAGGACACAGCTGATGTGCTGTCTGGTGACCGAGGCCTTCAGTAGGACACAGCTGATGTGCTGTCTGGTGACTGGGGCCTTCAGTAGGACACAGCTGATGTGCTGTCTGGTGACCGAGGCCTTCAGTAGGACACAGCTGATGTGCTGTCTGGTGACTGGGGCCTTCAGTAGGACACACTTGTGGAACGTTCAGATAGAAATATGCTATGTAAAAACAAACATGCCTCTGACCTGTAGAATAAGGAGAATCGCTTCAGCTCTATTCAAGCCATTTCAATCTGCAATGTTCGACAACGTTTGGCTACTGAACGTAGCCCTGTGTATGTCAGGCCATGGGAGCTGGGGATTGGACTGGACAGGGCTAAAACGCTCCTCCATTGCCACTCGCTCATTAATGTGCTAATCGCTAATTGCCAGCCCCGCAGCACATTCCTAACCCAGTTGTGGGGAAACGCTACTGCAGAGTAATCATAGTAGCATACCATATGGCAGCTTATCCCCTATATAGTGCACTACTTTTGACCAGAGACCTATGAGCCCTGGTCAAAACTAGTGCACTATATAGGGAATAGGGTGGCGTTTTGAGACACCGACCATGTGAGTGACCTCAACTTGTCCAGCAGCTATGTTTGGGCTTCTATGTGCCAAAGTGTGGTTTCCTATAAGATGAACTCTCTCTCTCTTTCCGGTACTTTTGGAAAGCAATTCTTAACGATCGTAAAGTTTTTTTGGGGGGGAAAATCACTACCATAAATCTGTTGATCTTTTAGATTTTTCTTGGATCAAAAACTGAACATATGAATGAGTGTTTGTCCCAAAATAATGTCCAGATTGTTTTGAGAAATAACCTGTTGTGAATTTTGACCATGAATATAAATCATGATTTTTCTGTGCACATATGTATTTGTATTTTTTTTCTAATTCCTCTGGGATAAATAAATACATCTAATTTTCAATAGTGCCCTGAGACCAATTCGGCAGTAATTATCCATTGTGTGATCGTAAACATCAGTAGAGCACGTAACTAACATCTGTAGCACATTGGTCTAATGACAAATCAATAGGCAACGTTTATCCTTTGTTGTGATGGAGTCATTTCTAGCCAGGCTCACTGTAAATCGATCTTTGTTCATCTTGTAGCAAGACCAGCACTCTTGGTGGCAGATGTTGGGTGGAATACAACAATATCATAGTTTCATCAAAACTCTGTTGTTTTTTTTGCTTTGGCCATGGCAATTTTCATCAGATGGTATATCCTTCTAGTCACTCTAAAGCCTTGTTCCCAAAACGGCTGTATTAAATTGAGGTTTTGGATCCACTTGTTGTGTTTGGCAGAGTTTATGAAGACTCCTTTCTCATTCTGTTCTGGGATCCCGAGTGGCGCAGTGGTCTAAGGCACTGCATCTCAGTGCTTGAAGCATCACTACAGACACCCTGGTTCAAATCCAGGCTGCAAATCACAACCGGCCGTGATTGGGAGTCCCATATGGTGGTGCACAGTTGGCACAGCGTTGTTAGGGTTTGGCTGGTGTAGGCCTTCATTGTAAATAAACATTTGTTCTTAACTGACTTGTGTAGTTACATGAATCTAAAAATGTATGTGACTTCAAGCATTGAGACATGACAGTTGTTGGATCATTCTTTGCTGCACATTTAGCAAGATGATAGGATAATTTACTAACAGAAACATATTCATGTGTTTAATATTTCAGGTGGTATATTGTTTGATGTGTCAGCAGCACTGTAGTCAGTATCACCAGGTTTCTGTTCAGACACCTGGATCTAAGGCAAACCAAGGCAGGGGTTATGTGAGTTCTGTTCCCTCCTAACTCTGGTCTCCTTCCTGTCTCTGCAGCAGAAGCAGATCCTAGCTTATCCCAGCCAGTGGAGTCTGAGGGGCTGGCAGAAGCTCAAAGTGGAGCAGCACCCACAGCTGAAGGTAACCCCCCCCCCTCTCTCCTTCTCCTTCTCTCTCTCACTCTCTTCATTAAAGTGGAGCAGCACCCACAGCTGAAGGTAACCCCCCCTCTCTCCTTCTCCTTCTCTCTCTCACTCTCTCTTTATTAAAGTGGAGCAGCACCCACAGCTGAAGGTAACCCCCCCTCTCTCCTTCTCCCTCACTCTCTCGCTCTCTGTATTAAAGTGGAGCAGCACCCACAGCTGAAGGTAACCCCCCCTCTCTCCTTCTCCCTCACTCTCTCGCTCTCTGTATTAAAGTGGAGCAGCACCCACAGCTGAAGGTAACCCCCCCCTCTCTCCTTCTCCCTCACTCTCTCGCTCTCTTCATTAAAGTGGAGCAGCACCCACAGCTGAAGGTAACCCCCCCCTCTCTCCTTCTCCTTCCCTTCTCTCTCTCACTCTCTCTTTATTAAAGTGGAGCAGCACCCACAGCTGAAGGTAACCCCCCTCTCTCCTTCTCCTTCTCTCTCTCTCTCTTTATTAAAGTGGAGCAGCACCCACAGCTGAAGGTAACCCCCCCTCTCTCCTTCTCCCTCTCTCTCTCTCTCTTTATTAAAGTGGAGCAGCACCCACAGCTGAAGGTAACCCCCCTCTCTCCTTCTCCCTCTCTCTCACTCTCTTCATTAATGTGGAGCAGCACCCACAGCTGAAGGTAACCCCCCCCTCTCTCCTTCTCCTTCTCTCTCTCGCTCTCTGTATTAAAGTGGAGCAGCACCCACAGCTGAAGGTAACCCCCCCCCCCCTCTCCTTCTCCTTCTCTCTCTCACTCTCTTCATTAAAGTGGAGCAGCACCCACAGCTGAAGGTAACCCCCCCCTCTCTCCTTCTCCTTCTCTCTCTCGCTCTCTGTATTAAAGTGGAGCAGCACCCACAGCTGAAGGTAACCCCCCCCCCCCCTCTCCTTCTCCTTCTCTCTCTCTCTCTCTTTATTAAAGTGGAGCAGCACCCACAGCTGAAGGTAACCCCCCCCCCTCTCCTTCTCCTTCTCTCTCTCTCTCTCTTTATTAAAGTGGAGCAGCACCCACAGCTGAAGGTAACCCCCCCTCTCTCCTTCTCCTTCTCTCTCTCTCTCTCTTTATTAAAGTGGAGCAGCACCCACAGCTGAAGGTAACCCCCCCCCTCTCCTTCTCCTTCTCTCTCTCACTCTCTCTTTATTAAAGTGGAGCAGCACCCACAGCTGAAGGTAACCCCCCCCTCTCTCCTTCTCCTTCTCTCTCTGTTTATGGCTCCACCCCCTCTTTTTCTCCTTTCCCTAATCATGATTTACTATAGGAGTGTACATGAGCTGTAAACACACACACACACACATATTTACTTGTTATCAGTTCGTACAGCTGTTTACTGTCAGACGGACAAATTGACTGACAGACGGACTCCCCTTATCTCGATCTGAAGAGTAGTTGTTCACGTTACTCTGAACCCGGTGTGGTGTGACAGAGCACAGGATCTCTGGAAAGAACATTCCAGGCTTCCAGACCCGCCCTGGCCTAAAACCTCTCCCCAAAAGGCTCTGCAGAGACCTGCTTCTTCTCAAGCGCAACGATGTCCTCGACTCTCCTGTTTCTTGAGTGTCTCTGTATGCGTCCCAAATGACTTCCTCATTTAATGCACTATATAGGGAATAGGGTGCCTTTTGGGACACAGCCTCGGGTTCTCGGTTAAAGATGCACTATGCAGAAATCGCTCCGCTATTTCCTGGTTCCTAAAATCAAATCAAATGTCAGTTTGTGACAAAACAAACAAGTGTAGAGAGAGTCGTTGTGTAGAGAGAGTCGTTGTGTAGAGAGAGTCGTTGTGTAGAGAGAGTCGTAGTGTAGAGAGAGTCATTGTACCATCTAAACCGCTGTGAAATATCTTTTCCATAACCAATACTATTGTATTTTCTGCTCTTTGAAACTTGTGTACATAACCAAAAGTCAAATACGTAAAAAAAAAAAAAAAACGGGAAGCATACATAAATACGCATATAGAACATATCTACCGCTTCTTAGACTTGCTTTCAATGACAGATCTATGACACACATTTCTATGTGAATTTGGTTGGGTCTCCCAAAAAGTTACATATTGCAGCTGTAAGAAAAGCTCTCGTTTGATAAACTACTCAGTTCAATGGAAGGTCCCGGGTCGAGATTAAGTTTTTAAAGTTTTAATGTCACGTGCACAGTACAGTGAAATGTATTTCTTGCGAGCTATAAACCCAACAATGCAGTATTCAAAATAAATGTAGTACTAAAAATAACAAGGTAGAACAAAAACACCAGAGAAATAGAAATAAGAAGAACAGGAGAACCTAAGAAGCGATATACAGGGTCAATTCCGTATTAACAATGTGCTGGGATACTGGAGTGATAGAGGTAGATATGTATAGGGGTAAGGTGACTATATACAGGGTCAGTTCCATACTATATACAGGGTCAGTACCATACTATATACAGGGTCAGTTCCGTATTAACAATGTGCTGGGATACTGGAGTGATGGAGGTAGATATGTATAGGGGTAAGGTGACTATATACAGGGTCAGTTCCAGTACTGTACAGTATTAACAATGTGCAGGGATACTGCAGTGATAGAGGTAGATATGTATAGGGGTAAGGTGACTATATACAGGGTCAGTTCCAGTACTGTATTAACAATGACAATGTATTAACAATGATTAACAAATGTAAATGTAACAATGTGCAGGGATACTGCGGTGATAGAGGTAGATATGTATAGGGGTAAGGTGACTAGGCATCAGGATATATGATAAACAGATTAGCAGCAGAGTAAATTATGATTTTGTGTGTGTGTGTGTGTGTGTGTGTGTGTGTGTGTGTGTGTGTGTGTGTGTGTGTGTGTGTGTGTGTGTGTGTGTGTGTGTGTGTGTGTGTGTGTGTGTGTGTGTGTGTGTGTGTGTGTGTGTGTGTGTGTGTGTGTGTGTGTGTGTGTGTTAGCTATTTAGCAGTCTTATGGCTTGGTGATAGAAGCTGTTCAGGAGCCTGTTGGTGTACCACATGCCGTGTGGAAGCAGAGAGAGCAGTCTATGGCTTGGGGGGTTGGAGTCCTTAATGATTTTCCGGGCCTTCCTTTCACACTGCCTGTTATAGTGGTCCAGGATGGTAGGGAGCTCGGCTCAAGTGATCTACTGGGCTGTCCGCACCACCCTCTGTAGCACCATGCAATCGAGAACAGTGTTATTTCTATACCAAGCTGTGACGCAGCCAGTAAAGATGCTCTCAATGGTGCAGCTGTATAACTTTTTGAAGATTTGAGGGCTCATGCCAAATCTTTTCAACCTCCTGAGGGGGAAGAGGTGCTGTCGCGCCTTCTTCCCGACTGTGCACGTGTTAGTGGACCATTTTAAGTCCTCAGTGATTTGGACATCGAGGAACTTGAAGCTCTCGACCCGTTCCACTGCACCCCCGTCAATGTGGATGGAGGCGTGCTCGCCTCCCCGTGTCCTGTAGACCACGGTCAGGTCCTTGGTCTTACTGACATTACCCGACACCACACTGCCAGGTCACTGGCCTCCTCCCTGTAGGCTGTCTCATCGTTGCAGGTGATCAGGCCTACCACCGTCGTGTCGTCAGCAAACCTGATGATGGTGTTGGAGTCGTGCGCGGCCACGCAGTCATGGGCGAACAGGGACTACAGGAGAGAACTAAACACACACCCCTGGGGGACCCCCGTGTTGAAGGTCAGCGTGGCGGCACGGCAACCTGCAAAATGAAAGCCTTTTGGAGTTGATCAGAGCTCCCATCCCTTTGCAGCAGGGCCCTCACAGCTCATCTCATCCCATGCTTAAGTTCAGAAGAGGCTGCTGGGGAGGAGCTACAGGAGGACGGGCTCATTGTAATGGCTGGAATGGAGTCAAGCACATCAAGCACATGGCAACCACATGTTGGACTCCATTCCATTTCTTCCATTCCATGAAGACATCCTACTATAGCTCCTCCAACCAGCCTCCTCTGCCTCAATGACTCTGGGTGATTGCAGACGAGGGAAGATGTTATGTCGGAATAAAGCATTTGTTCTGATAGTTCCTTTAGCCCTTTGTCCCCCCCCCCCCCCCATCCCCATTCTTATCTGGATCCTGGAGTGGAGGCGTGTAGCGGAGGCCCCCTCTATTCTGTCATGTTGATACAGTACATTTGTTCCACATAAGAACTGATTCCTGGCCAGATTGGCTGAGATGTTCAGAATGTGTTAGACTAGGGCTGCAAGAACTGATCCTAGATCTGTTATGAAGGACGGGAAGTAACTGGAGCACAGCCATTCTACAGCCCTCCACCCAAAACCATACTCCAGAATTCATAATGAAAATCAGCCCACAGCCCTATGTTATTAGGATAATTAATGACGACCAGACGAACTTTGTAATAGCGCCCCCCCCCCCCCCCCGAATGGCTGTACAAACGTCAAACGCAACATAGCCATGATGTGTGTAAACCCTGGATTGCTGATGCTATGTATTGGCAAATGTGAGGCTTTGAAGCCACCGACAGCCATATTGGCACGAACATCAAACACTAAATAGCCCTCCCAAACGCAGAGATCTCCATCTTCCATGTGCAGCCTAATTATGTCGTGGAGAGCGGTGGGGGTTTGACGTGCGTTGAGGGCGCCCCCGAGTCAACTGCGTGCATAACTCAGGATGTCATTTCAAGAAAAGCTACCACTTGGTTCTGGGGGGGGGGGGGGTTCTGTTTAATACCAGCGGAGGGGAAATGGAATGCTGCACCATGGAGGCTTTGTGTTGGCCATCGGTCCAGGGTCTTGGGACACGGTAGTAGTTTTCAGAGGAGCGGGTCTACTCTTCACATTCGGAACAATTCATTCAATTAAAAACAAATTGAACTTTGGAGAGAAATCAAAGCTCCCTAATCTCAGTGTTTCCCTCTCCTTTGACAGATGCAAAGGAACGTTTTGGTTTGTATTAGTAAGGTACATGGGTTGTTATGACCAGGTTAAGTCCTCAAACAGTGGTTGTTTGAATTTGTGTGTTTTGTGTGTTTTGGAAGCATCAACACCACCGCTGTGGCATGATCCAACACACATACCCAGCCATTTCTAAGACTGAGGTTTCGTTGGCCTGGTGCGACAGGGTGGCAGCACTGGGCTTTAGGAGGAAGCTGCTTCTCATTACGTCTATCTCTCGGGGAGAAGTAAATCACTCAAGCCTTGATATTTGATACACAACCGTGTTTGCCACAAGAACCCCGGCACTGGACACAAAGTAGTTTGGCTTTTGACCAGGACTGATGATGGAATACTCAGAGGATTTTAGTGGACCAGGCCCAGTTACAAGCGCATGGGGGCTGTTGCAGCTGGAGATGTATTTCATTACCCCGAGGATTGGAAAGAAAGCATCGAGTTATCGATACAAATGTACTTTAACAGTTCTTTGGCCGTGTTTCCTGAAAATAAACGTATTCGCCTGTTCTTGCCTAAAGACAGCATGTTACGTGTTTATCCCAAACTAAAACCCTCCTGTCATTTTCACCTCTTAATGAGCTCCTCCGTTGGTTTCCGGCGTACTTTGGCTCGTCCAGTGGCGCTGCGTCGTTGAAGTGTGCAACGCCCTGTCAGCACTCAACACGTTGTTTACTGTCCTCCAATCACCACTGCACACAAACAGTCAAACCCATTTGGCTCTGTCTGCCAGCTGCAGAGCTGCAGCCTCCACTTCCTCTGGGCTGTCAGAAGAAAACAGGGGGGCCGTGTTCCAAATGGAGGGTTGCATTCCAAATGGAGGGATGTGTCCCAAATGGAGGGTTGCATTCCAAATGGAGGGGTGTGTCCCAAATGGAGGGTTGCATTCCAAATGGAGGGGTGTGTCCCAAATGGAGGGATGTGTTCCAAATGACACCCTATTCCTTACATAGTGAAAATAAGTGCACTACGTAGAGAATAGGATGCCATTTGGACTAGGAAGCTTTAATTAAACCCTAAATGGTGACATCATTGCTCTGCGCTATGCTGAGTACTCTGCTGCATGCGGTGGGGATAGGCACACGCCTCAGCGCCATTTTTCCATTGCATAAGCTCTCTCTCTGAGGCGGACCACAAGTACTCCAGGCAGATGTTGTAGTGAGTGGAGCCAGGGGATGGGATGTACAAGTTGTATTGAAATGGTGTATGTGTGTCACTATTCAACCATGCATTCTCTGGCTCTTCCTAGTGAACTGTAATCAGTAAAGGGGTAAGTTGAGGGAAGAGGACATTATGTTGCTCCTCTAATGAACTACAATTAGCAAATCAAATCAAAATGTATTGGTCACATACACATGGTTAGCAGATGTTATTGCGAGTGTAGCGAAATGCTTGTGCTTCTAGTTCTGACAGTGCAGCAATATCTAACATGTAATCTAACAATTCCACAACAACTACCTAATACAAACAAATCTAAGTAAATTAATGAAATGGAATAAGAATATATACATATAAATATATGGATGAGCAATGACAGAGCAGCATAGGCAAGATGCAATAGATGGTATAAAATACAGTATATACATATGAGACGAGTAATGCAAGATATGTGAACATAATCATAGTGGCATTATTCAAGTGACTAGTGATCCAGTTATTAAAGTGGCCAATGATTTCAATTCAGTATATTGGCAGCAGCCTCTCTGTGTTTAGTGATGGCTGTTTAACAGTCTGATGGTTGTTGTCCTTGATCTTTTTGGCCTTCCTGTGACATCAGGTGCTGTAAGTGTCCTGGAGGGCAGGTAGTTTTCCCCCGGTGACGCGTTGCTCTGGAGAGCCTTGCGGTTGTGTGCGGTGCAGTTGCCTTACCAGCCGGTGATACAGCCCAACAGGATGCTCTCAATTGTGCATCTGTAAAAGTTTGTGAGGGTTTTAGGTGACAAGCCAAATTTCTTTAGAATCCTGAGGTTGAAGAGGCGCTGTTGCCCCTTCTTCAGCACACTGTCTCTGTAGGTGGACCATTTCAGTTGGTCTGTGATGTGTACGCCGAGGAACTTAAAACTTTCCACCTTCTCCACTGCTGTCTTGTCGATGTGGATAGGGGGGTGCTCCCTATATTAAAGGGGTGAGTTGAGGGAAGAGGACATTATGTTGTCATCCTGATATTTTTGATAATAGACTAACATTTTGTGTTATGGGTGACATATGGGAAAAGGGGGTCTAACAGTAATGGTATTATTATTCATAATAAAAAATAATACATCTAAAAAATATATAAATAAATAAATAAATAAAAAAGAAGTAATGGTATTACTATATTATCTAATGGCATTATGGGGGAATAATTGTCCAAAACACAACATATTGAGATCAATTTGGGGAAAATATAACGTAAAATGTTTTCTAGAGAATAGTCGAATTTATAGGTTGGAAAACTTTCCAGGCCACTTTTGAACTTGGGTTATTGCTTGTACAATTTTATTGGTTAATGATATAAGTTGATAGTGAAGATGATGATGGTCATCACTTCCTGATTTAAATCCCATTATTTGCCATGCGTGAAGACATTACACATCAAATGCCTATAGGCATATAGGCATAATTTCACTGAATATTGTAACTACTTGAGACTCATCCCACACCATTGGTTTCACCCTTGACCCTTTGTTGCCGTTTAAATGGATAAATCCTATCACCGGCCTTTTGAACCGATGCCTTGAGGACAAGTATCCAAGATATCTACCGACTCCAAAACTGTTTAAGTGTATTTGTTCGAATCAACAGTTGTACAGGCGCCAACAGCCTTTTGGCCTGGAGGAAAGGAAAAACACCAAAGTGATTGAGGTTATTTGAGGCTGTTTGAGGTTATTTTTCAATTGGAATATAGCTGGAGTGGAGCTTTGCCTTGCACTCTCCTTGGCCTGCTAACATTGTCCATTACTTTCCATCAAGGCTGTTGGAGGCTAGCGGGGCTAGTTGTGGCTTGGCAACCTGATGTTATGGCATTACAAAATATACAACTTGAAGGCATACCCAAGTGGTGGGCTCTATGAAGGTCATATGTTATTTTCTCTAAGTGTGTGTGTGTGTGTACATGGATTTCACTACTGTAGATTAGGTTAGTGGTTACAGTGTGCATACTCACGGTAGGTCCTGTAGGATTCAGTGACAGCATGTATGTAACAACTGATCTACTGTGTTAACCACCAAAGTACTTGATTGCTTATGTGGTCATAGGCATTTACCAAACCTACATGAGCAGGCATGCCACCTCACCAAGGTTTGGGCCAAGACAACAGGATTTATCATAGGACAGATGGCACACAGGCAAATCCTCAGATTAAAGGATAAGAAAGCAGGAAGTCATCAACTGTTAAATCAGAGATGGTTCAGTAATTATCAGAGAATAAGTCATTACCTTTAGAGTTATGGGCCGTGTGTGTGTGTGTTGTAAGTCTCCCAATGCAGGGTGTTAACAGAGAATGACCAGACCATAGAGATAGACAGTGTGATGAGAGATTGAGACATGATTGCCTGTCAGAACCTGGCCAACATTCTCTCTCATCTCCCCTCCGTCTCTCCCTCTCTCATCTCTCCCTCTCCATCTGCCTTCTCCCCCTCTTCTCTCACCCCCCCTCCAATCCCCCCTTTCTCCATCCCTACATAATGTGTGCTGTAGGGGTTACTGGAGGACTGGAGTTGGGAAACACTGCCCTACATAATGTGTGCTGTAGGGGTTACTGGAGGACTGGAGTTGGGAAACACTGCCCTACATAATGTGTGCTGTAGGGGTTACTGGAGGACTGGAGTTGGGAAACACTGCCCTACATAATGTGTGCTGTAGGGGTTACTGGAGGACTGGAGTTGGGAAACACTGCCCTACATAATGTGTACTGTAGGGGTTACTGGAGGACTGGAGTTGGGAAACACTGTCCTACATAATGCATTGCCTTTGACCAGAAGCCTATGGGCAAGGAATAAATTATATAGGGAATAGGATACAGTATGTGAACAGAAATTATTTTGACTCAAATGTCCAATGTGATGATTGATGTTATATACCTTGCAGAGTTGAAATGGAATGGACCCCAAATCTGCGAAAGCAGTTGGCTAAATCACATGCAGGTCTGGGGCTAGGCGTCTGTAACCTTGGTACACAGAGTTCAGTACTTAGAGTTTCTATTGGCTATTTCTATGGTTCAGTGGTCTACCGGTCTTGACCAGAGTGTTGACCCTGGACAATGTTTGTTAACATTGGTTACCTGGCGACAGGGCAGGATCACATGACTGTGCAGTGTAGGCTCGGTCTGGGTCTCTTATCCAATGGCATCGGTTATTTGTAGTGAGTCGCGCTGGTCGGAATGCAGAGAAGCTGAATGGTCTTTCTCTTTATTCTCTCTTTATTATCTCCCTTTCTCTTTATTCTCTCTCTCCCTCTCTCTCTCTTTCTCTCTCTCTTTCTTTTTATTTTCTCCCTTTCTCTTTATTCTCTCTTTATTCTCTCTCTCTCCCTTTCTCTTATCTCTCTTTCTCTCTTTATTCTCTCTCTTTCTCTTTATTCTCTCCCTTTCTCTCTCTTTTTCTCTTTATTCTCTCCCTTTCTCTTTATTCTCTCCCTTTCTCTATTCTTTCTCTCTCTCCTCTTCTCTTTATTCTCTTTCTCTTTATTCTCTCTTCTCTCTCTCCTTTCTCTTTATTCTCTCTCTCCCTTTCTCTTTATTCTCTCTCTCCCTTTCTCTTTATTCTCTCTCTCCCTTTCTCTTTATTCTCTCTCCCTTTCTCTTTATTCTCTCTCTCCCTTTCTCTTTATTCTCTCTTCTCTCTCTCCCTTTCTCTTTTTTCTCTCTTTCTCTTTTCTCTTTTTTCTCTTTATTCTCTTTATTATCTGTCATTCTCCCACTTTCTCCCTCTTTCTCTCACTCTTTCTCCTGCTTTCTCTCATGCTCACTCTGTCCATTCCTTCCTCCCGGGCCCTCTATTTCAAGAGAGAGTTCATTGCCTGCGGTATTCCTCACCTCATCTCCTCTCACCTCCTTGTGAGCAGCAGAGGGGAGAAGAGGTCTCCCTCCCTCCTTCTCTCTCTCACCCTACTCCTTCAATCTCTGTCGCGAGGAAGTGACATGTTTGTTTTGTTGAAGAGTCAGTGTTGCGTAAACCAGATGTGGCGACCGCCACAAGGTTGCGTGTAGGGATGGGTATAAGTAATGGAGTACTCTAATGGACGTCAACTCCTGACTGGCGTAGCGGTCTAAGGCACTGCATCTCAGTGCAAGAGGAGTCACTACGGTCCCTGGTTTGAATCCAGGTTGAATCACATCTGGCTGTGATTGGGAGTCCCATAGGGCGGCGCACAATTGGCCCAGCGTTGTCCGGAGTAGGTCGTCATTGTAAATAAGAATTTGTTCTCAACTGTCTTGCCTAGTTAAATAAAGGTTAAAATAAAATGTAATCTTTAATCAGAGATCCATTTTATACTGTACCACTTTGTGGTAGAATATGCTTTGCAGACTGACGCTGAAGGCTCTGGACCGCAGACCGTCGCCGAAGGCGTCGGGCCATGGATCGTCACTGGAGGCTTCGTGCGTGGAGCAGTCACTGGACGTACCAGGCTGGAGACACGCACTGGAGGCCGGGTGCATGGAGCTGGCACAGGATATACTGGACCGTGGAGACGCACTGGAGGTCTGGACCGTGGAGGGGCACTGGAGGTCTGGAGCGTGTCCTGGCTGGATGCTCACTTTAGCCCGGCAAGTGCGGGGCGCTGGCACAGGACGCACTGGGCTGTGGATGCGCACTGGCGACACAGTGCGTAGAGCCGGCGCAGGATATCCTGGACCGAGTAGGCGTACTGGAGACCAGGCGTGCTGAGCCGGCACAACCCGTCCTGGCTGTATGTTCACTTTCGCACGGTAAGTGCGAGGAGCTGGCACAGAACGCACCGGGCTGTGGATACGCACTGGAGACACATTGCGTATCTCCGCAAAACATGGTGCCTGAACGGTCACACGCTCCTTAAAGCGAGTGCGGGGAGTTGGCTCTGGTCTGAAACCTGTCTCCGCCAACCACCCCGTCTGCCCCCCCCCCCAAAAAAAATTTGGGCATGCCTCTCGTGCTTCCTTTGTGGTCTCGAACCCCGGTGTTTCGTCGTTGTTCCTCCCTCGCTGCCTCCGTCTGCTCCCATGGAAGGCGATCCCTTCCGGCCAGGATCTCCTCCCACGTCCAGGATCCCTTACCGTCCAGGATCTACTCCCATGTCCAGGATGTCTGCTCCTCCTGGCCACGCTGCTTGGTCCGTTTGTGGTGGGATCTTCTGTCACGTCCGTTGAAAGATGGATTGGACCAAGGTGCAGCGTGGTCGGCGTACATTTTTATTTTATTTAAATGACACCGAAAAACAACAAAATACAAAAACGAACGTAAAGCTATATGCAGTGCAGAAAGTAACTACACACAAACAAGATCCCACAAACTAAAGGTGGAAAAAAGGCTGGCTAAGTATGATCCCCAATCAGAGAAAACGATAGACAGCTGCCTCTGATTGGGAACCATACCCGGCCAACAAAGAAATAGAAAAACTAGAATGCCCACCCAAATCACACCCCGACCTAACCAAATAGAGAAATAAAAAGGCTCTCTAAGGTCAGGGCGTGACAAGCGTCTTGTCTGCTAAATTAACAAACAAGGCTATACCATTGCACAACCATAGGCTTCTACAAGCCGCCACTGCTGAGGTTAGTGTTGAGGTTACTACCTTTTTGAAGATTGTGTTCCAAGATATAACCAGTTCATATTACGGTTTCAATAAATCAATCTTAAATTACGCTTGCTTTTTTATTGACTCTATATATATATATGCGGCAATTTATCAATTAGGATTTGTTATCTGTAATGGTTATGATAAATTAGGCACTGTTGGCATATAGATATATTTTTCTCAGTGCAGGCATTGTGTTCTAAAAATAGGCATCTGGGGGGGATGAAGAGAGAATGACAGAGAAAGAAAGAGGGATGCAGGAAGTACTCAACCTCCATTGAACAGGAAGTGGGAGGAGGTGGGGGAACACGATTTTTTGGCTCTAACTCTCCTCTCTTCCAGACAGGAAACGGGTGTTGTGTCCCAAATGGCACCCTATTCCCTACATAGTGCACTACTTTTGACCCGGGCCCATAGATCTCTGATCAAAAGTAGTGCACTATGTAGGGAAATAGGTTGCCATTTGGGACAGAAACTTGGATGAAAAGAAAAGGAGCAGCCCCTCACTCATTAAGGCTTCCACTAGCGTGTTCCTTATTGTAGCCGTTGAGATCATGTGTCCTCCTAATAAGTGATATCAGTAGAGGGGAATGGGTGTTTCTCTCTGCAACACTGCAGTAAAGAACAGGACAAGCCTCGAAGCTTCAGAATATGATGTTGGATTTCTTTCCCATTGATTCAACATAGTGCTGTATGTTGCCTCATCTCTATAATAGGCCTCTGTACCTTTTTCACACTAGTGAGCCGAGCCATGCCGAGCTGTACTGTACTGGCCTGGTTAGTTACACATCCCCCATAGTTACTGGAACTATATTAGAAACGGCAAAGTGAATACAAAACATCCGAGCCAGCAGAGTGCACTGCGACAGTGTGAGAAGATAGATGCAGATAAACTTTGACCAAAGACCAACCAGGACAAGAGAACGTAGAGGTCTTCACCCCAACATTCCATCCTTCATTGATATTTATCCTAGCCCTCTAACCCCTAACCTTCAACCTAACCTGTGACCTCTCTCCTAGGTTACTTCCTGGAGTTCCAGGAGCCGGTGAACAACATCACCATCGTGCAGGGCCAGGCGGCCACGCTGCACTGCAAGGTGACGGGAAATCCGCGGCCCACCATCCGCTGGCTGAAGAATGACGCGCCCGTGGTCCAGGAGCAAGGGCGCATCTCCATCCGCAAAACCGATGCGGGCTCCAAGCTGCGCATCACGGACCTGGACACCACGGACACAGGCTACTACCAGTGCGTGGCCTCCAACCCGGTCAAGGTGATCTCTGGCACTGGCGTGCTCTACGTGAAGCTGGGTAAGGAGAGGTTGGTGGTTGGGCTTGTGGGCTTTGTGTCACCTTCTTTCTCTTGCTCTTTTACTTTTTATTTTGCCCCTGTGTCTGTCTTTCTTTCCCTCTCACACTTTAACAGAAAGAGCGAGAGGGCAGGGCGAAAAAGGAGAGCGATAGAGAGATGGTTGTTAAACCTACCGTGGGATACATGGTTTCAGAAACCACTCACTCAATAAATAAACCCAGCATTCATAGCTACTCCTGGACAAGGCAAACTGCACATTTTTGGTAATTGGACTTTCTGTTCACTACTCATAAGTCACAATCGATTAATTCACCCAAGTAGCGATTATAGCCCTATTCCCGTTCTGGCCAGTTATTTTTGAGGGTTATTATGTGGCAATGCCATTGATCTAAATGAACTGGAGCGACACTAGTCAAGGGGCCATATGTACAACCTCATACTCCTGACACCGCGCTAAGATTTATTGAAGAGCACCAGTATAACTCTCCCACCTCCCTAACGTAAAAACGACCATTCCTAAATCTAGCCGAGCACAGAAACGGTTTCCCCAGTGTTTTTGCTCTCCAAATGTTTTCAACTGCTTTTATGTGATACTAGATAAACTCGTTTTTTAAAGACCCACGCCGCTGACAGTTTTAGTGCAATAGCCGGCTAAAATTGTAGTGCTAGCTTCCCCCACGCATAGTCATCTCAGTACAATAATGTTAGTGCTTTTAGTAAGTGAACGTTTTACCAAGGCTGCTATTGAAAACAGAAGTAGGTATTTCCTCAGAGGGAGAAGGTCTGTTATGTCACCAGTGGGATTTTTATTTCTAAACTCATGCCACTAGCAATTTATCATTCACGTTTCTCCCAGGACATATACCACTATATGTCTGTATTATGCTATATCAGGATGCTCTGGGTCATGTTGTAGACTTGTAATTACAAGAGTCATAATTGAAATCACAGATTTTTAGATGCTCGGCATTGTTGAACATCCACTACTAGCTACACTCCCTGTCACAAACTGATGATATATGGAGGTAAACCAAGGCCAAAAACAAAAACTGATGGTTTACCTCCATATATCAAGGCCAAAAACACAAACTGATGATATATGGAGGTAAACCAAGGCCAAAAACAAAAACTGATGATATATGGAGGTAAACCAAGGCCAAAAACACAAACTGATGATATGATATATGGAGCTAAACCAAGGCCAAAAACACAAACTGATGATATATGGAGGTAAACCAAGGCCAAAAACAAAAACTGATGGTTTACCTCCATATATCAAGGCCAAAAACACAAACTGATGATATATGGAGGTAAACCAAGGCCAAAAACAAAAACTGATGATATATGGAGGTAAACCAAGGCCAAAAACACAAACTGATGATATGATATATGGAGCTAAACCAAGGCCAAAAACACAAACTGATGATGTATGGAGGTAAACCAAGGCCAAAAACAAAAACTGATGGTTTACCTCCATATATCAAGGCCAAAAACACAAACTGATGATATATGGAGGTAAACCAAGGCCAAAAACAAAAACTGATGATATATGGAGGTAAACCAAGGCCAAAAACACAAACTGATGATATGATATATGGAGCTAAACCAAGGCCAAAAACACAAACTGATGATGTATGGAGGTAAACCAAGGCCAAAAACAAAAACTGATGGTTTACCTCCATATATCAAGGCCAAAAACACAAACTGATGATATATGGAGGTAAACCAAGGCCAAAAACAAAAACTGATGATATATGGAGGTAAACCAAGGCCAAAAACACAAACTGATGATATGATATATGGAGCTAAACCAAGGCCAAAAACACAAACTGATGATATATGGAGGTAAACCAAGGCCAAAAACACAAACTGATGATTTATGGAGGTAAACCAAGGCCAAAAACACAAACTGATGATTTATGGAGGTAAACCAAGGCCAAAAACACAAACTGATGATTTATGGAGGTAAACCAAGGCCAAAAACACAAACTGATGATTTATGGAGGTAAACCAAGGCCAAAAACACAAACGGATGATGTATGGAGGTAAACCAAGGCCAAAAACACAAACGGATGATTTATGGAGGTAAACCAAGGCCAAAAACACAAAAGGATGATGTATGGAGGTAAACCAAGGCCCTTTCTGAATCCTCAGCCTTTGGCCTTGACCTATGATTGTAATACCAAAAGTAAAATGGGATAGCGTCTGATGTGGCTTGATAAAAGGCAATCGCATATTGCTACATTTTCACACTCTCCTGTTTTCTTGTTCTCCACAGGGCAGTCACCAACACACGAGCCCAATGAAGCGTAAGTAATTCTACTACGTGTGTGTGTGTGTGTGTGTGTGTGTGTGTGTGTGTGTGTGTGTGTGTGTGTGTGTGTGTGTGTGTGTGTGTGTGTGTGTGTGTGTGTGTGTGTGTGTGTGTGTGTGTGTGTGTGTGTGTGTGTGTGTGTGTGTGTGTACACTACCAGTCAAAAGTTTGGACACAACTACTCAGTCAAGGGTGTTTCTTAATTTGTACTATTTTCTACATTGTAAAACATTACTGAAGACATTTAAAACTATGAAATAACACATGGAATCATGTAGTAACCAAAAAAAGTGTTAAACAAATCAAAATATATTTTAGATTCTTCAAAGTAGCCACCCTTTGCCTTGATGACAGCATTACAGAATCTTGGCATTCTCTCAACCAGCTACACCTGGAATGTTTTTCCAATAGTCTTGAAGGAGTTCCCACATATGCTGAGCACTTGTTGGCTGCTTTCCCTTCACTCTGCTGTTCAACTCATCCCAAACCATCTCAATTGGGTGGAGGTTGGGTGATTGTGGAGGTCGGGTCATCTGAGGCAGCACTCCATGAAAAACAAATGATAGTCCCACTAAGCGCAAACCAGATGAGATGGCGTATCGCTGCAGAATGCTGTGGTAGCCATGCTGGTTAAGTGTGCCTTGAATTAATAATAAATCACAGACAGTGTCACAAGCAAAGCACCCCCACACCAACACACCTCCTCCTCCATGCTTCATAGTGGGAACCACACATGCGGAGATCATCCGTTCACATACTCTGCGTCTCACAAAGACACGGCGGTTGTAACCAAAAATCTCAAATTTGGACTCATCAGACCAAAAGACAGATTTTCACCGGTCTAATGTCCATTGCTTGTGTTTCTTGGCCCAAGCAAGTCTCTTCTTATTATTGGTGTCCTTTAGTAGTGGTTTCTTTGCAGCAATTTGACCATGAAGGTCTGATTTCACGCAGTCTCCTCTGAACAGTTGATGTTGAGATATGTCTGTTACTTGAACTCTGTGAAGCATTTATTTGGGCTGCAATCTGAGGTGCAGTTAACTCTAATGAACTTATCCTCTGCAGCAGAGGTAACTCTGGGTCTTCCTTTCCTGTGGCGGTCCTCATAAGAGCCAGTTTCATCATAGCGCTTGATGGTTTTTGGGACTGCACTTGAAGAAGCTTTAAAAGTTCTTGAAATGTTCCGTATTGACTGACCTTCATGTCTTAAAGTAATGATGGACTGTCAATTCTCTTTGCTTATTTGAGCTGTTCTTGCCATAATATGGACTTGGTCTTTTACCAAATAGGGCTATCTTCTGTATACCCACCCCTACCTTGTCACAACACAACTGATTGGCTCGAACGCATTAAGAAGGAAAGAAATTCCACAAATTAACTTTTAACAAGGCACACCTGTTCATTGAAATGCATTCCAGGTAACCCTAACCCAAGAGTGCAAAGCTGTCATACAAAGAGGCAAACGGTGGTTATTTTGAAGAATCTCAAATATAACATATTTTTGGGGTTGTTTAACACTTTTTTTGTTGCTACATGATTCCATAAGTGTTATTTCATAGTTTTGTTTTGTTCACTATTATTCTACAATGTAGAAAATAGTAAAAAATAAAGTAAAACCCTTGAATGAGGAGGCGTGCCCAAACGTTTGACTGGCGCTGTGTATATATATGAGCACATGTGACCTCACTTGCACCCAAAAACACACTCAAATGCAGGCATGCACATGTTCACTATCTATCTCATGATTTTCACATCAGTGTTGGTTTACGCAATTATCAATACATAGTCTAACAGCATGTCATTGAACAGAAGATGCATTGAAGCAGAATATTAACTCATTTGAGAACAGAGGCTCCTGCAGCTTCCCTTCTCCTTTCCTTTGAAGCTCTCCTGACGTGAATGAGTTAAAGACAGAGCAGGGAATAGATTCCTTCACTGAGTCAGACACTAGCGGTTTTCATCGAGGTTGGTGCAAAACTGGAAAGAATGCTGATTCATAGTCTCCATATTCTTGACTCTGACTTGATTAGCTACGGTCTTAGTGTTGACTCGGTCTTGCTTTTGGTGGTCTCGAAAACAACACCGGCTGATTCATAGTCTCTATATTGTGACCAGTTGTTTTTGGAATCTCAGTCAGAACAAGTTGCTTATATCATCAGTAGGCTAACAATGTAATTAGCAGTTTTGTCAAATGCAGGATGCTAACCAGTCGTTGTGTCTATTGCTAGCCTAGCTTCATTGCTAGCCTAGCTTTAAGTGACTTTGGGTCATTGAAAAGCACGAGGCTTACAGTTGAAGTCGGAAGTTTACATGCACTTAGGCTGGAGTCATTAAAACTAATTTTTCAACCACTCCAAATTTCTTGTTAACAAACTAATAGTTTTGGCAAGTCGGTTAGGACATCTACTTTGTGCATGACACAAGTCATTTTTCCAACAATTTTTTACAGACAGATTATTTCACTTATAATTCACTGTATCACAATTCCAGTGGGTCAGAAGTTTACATACACTAAGTTGACTGTGCCTTTTTAAACAGCTTGGAAAATTCCAGAAAATGATGTCATGGCTTTAGAAGCTTCTGATAGGCTAATTGACATAATTTCAGTCAATTGGAGGTTTACCTGTGGATGTATTTCAAGGCCTACTTTGAAACTCACTGCCTCTTTGCTTAACATCATGGGAAAATCAAAAGAAATCAGCCAAGACCTCTGAAAAATTATAGTAGACCTCCACATTTCTGGTTCATCCTTGGGAGCAATTTTCAAACACCTGAAGGTACCACGTTCATCTGTACAAACAATAGTACGCAAGTATAAACACCATGGGACCACGCAGCCGTCATACCGCTCAGGAAGGAGATGCATTCTGTCTCCTAGAGATGAACGTACTTTGGTGCGAAAAGTGCAAATCAATCCCAGAACAACAGCAAAGGACCTTGTGAAGATGCTGGAGGAAATCTGTACAAAAGTATCTATATCCACAGTAAAACAAGTCCTATATCAACATAACTTGAAAGGCCGCTCTGCAAGGAAGAAGCCACTGCTCCAAAACCTCCATAAAAAAGCCAGACTACGGTTTGCAACTGGACATGGGGACAAAGATCGTACTTTTTGGAGAAATGATGAAACAAAAATAAAACTGTTTGGCAATAATGACCATTGTTATGTTTGGAGGAAAAATGGGAGACTTGCAAACAGAAGAACACCATCCCAACCATGAAGCACGGGGGTGGCAGCATCATGTTGTGGGGGTGTTTTGCTGCAGGAGGGACTGGTGCACTTAACAAAATAGATGGCATCATGAGGGAGGAAAATTATGTGGATATATTGAAGCAACATCTCAAGACATGTCAGGAAGTTAAAGCTTGGTCGCAAATAGGTCTTCCAAATGGACATTGACCCCAAGTATACTTCCAAAGTTGTGGCAAAATGGCTTAAGGAAAACAATGTCAAGGTATTGGAGTGGCCATCACAAAGCGCTGACCTCAATAGAAAATGTGTGGGTTGAACTGAAAAAGCATGTGCGAGCAAGGAGGCCTACAAACCTGACTGCTACACCAGCTCTGTCAGGAGAAATGGGCCAAAATTCACCCAACTTATTGTGGGAAGCTTGTGGAAGGCTACCCAAAATGTATGACCCAAGTTAAACAATTTAAAGGCAATGCTAAAGGCAATGCTAAAGGCAATGCTAAAGGCAATGCTACCAAATACTAATTGAGTGTATGTAAACTTCTGACCCACTGGGAATGTGATGAAAGAAATAAAATCTGAAATAAATAATTCTCTCTACTATTATTCTGACATTTCACATTCTTAAAATAAAGTGGTGATCATAACTGACCTAAAACAGGGCATTTTTACTAGGATTAAATGTCAGGAATTGTGAAAATCTGAGTTTAAAAGTATTTGGCTAAGGTGTATGTAAACTTCCGACTTCAACTGTATATAAAACCCGTGTGTTATTATTGCTATTATTAAGGGCAGACTTGTTCTAGAATCCAGTCAGTGTTTTTTGGACACGCGCTAGCCGTTAGCATTAGCGTAGCTTAGCACTGGACCAATGTGTCAGACCTGGTATAGCACTCTATATTCTGCTCTGTTCACACCGCCCACCCCTATCCACTCAGACACACACTCTCTACGCAGACCGTGTCTAACTCAACAGAGCGCTTGGCCAATATAAATCACACTCCCCCTCACTCTGTTTCCTCAAAACCAGACCAGCTCAATGACCATGGCAGTGTGCCCCCCCCCCCCCCCCCCCCCCCCACAAATGACTGCTAGTAGCCCCCCCCAAAACACACACACACACCAACACACCCAGTTACACAAAAAAAGCACTTGTTGCTTTTGGCTGCTGTGGCGTCCTAATAAAGCCTAACAAAGCGGGTGATGATTGGAAGTTGAGGCCGATAAGCAAGGGGGGAGGGGTGTCTGAAAGGAGTGGTGGACCTCCGTAGGTGCAACAGTGTGGGACCCCTGCTTGGCACTCCTTTACGTCGGCTGAGAAACAAAAGACTCATTCTAATGTCGGACAGGCCCTGTTTAATGTCCCAGGGAGCCCTAAGAAAGCTGGCAGTCACCCTCGGTTTGGGGTCGTAATTGTTCCTAGCCAAGGTCAAATAAATAGCGCTACGTCAGAGGGGCCATTCTGAAAGCCACGCACACTGAATGGAGCATGTTAACCAAAGTAGGCTACTGAAGAGAACAGGATGGATTGAGATGGGGGGGGGGGGGGGGGGTACACTCAAAATAATATGATACAAGACTAGGTAGTGATGTCACGTTCTGACCTTAGTTCCTTTTTTATGTCTTTATTTTAGTTGGTCAGGGCGTGAGTTGGGGTGGGCATTCTATGTTGTTTTTCTATGTTTTGTTTTGTTCTGTTATATTTCTATGTGTTTGGCCTAGTATGGTTCTCAATCAGAGGCAGGTGTCAGTCGTTGTCTCTGATTGGGAGACATATTTAGGTAGCCTGTTTTCTATTGTGTTTTGTGGGTGGTTGTTTCCTGTGTTAGTGTTTGCACCATACGGGACTGTTTCGGTTGTTTGTTTGTACTTTTGTTATTTTGTTCTGTGGATTTATTAAATATTCTCATTATGGAAACTTACCACGCTGCACATTGGTCCGATCCTTGCTACTCCTCCTCAGACGAAGTCACAACAAGTGACTTGTTGTGGATTGGTTGTTTCAGAAGTGCGAACTGTTGATGGGATGTGGTCCATTTTATATATACACACACACACACACACACACACACACACACACACACCTCTAATGTACCCCCAAGTGAGCTACCACCCTTCCATTGTGTGTGGTTACCTTAGTAGAACTTCCAACTGTAACCCTCCTCACCTAAACTTGAATTCTGACTAAGCAATGATTCAGAGAGATCTTTTTAACAACACCTTACTTAGCAATAACCAACCAAGACAATTCCCTTTGAAGTAGAACTTGGAAGAAGAGGCAAGAGTAGTGAATCATTCTTCTGTGGTCTTGTCTGCATCCCAAATGTGGCACCCTATATCCTAGTGCACTACTTTTGACCAGAGCCCATACTGGTCAAAAGTAGTGCACTATATATAGGGAATTAGGATGTGATTTGGAATGCAGACAATAAGCTATGTGCTAAGAATGTTTTGATCAACTGCAAATTCAGACAGTCATTATTATCACAAAGGGGTCTCACAATAAAGGGAGTAGGATTGAAGTTGCACCTAGATGCTGATCTTGGGTGAGTTTTGTATTTTTTCCACTAATGGTTACGATTGGGGGAGGGGAAGCATATCCTAGATCTGGACCTAGGAGAAACTCCCCCCCCCCCCCAGAGCATTGTCCCTTTCTGGAGGCTCATGGGAGAAGAAGAGGCTATCAGGCTAGTACTGATAGTGGGGGCTGTTTCCGTGACGATGGTTCCCTAGCCCAATCAAACAGAGAACTGGTGGTAGATTAGTGCTCTGTCGTAAATACCAGACTGGAGCAATGCTTTTGTATCTCTGAGTACCCCTTTCTCCTCACTCTCCTCTCAATTTCAATTCAATTTAGGGGGCTTTACTGGCATGGGGAACATACACTGCCGTTCAAAAGTTTGGGGTCACTTAGACATTTCCTTGTTTTTGAAAGAAAAGCAAAATTTTTGTCCATTAAAATAACATCAAATTGATCAGAAATACAGTGTAGACATTGTTAATGTTGTAAATGACTATTGTAGCTGGAAATTATAGATTTTTAATGGAATATCTACAGAGGCCCATTATCAGCAACCATCACTCCTGTGTTCCAATGGCACGTTGTGTTACCTAATCCAAGTTGTATCATTTTAAAAGGCTAATTCATTAGAAAATCCTTTTGCAATTATGTTAGCACAGCTGAAAACTGTTGTTCTGTTTAAAGATGCAATAAAACTGTCCTTCTTTAGACTAGATGAGTATCTGGAGCATCAGCATTTGTGGGTCCAGTGTCTGTGTTCTTTTGCACATCTTAATCTTTTATTTTTATTGGCCAGTCTGAGCTATGGCTATTTCTTTGCAATTCTGCCTAGAAGGCCAGCATCCCGGAGTCGCCTCTTCACTGTTGATGTTGAGACGGGTGTTTTGCGGGTACTATTTAATGAAGCTGCCAGTTGAGGACTTGTGAGGCATCTGTTTCTCAAACTGGACACTGTAATGTACTTGTCCTCTTGCTCAATTGTGCACCGGAGCCTCCCACTCCTCTCTCTATTCTGGTTAGAGCCAGTTTGCACTGTTCTGTGAAGGGAGTAGTACACAGCGTAGGCCAGTTTTATTCCTTCTTTAATCAGAACAACAGTTTTCAGGTGTGCTAACATAATTGTGTAACCGATGTGAAATGGCTAGCTAGTTAGCGGTGGTGCGCGCTAATAGTGTTTCAATCGGTGACGTCACTCGCTCTGAGACCTGAAGTAGTTGTTCCCCTTGCCCTGCAAGGGCCGTGGCTTTTGTGGCGCGATGGGTAACGATGCTTCGAGGGTGACTGTTGTCTGTGTGCAGAGGGGACGGACGAAAGTTAAACTGTTACAATTGCAAAAGGGTTTTCTAATGATCAATTAGCCTTTTAAAATGATAAACTTGGATTAGGTAACACAACGTGCCATTGGAACACAGGACTGATGGTTGCTGATAATGGGCCTCTGTACGCCTATGTAGATATTCCATAAAAAATCTGCCATTTCCAGCTACAATAGTCATTTACAACATTAACAATGTCTACACTTTACATTGCCAAAGCAAGTGAATAGATAATAAACAAAAGTGAAATAAACAATAAAACATTTACAGTAAACTTTACTCACAAAAGTTCCAAAAGAATAAAGACATTTCAAATGTCATATTATGTCAATATTCCATTGTTGTAATGATGTGTAAATAGTTAAAGTACAAAAGGGGAAATAAATAAACATAAATATAGGTTGTATTTACAGTGGTGTTTGTTCTTCACTGGTTGCCCTTTTCTTGTGGCAACAGGTCACAAGTCTTGCTGCTGTGATGGCACACTGTGGTATTTAACCCAATATATATGGGAGTTTATCAGAATTGGATTTGTTTTCTAATTCTTTGTGGGTCTTTGTAATCTCAGGGAAATATGTGTCTTTAATATGGTCATACATTTGGCAGGAGGTTAGGTTAGTTTCCACTTCATTTTGTGGGCAGTGTGCGCATAGCCTGTCTTCTCTTGAGAGCCAGGTCTGCCTTCAGCAGCCTTTCTCAATAGCAAGGCTATGCTCACAGAGTCTGTACATAGTCAAAGATTTCCTTTAATTCTGGGTCAGTCACAGTGGTCAGGTATTCTGCCACTGTGTACTCTCTCACTCTCCTCCCCTCTGTCTCCTCCCCCCAGTCAAGACTCTGTAATGCTGATTGTTACCGCACCCACACATACTTATTTACAGAGCGAGGGAGAGATGCTGTGTGTTCAGAGATGTTAAACGAGAAAGAAGAGAACCACTCTCACCCTTTTGTCGTCATGAGAGACGGAGTGTTGTGTGGGTTAAAATACACCCCAGTGGAGCAGTGAAGAAGGCCCAGGGTTTTCCACTCATAGTTTCATATGTAATTACCAAGACCGAGTCTCACATGTGGCACAGAAGATGGTCCTGTCCGTTTTGTCACTGGTGAGATTTTGTTTTTCCAACTTGGTGAACAGCAGTTATTAACGGCCTGGCCGCGCTTCTATGTAAACCAATCTCTCCCATTATTTAATTCATTATCGCCACCTAGTGGTAAAGTTGATTTATTACTTGCACTGTCCTTTACTGACACAAAGGCCACTGCATGAACCATTTTTTATTTAATCCAGAGGCCAAACAAGTGACATTTCTGTAGCTTTCCCCCCTATTAGAAAAACAAACCACACTGCCTGTGCGTAAATACCTAATGGCCTCTAGTAACGCCATTAAACCCAATTTTCTCCCTGGAGGAAATCTGCTTACAAAACTCATTTACATGGCTTGGTGAATCCAGCCAAAGTAAATGAAACGGTCGTAAACTATCACATATTACCTCAGAAAGTAATAATCACATATCCGCTGAGGTAAATTTGATGTTTCTCTGCCACCAAAGGCGAAGTTTTCTCTTCGTAGCCTGCAAGGACGCAATGGTGCTCTACCTTGCTGAGGGCCTCAGATCTTTATAGAGCTTCCTAGCAATTAGCATGCTTGTTTGTGGAGAGTTGTAATAGGTCACTTGCTACTTGGCATCGCCCAATCAATGCTGAGGAACTGAGGAAACGTCTCATCAGGCTTCAAAAGAGGTGCCAGCCTCCCTCTGTGAGTGTAATTCATGTGTGGCTTGTCTTACTTGGCTCAGCGGGCTTCGTGTGGAGATATGGGGCTGTTGTTTGTCAGGTGTGCACACTCTAAAGCTTGTGTTGTTTTTAAGTAAAATTAAGTCAAGTTAAGCTATAGCTAAGTCTTTGCTCTTTATGACAAAGAGTCGACCGGTGTATGGGGCACTCTCAAAAGACAGACAACAAACCTACAATTATTTTTAGCAGCAACCGTTTGCTTCATATTATGTTTAGTTATTGTTACTCCCAGTCCAACTCCACATACTAGCTCTGTTGACAGGTTGTTTGACTCAGAGAATCTCACCCACCTATAGAGTGAATGGAACTCTGGAGGCATTTCTCCCCCTCATTCGGTGTGTTCACAACTAACAGCATTGTTGTTGAACCATCTGAAGAGTGTCAGACTAATTTGGCTACAGAGCTGGACAGCCTGGCCAATAGGAGCCTGTCTCTGGTCCAATACACAGATTTACAATTACTACTGATTTATTTTTAGAATATCTGGCTGCCAACGTAAAACGTGACCTTTAACCTAGCGATTATAGAATTGAGTCGATTATTACAATAGATGTGAATTAGAATAGGATGTATAAATGAACAGTTCACTTACAGTGGAAAATATGTATTTTACCTTGAAACAGAAACCAAATGTCTCACCTAACCAAAAGTACTTTCTAAAGAACTTGTCTGTTTCTGAAAACGTTCTTAGCCAGGTTTGCGATTTCTGGTGAAGGGGTCTGGTTTGTGTTAGTTAGGTTGCAATTTGCAAAATGGTTGTGTGTGTGTGTGTGTGTGCAGTTTGTGTTTCTACACGTGTGTGTGTGTGTACAGAGCTTAATGCTGATCAGGTAGAATGTTTCCCTTATACAGGTTCTCTGTGTTCTGTGGCCCTCTGGCCTGACCTGGTTGCTTTCCCCTCTCTCCACTCTCTTGGACTCACACAAACCCTCCTCTGTCTCTCCC
Source organism: Salvelinus alpinus (assembly GCF_045679555.1). Classification (NCBI taxonomy): domain Eukaryota; kingdom Metazoa; phylum Chordata; class Actinopteri; order Salmoniformes; family Salmonidae; genus Salvelinus; species Salvelinus alpinus. Next base: position 43,187,334 of record NC_092103.1, on the reverse strand, counting down.
TCGCCCCTTCGCCCCTGTCCACACACCTTCAGGCTGGCTCCCCCCTGTGAAATGCCCAAACAAACGGCATTTCTGAACGTTGGGTTTCAGCAAAGGGAATTTCATATTTGGAGCTTGCATGTTATGTGCTTGTTATGTTACCTACTTCTCTCAGTGTGGAGCGGAGCAGGTTTGGAATGGTGTTTTGTGGTGTGGAGATGATGTTGTTTTTCCTGTGATAATCAGTACAAAGAGTTTATTTGGAGCTTGAATGTTATGATACCAATACCCCTCTCTCACTCTTTCTCTGTGTGTTAGGAGAGTTCTACAGGCTTGGAGAAAAGATTATACAGCTTTTGGTATTGTCTCGTTTTCTTTGCAGGACAAACTACAAAGCCAAATAATCAAGCCAGTCTTTGCAGATAATCAACATTGTTTTTTTGGGGGGGGGGTTGGAAAAGTTTCCCTTCGTAGCAAAACAACGGATCGTGCCGATTTTAAATTTGTTTCTTGAGTCTCTCCCCCTTTTTTGTGAAATCACATCGAAAACCATCCGGCAACTCGTCTTTGCTGCTATGGAGTTATTTTACTGTCCACAACCTTCTTGAATAAATATAGGGAAGGTTCCAGACTCTCTATATATTTTGTGCAGTCACAAGGATTTTTTTTTTTATTTAACCTTTATTTAACCAGGTAGGCAAATTGAGAACACGTTCTCATTTACAATTGCGACCTGGCCAAGATAAAGCAAAGCAGTTCGACACATACAACAACACATAGTTACACATGGAGTAAAACAAACTTATAGTCAATAATACAGATGAAAAAAATAAGTCTATATACAATGTGAGCAAGTGAGGTGAGATAAGGGAGGTGAAGGCAAACAAATATATGTATAAATAAATAAAAATATAAAAAGGCCATGGAGGCGAAGTGAGTACAACACAGCAAGTAAAATAAAAACTAAAAAACACTGGAATGGTTGGTTTGCAGTGGAAGAAAGTGCAAAGTAGAGACAGAAATAATGGGGTGCAAAGGAGCAAAATAAATTAATAAATAAATACAGTAGGTAAAGAGGTAGTTGTTTGGGCTAAATTGTAGATGGGTTATGTACAGGTGCAGTAATCTATGAGCTGCTCTGACAGCTGGTGCTTAAAGCTAGTGAGGGAGATAGGTGTTTCCAGTTTCAGAGATTTTTGTAGTTCGTTCCAGTCATTGGCAGCAGAGAACTGGAAGGAGAGGCGTCCAAAGGAAGAATTGGTTTTGGGGGTGACTAGAGAGATATACCTGCTGGAGCGCGTGCTACAGGTAGGTGCTGCTATGGTGACCAGCGAGCTGAGATAAGGGGGGACTTTACCTAGCAGGGTCTTGTAGATGACCTGGAACCAGTGGGTTTGGCGACGAGTATGAAGCGAGGGCCAGCCAACGAGAGTGTACAGGTCGCAGTGGTGGGTAGTATATGGGGCTTTGGTGACAAAACGGATGGCACTGTGATAGACTGCATCCAATTTATTGAGTAGGGTTTTGGAGGCTATTTTGTAAATGACATCACCGAAGTCGAGGATTGGTAGGATGGTCAGTTTTACAAGGGTATGTTTGGCAGCATGAGTAAAGGATGCTTTGTTGCGGAATAGGAAGCCAATTCTAGATTTGACTTTGGATTGGAGATGTTTGATGTGGGTCTGGAAGGAGAGTTTACAGTCTAACCAGACACCTAGGTATTTGTAGTTGTCCACATATTCTAAGTCAGAGCCGTCCAAAGTAGTGATGTTGGACAGGCGGGCAGGAGCAGGCAGCGATCGGTTGAAGAGCATGCATTTGGTTTTACTTGTATTTAAGAGCAGTTGGAGGCCACGGAAGGAGAGTTGTATGGCATTGAAGCTCGCCTGGAGGGCGATAATAGGTGAGGCCGAGAAGGAAGGCACAGCTTTACAGAAGTAGATGCTCTCATAGATCAAAAGCTGTTGGAAATTGCTCGCACCACATGAAGGCTGTTTTTAAAATTTTCTATAAATACAATTCCTGTGTTTTTCAGTCCAGCTGATGTGAATGAGGGCTAAGTGAAGTTAATGATTATTTTATTTTTTTGGTGCATAAATATCCAATTCAGTTTCCACACACCACACAATTGTACACTACACGCATGTAGTTTTAATACTTTTTTTGTGGCATGTGTGCTAATAATGCTTGAGCTGCATTTGTAAAAACATGGAGGTAAATCAATGCCATAAGTCTATAAACAATGTCAATGCCAGAGTGGCCTTAGGGAGTTCTTTCTGTCGATTTTGACGCCTTTGTCTATGAGTCTGTAGCTATAAACTATAGTGACCTCTCTCTCGTTCTGGAACTCATCTGACCCTCAGTGCCCACAAGCATTTTAACACACTCTAGCTCCCGTAGCTGCGTTTCGACTGTGTCCAGTTGGAAACGTTTTCCGTCCTCCCTTTTATTCACGCAAGTATTTATTTTTCACCTTCACCACGCATTCGTCGGCCAAAAGGAAGTAAGAAAGTAGGAAGTCGAACCTACAGTAATTCTTGTTAAACTTCAGTCTTCAAACGTGCGTTTTGGGCAAAAATCCCCCGCAGTTGATCCAAACTGGAGTTAAATTGTAACCATATGGGATATTGAAGCTGGAAGGACTGCAGGGCTTAAAGCATTGACAGCTCTCCTGGCAACGTGCCTCTCTAGAGGACGTTGAAGCAAACGAGAAGTGAACGGTGCAGACATTCCTTTTCTAGAGGTGCCACCCTCTGCGCCGTATCCATGCACACATCTCATTTGTTTGAACAGAGAGAAAGCACAAATCGCACAAACGCCCTGAAAAATAGGATCCATTTATCTAAGCTGTTGTAAACTTAACCCATGAATTGGAGAAAATATGTCATAACACTGTTGCTCGTGACCTTTAAACTTTTACAGCAGCATTGTGCTCTCAAGTAGTCTGGTTCTAACTCTAACTTTTTTTTTGTTTACAATACGGCTGAACAAAGTCTGGACGAAGTCCCCAGGGGCATGGCTGTTTTCAAAGTAGCCTTTGTTGGCCCGCCACATGCAATTATGTCCCCAGATTACCTACCACATCTACTTCTGCATTTCCCCTCTTCTGTTGAGGGACAACTACAAAGGTGCTCCTTTTATTTATGAATCAAGCAAGTTTCCTTTCTCTGAGGCGTAACGGCAATTGACTGGTGGCTGCTTTTTGCTCTATGTTTTGACGTTTTGAAATCTGGCTCTCAACCTCTCAAATCCACGACAACTTCACGTGTATCCAATGCTTTTTTTGTGAGCAATTGAAGCCAACCACGGATGACGACACCACAATACTTTTGGTCATAGGGGAAAGGATTCAGTCAGAGGTGTCAACGATAACCGTCGTGAAAAGGATTATAGATAATCTGAGGAAGACTAAACACACTGAGGTACACGATGCACACAAGGCATGAGCACTCTCTGATTTGTGTTCCCTGAGATAACCTAGATTGATTTACGATGGCAGGTTGTCTGCTACTGATTACAGGGCAAGCCCAAACACAGCCTTAGACCCCAGATCTCCTTAGACTAGATCTCACCAGTCTCTCTAATCTATATCTAGGTGTCAGTAGCATGCTAGCTGTTCCTGTAGACTTCCAGTCATTGGGCTAATGCTAGTTAGCAATTGTTCCAGAAGCTACATTCAACTTCCTTCAAACTGCACGCAGAGACATCTGACTCTGGTTGTGTAAAAGAAGGTTTTAAGTGCCAAAATCCCTTTAATTCGGAGTTGGAGGAAGTTGCCCCCTTGACACTGATCTGAGATCAGTTTATGTCCTTTATGGATTGTGGTTATGATTCATCTTTAGGATTGAACTGGTCCTATATCTGTGCCTAGGGAAAGATGTGCCTCTTAGCTGGAAAGTGTGCATGTTCCCCTAATATGAATCTGGTATTCAAGAGCCGTGTGTGGTTATTGTACATTTTTAACAACTGGCTTTGGACCAGTGTTGTTGTTCTAGTTAATCTTGCTTAAGCTCACAACTGGGGTTAGAGAGAACTGATCCGAATTCAGTTGTTAAGGGCAGTAACCGCAGCATTGAGCTAGCTCTCCAGACAGTTTGTGTTGGTACGGGTTAAGAGATCAGTATCAGGTTCTCTGGATTGCTTGCTTGGGTTTGGAAAAGAGGATGTCCTCACTTCTTATTTGACTAGTGCACCAAGATCCTTTAGGGAAAGCAAACGCATTGCACTCAAAAGGGAAGGTAAGCCTACTGTGTATCAACAATACTCTTACTAAAGGAAGATAGGCATACTTTGTAACCTACAAGAGTCTTACATAAGGGGAATTTTATCCAAAGATTCCCAACCCACAGTACTGTTGTTGAAATCCTTAAACCTCCCCACTGGCCCACGTCTTTTCCTTTGCTTGGATCCCACTTTTCTTTAATCTGGGGAAAGGGCAGATCACGGGACACTCTAGAATGCTGAAGTCTCCCTTGGAGAGTCGACGTACGTCATTGTGGCTTTGCTTCCCAGTGCTGCGGCTTTCTTTTCCCTTCCCTCCTCCTGCTGCTTCCATATGGGCTGGCTCTGGGTGAAGTTTTCCCTGGTACAGATCTAGGATCAGTTTCCCCTCCCCAATCCTAACCTTAACCATTAGTGGGAAAGATGCAAAGCTGACCCAAGATCAGTGTCTAAGGGCAACGTCGCCCTATACATATGGGGGCTGCCTGTCAGCTGAGAGGTATGTGAGCGGCAGCCGAGTTTTAGGATTGGGAGCTTTGCAATATTCGATGTTCTTCCCGTCTCTCTCCCACTCTCTGTTGTGAGGAAGTATGATTCAAGCACATCCAAAGCAGTGTTTTCTACAAGTACATAGAGTAGCCAGCCAAATAGAAAAAGTAGCCAACCAGGCACACCCGGGCCGAAGGAGCTCTCTTTTGGTGGCCTCTGGTTATGCTCTAATGCCTTGATTACATTTGAAATTAACAGCAAAATTATTGAATATTTATTCGTGTTTACCTCCCAGATAGTTTTTTGTTGTTGTTGTGGTATTGTGTAGAAAGGCATGACTTTAAAATTTAAATGACTGAAAATGTATGAGTTCAATGTGTTAGTTGTTTTGGGAATGATCTAGGTCTAGGCCTATATGATCAGGACTATTTTCTAAGTAAGAGAACATTCAACTTTATTTTTATTTTTACATTTAACCTGTATTCTCTTGATTAAAGTCTTATTTACAGTTTAACACTGATGTTAGTTCTTCAAATTATGTATTTGTTATTCCATTTTAAAACAATTTTTTAAGGCATTCCAAGTCGATGGCGCAGAGTACATAAAAGCCCTTTTACCAAATTCAGTTCGGACATTTGGAACAGATTGCAGGATGAAGTCCTGCGAACGAAGAGAGTACCCACCACATTTCTGAAGAATCAAAATGCCCCCAAAAAATGGTAGTAAACCCAAAATGGCTTTATAAATAAAAGTATACCAGTGACTGAGCCTACGCATGACTAGAGAAGGCCAGTCAACCCTGGTATATAAAGTGCAGTGGTGCGTAAGGGTTTTGCAGTTTAAAATAAATCTCAGTGCCCCATGGTAAAGGGTGTCAATTCATCTCAAACACTGAGCGGAAGCATTCATATATAAAATATCCCCATAGTCTAGTAAAGGCATAAATGTAGCTGATACTAGCCTCCTGGCTTCAATAGAAAAACAGGCCTTATTCCTAAAATAAAATCCCAACTTCAGCTTACATTTTTTTGTAAGTTGTGGAACATGCAATTTAGAAGAGAGGCCTTCATCAATTAAAATTCCAAGATGTCTATATGAGGTAACAGCATCAATCTCCTTGCCCTGACAGGTAGTAATAGGTGAAAGGTTCAGAGGTCTATTTCTTCCTTTAGAAAACACCATTCATTTAGTTTTGTCAGTATTGAGGATAAGCTTCAATTGACACAAGGTATGTTGAACAGTATAAAAAGCAGTTTGCAAGTTCTGGAAAGCTTTTGTGAGAGACGAGGCACAACAATAAATAAGTATCATCAGCATAAAAGTGAAGAAAAAAAAATCTGAATTATTTATATAAATAGTGAATAAGATGGGACCAAGTACAGAGCCCTGGGGTACACCATTACAGACAGACAATTTAACAGACATGAGCCCATCAAATTGAGTGCACTGAGTTCTATCAGACAGATAGTTAGCAAACCATGCAACTGCATGCGACCTACGCTCGACAATCTCTGCCTCAGTATAGCATGATCAACTGTATCAAAAGCCTTAGAGAGATCAATAAAAGTGAGACACAGTGCTGTTTTTTGTCAAGCCTTCAGTTACATCATGGCTGCTAGAATCGTGCTATGCTTCTTCCTGAAGCCCGATTGGTACATTGATAAAATAGAGTGAGTATATAAAAAAAAAACTATTTTAGCTGTTCACTAACAAGGGTTTCAAGTATTTTCGCCAAGGGTGACAGCTTTGAGATTGACCTGTAATTTTTTTAAAGAGTTGGATCTCCCTCTTTTAAAAGTGGTAGGACAAATGCTGATTTCCAGATCCTTGGAATTTCATTACATTCCAGGGTTAGATTTAACAGATGTGTAAGTGGTTCAGCTATAAAATCAGCTGCCAGTTTTAAAAAGCAGGGATCCAGAAGATCAGGACCTGCAGGCTTTCTCTGATCTAAGGATTTCAGGGCTTTATGTACCTCCTGCACTGAGAATGGCAAAAAGCTAAACGTTTGACCAGCTCTCACTGGTTCCTCCACACAGGGTTGTACAGAGACAGAGGATACTGAATCAAACAGCCTACCCGATTATACAAAGTGCTCATATGCCTACCTTCAGTCTGTATAATGAGTTTACACACTCAGTTCAATGTGTTTTCATATACCGGTGACTGAAAAGAGACATTTGCACAGAAAGACACACACAACTTCTCAGGGATACAGAAAAAGGATGCAACCCTTCCTACCCATTCTAGATCATGTGCAAACCTAAGGTAAGTCTCACATTTCAGTAACATACAGGTTTTGTCACTGAACCCACTGCCTGTTTGTGTTGGGGATTAAAGTCTGTAGCAGCTAGCTAACTGATCTGGAACCAGATTTAAGCCCAGTGCAAACACAAAATGCTAATGTTCTCAGAGAAAAGTTTCAAAACAAGGCAAGATTACATTAGACATTTCCCCTTTGGTTTAGCTCACAGGCTACCTGTACATTAGCGTACACAGCCATGAGAAATCGGCCCAGAAGCGGCCCCCTGGAACTGATTGAATCGGGTGTCGGACTCAGCCTGGAATCAAAATGAATGACTGCCCAGAATCGGCCTAAGTACATCGGGCCGTTTCCGTCTACCGGAATTCAGCCGACTTTGCCGGCATCTTACTAGAACCCCCCCCCCAGAAGCGGCCCAATGCAAATTTAAATAAACGTATACAAATTGTCAAATTTTAGTAATTTTAAATATTACTATTATAAATAGTAGTAATAGTAGTTATACCCATCCACAAAAAATAGTTTTGTGTCGAGGAAACACCATACAGTCGTGGCCAAAAGTTTTGAGAATGACAAAGTATTCATTTCCACAAAGTTTGCTGCTTCAGTGTCTTTAGATATTTTTGTCAGATGTTACTATGGAATACTGAAGTATAATTACAAGCATTTCATAAGTGTCAAAGGCTTTTCTTGACAATTACATGCAAAGAGTCAATATTTGCAGTGTTGACCCATCTTTTTCAAGACCTCTGCAATCCACCCTGGCATGCTGTCAATTAACTTCTGGGCCACATCCTGACTGATGGCAGCCCATTCAGGATGGTTGGGAGAAGTTGCTCTCGGAGGATGTGTTGGTACCATTCTTTATTCATGGCTGTGTTCTTAGGCAAAATTGTGAGTGAGCCCACTACCTTGGCTGAGAAGCAACCCCACACATGAATGGTCTCAGGATGCTTTACTGTTGGCATGACACAGGACTGATGGTAGCACTCACCTTGTCTTCTCTGGACAAGCTTTTTCCCGGATGTCCCAAACAATCGGAAAGGAGATTCATCAGAGAAAATGACTTTACCCCAGTCCTCAGCAGTCCAATCCCTGTACCTTTTGCACAATATCAGTCTGTCCCTGATGTTTTTCCTGGAGAGAAGTGGCTTCTTTGTTGCCCTTCTTGACACCAGGCCATCCTCCAAAAGTCTTCGCTTCAATGTGCGTGCAGATGCACTCACACCTGCCTGCTGCCATTCCTGAGCAAGCTCTGTAGTGGTGGTGCCCCGATCCCGCAGCTGAATCAACTTTAGGAGACGGTCCTGGCGCTTGCTGGACTTTCTTGGGCACCCTGAAGCCTTCTTCACAACAATTGGACCGCTCTCCTTGAAGTTCTTGATGATCCGATAAATGGTTGATTGAGGTGCAATCTTACTGGCAGCAATATCCTTGCCTGTGAAGCCCTTTTTGTATAATTCTCAAAACTTTTGGCCACGACTGTACCCCTGCTGACCATGTCCGCATGCATGCGCCTGGCCAGCCACAGGAGTCGCCACAACGCGATGGGACAAGGACATCCCAGCCAGCCAAACCCTCCTCTAACTTGGACGATGCTGGGCCAATTGTGTGTCACCTCATGGGTCTCCCAGTTGCGGCCGGAACGGGTCTCGAACCAGCATCTTGTAGCAACACAGTTTGCACTGCGATGCAGTGTCTTAGATCACTGCGTCACTCGGGAGGCTCCATCCACAAAGTTTTTAATGCTTATCAATTGCGTTCCATAAAGTATCAAAATACTAAAATACAACTTAAACAGGACTCTTAAAGAATTTCATTTCAATGTTAATTGTATTTTTTGATCACAGAAACAAAAATATGGAAAAATAAATAAATAATGAAATGTTAATTATATAAAGCCGCCCGTGTAAGAGGCTGTTATGTTAGCTCACAGTTAGTATGTTAGCTCACAGGTTACCTGTACATCAGCGTAAACAGGAGAGGCTGTTATGTTAGCTCACAGGCTACCTGTACATCAGCGTAAACAGGAGAGGCTGTTATGTTAGCTCACAGGCTACCTGTACATCAACGTAAACAGGAGAGGCTGTTATGTTAGCTCACAGGCTACCTGTACATCAGCGTAAACAGGAGAGGCTCTTATATTAGCTCACAGGCTACCTGTACATCAGCGTAAACAGGAGAGGCTGTTATGTTAGCTCACAGGCTACCTGTACATCAGCGTACACAGGAGAGGCTGTCATGTAATACGGTAGCATACTAGTGTTAGCATGTAGCCTAGCCGAGATATCTGGCTGAACAGGCTCTCTGTATCCTGTGTGTGTGTCTCTCTCTCGCTCCACCCCGCCTATACAACGGTAGGGGAAACATTGAGTGAACCTGTGGTTCATTGTCTGTCTGTGTTCCTACAGGACGCATGAGAAGGGCTTCTGCCAGCCCTACCGGGGCATCGCTTGTGCCCGCTTCATCGGCAACCGCAGCATCTACGTGGAATCTCTGCAGATGCAGGGAGAGAGTGAGAACCGGATCACAGGTGAGATCACACCCCCTCGACCACCGTTACGCTCTGGGGGGGAAGTTCCCACTAGGTACAGATCTAGGATCAGCTTCCCCTCCCCAAATGCTAACCTTCACTATTGGCGGGGGAAACTTCAAAACTGAACCAAGATCAGTTCCATCTAGGGGCAAATTCAGTACACTGTGTTTTGTCTCCATTACTACAAGAGAGATACAATGTTGTGTTATTTTGATTTAAATCATTGCATTGATCAAGAATAACCTGACGACATCCATAATGTTGCTCAGTTCCATTCCAAGGCTGGTCCATTATTAGACAATAATGCATGCATTTATTAGCCATAATGTAAATGTTCCATATTTAGTTCAACACCTAGAACTGGAAAATTGGACACTGGAATAAAAATTATCCCAACTCATTAAGATTTGACTTTGTCTACATGGTCGGTTTAGTAGTGATGTGCCTTGGATTTATCTCTCAATCATTTATTGTTCGCCAATTTGCTGCCCATTTATATTATAATGTTCTGACCCACCGTACAGCACTTCTTTATTTTCACTGTGACTCATATGTCCTGGGTATGGTTGCAAAATTCCAGGAAATTTCAATAAATTCCCTGGTTTTTCCTAAATTCCAGTTGGAGGATTCCCGGAATCAGGAGGGAATAAGAAGGTAATCTGGATTCCTCCAACCAAGATTTCGATTTAAACCAGGAAATTTGTTGAAAGTTCCTGGAATTTTGCAACCCTAGACCCGGGGCTGCCCATAAGAAGTTATGTGCCGTGGCTGCCCGTGGGGAGGCACGTCCCGGGGCTGCCCGTGGGGAGGCACGTCCCGGGGCTGCCCGTGAGGAGACACGTCCCGGGGCTGCCCGTGGGGAGGCACGTCCCGGGGCTGCCCGTGGGGAGGTATGCCAAAATACAGTCACAAGCTCTGCTGGAGTAAAACACTGTCTGTTTCTCTCGCTCTCTTGCTTATTCACACCCGCACACAAAAATGCAAGCACATAATCACCTTCGCACAGGCATGATGTGTGTTTTGAACGTTTCCATGTTTTCCAAGTGGTGTAGATGAAGGGTCGTTTTGTAGGATGCATAAGGAAAGGATTGTTTTTACTTGAGTAGTGTATAGATCTGGAGGCTATTAAAGTATGTATGGCAAGCAAATCTGACTAGTGAAAATTGCCCTGGCAGATCGTGGTACATATCAGATCTGTAAAATTGTGGGTTCTGGGGGGGGGGGTTTAAACCTTCGGAATGCACGGGTCTTTACACAAAACAGATGCCAAGTACAGTTACCTAACTCGAGTTTAAGATACCATAAGGACATAGAAAATATAACTAAGAAGTATAATCTTATCGTTAAGCCCCTCAAATGAAATACATTTGAAGCAATAACTCCGTCAGAGAAGATATTGCCCCATGATTCCTCTGTCCCAAACTCGGGCTGCATCACAAATGGCACCCTATTCCCTATATAGTGCACAACTTTTGACCATAGGGCTCTGGTCAAAAGTAGTGCACTACATGAGGAATAGGGGGTGCCGTTTTGGGACGTAGCCCTGTTCTGTTTGGCATGGGTTCTCTCAGGAAATGAGGGTATTTTCTTTCATTACTTTCACTCCTCTATGTAATAATATCTTGTTGTCCGTCTACCTCAAGTAGAAGACTAACCCCCAAAAACAGAAAAGGCTTATAGGAAGAGTTTCCCGTTCACTTTGCTTACTTTGTATTGATGGCATACAAAAGTTGATATAAAGACAGTAGTGCTTCAGAATGGACCCCAGGAAGAGTAGCTGCTGCATGTGCTTCAGAATGGACCCCAGGAAGAGTAGCTGCTGCATGTGCAGTAGCTAGTGGACCCCAGGAAGAGTAGCTGCTGCATGTGCTTCAGAATGGACCCCAGGAAGAGTAGCTGCTGCATGTGCTTCAGAATGGACCCCAGGAAGAGTAGCTGCTGCATGTGCAGTAGCTAGTGGACCCCAGGAAGAGTAGCTGCTGCATGTGCTTCAGAATGGACCCCAGGAAGAGTAGCTGCTGCATGTGCTTCAGAATGGACCCCAGGAAGAGTAGCTGCTGCATGTGCAGTAGCTAGTGGACCCCAGGAAGAGTAGCTGCTGCATGTACAGTAGCTAATGGCCCCCAGGAAGAGTAGCTGCTGCATGTGCTGCAGCTAGTGGACCCCAGGAAGAGTAGCTGCTGCATGTGCAGTAGTTAATGGACCCCAGGAAGAGTAGCTGCTGCATGTGCTGCAGCTAGTGGACCCCAGGAAGAGTAGCTGCTGCATGTGCAGTAGTTAATGGACCCCAGGAAGAGTAGCTGCTGCATGTGCAGTAGCTAGTGGACCCCAGGAAGAGTAGCTGCTGCATGTGCAGTAGTTAATGGACCCCAGGAAGAGTAGCTGCTGCATGTGCTGCAGCTAGTGGACCCCAGGAAGAGTAGCTGCTGCATGTGCAGTAGTTAATGGACCCCAGGAAGAGTAGCTGCTGCATGTGCAGTAGCTAGTGGACCCCAGGAAGAGTAGCTGCTGCATGTGCAGTAGCTAGTGGACCCCAGGAAGAGTAGCTGCTGCATGTGCAGTAGTTAATGGACCCCAGGAAGAGTAGCTGCTGCATGTGCTGCAGCTAGTGGACCCCAGGAAGAGTAGCTGCTGCATGTGCAGTAGTTAATGGACCCCAGGAAGAGTAGCTGCTGCATGTGCAGTAGCTAGTGGACCCCAGGAAGAGTAGCTGCTGCATGTGCAGTAGCTAGTGGACCCCAGGAAGAGTAGCTGCTGCATGTAGTAGCTAATGGCCCCCAGGAAGAGTAGCTGCTGCATGTACAGTAGCTAATGGCCCCCAGGAAGAGTAGCTGCTGCATGTACAGTAGCTAATGGACCCCAGGAAGAGTAGCTGCTGCATGTACAGTTGCTAATGGCCCCCAGGAAGAGTAGCTGCTGCATGTGCTGCAGCCAGTGGACCCCAGGAAGAGTAGCTTCTGCATGTGCTGCAGCCAGTGGACCCCAGGAAGAGTAGCTGCTGCATGTGCAGTAGTTAATGGACCCCAGGAAGAGTAGCTGCTGCATGTGCAGTAGCTAATGGACCCCAGGAAGAGTAGCTGCTGCATGTGCTGCAGCCAGTGGACCCCAGGAAGAGTAGCTGCTGCATGTGCTGCAGCTAGTGGACCCCAGGAAGAGTAGCTGCTTCATGTGCTGCAGCTAGTGGACCCCAGGAAGAGCAGCTGCTGCATGTGCTGCAGCTAGTGGACCCCAGGAAGAGTAGCTGCTGCATGTGCTGCAGCCAGTGGACCCCAGGAAGAGCAGCTGCTGCATGTGCTGTAGCTAGTGGACCCCAGGAAGAGTAGCTGCTTCATGTGCTGCAGCTAGTGGACCCCAGGAAGAGTAGCTGCTGCATGTGCTGCAGCCAGTGGAGATCCTAATGAAAGGCTAAATACTAGAATCAGAATATACTCTTAGAATGGCATCTCTAAATTTGACCAAACTCATCCCCATCATATATTCTTGTGAATTCAAGGGGTAGTTTGACCAGGGCCCATATTCATTCAGAGTAGCAGTGCTGATCTAGTCAGTTCTGCCTTTTTAGGTCATAATGAATAAGATTTACATGGACAGTGGGCACCTGATTGAACTCAAGTCTGTTGAACTCAAGTCTCTATAATATAATGACTCACTACTCCTGCTCTTCCCCCCCCACAGCCGCGTTCACCATGATCGGCACGTCCACGCAGCTCTCGGACCAGTGTTCCAAGTTCGCCATCCCCTCCTTCTGTCACTACGTGTTCCCGCTGTGCGACGAGGGGGCTCGGGGCCCGCGGCGCCGCCAGCTGTGCCGTGACGAGTGCGAGGCATTAGAGAACGAGTTGTGTCACACCGAGTACACCATCGCTCGCTCCAACCCTCTCATCCTGATGCAACTGGAGCTGCCCAGCTGCCACCTGCTGCCCCACCCGGGCTCGCCCGACGCTGCCAACTGCATGAGGATCGGGGTGCCCCTGGACAAGCTAGGCACATGTAAGTGGACAATAGACATAGACACATAGACATGAACACACAAGACAGGGACATGTAGGTGGACACCTGAACACAAACATGCAGGCAGAGGTGGACAGACGGATAGATATAGACACAGGCTGTCGCCTATATTTTGTAATATACACATTTTTGAATAACATTTCATTACATCATCAGGTTAAGGAACTATGGTTGTTTGTATTGTGTATCTAGGGAGCCCTCTTGTGGCATTTCTGGAAATTGTTACTTTGGCACATTTAGGTAGAGGGAACTACATTTGAAGAAACTTAACACAACTTCAAACTTGCTTCTTCTTCCTTATTTGATTTCCTGGCAGTTATAATTCAAACATTGTAAAAACATAGATGAAGTCATCCAAAACTAACTTTTAATCTTCGTGAAAGATTCGCCAACAGATCACAGCTGCTACAATGGCAGCGGAGCCAACTACAAGGGCACGGTGAGCGTCTCCAAGTCGGGCTACCCCTGCCAGCCGTGGAGTGCCCAGTACCCCCACAGCCACCACCTGTCCCCCGTGGAGTATCCTGAGCTGCGAGGGGGCCACAACTTCTGCCGTAACCCCGGGGGCCAGATGGAGGGTCCCTGGTGCTTCACCCTTGACCAGCAGGTCAGAGTGGACCTGTGCGACGTCCGCCCCTGCAGTGAGTACTGAACCCCAGAGTTATTTTATGGCTAGCCGTTGATTTCCATGGAAAATACTCCTGGGCTATAGCACCCAAATACTTATTTACTGAACTTAGTAAGAGCTGAGCATGTCTTTTTAGCATTTTGTCACCGATTTGGCATCCCCCCCCCCCCCCTCCCCCACTTCACATAAAAGGTGTGAGATCTAAGAGTCCCAGTCTGGTGGAAAATGTTAGAATGAGTAGTAAAAAAAGTCATGTGTTTGTTTGTGATGCCAGTGCATAATGATAGTGTTACTTTTACTACATACCATTCCATTCCTCTTACATGAGTACACTTGGACTTTTCTACATTGCATTATATGTACACACATAATAGGCCGATTTTTCCAGACCTTTAATGGACTCAAATGTAGGCTCAGTGAAGAATCTCCATTGAAAGTGCTTTTCAGTCCAAGAATCTGAATCTGGAAAATCTGCATTTAATCAATAAAAACACAAAAGTAGTTAACTCAGCCCAGTTCAAGGTAGAGTCAGCGTTAAACAAAGTAAACCGCAATATCGGGTCAATTTCCGAACAACTAAACTCCTCTGTTTTGGTCCCATAGCTACCACATTGCAGCGTGAAGTGTACCTGTGTACATGTGCAGATACACTGTGTGACTGACTGTGTGAGAGCAAAGTCTTTCAACGTTTTCACCACCTAAATGTGTGTGGTACTGCTCGTGGCGACATTATACTGCTGAGTGTCAGTTGTCAGTCAAACAAGTGTCAGTTGTCAGTGTCAGTCAAACCCTGTTTGACCTTTGACCTCCAGCACCGCCAGAGAACCTGAAGAAGGAGATCCTGTACATCTTGATCCCCAGCATCGCCATCCCACTGGTCATCGCATGCCTTTTCTTCCTGGTCTGCATGTGCCGCAACAAGCAGAAGGAGCCCACTGACACGCCCCCTCGCCGTCAGCTCACTGCCTCGCCCAGCCAGGACATGGAGCTGCCGCTGCTCAACCAGCACAAGCACCAGGTGGGCTAGCTACAGTCATAAGGGCTAAATACTGTAATGTATGCTAACTACTGTCATATGGGCTAGCTACTGTCATATGGGCTAGCTACTGTCATATGGGCTAGCTACTGTCATATGGGCTAGCTACTGTCATATGGGCTAGCTACTGTCATATGGGGTTAACTACTGTCATATGGGGTTAACTACAGTCATATGCGGTTAACTACAGTCATATGGGGTTAACTACAGTCATATGGGGTTAACTACAGTCATATGGGGTTAACTACAGTCATATGGGGTTAACTACAGTCATATGGGGGTAACTACAGTCATATGGAGGTAACTAGTGTCATATGGGCTACCTGCCGTCATATGGGCTAGCTACTCTCATATGGGTTAGCTAGTGAACTCTAATGACCTTATCCTTTGCAGCAGAATTAACTCTGGGTCTTCCTTTCCTGTGGCGGTCCTCATATCATCATATCAGTTTTTGCGACTGCACTTGTTCCGGATTGACTGACTGTCATGTCTTAAAGTAGTGATAGACTGTCATTTCTCTTTGCTTATTTGAGCTGTTCTTGCCATAATATGGACTTGGTCTTTTACCAAATAGGGCTATCTTCTGTATACCACCCCTTCCTTGTAACAACACAATTGATTGGCTCAAACGCATTAAGAAGGAAAGAAATGCCACAAATTAACTTTTAACAAGTGACACCTATTAATTGAAATGCATTCCAGGTGACTACCTCGTGAAGCTGGTTGAGAGAATGCCAAGAGTGTGAAAAGCTGTCATCAAGGCAAATGGTGGTTACTTTGAAGAATCAAAAATGTTAAATATATTTTGATTTGTTTAACACTTTTGGTTACTACATGATAACATGTCTTTTTTCAAATTTTTGATGTCTTCACTATTATTCTACAATGTAGAAAATACTAAAAACAAAGAAAAACCCTTGAATGAGTAGATGTGTCCAAACTTTTAACTGTTATTGCATGTGTTATTTTAACATCAGCATGAATCAGTGTCAGTTTTTTTATTTTTAACTCTGATTCTCTCTCTGTTTTCCGCTTGTGACCCAGGCGAAGCTGCGGGAGATCAACCTCTCAGCAGTGCGCTTCATGGAGGAGCTGGGCGAGGACCGCTTCGGCAAGGTCTACAAGGGCCACCTATACGGCACGGCGCCCGGCGAGCAGACCCAGGTGGTGGCCATCAAGACGGTCAAGGACAAGGACGAGGGCACTCTCCGCGAGGAGTTCCGCCACGAGGCCATGTTGCGCTCGCGCCTCCAGCACCCCAACATCGTGTGCCTGCTGGGCGTGGTGACCAAAGAGCAACCCATCAGCATGATCTTCAGCTACTCGGGCCTGGGCGATCTACACGAGTTTCTGGTCATGCGCTCGCCACACTCCGACGTGGGCAGCTCGGACGACGACAAGACGGTGAAGTCCACGCTGGAGCAGGCCGACTTCCTGCACGTGGTGACACAGGTGGCCGCCGGCATGGAGTATCTGTCCAGCCACCACGTGGTACACAAGGATCTGGCTGCCCGCAACATCTTGGTCTGCGACAAGCTCAACGTCAAGATCCTGGACCTGGGCCTCTTCCGGGAGGTCTACTCAGCCGACTACTACAAGCTGATGGGCACCAGCCCCTTCCCCATCCGCTGGATGTCTCCGGAGGCAATCATGTACGGCAAGTTTTCTACCGACTCGGACATCTGGTCCTACGGTGTGGTGCTGTGGGAGATCTTCAGCTACGGCCTGCAGCCCTACTGCGGCTACTCCAACCAGGACGTGATCGAGATGGTGCGCAACCGACAGGTGCTGGCCTGTCCCGACGACTGCCCCGCCTGGATCTACACACTCATGCTAGAGTGCTGGAGCGAGTTCCCGGCACGCCGCCCACGCTTTAAGGACATCCACACACGCCTGCGCACCTGGGAGAGCCTGTCCAACTACAACAGCTCGGCTCAGACCTCGGGCACCAGCAACACCACCCAGACCAGCTCCCTGAGCACCAGCCCCATCAGTAACATCAGCATGAGTGCAACCAATGCCGCTCGCTACGCCAACCCCAAGAAGAACTCACCCTTCCCCCAGCCCCAGTTCATGCCCATGAAGGGCCAGATGCACCGGCCCATGCTGCAGCAGCACCCGCAGCAGCTCTACATCCCGGTCAACGGCTACCAGCCCATGCCAGCGTACCCATACCTGCAGAACTTCTACCCCATGCAGATGTCCATGCACCAAATGGCGCACCAGCAGATGGCGCACCACCCGCCGCAGATGGTGGCCAAGGCAGGATCGCACCACAGCGGCAGCGGCTCCACCTCCACGGGTTACGTCACCACAGCGCCCTCCAACGCCTCAGGTACGGAGCGGGCGACCTTGCTCAGCGATAGCCCCAAGGCAAACATGGAGGACATGGCGGACGGTGCGTCCCAGAATGGGCTGGGGCATGGGGAGGACACAACAGTCCCCGAAACTGAATTACTGGGTGATAATGACCTGCCACAGACTGACGACATGGAGATGCACTCTGAGGCATAGGGGAACCGAAAGTCTGGAGGACTGGGGAACAAACTAGAGCTGAAACGCTCTGTGAACTTAGTTTGTTTGAGTTTCGATTGAGCGCCATGAATAAGTGAAGGGAACGCATTGGAAAAACAGTGACTGAATGTTATTTATGGGTTGTTTAGTTGTCACTGGTGCATCCGAATGATATCAGTGTCTCAGGTTCTTCCCTGCAGGACCCCATGAGCGAAGTGTCATAAAACGAACCCTGAACCCTGAACCCTGAATGCCGCTCGACAGAAAACGTCAATGAAGAGAACCATTTTCACCATTTGGGCTGCGGGTGCGACCGGCATGGACAGTGTTCTCACTTTGAGGCAAAGCCATTCAGAAGAATTTAGGTTCTTACTGTTTCTGTGCAACATGAAGTATTTTCTTTTCGACAAAGGATTCCTGAAGTTGCCTTGTGTTAATGTTTTCAAAATGTTCAATTGTATAGTAGTAGGCCTACTCCAGAGACGATTTTACTGTGGTTTTACGTGAGATAGGAGTGTGTCAATTTGGCAGAATGTATGATGAATGGACGAAAAAAATTATTGGGAGTTTACAGGGCAATTCCACCACTTTTCAACCTCCCTTTTCATATGTCTTCATATGTCTATCTATGTGAAAATGGCACATGACATCATCAAAAGTTCAAATGTTTTTAGAAACTCGTTGCCGATTTTGAAAATCGCCGTCTTACTTTTAATCAAACAATCGTACTTTTAATCCATACCATACCATTTAATCCATACCAGAGAAGCATTTGTTAGGACCACAGATCATAGAAATGCATACAGTATGTAGATACTGGTATGGTGCTGGATATAATGAATATGAGGTTGAAAAGTGGCAGAATTGCCTTATTAAACCTTCCTTAGATACAGTATTTTGGAATAATTTTTTTGCAAATAATTGTTATACTCAGTAGGTTGATATTGCTCACTGTCACTGAACATGGATGTGTCACTACTCAACATACATCTTCATGTGATAAGACAAGAAAGAACTGTACATGATAAGTATATTAGCGTGGGAATTGTTGATGTTTAGCCTTATTACGTATGAGCCTTATGCTCATATTCTCCTTCGTATGGGCTTGTATGTTACACGTTGCTCAACTTCAACTTTGATACCCTGTTTTACAGATTTGTAATTAATGTAATTATATATTTTTTTTTTTTAAACACAATTTTCTTTTTTTATCATGCGTTGTTGGCAAAAAGTGTTTAGTCTGAGGTTAATACTTAAATGTCATTGCAACCAGATATTTGCTTTCTTTTTTTTCTCTCGAAAAGGTGTAATAACAAATTTTAACCATATATTGTATACATCCAGCCACATGGAGTACCCAATAAAGTGATACATTATAAAGACATCAGCCTTGTTCCTCTCTTTATTAAAGCCCACACTTTACAATAAGTACCCAATACATGTTTAGTTACATAGTAATCTTGGTTAATTAACCCAGAACTAAAACATTGTGTAATTTGGTCAGATGCTGTCCACCCAGAGAATGATTAGTTACATAGGTAGTAGGTACAGTGAATTAGGTAAACATCGTTACATATGGGCTTCTTCTGCTCTGTAGACAGGGACATCTAAGAAAGAGAGTGAGAGACATGCTCTCAGAGAAACACAGACAAAGAATCAAAGAGAGACAGAATTCAGACAGAGTGATGATATAGGTTATTTATCCAGTGTAGGCTGACAAACCTACCCACTCATGTTTGTTGCCTAGGTTTTAGGCCTAGTGCTTATTTGATTCATTATAGTTCCCTTCCTTGGTCATTACCTCCAACACCTGTTTTGCAGAGCCATAGTTCCCTTGGTCATTGTGAGGTTTGAGGATTTTCATGATGTCACATAGTTCTATGGAAGCCGATATACAGAGCATTGTGGGTAATGTAGTCATTCTTACGTTTCCTAACTGGCCTAATTAGGTAGTATGCATTGTGACATTAGGGTTACAGACGTGCCAAAAACACCCCAAAGAAAACACATACCAAACACTGAGCGGCCTGTGGCATCTTCTTTTGAGCCTAAAATGAAGAAAATCTGTATAAAACTAGGAGCAAGTTTGTGGTATTACAATATAGATGTACACTTGATCCTCCAAACTCCTAGAGTGCATCCAAGATGGTACCCTATTCTATGTATAGTGCACTTTTTTGGACCAGAGCCCTTTAAACTGGTCCCAGGGCAGTTGAGGACACTTAACTAAACCAGACCAAACTAGCTGTAACACTGCAGAGCTGTTGACAAACACGGGTAATGATTGACTATCACACACCTGCACAGGCTAGGTGTGTGTGTGGGTTACTTGCGCCTGAATATGTATGTGTGCATATAAAGGGGTGAGAGATATTCAGAGACCACCTCCTGTTCCATTAGAAAGGTGTGTTTGTGATACGAAGATGCAGGTCTTTGTTGTTCATCTGCTACTGCTCACTCTGTCTGGGGTAGAGGTCACGAGAGGTCAAAGTGTACAGTTCACTAAAGGTAAAGGTGTAGAGTTCGAGACAAGAAATGAGGTCAAATCGTCAACAGACAGACATCTGCCGAGCCGAACATCTGGGCTGAGAGCACTGGGGACCATGGTGGTGGAGCTGGGGACATGGTACCCCCAGCTCCCCATCCCATTACCCCCAGCTCCCCATCCCATTCCCCCCAGCAGAACATCACCCCCAACTCCACATCCCATTCCCCCCAGCCCAATAACACTCCCAATTCCCCATCCCATCATCAACTTGCCCAATATCACCCCCAACATCCCATCCCATTCACCCCCAGCCAAACATCACCCCCAACATCCCATTCCATTCCCCCCATCCCGACGTGAAGCTGAAGTTCAGCGTTACAGTATATTGAAATGTAAAGGCGATGTTCCCGCCTTAGCAGAGACTGCATTCACAGTAAACGCTGCAAATGTCGCAATCTGAAATTATTTTTACATTTATATCTGGCAATCTGTAACGCTTTAAGGGTGCAGATTGAATAGAGCCCTTTACTGTCATTACATTTCAGAAACACAGGCCAGACTTACAACCAATGTGAGCCAGGTGGAAGAGCTGAATGGAATGCAGGTGGAAGAGCTGAATGGAATGCAGGTGGAAGAGCTGAAGATAATGCAGGTGGAAGAGCTGAATGGAATGCAGGTGGAAGAGCTGAATGGAATGCAGGTGGAAGAGCTGAAGAGAATGCAGGTGGAAGAGCTGAAGATAATGCAGGTGGAAGAGCTGAATGGAATGCAGGTGGAAGAGCTGAATGGAATGCAGGTGGAAGAGCTGAATGGAATGCAGGTGGAAGAGCTGAATGGAATGCAGGTGGAAGAGCTGAAGATAATGCAGGTGGAAGAGCTGAAGGGAATGCAGGTGGAAGAGCTGAAGAGAATGCAGGTGGAAGAGCTGAATGGAATGCAGGTGGAAGAGCTGAATGGAATGCAGGTGGAAGAGCTGAAGGGAATGCAGGTGGAAGAGCTGAAGGGAATGCAGGTGGAAGAGCTGAAGGGAATGCAGGTGGAAGAGCTGAAGGGAATGCAGGTGGAAGAGCTGAATGGAATGCAGGTGGAAGAGCTGAATGGAATGCAGGTGGAAGAGCTGAAGGGAATGCAGGTGGAAGAGCTGAAGGGAATGCAGGTGGAAGAGCTGAATGGAATGCAGGTGGAAGAGCTGAATGGAATGCAGGTGGAAGAGCTGAATGGAATGCAGGTGGAAGAGCTGAAGGGAATGCAGGTGGAAGAGCTGAAGGGAATGCAGGTGGAAGAGCTGAATGGAATGCAGGTGGAAGTGCTGAAGGGAATGCAGGTGGAAGAGCTGAATGGAATGCAGGTGGAAGAGCTGAATGGAATGCAGGTGGAAGAGCTGAATGGAATGCAGGTGGAAGAGCTGAAGGGAATGCAGGTGGAAGAGCTGAAGGGAATGCAGGTGGAAGAGCTGAATGGAATGCAGGTGGAAGAGCTGAAGGGAATGCAGGTGGAAGAGCTGAATGGAATGCAGGTGGAAGAGCTGAATGGAATGCAGGTGGAAGAGCTGAAGGGAATGCAGGTGGAAGAGCTGAATGGAATGCAGGTGGAAGAGCTGAATGGAATGCAGGTGGAAGAGCTGAAGGGAATGCAGGTGGAAGAGCTGAAGAGAATGCAGGTGGAAAAGCTGAAGAGAATGCGGGAGATGACAAAGAAAACAAGATATTTTGGCAATTTTTTGGTGAATTGGATAACCTACCAATATTTTGTAATTTGTTACTCCAATCAATCAATGGTTAAACTCACTGGTTCCAGCCCAAGCACTGGAGCTGAGGACTCTTGATGTCTGCTCCAAACACACTGAGAACCTCTTGATGTCTGCTCCAACCACACTGAGAACCTCTTGATGTCTGCTCCAACCACACTGAGAACCTCTTGATGTCTGCTCCAAACACACTGAGAACCTCTTGATGTCTGCTCCAACCACACTGAGAACCTCTTGATGTCTGCTCCAACCACACTGAGAACCTCTTGATGTCTGCTCCAACCACACTGAGGACTCTTGATGTCTGCTCCAACCACACTGAGAACCTCTTGATGTCTGCTCCAACCACACTGAGAACCTCTTGATGTCTGCTCCAACCACACTGAGAACCTCTTGATGTCTGCTCCAACCACACTGAGAACCTCTTGATGTCTGCTCCAACCACACTGAGAACCTCTTGATGTCTGCTCCAACCACACTGAGAACCTCTTGATGTCTGCTCCAACCACACTGAGAACCTCTTGATGTCTGCTCCAACCACACTGAGAACCTCTTAATGTCTGCTCCAACCACACTGAGGACTCTTGATGTCTGCTCCAACCACACTGAGAACCTCTTGATGTCTGCTCCAACCACACTGAGAACCTCTTGATGTCTGCTCCAAACACACTGAGAACCTCTTGATGTCTGCTCCAACCACACTGAGAACATCTTGATGTCTGCTCTAACCACACTGAGGACCTCTTGATGTCTGCTCCAACCACACTGAGAACCTCTTGATGTCTGCTCCAACCACACTGAGAACCTCTTGATGTCTGCTCTAACCACACTGAGGACCTCTTGATGTCTGCTCCAACCACACTGAGAACCTCTTGATGTCTGCTCCAACCACACTGAGAACCTCTTGATGTCTGCTCCAACCACACTGAGAACCAGGTGGAACTCCAGGAGACTGAGGTGGAGGAGCTGAAGATAGAGAACACAGGTGAGACACAGGTAGACTGGTCTTAGTTTACAATACTATCTTGAGATACACATACATAACTGGAACTGCCACATTAATCAACAACAAAATCACTTTTTTGGGTGGATCAGGCCTCTGGTAGGTATCGTTTGATTTCGAGTCTGATTTTGTTTGTTTGTGTGTGTGTGTGTATGTGTTTCCTCTTACAGAATGGAAGGTGGCATTCTCTGTTATTTTGAGGGCTAGTGGTTACTATGGATTACTTTGGGGGCTAGTGGTTACTATGGATTACTTTGAGGGCTAGTGGTTACTATGGATTACTTTGGGGGCTAGTGGTTACTATGGATTACTTTGGGGGCTAGTGGTTACTATGAATTACTTTGGGGCTAGTGGTTACTATGGATTACTTTGGGGGCTAGTGGTTACTATGGATTACTTTAGGGGCTAGTGGTTACTATGGATTACTTTGGGGACTAGTGGTTACTATGGATCCTTCAACAAATATAATACCCTGGTCTACAAAAACATCCTCACTATTATCGGCAAGCACTACAACCCAACAAATGGTGAATTGTAATGTATCCTTCACTGCAGTTTTATATTTTGAGGGGGGGGGGGGGGACTCGTGTGTTCTGTCTTTTCAAAGTTTTCAATGTTTCTTCACAGCACCAGTTATACGACTTCAGAATCATATTGTTTGGAGTCCTGAAAACCAGTGGCATACATTGCAATATTTGCACAAATGGCATTATAACCATGGAGGCAGGTACACTATATATACAAAAGTATGTGGACACCCCTTCAAATTAGTGGATTCGGCTATTTCAGCCACACACATTGCTGACAGGTGTATAAAATCGAGCACACAGCCATGCAATCTCCGTAGAGACACATTGGCAGTAGAATGGCCTTACTGAAGAGCTCAACCTGGCACCGTCATAGGATGCCACCTTTCCAACAAGTCAGTTGACAAATTTCTGCCCTGCTAGAGCTGCCCCGGTCAACTGTAAGTGCTGTTGTTTTGAAGTGGAAACGTCTAGGAGCAACAGCGGCTCGGCCGCTAAGTGGTAGGCCACACAAGCTCACAGAACGGGGCCGTGAAGTGCTGAAGCGCATAGCGTAACTCTGGGTCTTCCTTTCCTGTGGCGTCCTCATGAGAGGCAGTTTCTTCATAGTGCTTGATGGTTCTTGAAATTTTCCAGATTGACTGACCTTCATGTCTTAAAGTAATGATGGACTGTCGTTTCTCTATGCTTATTTTAGCTGTTCTTGTCATGGTTCCACCTGTCACCAGGAGGCGGCAGAAACCGTCCTAGAGACATTAATGACACTCAGGTGTGTTCTATAACTCATTATGATTTCCCTGTTAAGAGAGGTGTGTTTTCTGTTTCCTTTTGCAGAAGCTTGATTAGTTTGCTGTGTGTGTTTGTCTCCTGAGTGAGTTTTCAAAACCTAGTGTTTTCACAGTGTTACTGTGATCCTCCTGTTACCGTTTCTCAGTAAAGTATTTACGTTTATCCTAAACCACTGATTCCTCCTCTGGTCTCTTCTCTGCTCCTGGGTGCAACCTCATCACATCACAGTTCTTGCCATAATATGGACTTGTTCTTTTACCAAATAGGGCTATCTTCTGTATACCAAACCCTACCTTGTCACAACACAACTGATTGGCTCAAATGCATTAAGAAGGAAATAAATTCCACAAATGAACTTTTAACAAGGCACACCTGTTAATTGAAATGCATTCCAGGTGACTACCTCATAAAGCTGGTTGAGAGAATGACAAAAGTGTGCAAAGCTGTCATCAAGGCAAAGGCTGGCTACTTTGAAGAATCATTTTGTTTAACACATTTTTTGGTTACTATATGATTTCATGTGTTATTTCATAGTTTTGATGTCTACAATTTTTTATTCTACAATGTAGAAAATATTAAAAATAAAGAAAACCCATTGAATGAGTAGGTGTGTCCAAACTTTTGACTGATACTGTATAAAAAACTGTTTTTGCTTTGTCATTATGGGGTATTGTTTGTAGACAGGGGAAAGAAACAATTTAATAATTTTTGGGAAAAACGCTGTAATGTCATAAAATGTAAAGGGGTCTGAATAGTTCCCGAATGCACTGTATATGTTCACTTTAAGTTTAAACTGATCAGAGTAAACCTGACAATAAAAGTCAAACAAAACTATTTCTTATTTTTCATCATTCCACGGGAGTGTAACTGAAGATGTATAATTCAATCAATACAGTCCCCTCCATAATTATTGGGACAGAGAAGCATTGTTTCTTCCATTGGCTTTATACGTCAACAGTTTGGATTTGAAACCAAACAATGACTACGAGGTTAAATTGCAGACTGTCAACTTTAATTTGAGGGTATTTTCATCCATATCTGTAAAGTTCTGTATTTATATTCTTAGTCAACCGTGTGTTCTGTTTCTTTGTGTTCTTGAACGTAGCCCCTGTCTTTCATTTTTGTTCATAGATTTCACCTGTGTTAGTTACTCACCTGGTCTCATCAGCTCCTTATTTAGTTCAGTTCGTTCTGTTTGTGTCTTTGTGAGGTATTGTTCGTTTTGACTCTACTAAGCATGTTGCTGGCTCGTTTGTGAGAACCAGTTATAGCCTTCAGTCCTAGTTTTTTGATTCACCTGCTTGTTTGCCTACCTGTGACCTTGATTTCTGCCTTCTGCGGAGGCGAAATAAACACCTGCCGCGCTCTGCGCGAGAATCTACACCTTTTTCTCCCTGAGTATTCACTACAATATCGGGTGAACCGTTTAGAAATTACAGCACTTTTGTGTACACAGTACACCCATTTTAGGGGACCAAAAGTATTGGGACAAATTCACTTATGTGTATTAAAGTAGTAAAATATTAAGTATTTGGTCCCATATGCATAGTACGAAATGACTACATCAAACGGTTCACTCGATATGGACGAAAATACCCTCAAATTAAAGTTGACATTCTGCTCTTTAACCTCGTTGTCATTGTTTGATTTCAAATCCAAATTTCTAGAGTATAGAGCCAAAAGAAGAAAAAATGCTACACTGTGCTAATAATTACGGAGTGTACTGTATATCTATATATATATTGTATTTGTTATATATATCCACTTCATTCCCTGAAGAAGAGCGATGTAATGTAAATTATTTTGTTGATAAAATATCCTCTGCTGATACTTTTTTCAGAGAAAACAGCAAAAAGGGGAGAAGGTTCTTTTTACATAACCTTTACCATCAAAAGCCAAAATATATAAATGCATTACAATGAACATAAAATAGTATTAAAGTAAGAATATTTGAAATAATCCTAATCTTTGCAGTGAACATACAAGTTGAGTGTTTTTGATATCTCTCCCGTAAGGCATCCCATTTCTAAGTTTTTGAAATGGGGGGGGGGGGTGACCTCGGTTCAGATCAAAACGTAAAGCGCTGTAAAATGCTGCATTGTGATTAACAAAAGTGCACGAGCTGCCCGATGCTGGGCTGGCGCGTAAAAACACAACAGACACAGCTTCACTCGATTTATCCTTGTGGTTTTGCAAAGTGTAGGCGTGCCTCACTGATCCAACTGACAATGACAGCATCCTCGAATTTCCCTCTGAATTCACGTAAAAGGCATGCACATAGATGGACCTCGAAGTTGTGGCCTACAGAATGGACGTTGCCCGTGCACAGAAAAAAGGTTGGATTTACGCACATCATTTATGGCAAAACAATGGATAAGTGTAGGTGGGATGCAGACTAGCCAAGATACATCGCTTTATCCAAAAGTCATGTCCACGACCACCATGTTGTCCTCTCCTTCTCAGGAGTCTGGTGACAACACCAGCAGCCCTGTGCGTCTTTACGCAAACTCTGTTTTGGGATTAAATTCGACCTTTAGTCCGAAAGGGAGACTACGAGTGCGCAGAAAGAGAGAGTTCATACCTGAGGAGCAAAAAGATGGCAATTATTGGTTCAAAAGGAAAAGAAACAACGAGGCAGCGAAAATGTCAAGGCAGCGTCGGAGAATGGAAGGGATTCTGTTAGAGGGGCGAGCAAATGAACTTCTCAGAGAGAACGAAAAACTAAGAGCGACCCTTTCAGCCGTCCAATATCGCGCCATTGGAGTGGACGGTGGTCGCGATAAACCCGTTGATGAACAACACTTCTCAACACATTGTTTTCATCCGTCCTCAACTAGCGTCCCTCGTGCGGCTCCTTGGATGCTGCCACCCGATGTGTCATTTGGCACAAAGTTTAACGTTGCAAAAGATGTGTCGGACAATATATTTACTGATGTTCCTGGATTTATCCATAACCCAGATTTCCCCAATGTTGGCACCTGTCGAAGAAGCCATCTTAACTGTTCAGATGTTTCTCACCAATTCCATTCTCCGGACAAGGAATGTTTCTCCGGAGCTGGAGTACCCGATTCTTATCCACCTGTGCCAATTTTGAATGACTATCAGTGCTACAGAAATGTTGGTGTTGCATGCAATGTTGGACCTTATCCTTCTCATATATTTGAATCACCATCCAGATATAGCACCTCTCCAAATGTCGACGTATCATACTCAGTGATTCGGACAAGCGCTCAATACTCCAATGCACGTGCGCACCATGCGCGAGATGCCAACATTGAAGATTTTGCAAATGGAATCACACCTGTGGATCTCGACCGCGCAAATAAAGGAATCTCAACTGACGGTCAGAGTCACGGTATAGAGCCGTGCTCTTCGGAAAGAAATGAAAGGGGCGCACAAGCCCATGACAGAACAACCACCGAAACATCTGACGGTGGGACAATGTACCTTTTACCGCACAAATTAAGGTTCAAAGCTAACAAACCTCTAAAGCAACAAACGAATTTGTTTAACAGAGCTTCTACAGATAACGACAATGAAATAAAGAACAGTGGTCAACTGTGCATCTACAATGGGACTAGGCCTATGCGCCATATGGATGAGCAAGAATTGATACAATGGGATTGCGCAAAAGAAAGTAAGCCTAATTCAAGTAGGTCTAACGTTCAACCTGAAAAAGATAAGTTGCCGCAATATTTTGCCAGCTCTTGCAGTAAACAGTTAGTGTCAAAAGAAGCAACGACGCCAGAAATAATGACAAGTTCACCTGCTACAATCGTCTCAGGTGAAATGATTGAGAACGGACATTTAAGGCATCAGTTGGCGTCACTATGTGCCGAGGTGAAAAACCTAAAGCAAATCATTTTGTCAAAATCACACAGATTTTTGGATTGAATCCCCATTGACTGTTAGAACCTTTTTAAAATGTTGTTGTTGTTGATATTATGCTGTTGTGTTGCCCTTCCAAAATCGGTTTTGGCTTAAAACGATTGAAGCCTATTATAAAATGTAAATTAACGGTATGTTATGATTAAAATCCCCTAAACGACAATGGTCCTATTGCATGCCTAGTTCGTTTATTATTCAAACATACGTTGAACAGTAAATTACAGTAACAAAATTGTTAAGGTTGCAAAATCATGAATATGGACTTTACCGCCAGTTGATGTCGCACTTTGTTTATAAAGAGCATGAGTCTGTAAGCCCTACCTACACATTAGTACTGCTCATACTAATTAGTTTTTCATCCTTCATTCCATAATTTAGCAATTTGGATAAATTATCTTACTTGTGTCAATCAGTTAGTCTAGTCATTGTTGAGGGCAGGTGTAAAATAAATAGGCACGGTTATATGCTCATGTTCCATTACTCCAAGTCATTTTTCTTGAGTAGCCTAGAAACTAAACTGCACAATTCGATTCATATTAACTTGGCCTAAGTTATGGTCATTAAAAAATATATTTATATATATTATAACCAAAATTATTTAAACGGATTCTAAATATGGCATCAAATATGGCATCATATCTAGTTTTTATCTATTTTAGTCAATAGAGGACACTCTTGTTTTGCAGGGTCACTTCATTGTTATAAATGTACTATATGCGGTGGTGTATGTTAGCTCACTAAAGAGTTGACTTTGGTTACTTTAATGCAAAAATCTTTAACATTAATGTTTTTTTTTTCTAGAATCATATTTGTACTTGAAATGTTTCCATCTAATTAAAATATAAAAAATTGCCATCAATCAAAATTCACAATGTTTTAGATTCTTCCATTGATATGAATATCTCATGTTACTGTGTTCCCCGAAAAAGATTTGCGACTTCACGAGCATCAGACTTGATATGTCTACTGGAATAAAGAATCATTGGCTCAAAACAGAAAATGCTGAGTTTCAATTGGCTGCGTGGGCTGTCACTCACAGCACGCCGCCAATACACTTCTCCACTGACCTACTAACACAAATTCACGAGGCAGCGGTCACTTCGATTACTGTTCTCCTGGCAACAGGATATTATGCTGGAAGCACGATTGCAGATTTTTTTTTGTATTTCTAAGTAGGGTTGGGAATACTCAGTAGGGTCTGTAGAA